>NC_135022.1:11982215-12677840 GCF_051020955.1 Megalopta genalis
TCCCGCCTAATTGTATTAGAGATCACGTGCAGAAAGACGTTTCGCGATATGTTTCAAAATAGAGTTTCTTTTCGTTATGATATTACTATTAAACATATTTGAACATATTTTGAAATTATTATTATGAAATTATTATGAAACTATTGAACATATTTAAACATAGCTTGAAATTATTATTAAACATATTCATTTTTCAGTGAGTTTGAAGAATCTTAGCGCGAGGAACCGATGACTCTTTTTAGATAGGATTCTCAGAGATCCAAGATTCCAAGTTCGTTGCTCCAATCCTTCCGGTGCCTAAGCGTTACTCGGGAGTGTGCGAGCAGAGAGAGGAAGGGGGATAGTAGGGGGAAGTATATTTTTTACTTTTAGGATTTCTAGATTTTCTAGGCAAGGAAGTGAGTGATTCCCCGAATTATCAACAATCGAAATTGGTTAACAGTTTAAGCGTTTAATCACTACACTAATCGGCGCTGTACGGATATCGAACGGAGCTTCATTTTTTCTCCAACAGAGCGACTGACTATCGGCATACAGTAATCTCTCCCTAAACGTCAAAATTTCGCTATGCCATGAATATCGCTGTGCTAATGCTACGGCCCTGTAATTTATCGATTTTCTCGCTACACCGATACTAAGGATACGGAGTCGGTCGAGCGTGTGGTGCGTCACGCGACGCGGCTCCTTTTACTCGAATTCCCGGAAGACAACTCATAATACAATGACATATCTTTTTTTTTTTAATTTTAACGTTTTAAAACTGATTTTTTAAAGCACATTGCTGATAGTTTTCTGATTAAAATGAAACCAAACACGATATATAGTTTGAACAAATATTTCTGATTAAAATAAAATCAAACACGATATAATTTCGATTACACTTATTTACTTAATACTTAATATGTAATTCATTCGATTCTATTATCGCTGTGATTATATAAGTAAAATACATTGTTATACATATTAACAATAACTGTACATTAAAAAGCTGCATTGCATGATTAGATGAGTGCAAAATTATATTCTAAATTAAATTGTTTTGTTGCGTATCATCCTTGAAATCGTCTAGTATCGTGGCCTACGGTGATGGTTTTCCTCTGTTTCCTAATAAAAAATAATGTAAAAAAAATTACTTTATAAATAATCCATATTCAAATTGACTGCAAATTTTTACCATTGTATGAATACGTACTTACTTATTTAATTTTCCTTACCCAAGAAAAATATTTTTATTCCCTGCACCATGCATTGTATGCAAGCTGGCGCTTTGGCACTGTAAAATGTCAATCTCTCAAATATTACACGTAATTCATTGTTCCCAATTTTGTTGTTACTCCCTTCGTAAATTATTTCTTGCGGTTCTTCTTGAAGTTCTGCCGTTTCCTCTTTTATTTCTATGTTTTCGTCCATTCTTTCTGCTTCCTCGCAGCTTAATAAAAATTGCGTAACATGTGCCGGGGTGCATTGTTCTCTTGTGATCTCACTTATCATGCCTTGCCAATCGGGTTCAAGCTCTCTTGTTTTCGACTGAATGGAACTACTAGCGGGATTAATAATTTTATTCGATGCATTTTTAATGTCTCTTTGCGTAATTCCCGACCAGGATTGGGATAAAATGTCAATGCAGTTTTTTATCGTGTAGTCGGCATAAAATTCATTTATTCCTCTATCATACGTTAAAACACGTTGCAGGAGTTTCTGGCGGAAAACTCTTTTTGTTTTCTGCATGATCCCTTGACCCATCGGTTGAAGAATAGATGTTGTATTGGCTGGTAAATACATAATTGTAAAATCTTCATCTTCTTGTAGCGAAACTTTATGGGCTTCACAGTTATCTAACAATAGGATTACTTTCCCTGATATTTGTCTTTCTTCCTGATATTGTTTTACAGACGGCTTGAAATGGTTTTCAAACCAATCTAAAAATAATGTTCCGTCCATCCGTGCATTTGTCTGCGATTTAAAAATTACAGGTAATGAAACTTCGTGTTCCAAAGCTCTTGGGTTTTTATATTTGTAAATTACAACAGGCATAATCTTATGTGTGCCTAACGCATTTGCACATAAGCCAATTGTAATTGTATCTTTCCTCGCCGTATGTCCACTAAGATATTTTTCTTCTTCTGCAGCCAGTGTTTTCGTCGGAAGAGCCTTCCATGCAAGTCTACTTTCGTCCATGCTGTAAACATTTTCCAAATTTATATTCTCTTCCTCTATTATTTCTTTAAAATTAACTGCAAAAGCATCTGCCTCATCCTGATCGGCATTAGCTTTCTCCCTGTATATCTTTACTAAGCTTATGCCATGACGTTTCTTAAATTTTGTTAACCAGCCACGACTCACCTTGAATCGCGAACATGACGGCAAATTTTCTTTCAATTCCGTCGCCTTTTCTAATATGAGATTGTCGGTTATACGGTCGCCAAGTGCTCTTCTTTGCTCGAACCATGCCAATAATTGTTTATCTATTTCGTCGTATACTGGCTCTGTTATTCTTCGTCGCTTAAGTTCGTATTTGCTTTTATCTGCAAACTCATTAATTTTTGTAGCCCTCTTAACAATATCTTGGATTGTTCTGATGCTAACGCCATATTTCTGTCCGACTTGTTTAGACGACAATCTTTTTTCTCGAAGATCCTTCAACACATCCAAACGTTGCTGCATGTTTAATACCGTATATATTTTTCTTGGTGGCATAATATTGATATTAAAAATATGTGCATGTATTTAACGGTAAAACGATTAAAAAGAACTAATAACGATATTAACTGCCACAATTTATATATCACTAATCATTAATATCACTAATAATAACACTTGACACTAAAGATTAATAATACTGCTAATAAACTACAATAACACGAAATGATCACTTTTGGTGTTACCAAGAAGACCAATTCTCAATGACCGCTGAATTCATATAGTAACACCGGTATGCAGGCCATTGCCTTTCCACAGGCATGTATTTTCGTTCTGTCTTTCTCTCACACGAGATGTCGGCGACTATAAAGGCGAGCCGTGAGATTCGAAGAATCGTGTCTTCTAGTCCTTTGAAATACACTTTCAATTCCGACCCCGCGACTTTTAGGGAGAAATTACTGTATGCCGTTGGCCGGTAGAGTAGTGCTGCTCGAGAACTGGCAAAACACGAGTCGGGTATTACTCGGCTCGAACTCCGAGCCGAGACTCGGAAGATCGAGCGGCTCGAATATAAAGGCGCGTGTTTATCCGAGAGTAAAACTGTCGACAGTTATCTGCGGACACTGCTGCGGAGTCTCGAGACTCGAGTCGTACTAGGGCCACAGTCAGATAAGCTACTCTCTCGCTCTAAAACGAAGCGGTTTTGTACTGTGGGAGTAGCTGCCTGGAATTGGCCCTAGTACGACTCTAGCCCCGAGACTCCGCAGCACAGCTAGGCAAGACGCGAGGTAGGGTGAAGGGACTGACAGGGTCCCGCATATACGAGACTATACAGGGTGTTCCACAATTATTTTAACAGCCGAAAATGAGGGGTAGCTGAGGTCATTTGAAGCAACTTTTTCCTTTGCGAAAATGCGATCTGCGGCTTTGTTTACGAGTTATTAACGGAAAACACTGACCAATGAGAGGTGACGGCGCGAAGTTCGAGAGCCCGCAGCACGAGGCTTCGACAGATGGTCGGGACGGACTCGAGCCGCGTTCGAAGTATTGAACAAATCACGAAGCGAGAATTTCCCGGTTTTTTTTTTTACTACGTAACAGTGATATTTTTAAGAAAAACGCTGTTCACCTTTACTTTAGAACGTCTGAAGAATATTTACTAATTTTTCGGACCCGAAATAGTAAGTAATTTAACCGTGACGGCCGTTTTAATTTTCTAGTGTGCATGACACCTTGTGTGTAACATATGAAATTTTTAAGCAAGGTGTACAGTGGAAATGAACAAAGTACGTAAATGATATTTTAATTTAAATAATTCCGTGTCCGAACACAGTTCAACGAATGTAAAGGACGTAAGGGATATGTTCGTTAGAGAAATATATTACTGCTTTATTTTAGATATTTTTAATTACTGTCCAGGGTAATTGCGCACAGCTTTACGAATATTTTAGCAGTACAAATAATACCTTATTTATGCGTGTGTATAAATACACATAACATATGTACAGTAATTTCTTCCGGACTCGCGCTACTTCAGTATTCTCAGGTTCGCGCTGTGATATTGCCACGGCCCTGTAATTTATCGATTTTCTCGCTACGCGGATGCTAAGGTTCGACGGAGTCGGTCGAGCGTGTGGTGCGGCACGCGACAACTCATAATACAATGACACAACTTCTTTTAATTTTAACATTTTAGAATTGATTCTTTTTAACATGTTGCTGATAGTTTTCTGATTAAAATGAGACCAAACACGATATAGTTTGAACAAATAGTTCTGATTAAAATAAAATCAAACACGACATAATTTCAATTACATTTATTTATTTAATATTGTCTCAGGTTTTCGCGGAATTTTGCTGTATATAGTCATTGGCGCAAATTGACTTTTACGTTGCTAATTGTTTAATTGCTTTATGAATATTGTCGTTGTTACGCCCTAAAAACGATACGGACATAAATAAACTTTTCCTTTACGACAGCTCTAATAAACACCAAATGTGCATCAGAACTCCCGTCCTTCTCTAATCCTCAAGAACACGCACCGCCAATAAAACAATTATCCGAACCTTCGCACACCTCGACTCGCACAGACCTTTCCTTCTTTCCCCTTCCAAGAGAATTTCATCTTTTCCCTTCTTATGACTGTCCTCGCAAACAGTATAAGAAAAACAAAAGGCAACTCCGCAAGGACATTTCGTCTCTGTTGATTTTACGTGCGGCACTAACCCAAAGGTTTATCCACACGGCCCCCATGGGCGTGGGATTGGGATACGCCCAATCAGCGCGTTCCCGCTCATGCGGAAACTACTGGTACACTCCCAGGCTGTAGGGCCTAAAGAGCAGACAACCGGTGGTGCCGAGCGACTTTCCACGCTCTACCGTCTCTGCAGTACGGTGCCCGAGCTGAACGATGCGCAGCTCACCCGCTGAGACCCTGGAAAAAGGAGTCTCTGACCAGCATTTGGCCTTACCACTGCCCCCGCGATGGTCCTACCCATGACCGGGCTGAGGCACTCCTCAGGGGCTCCCGGTCCCCGCGGTGCCAGTCAAGATCACTGGTTGGATCTTTCGTAGCGTTAGCTACTACCAGTTTGAAAGCCTACACTTTTGGTACTGGTGAATCAGCGCTTCGAGTGCGTGGAGTCGCTACGCTCCAAAGGCCCTTACAGGAATTGGCCAACTGGACCCGGCAAGCCGTATCCAGCCAACCTTTCAACCTGCAAGGGGATCCCCCTGCGCCTACTCCGCGAGGGCAGTTGGTTCAGGCACTAAAGTCGAGTCAGTCACTCCAGTCGGTCCGGACAGTTCCAAAACTCTGTACAGTTCCGACACTACGCTAGCCGCGCCCGCGCACGCTCATAGACCAGAACAAACAGGATAAACACTATAACCAAAGACAAAACATTTTGATTCACTTGCCATTCCCCCACTAAATTGTTATAATTACGATTTGTGTAATAAAATAAAATTAGTTACTTGCTAAGTATAATGAATAAATATGGTCTGTCGTGTTTGGTCTCATTTTAATTGGAAGAATCTGATCACAACATATTAAAAAAAATTTCATGTATAAAAAATTAGAAATAAAAAAGTTAAATCGCCGTTTTTATGCCAGCATTACAATGTATTTATAGTAATGTACACCGGCCGCTGCCTTTCCAGATAGTTTCGTTCGACCCGAGTGTCGGCAACTATAAAGGCGAGCCGCGGGGCTCGAGGAATCATAACTTACTAGTCTCATATCCGCATGTTCCTATTCCGACTAAAGACATCTATGAGAGAAATTACTGTACTGGAATCGTTCGTATCGTTCGAAACAATCCGAGCTATTCGATTGTACAATAAATTCTCTCTAATTTTCCTTCAGTTTGTTAACAAAAATGGATAAAATAAAATAAAAATATTTAATTATCTGAAGTTAAGAATGATTATCTTTTAAATATTTTCAGTGAAAATTTCATTGCAATACCTCCAATGGTTTAAAAGTTATAAGAAAATGTCACTGCATTTCTCGATCCGCAGAATATTTTTATTTGAATTGAGTTCCTTTTTCATTCTTAATAGAATATGCCAGTGTTTCCATCTCGTATTTATCAAACAGCTACACATCTTTGGGTAACACCATTTCTGTAACGAAATCTGTCACTATATCAAATAGTCAGATACCGACCCGACCTGAATCCGTAGAGTCACGTGACTACCCTAGCCCCTTAACAGCTTCAGCATTTTGCTACGGGTGCGCCACCAATAGTCGACGAGTTATTCTGATACGTGGATAATCGGCAACGAGTTTGAGCGTTTTGCCGCTAGAGTGAACGACGCTTTTTGGAGGTGTTTTCTCCGTGAGAAGCTGCATATGTATTGTAGTTTGTAGTTGTCATGCGGGAGACCAGGAGAAATGGCGGACGAGAATGAGGATCAATGGTTGTACGGAGACTCTACAGATGGAAAGGAATACACACCGGTATCCGTGCCACCGGAGAGTCAGGAAAATGATTCAGCACCCGTTGCAACCGAGGAAAAGTCTGAAAATTTGGAGGATCAAAAGGCCGAACCTACTCCTGATCCAGCGTCAGAGGTACGTATTTCCTAACCTATATGCCAAGTTGTTGTCGGATTCAAGTACGCTGAATTAAATCGGAAACGGTTATCATACCGAAACACCTCAGTCACCCTTACACAAGTTAGGGACGTTATGTCTTTTATACAAAAAATATACTTTTCTCATGGTATCTGATACGCGTCATTTGTCGAGTAACATAACCTCCTGTATATGTAAACTAAACAGGTCGAGATAATTGAGGAATATTTCACTTTAACAAAACGAGGAACAGTTCCAATGCTTTGACAAAAAACGATTAAATATTAATATGGTTGTCTCTGCAGGCACCTGAAGAAACAGAACCACAAGAAGAAGAATCTCCTTCAGCTGACAATACACAAAACGATAATAACGCAGACGTAACCAAAAATGGTGTCAGAGAACCATCCAGTCAAGAGGATGGCGAAGCAGCCAGTGACTCAGATTCTGACGACGATGTCCATGTTGTCATTGGTGACATCAAATCCACCCCTGCTTATGGTAGCCTTAACATTAAAAGGGGAGGATTGCTCACGAACGCGTCTGGAGTACCAGACAAATTAAACAAGCAGCCCGGAAAGTTCAGTATAGACGAATTCGAGACAATAGGTGTCATCAATGGCATGCCCGCTCATGAATTCAACTTAGATCAATTAGAAGATAAACCTTGGAGACAGCCTGGAGCTGATATTACGGATTATTTTAATTACGGTTTCAACGAGGAAACGTGGAGGGCATATTGTGAAAGACAGAAGAGAATGAGGAGTGAATCGGGTGTAGGTTTAATATTGAACGCGGGAGGAGGTGGTGGTGGAAATGCCGGTAGCATGAGGGTACCTCAGGTGGCAATCACCAATGACAACAGTAAATACTCGGGTATAATGGGGCCTAAGAGGGCAGGACCACCTCCGGGAAGGAAGATGGCAGGAACGATAGATGTAATTGGTAGTTCAGGTCTGGCCTCGAGAAGGAATCTGGACAAATCTCCGCCAAAAGGAAACGTGATACAAGTTATGACTGCAGATAGGAGAGAGTACTCCAGGAAACCAGGTTTTCCAGACATGAGTGTGCCTCCTCCAGGAGCCGGTATGCCACCTGCGTTCGACATGCCTCCTCCCGGATATCCTGGAGAACTCGCTCCCTTCTACATGCCAGAAACGGATCCCTATTATCAGAGCTACGAGCCTACACAGGATAACCAATGGGGCACTGATCCTGTACGTAGAACTTAACGTCGTTGTCAAGGTTGTTGTTAACGTTTAATACTGTTCTAAGATGAACTGAATTTTTATTTTCAATATTCCAGACATGGCAGCCCACGAATTTAGCCATTCCAATGACAGAGGGGGAGGATGATAAGGATACCGGTCCTAAGACTATACCTACCATGGTACCACCTACGAATATTCCGCCTTTGATACCTCCCAGGGATTCAAGAGATCGCGAGAGGGATCGAGAGAGAGAAAGAGATCGCGATAGAGAACTAGATTCCATGGGAAGGGACAGAGAACGGGACAAGGACAGAGAGCGGGACCGCGAAAGGGAAAAGGATTCCATGATCCGGGAACGAGACAGAGAAAGGGACTCGATGTCGCGAGACGAAGAGAGAGATCGCGATAGGTCTCGATCCCAGTATCGTCACAAAGAGCGGTAATAAAGCGGCGCAGTTCTTCTAATTAAGAATTAGAGTGATCAGCTCGAATAGACTATTTATCCTCTTGTTTCGCTTGTTTTAGGCATCGACATCGATCGCGATCCCGGTCTCGAAGGCATAAATCTCGATCCAGAAGTCCGAGTCGACGTAAGAAGAAATCACGACGTTCTGAAAGAGAACGTTCCAAGGAAGAAAGCGAATAAAAACTGGAGTCCTGTAATCTAAGAACATCGATGACCACATCGACGCGTTAAACGTCGTCGGTTGTACAATTTTTTGCTAATGTAAAGTTGTCCCACGAGTCGTAGCCGACAGTACATGCCGCTACGGCTGTCTTTAATTTACCTCTGATCTTTTCGTTCATGTCGTATATACAGTTTTTAGCCGGCGAATGAATTATAGAGAACAACAATAAACTTTATCTTTAACGACACCGACGGATAAATTGATTTCCTTGACGAGTGAAAGATCAGGAATGGGTCAGAAAAACCACAGCGTGACATGCCATTCAATGTATGGTTTTATATCATAATTGTTATTACAGGAACGGTACTTTATAATAATTAAAAGTAAAATAGCAGTTTAATGGTAAATCGCTCGTAAGTGAATTCATTGTTCGATGCAGATGTCGTCCGCGCGTCCGAGCCACGCGTCGATCGACACGCACACACGGCGTTCTGATTTCGTTTCTTTCTTTTCTTTTTTTTTTCTCCATAAAATTCAATTTTACCACGATTTCCTGGCATCGAATCGCTGCTTTCTCGTTATCGTTTAACATCGTATGTAATGGAAAGAAATGTTACATTTGTACAACCATCATATACACATTATATTTAGAATACCGTTAGTTCGATATTAATTTCTGTTCAAGTATGCGGAGATGTCGTGTAATCCGAATGTTTTTCGATCTGCCTACGAACTAACAACTAATGAATCGAGAGAACCTTTCCGGGGTACAGCAACCTACGTCCCGGACTTTCGTCGATCTCTCCTCGAACCCGATTCCTTGGATTGTCCGATAATACGTTCACCGATTCCAGCGACCGATGCAACGAAAGAACCGTAGATCGCCCTACACTGAAACTGTTCGGAACGGATGTTGAAGGAGACAATAAATAAGATCTAAGGTAGGTATTTCGTTTATGCATAAAAAAGACAAAACACAGGGACACAGAAAGTTTACAGGTATTATCGCTTAAAAATATGAAACATACGCGGTAGCTCTGCTGCAGAAACGACTACCATATACAGGGCGATTCAAGAAGATAATAATTCGACGTAATTATATTATTATATATATTATTATATATAATATTATATATAAATATATATAATATAATTATATTATAATTTGATATAATTCGTAAACTAAAAAATGTCGAACAAATTGTTTGTTAACCGTTGTAGCAGTCTGTATGAGACTTTCCTATCGACGACCTAAATGCTTCCCAAAAAGATAACTATAATCCGAATTAAATCGTGTATACGTGCAGAAGCAACAGCTGTCGCTTTGGATCACCCTGTAGTCTGATTTAGCATTGAGACTCCTATGGTTTCGCGATTTTCGTAAAGAACAATGACTGCCACCACGTTGTAATTTTCACCCGGCGATGGCACCCGATTTTCTCACGGCTACGAAACGTTACGATGAGATCGTAAAAATTCTGCAAATGTTCGCATAGAGTCATTCATTCATTTATTTGACTACAGGTCTTCGCGGAAAATCAAAGGGTTTTGGGTTGAAACGTCTTTCCCTCTTCAACTCCGGTGACGAAAAATGTCGATTCTGTTAAAAGGATTGAAGCTACAGAATTGAAACGTTGAACAGGAATGTTAGATTCGAAAGGGTGCCATTCCGGGGCTAATCGTTCGTGGAAAGGTACGCGAGGATTTAGAAGGCGCGAGTAACGAAAGAAAAGCAGAAGGATGGTGTGAATGTTACGGGGGAAGCACCAACAACGATAAGGGGGATGAGAAATTGTAAGAATAAGAAAATGGTATCGCGAAGCGAGAATGCGCATGGATCCAAAGAGCGAAAGCTTGCACGAAGAGAGAGGAAACGGTGGAGAGAGTTCTATCGACATTTTCTGTGTACGCTGTAATCGTATTTTCCTGAAACTGTTCTCACTTGTTGCCTATTATCTGTCGGTGCATGTAACGTGTGTTATCATTTCTATTCGAATTTGATGTTTTATTGTAATAAGTTATCACGACATCCTCCATTTCACATTATATACTCAGATTCAAAAATCCATTTTATTAACGTTCTAGAAAATATGAAATACAATCGACAAAGACGCTAATTAGTATATATAATAATACCGTAACGACGCGTTATCGTTCCTGGGAATAGTTTTACAATACATATATAATTGGCGGAAAAAACGCATCTCGCGTGTCGGCGTCGACAGAACGTACAAACGTAGAAGCCGGAGAAACGGAAAACTCTTTGGACCTGGGCAATCTTTGTGAACTGCCTACCACCACGAGTCGAAAAGAAAACTGTTGCGTGTACACATCATCCTTTTTCCTTTTTGCTATTCTTTTTTTTTCTTTCAATCTTTCGCGTCTTTTGCTTCCGTGTTTTCTCGAATGTCTCTCTTCCGAATCAGACCGGCGAACGAAAATGAAAAATGAGCCGGGGGCGGCGCGTGGGCGGGGTGGAAAACGCGATCGCAACGAAATGAAACGAGAACGTTCCGGGAGGCGTCGGGGAAAGCACGAAATCAACAACAATCGTTATCGTTTTTTTAGCTCGACCATTTTTTGTTTGTCCCCGATTTGCTTCTGCGGGCGCGCGTGCTCGTAAAAAGTGTTTCTCCGCTCGCGATTTTTTTGGTGTTTTTACCCTCTCGAAAAACGAGCGTCTCCTCGAGAGGTCTGTGGCTATTTTAAAAAAATCTACGCTCTTCTGTCTGTTTTTGAACGGTGGGTGACGCGGCGGGGAGGGGGGGGGGGGCTTGGCGATTGGGTAAAACGACGTTACTTATTATTTATTACAATTGTTTTCCTTTTCTTTCGGGGTGGCGGGTTTTTGTTTCTCTGCGTGGTGCATCAATTTTATAAACTGTTTTCGATTTTTCCTCTTGTTTTCCGACATGCTCTCTCTCTCGTTACTTTTTTGTCCCTTTCCACTTTGTGTTTTTCCTTTCTTTTCAACGTTCATCTTAAAATGGTACAATGACGTGTGGTTAACTTGCTCGTCTCTTCTTTTCTTATTTTTTTTTTTTGTTAATTATTATTATTATTTGTTTGTCTCTTTAATCTACTCGCACTGTTCTGCCAGTTTGTAAAAAACATCGTCGAAAATGATTCTTCTTCGTGGCTATTTCATCGTTTCTACTACGTTCTATACACTAATATACAAGTTATGCAATTCTTTTAGTTTTAGTTTTTTTTTTCTTTAATCCGTATGCCTGTCCGTCCCACTTATCTAATTTATCCGCTAATATGGAATACATTTTTCTTGCTGTTTTATATCCCTCTGTGATATCTACCGTGTGTCCCAGAAGCATCACCGGCTCGTACATTGCTCGCGCGCGCGCACGGACTTGGAAATTTTGTCCGCGACTCGAATCGAGCTGAATCGAATCGAATCGCGATCCCGAATAATCAATCTCTTCGATCGCCCGAAAGGAAACCAAAAAATCAAAACGACATCCGCGCGTCGAGAGGACGACGACGAAGAAGGAGAAGAGATAGAAGAAAAAGGCAAGAGAACGAGAAGAGAGCCTTCTACAAAAAAAATATGGGTCAAATTAAAAATGGAGAACACTCACGAGAACGTAAAAAAAAAGGAAAAGAAATTGAAAGTAAAAAAAAAAAGAAAGAACATAAAATGTATAGAGAAGAGAGAAGAATCAAAGCAACGAGAAAAATCGCTTAAAACTTATCACAAGAATTTCACGCCTCTCCTCCGAACGGTATCGAGTACAACGCAACGTCAAACAATTTACATTACACCTTATTACACTCTTACATATATATTACAACTTACGATTTACCCGACGCGACGCCTTTTCCATTCTTTTATCGTTCTCCTCCGATAAAACGAGAAAAATCTTCCGCGAGGCGGATCGCGTATCCCGATCCATATTTATAATATGTATATCAAACACGTGTATAGATCATCCGACGAGCGTGCGAGGGTGGTAAGAGCCAGTGCGGCGTGACGAACGAGTGTGTACGCATACATAT
Organism: Megalopta genalis; assembly: GCF_051020955.1. Taxonomy (NCBI): domain Eukaryota; kingdom Metazoa; phylum Arthropoda; class Insecta; order Hymenoptera; family Halictidae; genus Megalopta; species Megalopta genalis. The sequence goes on from NC_135022.1 coordinate 11,994,789, forward strand.
ATGACATATATCTGACAAATATATACGATGTGTGTATATATATATGTTCAATTAGCCCTGCGAGTCCGTGGGTGGTGTGTGTAACGTGGCTGTGGCGATGTGCGGGAAGGGGTTCAAATGTCGAGCTTCGCGTGTCTCTTGACTTGTGGTGTGTCCTGTGTTCCTTGTAACTTCTGTATGCGTGTCCTCCCCGTGTCTCTTTGTGTAAGCGTGTCCGTGTGGATCGTGAAACGTGGGTGTACGCGTGACGCGTGGGGGTGGAGAAAAATGACGAGATGATACCTCGCGATGAGAATAGCGCGCAACTGTACATCAGTCTTAATATCAGGGCGCACCATTCCCGTGGATGTTAACTCTACTTTTCCTGCTCGACAACCCCCGGTCCCCTTTTCTAGGCCCTCGCGAGCCAAGGGAGAGAGAGAGGAGGCCGCGAGTCCGTTTTACTCTTATGCTTGTCCGTCGTCGTTCGACTAAATTGCTGCTCGTACACACAAATACATATAGCGCCATGGCAGTTGAAAACCGGTGAAGAAAACGATGGTGAAGATGAAAACGTGCGGTTCGGGGGGAGGAGATAATTGTTCGTCTCTGTGTAGCGTTCGCGTGGCTGCAAGGTGCGTCTCGCATGTGTCTTTACACCAGTGTCGTTCGTATTTTTTTTCTTCTTTACACCGTGCATTTCAAAACACGGTGATCTCTCGTGTTAAATGATGTCACTGCGTGTGTGTCTCTCTCATCTCCGTGTGTTTTTTGCGTGTGCGTGTGTACGTGTGTATGTGTGCATGTGTCTATGTGTCATGCCTGAATGTTTGCGTGCGGTACGATCGAGTGTGTGCTACAAGTGGGAGGTCGCAGATCCTTCATATATATATAATACAATTAGCATGTAGTATTAAAATCATATACAATTGTTACAATATTTAAATAGTACTTATTACATATATATCATATACCGATAGGTTTCAAAGTGTTTTTTTTTCTTTTAGGTATACATATACAGATATATATATATATATTTTTATATGTATATATATGTATAATCAATTATTTATAGGGTTGCTTAATTGTTTTTCTCTTTCGAAACCATTTCCCCCGCCTCCTTTTCCTCCGTGTGGTTGTCTGTCTGTTCGTTCCTTTGTTCTCTCGGAATCTTTGAAACCCGCGTGACGAAGCCGAGTCGGACGCGGGTGAAAGGGGACGAAAGAGAAAGAGCGTTAGAGAGATGACGATCGTATCTAAAGTACAAACATCGAAGGTTGAAAAAGGAGCGCAAAAGGGATATTATATACGTAACGCAACGTGTGGGAACGCTGTCGCATTTAAAATTTGCACAATGTGTCGCTTCTCATTTTCCATATTTTTTGCCGGTGTATTTAACGCCGAATCAAGCGCCTAGGTGTTCTGTTCATCGAGAAAGCAGAAATTTTGATCTTTGCTTGCTTGAATGAGACGATCGATTTCGATCGATTGGTTGCTGGAATTTTACGGGGTGGTGTGATCACCCGCGGTGATCACACCCCGATGTGTGATTACGTGTGAGTGTCGGGTGGGCGGGTAGGTGGATGGGTGGGTGTGGGAAGGGGGGGAAGAAGGAGGCACCGTGATCGAGGATGAGTTACAGTACAGTGGTTTCGACGACGAAAGAAAAGCGAAGTTGAAACGTTGAATTTGTTCTCGAACGATTCGTTCTATGTACAGAGAGAAGTCGGTACGACACGGCGGCGTGTCCCTCGATCATCTGCACGACGCCCGCAAGATCCATCGATCCAGGTTTATCTTCGGTTTTGTTACTTTCATTCATTTCTCTTTTTCTTTATTTAAAAATTTCGCTCGAGGGATCTCGCCGCGTTAGTGCACGCGCACATTACGAATTGCGTTACAAATCCCGCGACTCGGATCCAATTTTTGTCCAGCAATTACAATTTCGTTCGAGCTCGGCGACGAAGCATACGATCTCGCAGACGGGAATTTACAAAAAAAAAACAAAAACAAAAAAACAATCAAAAAGAAATCGTATATACCAAACCGTGTGTACAGGAAATACTGTGAATGTCTCGCACACTTTTACATATTTTACAAAGAGTACAACACGCTCCAGGCAACAGGGGGATTTATAATACGCAAAAACGATTCACTCGCTGGACGACGAATGATCTGTTCTCGATTATTTTCCGTTCTCTTCTCCTCGCATAGAGACGCGGATCGGAGGTCGCCAGATCCGTAATGCAACAGCGAACGAAATCACTGAAACGAAGTGACCTAAGATATCTACGCGTGTACGATTCTTTTCTTTTTTCTCGTCTAAGTAGTTTGTGTCGACCGATTGTTGAAGAAAAGGATCAAAAGATCGTCTTTTGTGTGTGTACTCCCATCTTTCTCGTCTTATTTTTCATGTGTCTTGTGTGCACGTGTGTCCTGCGTGTATCATCTGTTCCTCTGCTATGCGTACGCATTGGTGTGTGCATGGGCGCGCGCGTGTGTGTTATTTTTTTGTTTTTATACACGGTGCACGGGTACCTCGTTGAAGTCGTGCAACCAATAATATTTTCCTTTCTCGCGCGCTATATAAAAAATTTACACTATTTATAATCAAAAAGTCGATTTCAAGAATTTGTTGTTTTTTCGTTTTCTTTTGTTTACTTCCTCTCGTTTCTCAGAATTTTCTTAAGTAGATATATATGTATATGTATATATATATATATGTATATATATATAACACGACAGCAATTAGGTGGTCAACCTATTCGCTAACGTTTGGTTTCTAAAAAACGAAAAAAAAGAAGGAGGTTTCGCGAACTAAAGGTTGTCTCTTTTATCGCTTTGTCGCTTTTCTTTCACGAGAAGGAACGAAAACGGTGTGGGGAAGAGGGAAATGGGGGTTGGCCGAAACGTACAATGAAAATATGTTTGGGAGGTGTGTGTAGGTGTGAGTATTTGCGTGCGAACCTCGTATTTATATGTATCATATTTATAAAGCGTTATATATGTGTGCCTGCCTTACGCATGTCTTTATATATATATGTATATATATATATGTATATATTTATATTCATATTTATATAGAAGTGTGTATCTAGCAATCATTAGTAAATAGCAATTAATAATCAATGAAGGGAAGGTCGTTAATCAAACAATATAGGTAATAATAATTATAGCAATTAATAATAATTATTATAATTATCGTATTAATCGTAATAATAATAATAATAATAATAATAGTAATAATAATAATAATTAATATTTAATAATAATAATAATAAAAAGTATAGTAGTACTCAAATAATCTTAGCTGATAAGACATGAGATTTTGCGTTCGAGTTTCGCTTCTGCTATGACTTTCGGTATTCATTTAATTCTGTTTATTCTTCCGTTGTTCTGCGGGATTTTCCTACTTCGACAGGGGGGCGGGGGGATGATGAATTATTAACATCGATGCTTCTATTACAAAAAATGAGAGACGTTCGTTTCCCGACGTACTTTTTAATTTACAAATGATGAGAGCGCGATTTACAACGGACGAAGGAACTATCGTCATTCCTTATCTTTAAATATTAGTAACGCATTTAACGTCGTCCCGTGCGAACGACCAAAAAGGCTAATATCCTGTCGACCGAGGGTGTCAAAGAAAAAAAAATGATGGCGGTTGGAATGTCTCTGTCTGTATACAATCGAGAGTTGAGCGTGTTTTCCGTGATTCGTAAATACATGTACTATATGGTTTTCATACTTTCCGGGGGGATTTTCTGTTTTCGTTTTTTTTTTATCATTTACGCGGCTCCAAAAACGAGCAGCCTCCTCTCAGCGATTTCCGAAAGGATCGACATAAAAGGTCAGGGTGATCATAATAGGTGGTTCAACCACGAGAAATTCGTGTTTCTAATTTCTCCTTCTCCACGAGCACCGGCTACAGAATCGATCCGAACGACGATTCGAACGACGGAGTGGATCGAGCAACGCAAAAAAGAAAAAAGAGAAACGAACTCGAAAGAAAGATACGATCCGATCGTTTGATAATCCCTCCGCTTCTCGGCTTGTGCCCGTTTTGTCCGTGAATCGCGTCGAACCTGCCGCAGTAAGTAATCTCCGCGCGAAGAAGAAAGAGAAAGAGAGAAAGGGTACCTAAGAATTTGTCAATTTCGTTAATAAATCGTTATTTACAATATCTTACAAAGAAAGCAGCTACGTTTCTTCCTCTTCTTTCCTTTTTCACTTTGAAACACCGTTCTACGCACACACGTCTCCCTCCCTTGTCGTCTTTACGTAGTTTTCAACTCGTTTATTTTTGTACAAAATCGCGACGGGCCCTCGAGTTTAGTTTGCCGGTTATACGTCCCCTTTTGCTTTCTTTCCACTTCACGGTTCCTCAGTTTCCTTTTTCGTCGTTCTCGGCTTCTATTCCCGGCCTCCTTTTAGAATTCTACATTATTTAACACCTACCACACGCGTTCCTCGTCGAAATCAATTATACATTGTACACAGCTTGTAGATCACAAGTTCTCGATCGTCGCCGACGCCGACGCCGACGACGTACGGCAACGACGACGATCGCGAGTTTGTGATCTCGAAGCAACTTTTTCTGTATAGAAAAACGGGGACAGTCGGGTCGCGGGGATCGCGGGGGGCACGCGGCGTGCCGAAAGGGGGTTGTTTATCGCGTACGAACGTTCAATTTAAAAAATCTGGCGAGATCTCCCGTTGCTTTTGTACAGTCGTCGAGGTGGACACCGCACCCTCGATCGAAGAATAATTATATATACACACGTATGATACTCGTGAAGCGATTTGGATGAATGTTTCCGGTGGTGTGTGCCTCGAAGCTGCGCTCGGAAACTCGAGAAAGAATACTTGTCCGCGATGCGATCATTCTACCCGTAGCCTCGGTGTTTTCTCTCCTGGAGAAGGGGGTCGCTATCTGAGCCGATAAAACTTGCAGAAATGTACTATCCCTCCCACCAAAAATTACTAAAATCGCTCGGTGGACCTCGATAAATCGCCGAGAAGATCTTTGAAACCGCGTGCAATTTTATGGTACGCCAAACATTACGAAATTCTTCAAAGCCGTGGATGCAATTGGTTTCATAAAAATCGAAATGGTTGCAAGATCAGCGACTGGCTGGAAGTTTATGGTCCCAGCGTCGTCGACCGGATCGATCGAATGTTCTGGCTGGCTACGATCAAAAATAATCGCGCGTGTAAAATAAGAGAAAGATTTCAAAAGTGATCAACGAAGTTTAAGATCGAGGAAAACCATGAAAACGTATGGGGAAAACTCTGGTTCGCAGTCGGATACTATTGAAAACAGCTGAGAGGCGCTCTTTCCAACCGTCTTGATGGGTGTGATCGGTGTGAAATATACAAATCGAAATGCTTCGGTGTGTACACATGCGTCTCCAACGTGTTCTGAACGTTTTCTGAAACGAGTGTGCGCAAGTGTGTCCCGTGTGTATGGGTGTGTGTGTATACATATGTGTATGATTGCGCGTATGGAAGGGGGGGGGGGCGATGCTGCGCGAAACGAAATATAGATACACACGCGCTGGGAACATGAATTTCTTCCTGACGCTTTTTCTCGTGCGTTTGTTTCCTTTGCTTTTTTCCTCTCGAGAACGCGTTTATATCGTTTTTATACAATGTACAATGTGTCTCGGTTACGTTCAATGATCACCGCGGGTTGCGGCGGCTGCGGTTTACTTGATTTTTCATTTAAAAATTCGGGGAGGACGGGGGTCGCGGGGTGTGCAGGGGGAGTGTCGGTGAATCGAATGAATCCGAATGATAAACGATTTCTTTCCTCTAGAGCGTCTCCTTTGTCAAAAATGTCTATATCTTACAACTGGAACGATGTGTGTTGCATGAGAAGGGTGGGGGACTGAATAGAGGGGATTATGGTGTGTCAGGGTGGGCGGGATCGATGGGGGGTTGGTCCAGACCATTTCTAATTGCGGCAGGTGAAAGGGAAATGTATAACGTATGTTGATCGAGGGTCAGCAGCATTAGAACGTAAATCATATTTAAATTTAATATAATTAGTAATTATTATAATACACGATATTCACAAAGTCCGTTAAAAAGGAGAGAATTCCCGTGAAAAATAAAATTATTCATTGAATTTACGGTTCCTCACGATAGGGTTTGTCACGTCGTACCTATACACATTTGTTATTTATTTATATCACAATTTACAAAATTCGAGGATCATTGGGGAACGGAGGAAGGGGATTTTCCGAGGGGTACGGGATTAGGATGCAGGATACAGGATACAGTGACAGGGATGCAAGGGGGGGCGGGGATGAAGTGGGACACAAGACACGAGATGGGAGAAGGAAGAGGGGGTGTGGAGGATGTAAAAAGGATCGTTTTAAGAGAGTAGAAAAAAATGCTCCGCGCTCAAAGGCGACAAACGTAAAACGAACAAAGGAGAACCGTGCTGACGACTTGATGTCTCTCCTCATTATTATTATTATTTTGTCAACTGTCATTTCCTATCATTTCCTTTTCTTTCCTTTCCTAATCCTTTCTTTAACTCCGTCCTTTCTGCTAGAGTCTATCATCGAGAAGAAACAACACGTATTATTTATTTAGGTTCTATACTGATCCGTTTCTTTTTCCAAAGTGTTCCTTTCTAAATCGAGAATAACGAAATCGGTTATCTTTTTGCTTTCCGTTTCTGTTGCGTCCTATATCATCTATATACGTATATATCTTTTCTTTCGCATTTTCTCGTTTTTATTTCACGAACAATCTGAAGCAATCAAAGGGGGATTAGGGGGTTTAAAGGGGGGCAGATCAGCGGTCAGGTCTGAGTTACTCAGCTTCATTCCCATGTCAAACGCTATGCTAGATTTTAATCAACGTATCTGTAGCTCCTAACCATCTATCGAATCTGAACCGATACCGATTCGTTGGTCGGACGACGCGTGTACCGGACACACTCGAGGATAATACTACTTTCAGCGTGCAAAGGCGGTACGGTTTCACCGGTACACACGCTAGCGACCAAGACGTCTCGTGCATGCGTATATTTTACGGCCATCGCACTTACGTTACAACTCGATATAAATGCATGCAGCTCTAAGATCTATCCTAGCTGTCTAAACACAATTTTTTCCACCTCTTCTTCGAACCTTTTGCCGTTCAAACCGAGAGTTCGCGCGCGGTCTCTCGCGCACGCTCTTCTCGTCTTGCTATTCTCTTTACTCTTTTTCGCGGTTTTTCTACGTTATATTTTTTTTGTTTGCCTGCTTGCTTTTGCTTGCTTGCTTAACTTTGCATGTTGTCGGTTAAATTGTTTGCCAGAGGTCAGAGCTCTGTACGCTCCCTCGACAGAGTGCTGAGTTTTCAATAAGGATCGATAATTAAACTTGACGTGTTAGTCGAAGAACGATTCCAACGCAATAAACGAGGGGGGTGGGGGTGGGATAATTAAAAAGTAGTATTTCAACTCCTGTTCCTAATAAAAAAAAATTCGTCGGAACGTGTTTTTTTGTTCGTGCTGTGTGTTTAATTGTTTTATCGTCTTTTCCTTTTGCGAAGTTTACGTGTGTGAAACTGATCGATTAAAAAACGAGCGATGACAAGACATTCAGTCATCTCAGCACTGCAGTTTCTTGTTCGCGATTCCAAGCTCTCGGTGCTTGTCCAGCCGTCTCGAAGAAACTCGGTTCTCAAGGATACACGTTAGTTTTCTCGGTGCAAACCGTCGGGGCACGCGCGCTTCTCCTCGGCGCGGCCCGCGACTCGCTACGAATATAATAACTCGGCAGCACGTTAGATTACTAATAGAAAAAATGCACTGCACCTCTAACGTTATTCTACAAAAATTGATCATTCTTCGGAATACGCGTACACGACTCTCCTTCAAGTATCCGTGTGTTGACGTCGCGCCGCTATAGTCGCCGTTTCGCCCTCCTCTCTTGTTTAAACACTGTACAAATATCGCGTGTCTCTCTCATTCTTTCTTTCTCTCTTTCTGTTTAAGTGTTTCTCTGGTTTCACGTACTATTCTTTTGGTTTGCAAAAATAAGAAAAATCGTGTCGGTAATTCTTCCTTTTTTCCATTATCGTCGTCGCAGTTTCCGGTCGGGATTTACAAGTTCCGGGAGAGAGGGGCGAATGGGGACGAGAGCGGCGCAACCACTACGGAGAACCTCTTGTCCTCGGTTTTCCTCGTCCATTATAAATAAAATGGCGATATAAGATACGTTGCAATAAATATTTACGTAGGTCTCTCTCGGTACGTGCGTGATCCTAAGACGTACGACGATACCCCGAGCGGTTGTTGCTTTCAGAGACCGTACGCTTTTACAGGACCTGCGTTGGCTGCTGAGCTGGCGTCGAGACTGGGCCAGCAGCAGAAGCAGGCGGTCCGATGGGACCCAGATCACCACCGCCACTTGAAGCACCGGCGGGTGTCGCAACACCCATCGCGGACGCCGTCTTCATGAAGAACTTCTCCAATTTCACGATTATGTGCTTCCCGTAGGTGTATTTGCGCAAGCTGCCTAGATGCGGACGGATCTTGTGCATCAGCACCTTGCGCTGCGCTGGCTCCGCCACGTCGATCATCTTCTGCACCACGTAGTTGGCGTACTGGTCCTTCATCATTACGTTCAATGCGCTGTTTCGAAACGGATCGCAGAAATTAGTTATCGGGCTTTTCGTGCTTTGCATAACAACTGGACCGCGCGGACATCTTCGTGTGAAAATGTCAGTTCATGTTAATTTGGAGGAGACGAAAGCGAACGAAGCATCCGCCGTCGTTTATTTATAAACCTCAACTTACTTGTCGTTGAAGCCGCACACTTCTTCGATCAGCACGCAACGCTCCTGTCTCGTGGCGTGAGTCACGCACTTTTCAACAACGTTGCTCGCGAATTTGTGTTGCGACAGAGTAAGTACTTTACCCCTTACGCTGCTGATCAACTGCGCCTTATCCTCTGGTTTTCCATGTTCTTCGAATCAGACGAGGTTGATTAGTTAACTTTCTTACATGCAAAGCCTGTCCCGTCAAAACTTGAGCAACTCGAATACCTTTCTTATTGTTTCATGGTTTAAAGTAGCCGAGATATTTAAGGTGCTCAAGTCCTAGCAACGAAAGTTCCACTTACCGAGTACATGCTGGATAACGTAATTACCATACTGATCTTGAATGAGCTGATCAGTGGCAGCGTGCAGTTCTTGAAGGATGCCCTGAGTTTGTTCAGGAGTGCAATGCTCTAGTATACGTTGGATGACTCTGCACCCGTACGGATGAGTGCTCAACGAGTAGACCTGACCGGCGAACGCTCCGATCACGAACTGCAGAGCTCGAGGCTCGACGCACTCAATACATTTCTGCACCACATGATTCCCATTTTGATCTTTCACGCACTTCAAAACGTGACCATCGAGCTCCCGGACTATCTCCTGCTGCTGTTCGGGTCCGATCGATTCCAGAGCCTTCTGAATCACTCTGCAGCCGTACATCTGCAGTGCCAAGGGCAGCACGTGTCCTCGAACCTAAACGCAACGAAAAAGCTAATGTAGCCGAAGTTTTTACAGCTGGACGAAAAACAGCTCGGACTCGACAGGTCATATCGGAAGATATTCGATCACTGTATCCAATCAGTTGACACGCAAATATAATCATCGTTAGGTATGCCGCGACGGGACGAACGAACGCGAGCTTGGCGAACTTACCTTTTGAGCGAGGGTGGATTTCTGTTCCGCCGTGCCGAACTCGAAAAACTTCTGAATAACATAATTCCCAAAAACGTCTGTCATCAGTGAATAAGCGGAGGTAAGGATTTCTTGGAACACGAGCTGCTTTTCGCTGGCCGAGGCCCGCTCCAATTTCTGCTGAATGAAACGGGAGCCGTGCTGATCTTGACTGAACTCGACTATGTGATTGGCCAGGTCGCGTAGCTGGAGGCTCGGGAACCTGAAGCGCGAAAGTGGACATTGATAAGCTCGGTGCAACGCGACACTGTCGTCGGAGGTGGCGCGCGGCTGGAGAGAACCGTACCGGTTATTCCTGAAGTCTTCGAGCAAACGTGATCGTCCTCCAGCGTTTTTGTCCCCGATGCTGGTGGTGCCTCCGCGGCCGGGTTTGCCTACCAAGTTAGGGAAAAGGGAGCTGCTGGAGCCGAAAACTCCATTAGCCGTTAAAGCTGGGACTGCGCTGGCACGGAACTTCGCCTCGGCCCCGGGAGCGGCGGACACCCGGCTAGCTCCGCCGACCAGTCCGCCCAAAGATCCTCCCAAAGTTGGTGGCGGTGTTAAGGATAATCCTAATGGGCTTGGGGACGCCGTTACCGTACCTGGAAACAGGATAAACGTTCCAGTGTCGAGCGGAAAATGGAAATCGGTGATGAAGCAGCCGCGCTTCATAGACGTTGTGTTTCCTCTACTGTGAAAAATCAAATAACGAGCGTTACCTAGCGCGCCGTAACTCTGCGGCCATTTTGTACGGGAATACTCCAAGCTGGGGCTGAAGGCGGAGGTGTTCCTATCGAAGGAGTCTCTTCGCGCGGTTGAAGAAGCGCCGAGACCCAGACCTGCGAACAAAAGCGAACCCTCTGGAGACTTTGGCCGAATCGATGCCCTCTCTCTCACTCTCTCTCTCTCTCTCTCTCTCTCTCTCTCTCTCTCTCTCTCTCTCTCTCTCTTTGATCCGGTTCCCGTTTCCCGGTTCCGATTTGGGAGACCACGTCTGCCTCAGAGACTTCGACGTTCTCGACGCCTCCACGTTTTCCGAGCCCTCGCGTAATCGGAGAGTATATCGGAAGATTACGTTACTGGTGTACTTTACAAGGATGGCTGACGTTCGGAAAGAGAGAACTACACACGTTTCTTTACAGACAATTTGGAAAGACGACTCGCACGGGTGGAGGAGAGGACGTAACTGGGGGTGGAGGGACGATCCGAACGTGGCGATATAGAACGACAAAAGACAAACGATCTCGCAAGAGAGGCATGCAAACAACACGTGTATCAGCGCGGGTTATGTACAGAAGAGAGTTCGAGGTGGTCGTCGAACGCCTGCAAAACCGGACGATGATCGCGCTTTCGCGTTTAGCCAGGGTTGGCTTAGTCTCAGTACCTGTGCTCTGTAGCTGAGCCGGAGAGCCTAGTGCCCCCAGAGGGGAGCCGCCGTATCCCAGGGCCGCTAATCCAGCGGCCAGTCCTGATCCCTGCTGCTGCGCCTGTTGTACCGCGACCGCTTGGGCTTGTGCAACCACCGCTGCTGCACTGCACGCTGCGAGACCTGCACCGAAACCCCGCAACCCACACACGCTCTTAGTTATCAATTAATCTGCCGTGCCTTACCGACCTCACACCGTCTATTAAGCCTAGAAGGCGGTTCCGTAACACACGCACATACACACGAACTCGCACACACCTTGGATATATCGACATCGATACTGGCCACGATCTCATTATTTTTTTACGTCACTTTTTCCTTCCCTTTCTCTCTCTCTCTCTCTCTCTCTCTCGTCTCCTTGCATTTGTTTAGTCAAAAGGTTAATTACGTGGCGTGTATACACGTATGTACAGACAACAGGAACAAAAAATGTAACTGGCAACGTTAATCGTGTATCATCATCCTCGGATCTCCTCGATGCACCGTCTTCGATATCACAGTGCGCCATGCATGTATGTACATAATATGTATACGGGAACGGATTGGACCTCGATCAGCCTGCTAACCGGGCGAGAACGCGTTAAACACACAGTTTTCCCGTTGATCCGACAAATTATTCCTGGACTTCGCCGCGCCGTAAAGTTCTATTAACAAGGGAGGGAGAAAACACACACACACCGGTGGACCGTTCGCCGGACCGCGCAGGACGGATTGATTTCGCCTGTCTTTACGGCTAAATATACACGGCACGCCGGCCGAAAACGTGAAATCATTCCGTGAATTGACGGAAATAGAGGTATGCTCGTTAAGACAGCTAACTTAAGCGCCCGCGAACTCAACAGCCTCGGCCGGCGGTCTCCGAAAATACTAGGTTTCGCGAGCGCTTAGGCATTTGTCACGCGACGACAGTGCTTTACGGAAAAATCGGTAAACGATTCCTTCGCGGACCAGTTAGCAGGTTGACGCCGATGCACGCCCTCGGATTCTCGCCGCCTCGCCCCGGTCCCTCTGGGCGGGCTCGCGGGGAGAGACAAGCCGGGGACAGAACAACAGGTATATATCTACAACGCCTGGATCCTGTTCAAGAGTCGAGGACCGGCTCGGTGATCGAACATCTTACCCAAACATTCTCCGGGTGTCGCGTTGCTGTGGGACGTTGGTGTCGGTTGGGAATATAGACTCGGCGGTGGCGGGGCCGGTGGTCCCGGTGGTGGTTGCGACGGGGCCCTGTTCACCAGAACCGGCGCAGGGCTCACCAGCCTCATGGGGGTGGCTGCCGAGCTGAGTCCGCGAACGCCGCCCATCACGATGGACCCGTTCTGATCGTAGAACGCCGGTATCACCTGGTACTGGCCCTGGACCTGCAACAGCCGACAATGTTCAGTATCTAAGTCGCTTGTTTCTGTCGCCGTAAGCGTGTTAATTTGTTCAAGGTGTAGCTTCGTCAACGAACAGACCCCAGACGATGGCCGGCAACTCGAAGTTGTGCCGATGGGGTGTATTCGTTGACACGTGTTTAGAAAGTCAGGATTATCTTCAATCCTTTGTGGACGAGCATCCTTAAAATAATAAGAATATTTCTTTCAGAGAACTAGATTGTGTACCGAAGATTTTAATGATACGAAAGGGGAATAATATATTGTGAGCTTTTATTATGCACATTATTAAATTATATGTTTAGACCTTCTGGAATAAGTTACATAATTTTGATGTTGTGAATATGTCAACATTCGTCCTCAAAGGGCTAAGGATGGGGGTGCGAGCCGAGCTATCTTAACGCACTATCTGCGGGTCACAGGTATCGAGCTTTATTTGCGCGTCCAGCGGTAGAAAATCGGCGGAGTTTGAAAAAATCCACGTTTCGAGAAACATTTAATATTTTAGAAAGTAACAATAAAATTTCGGCGACAGGTATATAACAAGAATGTTTAGGATTTCGATGGGATTTCTTTCAAATACATAACGAAATGTGTAAAAGCGTGTTAAAGACGACAGTGCGTTAAAGAACAAGGGATAGACATTCCGAAGGATCTGACCGGGTCAAGGAACACGTATTTTTAACAGTCGAACGACGAGACCCGGGTCCATTTGGACAGAGGTTATTTCAGCGTCTAGTTACGGACAATTAATTTCGATTTTCTACACGTTTCAATAAGATTTATGAACGAAGAGTTAACGTGCCCAGAAGACGCGCCTCGAACATTACGTCCAAAAAAAATCGACAAATAAAATTATAAATAATCCCAACTACGCTAAATTAGATTTCCGTCGAAGTAGACCGCCGTTGCGAGCGTTCATTTCGAGAATGATTTCTGACACGAAGAAACAACAAGAGGAGGTAAGCTGCCTGGTAGAACGAAACGAGCGCTTCTTTCAGCGTTCGGTTGTATCCGAAGTTCGAGTCGGTATCGAAGGCTAGCATGCCCACAAGAAGCAGCTCGGTGACATTAACGGACCGTTAAATTGCTCGCGGTTTATATTTAATCGCTGGCCAAGGACCTTCGAGAACGGCGCGAAAAAGCGAGGCGGAGAGGTGTATCGGCGCGGCTAGAGCCGGCGGAGAGCCGCCCCGACAATAGGATTTATTTCTAAACACGTGCGCGCGGGCCGGACGGCCGAGAAACGATAGAGAGAAACAGTCTAATTAGCCGCTTACAGTCTGCGCCAAATTATTTGCGGTGTCTTGGGCGGCAGCCGCCGCGGCTGCGGCCGAGGACGGTGTCATCGGCCTCCTGGGCGGCGGTGGCGCGGCCGCCTGCGGGGGTGCTTGCGGCAGCAACCCTGCGGGGTAGACCCACGGGGCGACCCCATAATACTGTGGCACCACCGGCGGAGGTGCTCCGGCGATCAGCGCACCCACGTACGGCTCTTGGCCGCTGATCACGGTGTACGGCGCGGTGGGGAAGTTCTGCTGTTGCTGTTGTTGCTGCTGCTGCTGCGCCTGGGACGCGGCCAGATACTGTTGCTGCTGCTGTTGTTGTTGCTGCTGCAGCAGCTGGAGCTGCTGCGGCGTCGCACCTTGCGGCTGGCTTCGGAACAATTGCTGAAACAGAATTCGGCCGTGTTATCGCCTGCTGGTCTTTTCGCTACCGAATAATGGAACGCGTTCGCTTTTAATGACGCCCGCGGCCCGAACACGCTCCCGTAATGGGACGGAATTTTTAACACGTTCGTCGCCACGTCGTCCGCATCTGGGGTGACGTTTATGCTGCCGGGTTACGGGCGTCGCGCCACCCGTAAATGTGGGCGACGCTCTTTTTCGTCTAGTTAAATAGGATTTGACAATTTATCAAAATTTCGTTTGTAAAGCATAATTGTATAATGGAATTATCATATGCTATCTACGAATCGTCGTTCACAATTTATGAACTTTTGAACAACGGATTACATCTTGTCGCTGTTCCAGCGTGAAGTGTTGAGACAGATCGCAGCGGATCAAATAAATAAATAGCCTTGTAGACACGTTCGATTACCCGTTTCTCGCGTGGAAAGCAACGAACATCGCGGAATCCGTGGCGCAGTTTGCACACGGTCGGCTCTCTAATTTTCCGCTTCTCGGATCGAAGAAACGTAATGGGGGGAGGGGGGACCAGCGTGTCCCGGGGTCAGAGAATCGATCTCCGGATTCCAGAGCCGTTATCAGGCGAATCTACAGGACTGTAGGGCTCGGGCGAACAGCTGGTAGTCACACGATATCGCATGCAAATTTTCGGCTAGAGGAACCCGCGAGGGGTGTCGTGGGGGAGGAACGTGGAGCAAGCGAGAGAGAGAGAGAGAGAGAGAGAGAGCCATTACGAACCACGTTAGCTCGTCTCCGTCGTCTTAATTTATTCGACAATGCTCTCTCGAGCGTTTACCGAGGAACTCTGGGCAGAACTCCAATCGCTCGGGCAGAGATTAAGGCACCTAAGGACCCGGAGAGCAGACGAGTCGTTGATCGTTCGAATTCGCGGTAACGTAATCTCGATGCTTCGAGGCCTGATTACGACGGTTCTCCTGTTACCGTGGAGCGGGAGCCACGGCGACGCGGGGATAACGGGGAGGGAGAATCGCGGGACCTGGTGCACAGGCTTATAACTTTCGGATCAAGGTCGCGAAACAGCGAGCTTCGGAGAGGAAGGAGTACAGGGTGGAGAAGAGGAAAAGAGAGAGAAGAAGAACGGCAGAGTAGAACGGAGCGAACGTCCGAGTTAAGGCGGTTGCGGTAAAAGCGGCGTTAAAGCCGGCGTCTAAGGCCTCGTGGCTCTGCCTCGGCTTTGCTTCGGCTCCGACTCGGCTCCGAGCTCGGCTCCGGCTCGGGTCGACGACCCCCTGCGGACGTTCACCGACAACCGTTCGCCTCTATGTTACCGGTACTCGTTCTGGACTCTAATTGACCGACAAACGCGGCTATGGTTTGACCGTGGACGGGACAAACATCGGGGACCGAGGAGTCGCGTGTTGTCCTTGTCGCCTCCGGTTCCACTTCCGCTCGAACCTCCGGACGTTCAACCTTGGACGACGCTTGGACGCGCTCGGTGTCGAGGCTCCAGCGACGGAAAACCGTCGGCGAGGCGGCGGACCGCGTTCAACACCAACCGAGGAAACCTCGACGAAATTCCTCCGGTGAAAACGAAGTTAATCCTGTACCAGCTGTTCGCCGATCGATCCCAAGGAATCCTGCCTGACGATATACGCGACACGCTCGCGCCTCGTTCTAGGCTCCGACAGGCGGTTCTATCTTATACAGCGGTGTTTTATTGACTTATTTTTTACCATTTACCTGCCCATTATTCGGTACAAAGTCCGATTGCTCCTTTAGAATATAAGCGATTGACCAAGGATGTATATAACAATATAACTATTTTTTTTTTAGATACGTAGACATAGTGCACTGGCTGTTCGTTCCTCCAAGCCAGGACGACTCAGCTATCTAGACAATAAGCAATGCATGTCGACGATCTGTTTTTTTTTATACAGGATGTCCCGAAAATGTCTCGCAATCCGGAAATGGGAGGTTCCTGAGGTGATTAGAAGCAACTTTTTCCTTTGCGAAAAATTTCCCCGAGGCTTCGTTTACGAGTTATTGACGAAAAACACTGACCAATAAGAAGCGAGCTCGGGCGGCGCGCGGCGGCCCAGCCAACGAGTGCGCGGAGTCCAGTTCCGCTCACTGGCTCGGCCGTCTCGCGCCAAATGATCTCGCCTCTGATTGGTCACTGTTTTTCGTTAATAACTCGTAAACGAAGCCGCGGATTGCATTTTCGCTAAGGAAAAAGTTGCTTCGAATGACCTGAGGAATCCCCTACTTTCGGATTGCGAGACATTTTTGGGAGATCCTGTATATGTTATTTCTAGTCTAAGAGTACTGCGAGCGATTAAGAAATATTTGACAAAAAAAGAAAAGGCTGTTATATCACGGGACGATATTATCGTATTCTCTCTCGTTCCTCTCCACGACAAACACTAGCTTCGGAGACCGCGTTGGACCAAGGACATTCCTATTGGGAGAAGATGAATACTCGTCGGATCCTGCGACGTCACCTTTCCAATTTCAACCAATGCAACAACGTCCTTATTCGAACCGGTTGTGCACCAAACTGGCTCAATTTCCAGATGTTCTGAATAATTCGCGGCCTCACCGTTGGCATCCGCTGCACCAAATAAGCTAAAATTTTGCACTTTACGACGTTTTCCGATCGGATTCTCGTAAAGATCCGCTGTTCAACGCTAAACCCGGCGAGCACTAAAAACGACCGACGCCGCGTTGCTTTATAAGAACCATAACGCCGAATTCGCCCAGACTCCGCGCCACTTTTATTATAATGCACGCTCCAACTAAGAAATCTGTTCGATCAATTCCAGCGGGAAAGTGGCCATAATTTCAACAATTTTAAAACGAAAAATATCAAGACCGGTGATTTCGAGCATCGCGGTAGAGGTTCAGCGCTAAAGAGGCTGCGGGGCCTCGCGGTACCGAGCTATATTTTAACAGCGGAATCGATAAGATCCTGAATCTCGGCGGCGGTCTCGGTAACAATGTTACCCGTCGCGTTTGCTCAACGATCGTCGCCGTAAGATTGCAGAACAAATTACGGGCGGCGCAGGCGTTACGAATGAATCGCCCCGGCGCTCTCCGTTCCTCGGTTTAATTTGCCCGGGAATAAGGATACACTCGCGCGTCTAATTAGGCAATTACGCGTTACCGATTACGAAAGGGACCGCCCCGTCCTCGTCTACCGTCTCCCGTTTCCCGTTTCCCGTTTCCCCGGGGAACGACCGGGGGCCGCGTTCGTCATCGCCTCCTCCGCGTTCGGCTTTCCCCGCCGTTCGGCCCGCGATCGTTACGCGTCGGCCATAAAAGATCGTCTTGGACCTTTAAGCGGGATAACGATCTGGCAAATAAATAGGCATTGTTCGAACAGAGCGGGGCCTCGTTCCTCCGCGCGAGACCGTAGAAACTCTCGGAGCCATTCACGGTGCGCCGGCTCTAGCCCTCCGAGAGTCAGCGATGCGTTTCGGGTATTAACCTCTTCCGGAAGCGGCTCGAGCTTCAGCCAAGGCCACGGTTACGTTCGATGATTATTCCACGCGCAAGCCTTCGGGACGGCTCTCTTTTCCCAACCCGTGGCCATCGCTCTTTGTATCGTTCAAGGTCTGCTGAACTCGGAAAACTACCGCCTCTTCTCTCTCTCTCTTTCTCTCTCTTTCTCCGTCTCCGCAGTGTCTATTTCTTCCTCCGGCGGGCGATTCGGGAGACAATGCTCCGGGAGAGCCACGGAAAGTATTACAGGTAATTCGGATGCGTCGTCGCGGCAGCTGCGACCTAGCCCTATATCTATCGGCGAAAGACCGAGAACGCTGTTTCACATGTTCTCAGCCTTGTGTATCGGTTACGAGGAAATTTAAAAATCAACCGGAGAGCGATAGAGAGAGAAGGCAGGGACGAGGAGATCCAGTTTCAATCA
Source organism: Megalopta genalis (assembly GCF_051020955.1). Taxonomy (NCBI): domain Eukaryota; kingdom Metazoa; phylum Arthropoda; class Insecta; order Hymenoptera; family Halictidae; genus Megalopta; species Megalopta genalis. Next base: position 12,012,858 of record NC_135022.1, read on the forward strand.
ACTCCGACCCACTTCGATTGTAACCGACCGGAATCGTTAAGCGCTCGTTTAAGCGGCTCTCGGTCTCGCCGTCACGGCTGGTGTTCGAGGAACAGTCCGCTCGAGACCTCGATCTCCGAGGAAACCATAGACGCGTCTTCGCCGGCGGGTGCCGGATTACGTTCCAGATTCATTACGGCTGCGAAATGTTTAATAACACGGATTATTTTATCGCGGTCGCGGCGACTCCAGCGAGGAATAATCAGAGAGATATGTTCCGATATGGACTGCGCGTCCTTCGAGCTCGTGGAACCGTCGTTCGTCGTTTAGGCGTCCGTTTAGTGGATCCGCGAGGATGTTCATTAACCCTTTCGCTACGGGCGGGTTCTCCGCCGCGGTACTTCTGCTGAACGGAGCGCTGCATCGTCAGCGGAGAACCCGAGCTGCTTGAATGAATTTTTCGAACGAAAAAATTTTTCTCCAAAGGGTATTTATAAATAAAGGGTATTCCAGGGTATTTTATAACGTTTTAGCATGCGCTCTTTAATTTACAGTATGAGAGGAAATAAAACATTATGCAATATAATGCATCTTATGGAAAGTCACTATAGTGGTCCCTAGGTACCACAGTGGCACCATATGGAAAGCCACTATAGTGGTCCGTAGGTACCTAAGTGGCACCATATGGAAAGCCACTATAGTGGTCCGTAGTACCTCACTGACACCATATGTAAAGCCACTATAGTGGTCCGTAGTACCTAAGTGGCACCATATGGAAAGCCACTATAGTGGTCCGTAGTACCTCACTGACACCATATGGAAAGCCACTATAGTGGTCCGTAGGTACCTCAGTGGCACCATATGGAAAGCCACTATAGTGGTCCGTAGTACCTAAGTGGCACCATATGGAAAGCCACTATAGTGGTCCGTAGTACCTCATTGACACCATATGGAAAGCCACTATAGTGGTTCATAGTACCTCAGTGGCACCATATGGAAAGCGACTATAGTGGTTCATAGTTCCTCAGTGGCACCATATGGAAAGCCACTATAGTGGTTCATAGTACCTCAGTGGCACCATATGGAAAGCGACTATAGTGGTTCATAGTTCCTCAGTGGCACCATATGGAAAGCCACTATAGTGGTCCGTAGTACCTAAGTGGCACCATATGGAAAGCCACTATAGTGGTCGGTAGTACCTCACTGACACCATATGGAAAGCCACTATAGTGGTCCGTAGTAGCGAAGCGAAAGGGTTACGGATCCGGCTTGTTTGATTCCTGTTCTAAACGAAGATTACGTTTTGATATATCCCATCCCGAAAATTGTTTTATAGACCGTGAACGGGATTTAGTATGCAGTCTTCCGTTCCCGCAGATTTGCTCCACTATCGTCGCTATTATAGAGCAAATATCATAACGCGATATTGATCAACCGGAACGGACAAAAGGGGGTAATGCGCTAGAATCGTGTACCATTTCGCCGTTGATGCAATTAAAATATAATTCTAAAGACTACACGCGTGCAAAGTGATTTTTACACGTACCTTAGCACCGAGAAAGGTGAAATTATTTATTTCGATTTAAGATCCATGTTAATGGCTTAAACGAATAGAAGTAATTTACAATTTCATTTGATTTTAGCTGTGCTATTTAATGATTCATTTGGAAATATTTGAACAGTCGGGAACGTGTAATGAAATAACCAGTTTTACGATTTTCTCTGTTTATCTTGTTTAGTTGCTTTGTATAATTTATTACGTACGCATGTATAATCCACCGTTTACAATTCGTGTCAAAATAATTCACTAGTTCGAAGAGCAGTTGAAAGCGTCCGGATTTTAGACCAAAAATGTCGTGGGTTTTTTTTACGCTTTTTCCCGTGGGATCGCGACACCGTAAATGGACCACCCTCTATATACGTGGATCGTACACGGTTCTCAACTTTCAAAACTTCATTCTTGCCGCGACGCATCTACGCTAATAATTTTTAGAGAGGTCGATGAACCGCGATGAACTTTCATCTCGCAGCTACGGCCTCGTTAACTGAATTGCTTCAAGTTTGCGGAGTTTTTCAGGATAGCGGTCAGGCACTGCGTGGGAACGTAATTCCGCAGTGACCTGCTCGATCTAAAATCTTGTTTAATTGGCGTTAGGGCTGACGGAAGCCGTCCTGACAGAGTCGAGATTACTCCGTAGTTCCGGAAGAATAACAACAGGTGGAAGCAAGAATACTGCATACTAAAACCCTGTTCACGGTCCATAAAATAATTTTCGGGATGAGAAATGTTAAGAAGTAGCCTTAGTTTGGAACAGAAATTAATCTCGAGTACAGAATGTGCGGGTATGAATGAACAGTTTGTGCGAAGTTCTGAGAAGAAACGAATTGTTTACATAAGCAGATAAAAACTGAGGGGGAGGGGCGCTCAGGCGAGCTGCATCGCGAACCCTCTTCGATAAATTCGGTTAATCGCTGCAGTGACGCTCGGATATACAGGGTGTCCCATAATCATGTTAGGCTGATTCCAGAGGTCGTTCGAAGTAACTTTTTCCTTAGCGAAAACGCTATCCGCGGCTTCGTTTACGAGTTATTAACGATAAACAGCGACCAATCAGTGGCGAGATCAGCTGACGCGAGGCGACCGAGCCAATGAGCGGTCGAAGCCCAGTTCTGCTCGCGTCAGCTGATCTCGTCCCTCATTGGTCATTGTTTTTCGTTAATAACTCGTGAACAAAGCCACGAATTGCATTTCCGCTGAGGAAAAAGTTACTTCAAATGACCCCAGGTATCCGGATGTTAGCATAATTATGGGAAACCTTGTAGAAAGATTAAACTATTCTTCATAAAAATTCCAAGCATCGATTAAAATGATACCAAGATCAAATGATCGATCTACAGCAAAATATGCGTGATATCTTCCATAACACTTTGACCGCCACGCCGGTCATATGTAGATGATACAATCATTTTAACGAGCTTGGAACTCGATTGTTGGCACAGTCTATTAAGTTAATCAAAATTGATTTGCACCTACAACATTCAAGAGTACTACACAAGTAATTTCTATAACAAATCTTGTCTCTGTTCTTAACATGATGAAGTAGGTTTTTATGACTTCGCGTGATTTTTGTGGATATTGCGGTCAGAATAAAGAAGAATCTGAACAAAAGAAATAACGGATTTGAAGAAATTATATTGTAACCATTTCATAAAGTCGGAATAAAGAAGAATCTGAACAAAAGAAATAAAGAATCTGAACAGTGAGTTATATCGTAACCATTTCATAATTATTAATCCATAGCCGTAAAAATAGTTAGGATTATGGATTAATAATTATGAAATCCTAACAATTTTGAGGACTATGGATTAATAATTATGAAATGGTCACAATACAATTTACATATTTCCATCAGTTTGGAAAACACTCCCGACGAGATGGACACGAGTAAAATAGCATTAGAAAATGTGAAAACAGAAGAACAGATGTTCCTGAGAACATCGTCCAGCTCGACTATAACCCCGTGGGCTATAGTTCGCGGCCCGACGCAGCAGTTAGCGGCCGGGAGCGTTGCATCTTGGCAAACGGGAGGACGGAGTCAACAGGTTGATTGATAAATCACCGATTCGCGGATAGATCGCGAGGATCGCGCGCTGGTCTGCCATTCGCGATAGACAGAGGAAGAGAGAGAGAGAGAGAGAGAGAGAGAGAGAGAGAGAGAGAGAGAGAGAGAGAGAGAGAGAGAGAGAGAGAGAGTGAGAGAGAGCAAGAGGGGGGAGGGGACGCGATCATCGACAGGCCACTCGATTCACGGCACAGTTTTCAATGGAGTTACAGCGTGAGCCATTACCGCAGAAGTCATTAGTGCCCTCGAACGGGAAGCGCTGAAACGGACGCCTAAATGGAAATCACGGTGATTGCGTTTGAAAAGGGGGGTGCAAAAAAAATGGGGTTGAAGCTCGACACAGAGGAGCGGAGGCAGAGAAAGCGAACACACGTCGGGGAGCGTTTGATTTTGGTAAGGGTGGGAAACAATGGCTGCGGTACATTGTCGTAGGTGAGCCGGGAGAGGAGAGACAGAGAGAGGAGAGGGTTGGGGATACGTTCCTGGAAGTGTGACTCACTGTTGAATACGTAAGGTTTCCGCCGGCGGCTTGCAAATCCGTGCTACAATACAGGCCTATTGATTCCTCCTCTCCTCTCCACACTCTCTCGTTCTGTCTCTCTTCTCTCTCTCTCTCTCTCTCTCTCTCGTCCGGTCTCTCTTTAGAGTATCCACGGTTGAAGAGGGAATCTGGCACGAGTCGACCGTGACAATCGTTGCCAGATTTTTCGAAAACCCTGCGCTCGAACCCCATCCCATCGTCTGCTGGCCATTATCCGCTCTTAATGGCTCGCGGCATTCGATTTTTCCCGCTGCCGAGTTCACTGGACCACCGGTCGGTCAACGACGATCGATCCTGGCCGAGTTTATGACCCAACTTTTAGGTTAAGGGGTTGCCAGAGAACAAGCCTCGCATTTCTCGCGATAGGAACCATCCGGGGCGTTTCGGATGACCTATACGTCGCGAGAAGGTTCGACCAAGCGGCCGATTGCAAATGCTATTTGAATGTGAAAAGAATCATAGTGGCGTAAGCCGCATTTTCCTCATTGCAAGGAGCAAGGAGTGTTCCCGTTTGCTAGTACGCGTATCGTTTCACTGACCAAGCTTGTTGCTAAGATTTAATTTACTGTTAAGTTAATTTACGTAACTTTATCGTGTTTATTTCACTAGCCTCTTTAACATTCTAGCGTGTACAGATTACATATTTTAAGATATTAGCATTAAACCTACCAATAAAGGTCAAATGAACCATTTCATATTTTTCGTTTAAGGATTATTGTTATTACAAGGACAAATGTAAAAAATGACTATGTCGCATTGCAGCGTTATGGCAGTCACGGGTAACCATTATATGCTAAGAATATTAGAAATCATGGTAAATTCTCTCGAATTGTCTCTCAGCTTGTGAACGAAAATGGACAATTTGGAAAAAGAGGATACATTTTTATAGTTACTGATAATGAGAAACTATAAAAATGAACGAGCAAGGCACGAATAATTGTATATAATAAAATCCCCTGTTTCCAAGTTGTCCATTTCCATTTACAAACTGAGGGACAATTGGGGAGAATTTCTCTACATTTACCAGTATATCTTGTATTATTACAATACTTTCTCCAGGAAATGCCAAGTTTCGGGTTGCTGTGAATTTCTCCGCTAGTCCTATGCCTATGTAACTTATTGCTACGTCGATGCTAAGGGTCGACGAAGTCGGTCAAGCGCGTGATGCGGCACGCGACGCGAATTCCCGGAAGACAACAAAAAATGGTCTGTCTGGGTGTGAGTTAGGTAAAAAAAACCGCGGAGCTACAAAGAGGTACATGACCAATCACCGTCGAATCGTGGCATGTGGCCTCCGAATTGCCTTCGAATCGCGGTATGCAACCTCCGAATTGCCTTCGAATCGTGACACGTGGCCTTCGAATTGCAACAAAATTAGAAATGTGGCAAAAATTAGAATCGTGGCAAAAAATTAGAAATGAAAAAGTTAAGTCATCGCTTTTATTCTAGCAGTGCTATGCATTCATATTAATATATACCGGCACGCTGGCCGCTGCATTTTTTGCCGACTGCGTCGAGTTTCTATAAAAACGAGCCGTAGAATCGTGTGCTGGCGCGACTTAGTATACTCAGATTTGCGTGTTTCGATTCTGGCTCTGGGAGAAACTACTCTATTTATACATATAAATAAATTCAAATTCAAATATATATATATATTTTTTATATGCTATATTATATTATTATTATATATTATATATATTTAAAACAATAATATAATAATATATAAATATATATAATAATAATAATATATAAATATATAATAATAATAATATAATAATATAATAATTATATATATAAAGAGAGAGAGAGAGAGAGACCAGAAGCTCGATCATGGTGGAACTAGGCGAAGCGACTGCTCAGCGAAAAAATTTGCGACAGGTCGGCCTCGGAGCGGTCCGCTGCGGTTCCGCTGTTAGTCAATTCGTTCGATTATCGGTTTCTGTGACTCATTCGGCCGGCGATCGCTATTGTCGTTCGCGGAGACATAGGAAGAGACACATCCGCGATGCTTTCATGAATCTCGCAGTGACCCAGATCGTTGCTAGTCATCTTCGATGGCGGGGGCCGGCGCGCACGAGTTAGTTTCCACGGTGGAAAAATGAGTCGGTAAACAGGTTAAGTCGCGGCAAAGGTGGCGAAGAGGAGCGCGGGGGCGGTTCTCGAGGCTGGTAACTCGAGCACCCAGTTCCCATCGGCGCGGCGCGGCGCAGCGCAGCGCGGAGCGGAGCGGAGAAGAGAGAATTGCACGGGATAGTCCAGCCGTGGAATTGGCGGAAAGCCCGGCAGGGCACGGTGGTTCGGTTACGAACGCGAAGCGGAACACCGGCGAGCGTCGAGCGGGTCCGGAGTCCGGAGCGTAATCAGTGACATAAGAACCATTAGGTAAGAGATATTCGTTACCAAATCCCTCGGCAACGCGGTCGTGAAAACGGGTGTTACCGCGCGGAACAAGAGAGTCAGGGTGGGGAGGGAGGGGTTCAACGAACTCTCGAGCGTGCTCGTTTGACTTTCAAAACGGCGCGCTTCGAATGGTAACTTTAACATTTACCGCACACACACGGCCCCGTTGCTGCTCTCTGTGCCCGTTGCCTTTCTTGCGGCCGTCGAGACGATCGATCGTTTCGCCAACTAGCCGACGCCGCGGGGGCGTTCGAATTTCGGCGAGGCGACCGAAATTTCACCTTCGTTACCGGCCTCGTCCAAGCTGCGATTTTAATTACACTTTTTACCGCCGCTCATGGATGCGATCTTTGAGCGTGTGCTAGGCGACCGAGCGGCCCCAAGGACGCCGGATGTGTTTTCAAAAATTGTCCGCATTGTGACAACGCTGCTTCGTAATTCTGCTTTTTCTTAACGTTATTTTTATTTGTTTATTTATTTTTTGATTAGGTGTTTATATATTCCCCTCTCTTTTGCCACCGGTATTTAATGTTATATATTTTATTTAATGTTATTTTAATGTTATTTTATTTTATTTAATGTTATTTTAATGTTATTTTATTTTATTTAATGTTATTTATTTTATTATTATATATTTTAATAAATGTTTCATTCTCCATGCTTCATTGTCTTATACGTAGACCGCGGATTTTTATGCGAAATAAATATTGTCTGCATCGATTGCAAGGAATAGATACGAAGCGGCAACTCCATTTGTCATTAATCATCTTAAAGATGACTGAAGATAATACATTGATGTTTTTAACGCTAGAACTACCAAAACCAGTTTCCGATTTCTTCTTTCACAAACCCTGATGCCGTAAAAATGTCTTAATCAGATATTTTTATATGGACTTCTTCATTCGAGCATCTATTGTGATAAAAATCGTAGAAAGTTTAACTAAATGCAACCTTGTCGTTGTTATAAAACGATGTACACTGTTTTAAATTGCAACTACCCAATTATGCCACGAATGCATAAAATCCACGGTCGACAGATACGCTATCAAATAACGAGTTGAACTTGAAGTTTATCTAGAATCCGATTATTAGCATTATTTTGCACTTTTTCAGCACGCATATAAGCTACCGAGATCTACGAAAGACACGTTTCAAATGTTCGTTATAGGCTCAGAATTAAAACAGTTAAAAAACTCGAGTTCTCTATTTTTTTTTATCATTACAAATAATAGTAAAATTAAAAAAAAAACTGACATTGTCTAGTATACTAGTCCCTGTATCACCTAAAAAAAAAGTTCAAGTCACCTAGTCCAGTTTTAAAAAAGTTATTATATTTTAAAAGGTGTACGAACACTTTTGTGGGCCGCAAAATAATGAAACCCTGAACGAAGAAGTTTTCTCGGTCGTTTCGTTCTCGTCACATCGACAATTTGAAGATAAAAAACGGGAGACCGGTCGTTTCGACCGGCACGGTAGGTTACATTTCCTTTAACAGGCATCAACTGGCCATCATTCGTTGGACAAGTGTTGCTCAGTGGTTGAAAACAGTTATGGTATCGGTTTCTTGATACAGTTATCGAGACCCGAAAAAGAATCGTAACCGTTGCAAGTGTACTTGGTATATCGGTTCTCACTTGTATCGGTTACGGTTTCGGTTCCTCAGAATCGATATCGTATCGGTTACCGTTGTTTCTACGAATTCGTGAGGCGATTCGACGAGAAAAAGACAGCTTCGAAATGAAGATTTCAGCAAGACAACGATTTGTCGTAGCGCGCTCGATAATTATCCCTGCGGCCGATCCGATCGTTACCGCATTCGAAAGTCTCGGAAAGAGAAAGAGAAAGAGAGCGAGAGCGAGAGAGAGAGAGAGAGAGAAAGAGAGAGAGAGGGAGAAAGAGGGAGAGAGAAGCAGGAGGTCCGTCATAGACGCTGGCCGAGCACAAAACCAGAACTTTCGATTTTACGATTCCGCCGACGCCATTGTCGCCGGTGGAACAACGAGCAAAATCTAAAGTGTCCGGGGGGGGGGCAGTGGCGATTGTCTTTCGGGAAACTGCTTGTTGTCTTTTACGCGTCCTTTTTTTCCCCCGTTTCCCGGTTGATAGCCGGGCACAACGACCGGTCACAATCGGCATTGCCACGCCTTTGGACGCGCGGCAGCAGGACACGCTGCGGAACAACGCGCGCTACCGTTGCTGGCTGCGCGTTGATCGTCGCTCGCTGGCTCGTTGCTCGTTCATCGGCGATGTCCTCGAGGAGGAAGAGAAATCGTTCGAACGCGCTCGTCGCTCGGGTGCCAGCGACGCGATTACTTTTCCCCGGGTTTAATAGCGCAGCGCGTTTGTTTCCCGGTCGCAGGGCGCGCGCGTTGCACGGCCGGGCACGAACGCGGAAGATCGATGTAATGCAGACATCAAACGGTCTCGAATCGGAGCATGCATCCGCCGCCACCGCTTTATCGTTTCGCATTGTCACAACGATCGCGAGGGACCTTGATAACGCCGCGGATATATCGTGTTTGTGGGCGCGATGCGGCGCGGTTTGTCGCGTCGCTGCTACGATAACGCGTTTTTAGTTTCTCTGACACATCCTCCCTCTCCCTATCGCTATCTCTTTCTCTCTCTCTACCTCCCTTGTTCTCCCTCCACCCCCCTCTCTCTCTCTCTCTCTCTCCCTTTTCATGCCTCGCAAACATTCAATTCCCGCGTTACGGTTTGCTGATCGACCGCGACACGTTCGACACCGTTCCTTTCGGACCCGGCGCTCGATCCGCTCGCGATCGCGAGCGTTTCGAGGGCATCGGGTTGATCAGCGATCGCGAGCGACTACACGCGCATCCGTAGAGATCGTTACCGTCGTTGAAAGCGCGGCTCGGCGTTCCGCGGAATTCCTTTTTTTCCCCCCGCGCGCGATAATGACCGTTTTATCGGGCAAAACGTGTCGAATCCGTGTTTCACCTGACGCGGACTGTTTGGCTATCGCCGCATCCGCGGTTGTTTATCCATCGGTCGATAAGTGCCGACCGCTGTGAAACGTTTCCGAGTCACGAACGTAGTTTATTGTTAATCCGCGCGAATTGTGCGCGGCTCGGATTGCGGCGCGGGGGGAGGGGGAGGGGGGGAAAAAACATCGAAAGGGGAGACACGGAAGCGGCGGAACGATTATTAGACTGCGGATGGTTTGCGCGTTCCCCCGTCGGCTGCGAGCGCAAGAAACGCGCGACAGATTTTCAAGTGCAATTAAACGCCACGATGCCGGCGGAATAGAAGCGTCTGGTTCGGCGACAGCGTTTGAAATTTCATCGAGAGAGTTTTGTCCGGCTCACGAACACGCGGTCAAGGGATTATACTCGTTATAGTTTGTCAACGAGATGAAAGTACCCGCGCGATTACATTTCCTCCCCGTGCACACGGGGCAGCACGGTGTATCAGGAATGCGATAAATACTTCCGCGGTCTATTTATCGGGCCATAAACTCGTCCTAACCCAGACCTGAATTCCGCCTTTATCATCGGACGAATCGCGTCGAGCATTATGGCCGCGATTACGAAAGATACGAGCAATTTTCAAGACGCGAAGGTGTATAAATTTCTAATAGGCCGTAGAACAGAGTTGGGGGGGGGGGTGGAAAGGGTGAGGGGGAGGGGACGCGTTGCATACGTTCGACAAACAGCTGCCGTAATTTTCCGAGCAAATTGTGTATTTATACCGGTCGACCGTGTGCACTTTAAACCTCTGCGTGACCTGACCCCACTTTGCCGCGGTGTTTTCATTAAAATGTTGCCGCGGACCAAACATATTCGGAGTTCATGCAAATTTCATTTAACTCAAAGTACCGGCGGTCGCATGAAATTCGGTGAAATCTGAGCGCACGCATTTGCCGCGCGGTAACGTTCTCGGATCGCGCAAAATATGTATGGGCGAAACAGGCCGTGCGCCGCTCAAAACAATTACGGAACATCCGATGATATCCGCCGATACGACGGCGAGCCGTTTTTCGGAAAACCGATAAAAAGCATCGCGATGAAAAACAGTTGCAGCTCGCCGCTAAATTCCGGCGGTCGTTCCATCCTTCGTACGCGACGAAACCTTTCAAGATAGGGGATAAGCGTGGACGCGCCCCAAATACTGCGGTAGTTTATAGAAGTAATAAAATCTAACGTTTTATAGCGTGCGATATTCTAAAAATTAATTTCATAATCTTTTGCATGTTTAATATTGATAATTTATATATATATATATATATATATATATATATATATATATATATATATATATATATATATATATACAAGTAGCAGCAATCGCAGTTTTAATTTATTTATTGATTTTCGATATTCGGAAGCTTATGAAAATGTCGAGAGACATTTAGATTGTGGCAATTGGTAATAATTATTCAATTTAGCGTTAATCTTAGATAAAGTGATCATTACTTTGATACAAAATCGACGTACACTGTCACTATCATTTATCCTCAAATATTATTTATTAACATAATATTTGGCGCATATCTTTTGTCGCGTGCGTACATTACTGCGGTGCTTTACCTTGACATAATCTTGACTCTAGTAATGGGAAAAGTACAAAGAAAGTAGTAAAGAATACAACAAATATCAAACGATATAAAGAAACCGAGAAATGTAAGGTTATGCTACCTTAAGGAGAACGTGGTATTAATCTCGCAAGAAATTCGCGAAGGATACTCTACTGCACAAATGTCTCGGAAATATAACATTCTAGAGTAACGCAGTGATCGGAACGTACGCAGTACTTGGCTCACAGTAATCGGAACGTCCGCAGTATTTAGCTCGCAGTAATAGGTACGTAACCGCAGTAATATATCCACACGTTTGGTTCCTTTACATTGCGTTTTCTAACGAAATTTGTGCTTTCGGAGATCCAATATTTACCAAAAAGTAAATATTCAAGTTAAAGAACAATAAGTACAGCTCAAGCTGTCAATTTATCGGCGTAAAAGGTCTTATTTTCCCTGTCGAAGTTCGCCAACATCGAGAAAAAAGGTAATACCTGCGCTTACCCTACCTCTCCGATCCTTTTCGACGGCCGACTACCGACGTTTAGCACGGGTCAGAGGCGACCCGACCCGCTTCCGATCCGGTCGGCCATCGAAGTTCCATCGCCGGCGATATCGTGCATAGAGATTACCATAAAACATATCGCGCTATCGAGAGTACAATCTGGCCGGTTCTCATCCTAGTTCGCAACAAAAGCGGCCGGCCGATCGATCCTCGATCCTTCCGTGATAGAGCATCGTCTAGCCGGGTCCCACGAGACAGGAAACAGGGTTAGCGAGCCGGGGAGGGAAACGCGACGGGGGCAGGAGGCGTTTAGGGGTTCTCGCGTTCGCTCGACCGCGATGATTTACTTTCGAACGGGAATACGATCGATGCGGACAACGCATCGAGGAGTCGAGAAGCACACGGGAGCGTGTGCCCGCGGAAGGCAGAACAGAGAAGACAGCAAGCAAGGGAGGGACCGCCGAGTTACGCACGCGGTCCCGGCGTGGTTGGCCTTGTAACGTCACGCGTGTCTCGGAAATCGCGTGTGTTTCAACGGCCGAGCGCGTATTCTGCAGCTCGTTTGTCGCGGCCAAAATTACATTTTTTTTCTCGGCTACACTTTTGGGACACATTTGAGCCGTTTATTTTGAAAGCGGCACAAGTCACTTTGTTTTTAAGCCGATATATTTAAGGGTTTGCGTTTTTTAACACGTTTAAAAATGTGGATGCTAACTTTCGAGAAGATTTACTTGTATTAGGATATCGATATTATATATATCATATATATAATATATTATATATATCAGGATACCGATATTTCTCTCAGTATAAATAATTTCGTATGAACATTAAAAAATCACCACTTTCCATTACGGTAAAGTGTGACTTATGCCACTTTCAAAATAAACGGCTCATTTGTCTGCGATCGTTTCGAAGATTCGACATCCAAGACAGCTGGTCATTTTTCGAAATTGTACGCGCGGTAACAAATTGCACCGAAGGCGAAATTCGTAAATTCAAAGCGAAACCGATTAATCTAAGAAATATTCATAGAACACGACGTAACAGGTTTGAATTTAACGTTTTATGCACAGGGTGTCCCCCGTTGTTACGTCGCAGTTTTCTTGTAACCGTTTAACCCTTTGCAGTCTATCGGGACATATGTGTTCCACCTATGTATTTCGTGCGCCTATTCGAAGAAACGAATCCCATTTTTCCACGATACACGAATATACCGATCTCAGAATGCATATCGCGCGCATATTTGTTTACATGTAACTAATGGAACACGTATGTCCCCACATTATCCCCTGAAAGGGATAACCTAAACTAATAAAATCAACGTTTCTCGTTATTAGCATCGACGTGTACGCAAAACTCGACTTCAGATGCAACGCAAATTAACGAAAAATAAATCACACTCCAAACCTACGTTTGTGTGACATTTTTTTCTTACTTTAGCTCGTTCGATACGATACTACCGTTTGATCGAAAAAGAACCTGGGACACCCTGTACGTCAGGCAGGCGCATTCTCGTCGTTTAATTACTTCCTAAGAGAACACGGCACCTTCCCTTTGAGAACGGTTTTACGGAAATGCTTGGAAGCGTTAGACATTTAAGTCGCTTCGATTCGTTCAATGATAACGTATATTGTTGACTGGATACCCGGATTCCATGCACTCGCGACAAAGATGAGCGAGTGAAATATAAAACGGGAAACGAATTTCAAGAATTCAAGAACGCTGCTGATGTATTCCTTTGAGCCAATAAAAAAAAATTGAAGAAGAAAAGATACGTCTGTATGGCTTCTCTTTCTTCCATGAAACGATGCAGAAAATTTTTATTTCGCATTCTAGATCCGCAGTCTATCGATAGCATTACGGCTGAGACGAATTCAATGACCTCATGAAACGCTACGTTACGACCTTAACCTTGTAATAACGTTAAAATAATTTTGGACGCGATAAACGGGATCTCTGCAGCCCACTGTGCGCCGTACGGCGCGAATTATCGCCAAGAACGAACCTGGAAACTCGTCGGTAATATAAAAGCTGTCCCTCTAATTCCCTCGGTTTCTGTAACCGAGAAGAACGCGTCGCGTCGCGTCGCGCGAACCGGTGCGAGTTGCGAGCTAGCTAGGCACGAGCGGGTTTCTCGCAGGCGCGAGCGTGCAAGCGTGAAAACTTTTCGATGCCGGCGCGAAACGAGCGAGCTAGGCGCAACTAGCTAGCGGCGCTGAAATGTTCGTGCATCTGCGAGTGGTAATGAACGGTGGAACTAGCCGGTAAAACTTTCCACGAGGCTGAATTGAACTGAATCTAGATTTCGGCCCGGCACATTACCATATCTCCTAGAAGAGAGCAGAACGGAGAGAGAAAGATAGGAACAGAGAGAAAGAGAGATAGGAACAGAGAGAGAGAGAGAGAGAGAGAGAGGAGAGAGATAGGAACAGAGAGAAAGAGAGATAGGAACAGAGAGAGAGAGAGATAGGAACAGAGAGAGAGAGAGAGAGAGGAGAGAGAGAGGAACAGAGAGAGAGAGAGAGAGAGAGAGAGAGAGAGAGAGATAGGAACAGGGAGAAAGAGAGATAGGAACAGAGAGAGAGAGAGATAGGAACAGAGAGAGAGAGAGAGGAGAGAGATAGGAACAGAGAGAGAGAGAGATAGGAACAGAGAGAGAGAGAGAGGAGAGAGATAGGAACAGAGAGAGAGAGAGAGGAGAGAGAGAGAGACCGAGTGTATTATTGATTCTATCCGACCGACTCTCGCGTACACAGAAAGAGCTCCGGAATCGCGCCGTAAACCGCGCTAACGTCAAAGACGAAATTTCGCCCGGGAACGGCGTTAACGTTTCGCTGCCGTCGAGGCATTAACTGGCGTTTCGTTGCCGTCGATTTGAATATCGACCTTGGGTCGACGGTTTTCGGGCACACGTTGCCTCCGCCAAGGTTCCGAACGGGGAGAGAAAAAGAATTCCGATTGCTCCGGATGAGAGACCATCGGTTTCAGTCCCGGATCATTTGTTTTCTGGCTGTGGTGCCTCTCTTCTTTTTTCCTCTCTCTTCCTTTTTTTTTGCTTCTTTTTGTTTTTCTCTTCTTCCCCCAGTTGCGAAATCTCGATAAAACAAAGGCTGACGTTTATGAGCCGACGGTTCTTCTTCGATTTGTCGGAAAATCTCGATAAACAGCGGCGGCGGCGGCTGACGTTTATGAATCGACGATTCTTCCGACGATAAGCCATGGACGGACGGGTGGAAGCGTAGCGTGAGAAAAGGAGATATAGAGAGAGAAAGAGAGGGAGAGAGAAAGAGAGAGAGGGGAGAGGGAGAAAGGCGGAGAGCGTATCGATAAATCAAAAAGGAACGAAGAAGCCGGGGATATATATTCGTGGAACCCGGGGACTGTTCGCGTGAAATAAAAGTACAACGACAAATAGCGGAGAAGCCCGTTACTTAACCGCTCCGGAGCACCGTTAGCTCACCTGACTGCGTGTACGGAATATACAGGGTGTACCGCGATATCCTCGTGCACCGCATTCCTCAACGGCGAGCACCGAAAATACACCCGACAGCTCGTTAAACCGCTACCCGATTCCAAATCTTCATCGACTGAGAAGCTCAGGCCGGCCGACACAGCGACCGAGAGCAGCATCCTTTTACGCCAATTGCCACTCTCGTTCTCATTGTCCCGCGGATTGTTTTCATGCGCGAGATAGAACCATCCCGCCGGTATAAATATCTTTCACGATATTTGCAAATATTTGGAACATCATCGCGCGCCTTTTAACTTTTAAGCGAAACCAGAATGTTCTGTATAAGGTGTATAAGAGGCTTTCGTATACGAACGTTTGTTTTTACAATATTCTGGTATCGAAACGTTCTATTATTCAACCGATGGAGAGAACTTGTGAATGAAATTGTTAAATAATCGAATGTTTTGGTATCAGGATATTACGAAAATAAGTCTCTTTGGATAAGAGGGGCTGCTCCACTGTGCTTCACGGAGTTCCAAATGTAATTTCATTTATTTCCTTTCACTTATTTAATCCCTTGACTACGACGGTCTTTGAGACGCACCGGTCGTACCATATGAGTTACAGCATACGCCGAGAACGGCGAACTTTTCCATAGGATTGCATTTTTGCGAAAACGTATTTCAATAATCGAGAAACTCAATTACGCTACATTAAATCAATATTATTTATTTTTTTGTTTATTATATATTTATTTACTTGTATATATTTTACTTATATTTACTTATTTATTTATTCAATATTGCAATTTATTTCAATAATCGAAAAACTGAATTACACTACATTTTAAAACAATATTATTTATTTCTTTATTTATTATATATTTATTTATTTCTATATATTTTACTTTTATTTATTTATTTCTCTGAATTACTATAAATATTACAAATTTAATATTAAATATATATATTATATAGTAATATTAAAATAAAAAAATTAAAGTAAAATAAAATTAATGGTATATATATATTATTTAAAAATGATTTTATTAATTTAATGCTTCGCTTTTTCAACAATCAAAAATATTGACCTTCGAAAAATCAAATTTCCCCTCTCCTCTGTCTACGACAGAAACATGGGTCTAAATAAAATTAACACTTTAACACCAATACGTGGGTGACGAAATTATTTTTTATCCAGATTTGAAAGCTTCCTAATTTCGTAAAGTCTCATACAAGATTGTCCAATGAATTCCAAACTTCTTTTACGGAAATTCCTAATATTATAAAGACTCGCGCAACGCAAGAATGTTGAAAACACAATCGATGTCGTCCAACGTAGCTTCGAATTCTGGATGTTGTCGCGTGGCGATCGACGTGCGAATATTCGGATGCCAAGACCGCGCGCGCGCGCGACTCCTCGCAAATTCATTTACTCGCGGTTAATTAAGTCCGTTGACTCGGCGGTACGCCCGGATCTCGAGTGATCCGCCGTGCATCCAACAGGTGAAGGGAACGAACGCCATAAACAGCGAGAGAGCAGGAGATTCCGCGCTATTGCGAACGAACCCGACGACTTTGTAGACACCCGGCGACTTTGCAGAGACACCCGGCTCCGAAGTACGAACGAGGACACAAAACGCTTGTTCGTCCGAGTCACGGAAGATAATCTCTCGAAGTTCGTCCGTGTTTCATAGCGCGGCGATTCGAGAACTGGTTCGATAGTCATCGGAGACAATCGGGACGAGACAATTAAAAGGAAGAGAACGAGTAGGCAGGCAGGCACCGGTGAACGCGAAGGAATTATTCATCCCCGGAGGCGTTTCGCCGAGAGTTCTCTGCGGCCTCTGTGCAGGGTGGAAAGAACACGAACAGAAGTTCCGCGAGCTCTGATGAAAAATTCAAGGATCCCGCCGTGTTCCCGGCATGATCCGTTAACGCGATAGATTTATTGGCGAACGAATCGCGACAGACAATGCGCGCCAGTGCTAGAACAAAAATATCCGGGGGTATCTAATGAGACCGCCGAGTAGACGATCATCTCATAAAAGTAGACGGCGGATTTTTCTGCGAATTAAAGGCTGCTTCCATTAATTACTAGGAGCTACGTAGACGTTAATTTCTTTGCTTAATTAGCTCAATATGTTGATACTAATATGCAACAGTGTTTCTAAGCACTCCGATTTTTACAATGAATGCGTAAAATCCGCAGTCCGCTCACTGGTAAAACCATCTAATTGGCTGCGAGAGCTATTATTATTTTTAACACTAATTATTCATTTCTTTCGTTTATGATGAAGGTTCTTCGAGCAAAATGTTTCTACGGTAGAAATTGTAACATTTCGTAATGATCTCTGTTAAATGAACTGTGCACATGCAAACATTAATTAACGAGGAAGGGATGAACGATGTAATAAATCATTTACTTGTTGTTTAATTAAATTTGTCATGTTTACCATGTTCTGCGAACGAGAATATTATTGCGGAATTCTTTTATTTTATTTTGTTGTATTATGTTGTATTTTATTGTATTGTATTATATTTTGTTCTGTTTTATTGTATTTTATTATATTTTATTGTACTGTATTATATTATATTATATTGTATTGTATTGTATTATATTATATTTTATTGTATTGTATTTTATTGCATTTTATTATATTTTTTATTGTATTGTATTGTATTATATTATACTTTATTGTATTTTATTTTATTGTATTGTATTTGATTGCATTTTATTATATTTTATTGTATTGTATTGTATTATATTATACTTTACTGTATTTTATTGTATTATATTATATTTTATTGTATTGTATTTGATTGCATTTTATTATATTTTATTGTATTATATTTTATTTTGTTTTAATACTCGGGCAGCTGGCTGTCCAGCGGATCTTCATGCGAAATAAAAAATGACCATCAACTGCAAAAACAAAACAGGAGCCAGGCAAGAGCGTATTTTTTTCTTGAAATAATTTTAACACGGCCAAATTAACGTATGAATATTCTTACAGTTTCCCGAGATCTTTGTGCTGCTGCGTATTTCACTTATCCATTTCTACCATAAAATCCGCAGTCTACACGGGCAATTTTCGTTCACCCGGGGTATCTCGTAAGTCACGGCTCTAATGCGTACGCTTGTTCTATGGGCGAAGAGCGTCGCGAGAAGATGGCGAACGTCGTCCTGGAAAGGGGTCAACGGTCGGGGCTGTCCGGATGCAACGCGATTCCCAAACGATCCGCGCCTCGCTGGAATTGCCGCTGCTTTCCGAGAGCCGCTCTAGTCTGCTTTTCGAAAGTGGTAATCCGAGGAGGAGCCGCGCGCGGTAATGCCTTCGGCTGAAATTCCGAGACCATGGCGCTCGTTCGCTTTGCGAACGGTTGCCGCCCTGACCCCTGACCCTGCTGTTCTTTCCCCACCGCTTCTTACTATCAGACTACACGGAGATATCCTTACGCACATTTCCATCCTCGATGCTACTTCCGAATCTTTTATCGAATCAACCCGGAAAGTCTCGTCGCGGGTTTCAGGTTTTGCGGGCACCGCGCGTCCCGGTGTTACCGCTCGATGACATAACACGTATTATTTTCAACGATTTCTTTATATTAGGTCTATCGGCAAGTTCTGTCCGTTTCAGAAATGAAAGGAAATAATAGATTTTTCATAAATTTAGTAATATTTATTGTACAATATAATTTCCGTCGTTACTTATGATCTCTTGCCAGCGTGATGGCAATTTGTGAGCAACATTTTTCAAAAATATATGTCTGAAATGAATATCATGTGCATAGCTATCGAAATTTGCAATGACATTATCAGACAGAACTTTCCTTGCCTAATACCTAATATACAGGGAGACCCAATATGCTAATTGCCTAAGACCTAATGCACAGGGTGTCCCAGGTTTTAATGTTGAAACTTTGTCAGTGTATTCTATGGCACAAAGTAAGAGAAAAATGTTATGTAAACATAGGTCATACAGAGCTTTATTAAGAAATAAAAATTCAGAATAGGATTAATAATGCGTTCAATGAAATGAAAGAGAATAGAAGCGAAATTCGCACGGTGATAAATTCGATTCGATCGATGTCAATCATGTATAAATACAGCTTACATAAACACACGGCATGTGCTGATCCATTCAAGCCAATGCTCGCAGTAACAGCAAGTTGATTGCTATTCCTATTCTGAATTTTTGTTATAACTTCTTAATAAAGCTCTACATGACCTACGTTCACATAATATTTTTTTCTTACTTCGTGCCATAGAATACACTGACAAAGTTTGAACATCAACCCTTTCGCTACGGGCGGGTTCTCCACCGCGGTACTTCCGCTGAACGGAGCGCCGCGACATCACTGCACGCTACGCGACGCCGATCGTCAGCGGGAGTACCGCGGCGGAGAACCCAAGCTGCTTGAATGTTTTCGTACGAAAAAATTTCTCTCCAAAGGGTATCTATAAATAAAGGGTATTCCAGGGTATTTATAACGTCTTAGCATGCGCTCTTTAATTTACAGTATGAGAGGAAATAAAACATTATGCAATATAATGCATCTTATGGAAGGCCACTATAGTGGCCCATAGTACCTCAGTGGCATCTTATGAAAGGCCACTATAGTGGCCCGTAGTACCTCAGTGGCATCATACGAAAGGCCACTATAGTGGCCCGTAGTACCTCAGTGACATCTTATGGAGGGCCACTATAGTGGCCCGTAGTAGCGAAAGGGTTAAAACCTGGGACACCCTGACAGACGACGGCCGTCGGTATCGAACATAATCGCGCGTTAAGAACTTCGATAAAGAAGAGAGTAAACGAGTGTTTTACGAATCGAAATAACAACAGCTCGAGCGAGATTAATACGAATGTCTTTGGGCGCAGGGCGGTCGTTAAAGCGCATCGTTTGCAACAGTGGACGGCGGACGCGTTGAACACACCGATGGGCGAATATGCGGGGCGGTTGGTGACAGCGTGCAAACGTGCCAGTAATTATAATAATTAAGGAAGCACGTAAAAGGCCGGCCTAGAGAATTGCAATTCTGCGGCTAATCCCGTTAGGGCTAATCTAGACATATGCTATCGTTGATGATAAGCAGGGATTAACAGCGTACCGCGGGCATTTTCTTTTGAAAAACCGGCTGCAGGAAAAGTCTCCTGCCCGGAATCAGCTTGTACCTGTATCTTTCCGTCCCTCTCTTCCTCTCTCTCTCTCTCTCTCTCTCTCTCTCTCTCTCTGTCCCTCCCTTCGCATATATTCGACCGAGTCACGAACTTGGCCAGTATTCCACAGTCCGGTTCCCATTGACCGTAACGCGACTGCGTTCGTTCTACGACGTGAAATCGCGTGCAGACGTATTACGATTAGCCAGTGGTATGACTAATTAATCGGAGAAAATGCTGTAGCGTGCGGCAGGCCGTCCACGCCGCTCCGTTCGACCGAGAAGGCGTATTGATATTTCACCAGAAGAAAAAAAACCATTACAGCGCAGAATTTTATGGCGCGTTTCGGAAGTTGCGTTTTACGACTCTCTGTGTACATACATATATACGTGCATATATATGTATGTATGTATGCAATCGTCCGGACTGCATAATATAACCTTAACATTTGAGTAATGGGAACGCTGCGGCGATCGAAAGTAGTTTGCGCAAATGTTGTACGGGTCATTTCGTTCGCCCTTGTCCTTCCGCGGGGTCGCCGAACATACTACGAGGATCTCGGAGTCGCCCAAGGATCGCTGGACGACCCTCGCGGATCTAGAAGAAATTCTAGAAATTCTGCGCAGTCCCTCGAGGATCGTCGAAGAATTCTCGCAGACTTCGCGGACCCATTGATGATCCAAGAATGTTCCAAGGATCGACGAAAGTTTCTGCAGGGTCGATCTGGAGCTCGAGGATCTCATTTTCAGAGTTACCATTCGATTGTACGAATTAGCAGAGAAGAGACTAGTTAATTATTTATTTTTTAAGTATTTTGTATTGTATTAGTTCGATTCAAATCGATTAATTTCGGAATAAATACTTATTCGAGTAACGGATATCTTCGTATTCGAATGAAATCTTGATCGAACAAATTCTTATTCGTATCAATAACAATTGATCGATTTTGATTCGATCGGATATTTCTGTAGCTGTAAGGAAAAATGCCGCGTGTCACAATCTCAAAAAATTTAAGTTATTGTATTAATCGCACTGCAGCATGTAGGATTTACATATTTATCATAAAAAATTAATAAAATTATCATTCAGAAATTATGCAATTTGAAACACTATTAATACGAAGAATTATGAATAATCAGTGGACTGTGGATTATTATGCGAAATGAAACTTTTGTCGAGTAATTGTACAAAACAAGAGTTGAATAGTTTTAAACAATTCATTTAATAGTTTTAGACCATTGAAAATGACGTAACAATACTGTTAAATGTTTATGAACGTTTTCATTATTCCGTATTGCCCTTATCAATTTTTCCAATCAGAGCTTCAAGCGACAATATCTCAAAAGTAAAAATTAAGTAAACGCTAAGTAAATGCTAAATAAAAACTAAGTAAAAACTAAGTAAAAACATGTGTGAAATGCGGCGTTCTTCCTTGTAACCACAGATTCATTCGACGGGGTCGAATAAAATTTGATTCTTCAGTCTTTGCCTCTTACTCCGAATAAAATTTTACTCTGCTTTGCACCCTACCAGAACATTCTCAGAGGCCCCAAAAGTCCTTCGAACATCCCTGATCGATTTAACTCCAAAAGTTTCTAGAGGATCCATCAGATTCTTCGTGGTCTCCTATTTTCAGAACTGCTGCCGATATACCGAAGATCGTGGAAATGTTCTCCGAATTTCCGTGTTTCGGAAGATTCCGGGATACCCTGAAAATATCCTCGGCGTGTTCCTAAACGATCTCTCATAGGTGGCCGCAAGTTCCTCCGGCAAGCCAAGAGAGCCCGAGAGAGCCAACGGAATCCGCATTGCGCTCGAGAGACAATCAAGCGGAACATTGAAATCCCGCAGAACGGGAGTGCTAGTCTAAAAATGTGTCACTCGCAATTTCGTCTGTCAGAGGCATATCCAGGTTCGCGTCGGGTGGCGCGCGCGCGTGTCTCGGGAACATCCAGAAAAGTGTCGTGCAAGGTGTCGTCGTATCGGGATGGCAGCCCCGTTCGCTCCAGATAACGGCGGCCCGGCGACAGAGCGACGACGGAGAAACTTTCTAAGCCTGTTCGCCGGCCGTTTGCGCCGTAGCCGGTGTAAATCACGCGACGCGGAGAACCGCTGGTGTTAATGTTCCATCGGGAGAAACCGGTTCCCGGTACGAGCACCGGGAACCGATCGAACTGACCCGAGAGCAGCGGTCGGTCGATGCGCAACAACACCCGGCTGCGTTTTGTACCGTTTCACGACCGGCATGCTCCGCGGGGATCCTCTCGTCTTTCGTTTTTGTCTCCGTAGGGCCTCCTCGGGCCCACTTTAGGGCCTCCATAGAGCCTCCGTAGGGCCTCCTCGGGCCCTCTTTAGGGCCTCCATAAAGCCTCCATAGGGCCTCCTCGGGCCCTCTTTAGGGCCTTCATAGAGCCTCCATAGGGCCTCCATAGGGCCTCCATAGGGCCTCCATAGGGCCTTCTCGGGCCCTCTTTAGGGCCTCCATAGGGCCTCCATAGAGCCTCCATAGAGCCTCCACGGGCCCTCTTTAGGGCTTCCATAGAGCCTCCATAGAGTTTCCGTAGGGCCTCCTCGGCCCCTCTTTAGGGCCTCCATAGGGCCTCCACGGGCCCTCTTTAGGGCCTCCGTAGGGCCTCCTCGGGCCCTCTTTAGGGCTTCCATAGAGCCTCCATAGAGTCTCCATAGGTCCTCCTCGGGCCTCCATACAGCCTCCATAGGGCCTCCTCGGGCCCACTTTAGGGCCTCCATAGAGCCTCTTTAGAGCCTCTGTAGGGTCTCTGTAGGGCCTCCGCGAAGCCTTTCACCGGTCAAACGCGTCGCCGATTTTCCGGCCCTTCGACCTCGCACGCGTCAACGCATCCGGGGAACGCTGCTCGCGTTGCTATTGCATAATTGAGGAGGCTCCGTTCTTGGCTAATCAACGTCAGAATATATCGCGAGCATTCACCATTAACACTATTCCTACCGGGACCGGTCAAATGACCGTTTTTAAATTTTCAATTGGAATTTCTTACATTCAACGTAAGTGAATCGCCTTTAAACTTTACGACTTTTCCTCATATATATGTATGATACATTTTTCAATATTCACTTATTTTTTTATTGTTTATTTTCTGAGAAATATTTGTAGTCTGTCTTACCTACCACGACCGGTCATTTGACCGGTAGTACGATTTATACATTTTTGTAATAGTTATAAGAAAGTGCACAGAGGCAAAGGCATTTAGAGTGTTGGGATATAAATGGGAACTGTCTACTGCAAAGTTATATGCATTTTTGCAATTATGTATGCACGCGGCGCATATGAGGCTAAGAATATGGATATAGCACTTCTATGGAATAAAAAGTGGGGCCCGCCTTTTTTCTCAAATACTATGAGTAGACATGACTTTACGGAGATTATGAGATTTATTCGATTTGACGACAGAAATCAACGAAGCCAACGGTTACAAACCGATAAATTCGCTATGATTTCCGAAGTTTGGTACAAGTTTATTGACAACAGTCAAAATTGTTATAAACCAGGACCATATATTACTATTGACGAACAATTGTTTCCAACGAAAGCAAGGTGTAGATTCACTCAATACATGCCCAATAAACCGGACAAATTTGGTATAAAATTTTGGTTAGCATCCGATGTACGTAAACGGCTTTCCATATTTGGCATAACCTTGACATAACCATCAGTTCCTCTTGGAGAGTTCGTCACTATGAAATTAGCAGAATCGTATGTAGGATGTGGAAGAAATATAACCACAGACAACTTTTTACAAGCCTACCTTTAGCAACAAAACTTTTAGCAAAAAAAAAAACTACGATTATTGGGACAATCAGAGCAAATAGAAAAGAGCTACCAAGACTGGCAAAACTGAAAAACGACGACATGGCACTTTTCTCAACCAAACTCTATCGCTCAAATAATTGTATGTTGACAATTTACAAAGCCAAACCAAGAAAGAAAGTTCTAGTTCTCAGTTCAATGCACAACTCCGTACAAGTTGAAGTAAATGACACCCGATCACCGGAAACAATTCAATTGTATAATAGCACCAAATTTGGCGTAGATGCGACCGATCAAATGGCCAGAAATTATTCGGTAAAATCTAAATTTCGGAGATGGCCTTTGCAAGTATTTTTTAATATCTTGGATTTAGCCGGGATAAATGCATGGGTGTTATATAAAGAAACTGCGGGAGGAGAAATTACAAGACAGGAATTTCTATTCCAATTGGCAGAAGAACTTGCCATCGAATATCAACGAGAGCTCGGCAAAGAAAATCAACCAATACCCATCGCAAGTACAAGTAAAGGTTCCCGTGAACGGAAAACATGTCAGATAAGGTATTGTAAAGATAATAAGACGAACAAAATCTGTCTAAAATGTAAAAAGTACGTATGCGGAAAATGTACAGTTGAGAAGCCCATTTGTAAAAAATGCGACGAAAAAGAATGAAATGTAGATTATGTACTCTTGAATAAAAGAAAATATATTTTTATACTGGTAAACTGGCTATTGGTCTGCATTCAATATTGAAAATATAAGTTGTGAAAGACCGGTCATTTGACCGGTCGCGGTAGGAATAGGTATACGTGAAGTGTCGGTAGGAATAGTGTTAACTATTATTGCCGGCCTGCGAGGCCGCTACTAATTACTTATTCATCTGGCGATAATTAGACTGTGCGGGTTTTATGCATTTACGGGAGAAATGTATACGCGAACCATGGATTAGTGAACATAATTAGAAGAACCAAAAATGTTGACACGTTAATTACCAGATCGTGGATATTTATGCGATATAAAAGTTTTCACCATCAATTTCAAGAGATAAGAATTGGATAAGAAGGCATCTCTTGCGTTAATGGCCTTAATTATTTTAAAAATAGCATATATATATAAAGATCTGAGAGACTAATTTTGTGGAGCTATATATATATATATATACAATAGTTAAGGGTTGAAAAGGACTAACGCGTATTGTCCCATAAGAATAGCCAGACTGAATTTACTGAAAAAATTTTCCCATTTTTAGTGCAACCTACGCTTGCGTCGAGAAATCTATGTCCTACGGGAAGAGTCTTTCGGCAATTTCAGCAATTTTGACCGTTTAGTGTCAACGTGTTGACTCCCACGTTGGTTACTAATTCTCAATAAAGCCTGGAAACAATTTCGCTAGAACTATTCTCGGAGAAATTAAATAAGCTGCGATGAACTTTTCCGTTTTAATTTCCATGATTCCCCTAAATTGCCACTTAGTTGTAAGACTTTTAGAGCAGTCGACGTGTCGAGGGTTGTAATGTAAAATTGGTTACAGCGGAGACTGCGCGATCTGTCATCCTGTACACCCGAGAATCTAGCCCCGATTCCAAATCGGAGGCTTCCTTCAGCAAACTCGTCCGATCGAAGATGGATTATCGGTCGGTGTCCGGGATACCGAGGATGCGGTTTTTCGTGGAAGCACGGCTCGTTGTGTACCGTTAGCTGAAACTCGGCGAGTCGGGGAGAGGCCTGGGACGCGGCGCGGTTCATTCATGAGAACGCGGACGAGCCGAGACGAGTCGAGACGAGTCGAGGCGAGACGAGGCTCGCGAGCGGCGCGCGTTCGTACCGCGGCTGCGAAACACGGATATGGAACGGATTCACAATTATTGGGGTAGTCGGTGTGTCGCGGAACAATGCCCATTGTAACGCCGACAGTCTATCCGCGGTCTGGTCTCTCGCCGCGGCTCTCCGGCTTGGCCCGACTCGGCCCGATTCGGCTCGGCTCGCCCCGACGCAGACTTTTCCCGTTATAGGCGCTAGCCTAGTTACGAAATTCAATTAAAACGAACCATGCTCGAAGGAGGGGGGCCCGCGTTCCTTCCGTTCACGGTGACGGACGATCCTCGTGGGAGGGTGGGACAACGAAAAAAAGAAAACAAACGGCCCCCGAGATGGGAGCGGACGGGAGCGGAAGGAAACGGGAGGCGCGCGGGAAGAGCAAACTCGATGGCGGGGAACTCGCGTGATAAGGGTCGCTGCCACACCTTGATACCAGATACCCCCCTTTCGCGGTAGCTTTTAGCCAAATGACGCGGATTTTATTATTGGATGGCCTCTAAGGGTGCGGCCCGGCTACCCCCTGCCGCCTAATGGCCCGTTAACTAGCCCCACCCCGTTTTTACTCTTCCCTGTGCTGCTTTTTCGCACGCGACACCCGTTATGCGTCACGTCGATACCGCGGATCGACCCTCGACACGCGAGTGTCCGATACAACCGGGACCGCCGATCGATTTCCCGGCACTCGCGGGACCACTTTTGCAGTTTACCGCATCCCCGACGCCACTCTGCGTTTCGTCCGGCATGGTTTCTTCGGTGGCAACAATGACGGCGACGTAGCAAAAACAATAGGTGCCGCGGTACACCACCGATTGTCCGGCACCTGCGGGACCGGACCACGATCGGTTATCCGGTTAATCCGACAGCGCGTGTACTATGGGCTGTTATGTATATGCAAGAATGAATATTTAATATATTTGTAATGTTTATTATTTATTTATGCGAACGCGCGTACGGTGCACGGTACAGGGTGAGCCGCAAATTAGTCCCCCACGATGTTGCAGCCGTTTCCGATGGTCCGACAAGAAAATGTTTCCCATCGGGGTTAATTAGTATTCGATCGACAAGAAATTGCAATTGTTTAAATTGTAAAAACGAATTGATTATCGATAAACAAACAAGGCCAGCGTTGTATTTTTAAAAATGAAAATAGGTTGTTTTAACTTGATGTTATTGTAGGCGGCGTCGAGGCGAATTCAACGACCTGCTACACGATGACCTTCAGGTGACATTGAAGGAAAAATTGCCACGAATCGATTGCCATAATATTTGAAATAATTTGCCGACAGGTAACGTAAAGGTATAAACGTAAACAAATGAACGTAGACATTACAAATGTTCATTTATTCAATTTCAGACTATAATACATGAAACGAAAGAAAAATTTATTTATAACCAAATTGAGAAGACTCTCATGTTAAACATGTGCACGTAATTTGTAATTAAATTAAATGTTCGAACTGCATTCCATCTTCTGCAACGCAAAGTTCTGTTTCTTGTAATAAATGAGCATTTGCAAATGGTTACGTTTATTTATTTATGTGATCTGGTTTTTATCTTCATCGAAAATCAAGCTGTTTTTAAATTCAAACAACTGCAATTTCTTGCTGGTTAAATATGAACTAACTTTGATAGGAAACATTTTGTTGGCAGACCATCGGAAGGGGATGAAAAATCGTTGGGGATTGTCATTTTTCACGAGAAAAAGTCGGTGAACATTCTATTTTATTCTTAGCCTGATATACAAAATAATAAAAACAGAGAAAACCGAGCGCGCAAAATTTTAATAACCCTAAAGGCATGTGCGACTTTCCAGTTTCATTTTCACGTTTCAGACGTAACGAAGTTATGTTCTTTGCGTCATTGTGAGGTCTCTCACAAGTCAGTCTTAAGAACCTTCTTGCACCAAGGACTCGCGCCCGTTAATCAATAAATAATTATAATAACTCTTACCGCAGGAAAAAAAATGGAAATGCGACGTTAATAACTGGATTGCAGATTTTGTGCATTTACGGCAAAAATGACTAGGTCCGATACAAAACTTGTGAAGCTATTAGATGGATTCGAGAATATTTTTACATTACGTGACAACTCTTCTAAATAATTAAAATCGCGAAGACGTTGCCATCAGGCTTACGTTTCTTACAATTATTGGGTTGGCAACTAAGTAATTGCCGATTTGTCCAATGAAATAAAAAATTTTTTTTTACTTGGAACGAAGTTTAATCTGTAATGTATTTTCCATTTTGTTCGATGACCTTCTGCCATCTCTCTGACAACTTGAAAATTCCACGCTCGTAGAAAGTCTGATCCTTTTCGGCCAAAAACTGAGTTAAGTGAGATTTTACAGCGTCATCGTCATTAAAAGTTTTACCACGAAGGGAGTTGTCCAGGGATCGAAATAAGTGGTAATCCGATGGCGCGAGATCAGGGCTATATGGCGGGTGTAACATCAATTCCCAACCAATATCCATCAATTTTTGCCGAGTGGACACAGACGTGCGCGGCCTAGCATTGTCCTGCTGGAAAATGACACCTTTACGATTGACCAATTCTGGTCGTTTTTCCTTGACCGCTGCACTCAATTTGTCCAGTTGCTAACACTCACGGATAATAAAAAATAACATAATAATAATAATAATAATAATAATAATTTTATAATATAACATTTACGGATATCATAAAAATGGGAGTGAGAGACATGACATGATAATCGGCAATGACTTAGTTGCCAACCCAATAACTTAAACAATTTTGATTTCGCATAAAGATCCGCGGTCCATTAATAGCGCGCCAATTAAGAGTTACAGTTTAGCACGGACGAATTCCGGGACGAACACAGTAAATTGCAACAAACGAAATTAGAAGATGTTTCGAGCAGATCAAATCGCATCCGCGAGCAGCGCGACAATGCTTGCTCGAGCTACAAGAAAATATTACATACGGCTAATATTTCAATCTTTTCGCAGGCTGCTCGCAACAGGAGAGACAAGAATACTCCGTCGAGAGTACACGCGCGATACCAATTACGCATCTTAACATGCGCGCAAACATTGGCTCGACGAACGAGCTAACAATTTTGATCGAACGCATTCTGCCACGGGTGGTACAATCTGAGCGCGGCAGCCCGTCGAGGATGATCGAGAGAGATCCGTAAATATTCCGCTGCGGGATCGACGGAGAGGCGAAAAGGTTGGAATGTTGCTCTTCAAATAGTGTGAAACTAAACTCGAGAGTAAATAGCGAGTTATTAGATTGACAAGAAAAAAACATCCCCTCAAGTTCCAGTACTCCACACTCAACAGGAACGTAATCTCCACTCGATTTTATTCGAGATGCTGGGAAGTTCTCCTTTCATCTAGTCGATCGTTCAACGAGTGTATTCAACGCATTGTCGGAAACAGCGGAGAGAATTCGAACGATGTACAATCTTATATATCTTTGTTCCATCTTGGAATACCCCCGTTTTTATAATCTGGTCTCTCTGTGTAGCCAAATATAAATATCAAATTGAAAATATCCAACTTTGCTGGCACATCAAACAGGACAATCAATATTATAATCGATCAATATTATATAATCAATATTATAATTACGACGTATCGTTGTTATTTATTTTGTAAGAAATAATCATAGTGTAACAGTATAATATATAATTGTATATTATAATAGTAATAATATATTATATAGTATAATTGTTGAATTCGTCTCGGTGTCTACAACAATTCTACGATGTCAAAGATAAGCTTAAAAAATTTTAGAAAATCGATGTTATGTCAAGATTATTTGATCAAATTTTGTTTGCAGCACTTTTTCAATTGCGCTACTGGAAACGACTAAAAAGTGGCGACTGAACTTAATATCTCTGTATATAAAGGGTTAAGTCTACTAAGTACAAAATAAATAAGTAAATAAATAAACAAATAAATGGATAAATAAATAAATGAGTGTATGGATGTATTAACCCCTTAACGCGCAGAAACGTATTAACACGGGCGTGCAAAACCGGCCAAAATGTGCAGACCCGTATATAAACGGTCGGCGTCGCAACTTATGTTATGTTACCTATATTAATTGAAAAACAGTACGATGGGTACAAAATTCGATCTGCAATGCGATTCAATATTCACTATAATTATTTATCCACTATTTTTATTGAATTTTTAGTAATTTTTGCATTTTTTTTATATATTTATTGAAATTAACACTTTATCGACCGCTAGCCTATTTATCGGCTTTTCGATTGCCAATGTTTATCGATCGCTAGCCTATTAATCGGCTTTTCGATTGCCAATGCTTATCGACCGATAGCCTATTAATCGACTTTTAGCTATCGACGGTTTTCGCTTCTTTACTGTTTTGTTAGTAGCTGACCTCCTGTATGCTGACCTCCCCATATCCTTATGAATTATAATTATAATAATTATTATTATTTATTATTATTTTTAAAGGAATAAGCACAACACAATGAATAGCGAAAATTTAGCCGGTACTGGGAGCAAATGCGCGCGCGACTAAGCCAGTCCTTACTGAGTGGCAGCCTCAACCACGACCGGACGATAAAGTGTTAAGGTCCAAATATGTATTTTCTTAGATAAAAAAAATTGATTTTTTTGGTCGGTTCTGTTTTTTTAAATTGTGCATTAAGGGGTTAATGAATGAATAAATAAATGTGTGAATAAATCAATATCCGCGGGAATCCTCGAAATTCGTGGAAACAAAGCAGGCGTCGCCAGATCGAAAGAATCCTGGTGACGGGGAATGGTTCGTGAAAGCGTATCGGCGGAAGTATCCGGCGACACCGGGCGTGTAGTGTCTTGTTTCCATAGGGAAAAATCGATTCGAAAGTTTCGGCGAGCTTAAGGAAAATGTCGCGAAGAGATCGTCAACCTGGCGAAGAATCGAAGGGAGTAGTTGGTCGCTGTGGAAACGCGCGGAAGAAAGCGTGTCGTACCGGGAAGCCGCGCTGAATACCTAGTCATCAAGACGAGGCTAATTTCTACTCGCAGGCAACCGAATTACTTATATGACGCAGTCGAAGCGCAATTAGGAACGCGGAACGTACCGGGACGGGGAACTACGCGAGAACGTCCCACGAACGTTTCCGCGACGACATCGAATAGCTTCGATAGGATTGACTCTCTACGCCCGTTGCGAATATTTCCATGGAGTTACCGCGTGGCGGAGTGAACCGACCCCGGGGTGTTTACCAAATTCGCACGTTTTAACCCTTAAATGCATGATCTTTTGTTTTGAATGTTAAAAGATCGTTTTTTATAGGAATGTAGTAAATAATAAATAAAAAAATCTAGGTAATAATATTGAGTATTTATTTGGAAAAAAAGTTGTATATAGACTTTTGGCAACAATATGCGTTTATTATTAAAATTATCGTAGACGTAAACAAATGGTCATGCATTTATATTATCTATTAGTATAGGAATTTTCACATTATTTTTAAATGAAATGCAGCAAAGCAATTGCGATTTTTGTTGCGGCACAAAGCTATTTTTAAACTCGAAAAAAGAAAATATCCCTCCAAGTAACGCATTGTCACATTCAAATGTCAAAAAACATATAACTTACTCGCCAAAAGTAATGTCAAGTATTTATTTCACACATGGTCTATTGTCTATTGTTATCAACGTGCGTTCGGGAACGCACATACTCGGGTTTTTGAATAAAATTAAGTGGAACTGGAATGTAGACAATCGGCAACGATATGCATTTAACCCGAGAAAGATAACCTACGTCGCAGAGGCGCCTGCGAAGACTGTTGATTTTTGTTAATTTTTCATAGAGGTCTAGTGATTTAAGTTTAAAATTACTTAAAATATAAAAAAATATAATATAAATGCATTTTATTTGTACAATAATGCCAAACCTTTAAAATGACTAGATTAACTTAAATAAATATCCATTGTTAGTATAAAATTGACGCCTTAGAAAAGCATGCGCCTCTGAAGCGTATGGTTATCTTTTACGTACGTTGTCATATTATCTTTCTAGGGTTAAGGGTTAAAACGGTCCTTTAGATACTTTCGCGAGAACCCGTCGTATTTTTGCGACTCGTCAATACGTTACAGGACTTTTGTGCATTGATCCTTCGAATAGAATTCTCGCTTCGGTTTGACACTCACTCATTTATGATGTGAATTAATTCAACGATTTGCTGTCGGATCCATTTTGGCTCGCAATCCGAAATAGTTTTCCTAACCTATGGCATTTCCATTTTGTAGAACCCGGTGCATTTGCTGCATATGAAAGTGAATTTTGTGGCTCGTACAACACCTACACTTTCGACAGATCTTTAAACGCGATCAAATTTCATGTTGACATTATTTCGAAACGCGATATAAACGATTTTAAGGATGCCTTAGAGTCGCCACTAGACTGCGAAGGCTTGAGAAAAGTTAACTTTATTATGTTTTCAGAAACTATGGCGTTTAAGGTTGTGTCGCACAACACAAGGCCACGAGTATCAAATCGCGGATTTTTATGCAAAATAAACATTGTCTGCACTAATTGTAAGATGCAGGGGGTGCACAGGCGTGTATTTCTTTCCTTGGTCATTTTAATGATTTGACACTGGTACAATAATATTTTCAAATTGTTTCGAACGTTTTTGCTATTTTGCATTTGGTCTAGTTATTTTTCTTACGAATGCATAAAATATACAGTTTAGTAATCACGTTTCAGGGGAGGCCTGTTTCATTTTGATTCGATTTGTGAACAGTTTGTTCTGAGCAAATGTCACCATTGTAATCATTGTTCCCATTTTCTCGTTATTACTAAAATTATTACTATTACCATTATTATAATTATTATTATAATTATTATAATATTATTACCATTATTATAATTATTATTATAATTATTATAATATTATTATAATTATTATAATATTATTACCATTATTATAATTATTATTATAATTATTATAATATTATTATATTATATTAATAATTATAATAATTATGTAGAATTTTTGTAGAGAAATTATAAGGGCATTTAGGCCCGTTGATGTCAACTAAAGAAATATTTCAACGGTGGTTCTTCGCCCGGGGCTCGCGACGTCTTGCGCCGAAGACGCGAGAAGAACAGCGTTCCTTGCAGGCGCAAAGCAGATTTCGAAAATCGAATCGGATTAGGGTATTGACGCGCGGCAAAGAAACCATATGAGCGCCGCAAAATATTTCACGGTCTATTAGCTAAGCCTTTAGCCGCGACGTAAACCGCTCCTACGCTCTTTCAGTTCATTCATTCTCTCTCTCTATCTCTATCTCTCTCACTCACTCACTCGGTACAAAGACGCAATCTCGTTGTTTCTGAACGTGTTCCTGCGAGTTTGTTTCGAGTAAATTTGTTCGGGGCACGGACTGGTCGAAGCGTTTGTCCACGAAAACGAATCAATGAAGATCGTGACGAGCCAATCTGTTTTATTAGAGGGACAGAGAGAGGGAGAGGGAGAGAGTGAGTGAGAGAGAGAGAGAGAGAGAGAGAGAATGAATAGGGGGAAGGGAGCGAGAGATGGGTGCGTGGGCGAGGAGACGGCGGAAGATGGTCCGCCGTCTCGCTGCGCGATGCGGCGCCGCCGATTTTATTGGACCGTTATCGTACTCGCAGGCCGGAATATTTACTTCGGAGCTTCGTCGAGTGCCGTGTATTTAGTAGCGCACCACGGTCTGGAACGAGAGAATTTTTGGCGGAAAATAAATTTCTCGATTTCAATGCTTGACGAACTGGGAAATGTGTTTAATGACATATTACTCTTGTCAGATAGCTCTGCAATTAAATACAACGTTGCGAAGTTGTAATTTCGAAAGTGGAGTTTAAAACGTTCGATTCGATTACACGTTTTTGAACATCGAAATAACAGTTCCACATTTTGTCATTTAAGAATACCTATATTTTGGTTACTTGTATTACAGCATAAGCGTGTTTTAATTAACATGTAAGCAATACAAGGATGGATACAATTTAAATTTTAAAAAGGATTTTAAAACGATAGTAGAATATACTTAAGATTTGTTTCGTATGGAAACCTACAGTATTGCGAAAAGAAAAATCGAAAATCGTAGAAATTTTAGCTGCGACTATATATATCTGCGACTTTTAATTTTATGTGGGAGCTCGCGCGTATTTATAAATAGATATATGAAATTTAATTAAATAAATTCAATTAAATTCGATTTTAATCCGGCATTAGATTGATACATATTAAATTAAATTAGATTGAATTGAATTGGATTATATTAGGTTAAATTCAATTAAAATTAAATATATGGATTTTAACAAACCGTCGCGCCATAACTAATTCACAGGGAAACGATTTTCCTCAAAAAATTTTCATTTCGATCACAGAAGCTGTTCAATTTTGGCGAAGAATTACCGCGTTCCGGAACACCGTGCAGCGTCCAAAGCGGTTGCAGCGTCTGCCATTGTCCACTCGCGTTTACCCGACCTTCCCAGCCAGTTGTGTGCGACACACATTGCTCGCTCGACTTTTCCAGCGGGAAGGTCGCGAACTCGCAGCAATCATCGGATTCATTAGATAATGGGCATCGATGACCGGATAAGGGTCTCGACAGTGTCTCCCAACCTTTCGGCCGACTCTCCTCTTCGCAAATGCCGGCCGACCTTTAACTTCTTGCCTCGTGCACGTCACACGCGTGGGAATGCATCCGACCTTTATTTCGAAATAAGGCGAAATTTAGCCGGTCAGCGGAATACGTACCGTTATCGTACGGTATACGATGCAATCATTTCGTCCGTGATCGATCTCATTCCTCGCTTTATGGTTCGTATAATCGCGTTAACACGTTCTCTGCCAGACCGTTTCTCGAAGACTTTCCGTTCAAGCCGCGTGGGGCGTATGCGCCCCACGATTAAATGAGGGCATCAGCAATAGTATTAAGATGTCCATAATTGACTGCATAATGAATTTTTAAAAAATTCTTCATTTTACAATGATAATACCAAATGGCTTGAACGGAAAGTTCAGCGTGGGGCGTATGCGCCCCACGCGGCAGGGAACGTGTTAACACGTTCCGTGCCGAGCTTTTTTTACTCGAATCTTCACACTTTGATATTTTACTAAAACTTGATGTATTACGTGCAATTATTAATTCTCGTACACACAACAACGTAACAAAAACTTATCAACGCCCATTCTTGCGGTGGAAATTGATTCTTCGGTTCTAAATTTCTTGTAAACAATTTGTTCAGTTCACTAAGTAAACATGCAAGCGTGTACCATCGATGGTACACGTGGCACGGAACGTGTTAATCGTGCAATTGCCAATGCCAACGAGTGCTGCGAGCATCTAATATAACTTCTCCTTCTATCTAAAATTCTCGCGAAATTTATTTTAATTATATTTCATTTGTTTACGTGTGTATATAAACGTATGTTTAGACCGACAGAGACGCGGCGAATCAGCGAATCAGCACTTAGACGATAGATTAAAACTGCTGTGGGCGTCTGTTATTTTGTTGTTAAGTACATTTAGTTTAAAATGTCTTTGCCACGCCGCGAATCTTTATGCAAAATAAAAATTGTCTGCACGCACTGCAGGACGCGCAGGAGCTTGACAGACGTTTGTTTCTTCTTTTAACGAGTTTAATGAGTTGTCGAACGTAATACAATAAGTATCTACGAATTGTTGAATTGTTATCATCGGTTTGAATTTCACCAATTCATTCGCTTCCTACATGAATGCATCAAATCCGCGGTCTAATTATAATCCCAAGTCGTTCACGACATCGCTATAATTTCAGTCGAATGATTATCAATGTAAATAAGAGGTCTATATATATCCATTAGTCGATCTATTGGGTTGGCAACTAAGTAATCGCCGATTTGTTCAATGAAATAAAAACTGAACCTAAATTATTACAGTTCGTTTAATTTTGTTCCAAAATACGAAGAAATATAAGGAGAAAGAATATTAATTTCATCAATTCAAAAATTTTAAATATGCAAAACTTGCACTGAAAAGTCCTACTCGGATTACTTAACCTTTTACACTCGAGGGCTCCGGAGCGGAGCCATTTAAAATTTGTCTTCAAACTCGAGGGCTCCGCTACGGAGACAATGCAAATAATTTTCAGTTTTTAACATAAGAACAAAAACAAATCGTAAAAATTAGTTATAGGATGTTTCGCTGTTGGTGACAAATGACGTTTGTATCCATAAACAATTAAAAAAATAATAACATACAACGATGACTTTTCTTTTAATGCTTATATCATGAACTTACATGTGAATATGATCTTTTCACTAAAATGGCTTCGAGTTGCTGGTAATATGACTCAAAAAAAACTTCGAGTGCAAAGGGTTAAGTTCTGAAATACAATATTTGGGCAGTTCTGTTGCCGTGCTAAGCGATCGTTCTATCATTTCGTAATTTCGCGTCAATCGTTGTTCCACACACTCCTCTTAAGCTGTCTGCATACCTCGATTGAGCACGATTTATTACTTCGCGTTCCGCTAATGGGCTCTCCCATAAATAAATAAATAAATAAATAATTATTCTCGGATAGCAGGGCAGAAGAGCGATGTAATGGGGAAAATAAAAAATTGTTCGGGAAGAGAGCGCGCGTCACCTGGAAACGAAACATTATTTTCGCGCTGTCAATATTTACCCGTGGGAGTGCGCGCGCGCGCGCGCACACGCGCGTACGCAGTACAAAGTGGTCCCCTTGTCTTCCAATTATCGACAACGATGTAACCCTAGTCGCGGAGCACGGCCGAGACGCGATCCGATTAAGCATTACGGATAACGATTAAAACGCGACGATTCATGATTCGATTACGAGTTACTTCCCGCGGACGGTCGACCTACAACCTCGCAATCGTTGCGATCACCGCGAGCGGCCCGTTAAATGGACGATCTGCGGAAAGAATAGGCCGATCCGATTGAAACGGAACAACGTGCCCTCGACGAGATAAAAATAATATCGCGTCGGAATCCCATCGGAGTAGTCTCACCACCCCAAGCTTATTTTCAGACGAGCCGCGCCGTCTATAAATCCGCGGCGTTCCGCGGTCTAATAATCACGTCGGTCGCCATTAATCCGCAATCAAATCCCGTTCCGTCGATCCCCGCGAAGAAACCACCTCGCGAGAGTAAAAATAAATCTTCGGCAACGTAACCTTAGGTGCTGGATGGCGTGGGCGATGTTGCGACCCCGTCGGGAGTCGCAAATCACAGGTTGGCCACAGCACCACGAGGCCGGCAGGCTCGTCGAGAGGCCGCCGAATGGATTGAAAAAGACGACGGGATGGACGGAGGGTGGAGGAGGAGGAGGAGGAGGAGGAGGAGGAGGAGGAGGAGAACGTTCTCCGATGCACAGTCCTATCAATGTTTGTCGGTTCTACGGCCGCGATTAGATCCGGTGGATAAGTTCGCGGCTCGGCTGCCTCTACGAATGCCGTTACTCCCTCCGTTCGGAGGGATGTTGAATCGGATCGGACGCCGTCAATTTTATATTTCATCGGGAGCGTGAGCACGGGGGCCGCGCAATTACGATTTCACCGGCTACGAGGATTTATATCGGCTCTCGTCGAGACAGACAGACAGACAGACAGCGCGCGATCGATCGGATCGCGACAGGAGGGCTCACTTGTTAGCTCGGCCGAGCGCGGGAATCGATGAATTTCTAATCGGCGGAGTACAGGGACGGAGGGACAAGGAACCCCGCGTGTTCCCGCGGCAGAAGAAATAAATAAAACGTAGGAGGAACAGGTGGAAGAACCGTTAATATGCGAAGGTATCTGCGGGAAGGGACGCAAGAGAGAGACGAAGAGAGACGAGAGGGAGAGGGAGAGGAGAGAGGAAGTGTCAGATAGAGGAGGAAGGAGAGAGAGAAAATAGAGACAGGAGAGAGAGAGAGAGAGAGAGAGAGAGAGTGAGAGGAAAGAGAGTGTCAGATAGAGAGAGAAGAGAGTGTTGTTAGATAAAGGAGAGACAGAAAGAGGAGAGACAGAGAGAGGAGAAAGTGTTAGATAGAGGAGAGACGGAGAGAGGATAGAGTGTTAGATAAAGGATAGAGAGAGGAGAGAGAAAGGAGAAAGAAAGGAGAAAGAGAGTGTCAGATAGAGGAAAGAGAAAGGAGAGAGAGAGAGAGAGAGAGAGTACCAAATAGAGAAGAAAGAAAGGAGAGAGAGAGAGAGAGAGAGAGAGTACCAGATAGAGAAGAGAGAAAGGAGAGAGAGAGGGAGAGAGAGAGAGTGTGAGTCAGATAGAAGAGAGAAAGAGAGGGGAAGGTAGGAGTAGAGTGACAGGAATGACGAAGGGGGACGGAGGGAGAAGAGCGAAACAGGTCCTCGGCACGGTGGCAGCACGGGGGTTGATTTTAATACCCCCCAGGGAGAGAGGGGTTGTGGATGTGACCTTTATGAAATGCTACAACCTTTGTGAGCCCTGATTGCACTTCTTCGTACACAGAGGCGTGCACATAGAGACAGACGAGGGCCGCCCACACGCGGGACAGGATGAGCGGAGAGAGCGATGTATGAAAGCGCGCGCGGGCTGGCTGGCTGGCTGGTTGCACCGGTTGGTTGGCATCGCGTGTACAAGCACAAAGAGAGGGCCTAGACACTGGCGAGGCCTTAGGATCGTCTGGCTGTACGCAGGGCTATTGTTTTTCGAACGTACACGCGGCTCTCTCTCCTAACTATGTACCTTAGGTTCGCGCCGCGCCGCGCCGGTATCGCGGCTCGCGTCGCCCAGGAAGAAGGTAAACACACGCGTCGCGTGTGCTCGAAGGAGAGGAGAGGCCAGTGCCAACCCCTCGGGCGTATTCCCAAACCAGCTCTCCTCGTCTCTCCTTTGCTCTCCGCGACTCTCCTTCGCCTCCTCTCTTCTCCCCATCTTTTCTCTCTCGTCTCCCGTCGCGCTCGAGAACGCTGCTTAGAACCGCCATCGATCGAAAATGCTCGCTCGCTAGCTCGCTAGCACGCTCGTTGCGAACGCGGCTGCTCCACGTGACGCTCGAACACGCTCGCATAACCTCGGACCCCCGCAAACTTTCCGAGCGTTCGCAAGCGCTTGCGAGAGCAACCCCCTTTAGACTGTCGCACAGGGGGCTCTTTCTCTCTCTCTCTCTCTCTTTCTCTCTTTCTCGTCCTGCTGTTCGGCCTTCTCGTTGAGAAATTACCCCAAGCTCGAAACTTCTTCACGGCGACTCCACTCGTCACCCCCGGAGGAAACTTTGCGGGACTCGCTCGGATAGATCTTGCTAGCCTCCGTTGGCCTGCTGGCGGAACAGGGTCGCTGCGATTCCTGTTCCCCCACCCCGGCTCCTGTCGACTGTTCATGGGAACAAGGTCCGTCTCCGCTTCGCCGCACAGTGTGATATTTCGATAATCCAGGGGGATTTTGATGTTCAATGACTACATTCTTTTGTTCTCATTATGCATTTGATTAGAATTACATATTTCGAATGTCGATTTACAATCATTTACAAAAACAGTGACCAATAAGAATCGAGTACGGCTCATTGGCTCGGTTGCCTCGCGCCAGCCGAGCTCGCCTCTCATTGGTCCCTGTTTTTCGTTAATAACTCGTTAACGGTGCCTCGGAGAAAATTTTTGTAAAGGAAGAAGTTGCTTCAAATGACCTGAGGAACCCGTCACTTTTGGATTGCGAAACATTTTTGGGACATCCTGTATATATAATAATAATAATATATGTAATGATATTTTTTAATTATACTAATTTAAGAGAAAGTATTATATAATTTAAATTCTCCTAGGTTGTCGAGAAACATCGCGTTGCGCGCCGGTGGGCGCAGTGGTCAAGGATTAACCCTCGCCGCTCTGTGAGAGAATCTTTGCGAATTAACTTCGTTTGGAAGTTTTCCTTGGTTCCCAGGGACGTTGGGTCGGAAGAGCTTGTTGGCTCGCAGAAATCTCCGCGGTCTCGGGGAAACTGGGTGAAAATTGCTTCGCGAGTAGGAAAAGAAATGGAATGGCGTCGAG
The DNA here is from genome assembly GCF_051020955.1 of Megalopta genalis. Lineage (NCBI taxonomy): Eukaryota > Metazoa > Arthropoda > Insecta > Hymenoptera > Halictidae > Megalopta > Megalopta genalis. The sequence goes on from NC_135022.1 coordinate 12,052,644, forward strand.
ACGTCGAGGAAGCTGCAAGGGATATCTCGTTCCGGCGAGGCAGCGCCGCGAGACAACGGTACTTCCGCGGTCATAAACGTTGCTTGACCGTTAACTCGACTCACCGAGTCTCCATCGAGGTCTCCTCTATCTCTGTTTCTCCCTCGTACGCCGCGTCCACGGGAATGATATTCATAACGCGGGCGAGGAGGAGGATCGCGGGAAGAAAAATAAACGATCGAAAGAGACAGAGCCGGCCGGTTGGGTCGGGTCCGGTCGGTTGATCGACACGGCAGAGCCACGTAGGCAGAGACACGGGCATATTCCTGGGTTTATTTGCCGATCCGGCGTGCCTCGGGGTTACGTAACGACGCGAGGCGGACGGGTACCTAAAAATCTCATCAATATTCGTAGCGGGCACGAGTCAATATACCATTCGCGAGATAGAATTTAATTCTGTTTCCTTTTACGAAACAGCCTTCCGACTTATTACCTCACTCTCAAGGCGAATCTCTTCCCTCTCTCTCTCTTTCTCTCTTGATATCTCTATCTCCGAGGAGAACTTCGTTCGCACAACTTTCAAATAGATTTCCTTTGGCAGGTTTAATAGCTTGATCGAGGAGAATCGAATCCCGCGAAGAAAAGCGATCCCGGAATTTCCAGGCGAAAACCAATCGGGCCTCTCTCTCTCTTTCTTTCTCTCTCTCTCTTTCTCTCTCTCTCTCGAGTCGACGAAAACCGCGCCGCGAGGAACCCCTTCCGCTTCGGGTTTTTAATCCTATCCCGGAACGCTTCCGCCGTGTTGCGGACCGGCGAGGCCGAAACGCGCGAGCAAATTACGTGATCCGCGAGCTAAGCGAGAGCAAGTCAGAAGTTTGGCTGAATGAGAGAGGAGAATTCCAGGCTAGAGGTCAAAATTTGCACCCTGGGCACACCGAGACGCTAACTGCCGGGTTAAGTTGATTCTCTCTCTCTCTCTCTCTCTCTCTCTCTCTCTCTATCTCTATCTCCTCTTTCCTTCTCTATCACTCTCCGAATGAATACTAGAATATGTAGAGGGTGTCCTAATTTGCCCTGGGAAAATTCGCCAGACTTCAACATCTATTCCGCGTCCCAAATTTTGAAACACACCGCTGGGAAAGTCTCGGAAATTGCTGTATCGCTGAACCGTAAAGTTTTTAACCTTTTAGGTACGGCTGAATTCTGCGCGAGGCTATTTCTCTGGACGGCAGAGCCTGATGCGTACTGTACAGAGTCTGATACTGTATATACAGGGTGTCCCAAAAATGTCTCGCAATCCGAAAGTGGCGGGTTCCTCAGGCCATTTGAAGCAACTTTTTCCTTTACAAAAATGTTCTCCGAGGCACCGTTAACGAGTTATTAACGAAAAACAGTGACCAATGAGAGGCGAGCTCGACTGGCGCGTGGCGATCGAGCCAACGAGCGGAACTGGGCTGCGCGCGCTGGTTGGCTGGGCCGCCTCGCGTCAGCCGTACTCGATTCTTATTGGTCACTGTTTTTCGTGAATAACTCGTTAACGGTGCCTCGGAGAAAATTTTTGTAAAGGAAGTAGTTGCTTCAAACGATCCGAGGAACCCGCCATTTCCGGATTGCGAGACATTTTTGGGACACCCTGTAGACTGTTGTAAATCGATGCGAAGACGATTATTTGGTTCAAACGATGAGCGAGTGAGCTACAAGAGCAAGCCACTATAGTGGCGCATCGTCCAGAGAGATGACATCCGCGAAAGCCACTATAGTGGCGTGTCGTTCTGAAAGATGATATCCGGGGAAGCCACTATAGTGGCGCGTCGGGCCTAAAAGGTTAAGGATCCCCGGCAGCTTTTTGACTGGCCATTCTAGTCAATTTCCTACTGATTTTCTCGCCAAACGAGAGCCAAGTCGAAGAACCAGGCCCAACCGTCGAGAATTTGTCGGGAACAATAAAATTGTGCGCCGGTCGCGAAAGCTAGCACACGCGTGACGTCCCCGAGGACAGTCTAATCGAATGGAACAGGGACACCCTGTGAGTCCCGGCAGAAAACGTCATTATCGGGCAATCATTCTCGACAGCCAAGTTCCGAGCGAGCGCGCCCCGTCCGGTGACTGTCAATCTGCCAAGTTATTCCGAGAAGTTTCTCGCGATTTCGCGTTGTATTTGAAAACTCCCGAAATAAATAGTATCGTAAGGACATGATCGCGAGAGCTCGGCGACCGAACGGGACCGGCTTCACGACCGTCAGCTTCGCTTCGCGAGGTGGACGTACCGGTTGTCGTCAGTACGTCGTTTCTGGCTATCTGTATTATTATTAGACTGCGGATTGTACGCATTTGTCGGAAAATTGCGGTGCCATAGTTTCAAAGTAAAAGTAAGAGTGGAAGAATTGAAGAGTATCGATGCATTGTTTTCAACCCCTACCGGGGTAAGTGTGGGTATTACTGCGGACGCCTTAAATACTGTTGCCCTAAATGATTTTTTATATGAAAAAATTTAATTTATATAATTTATAGATTATAATTTTTATGTATTATGATATTGATAATTTATGACATACATATAACAGCAATCGCAGTTTTAATTCATTTATCGACTTTTGATATTCGGAAGCTTGTGAAAACGTCGAAAGACATTTAAATTGTGGTAATTGGTAATAATTGTTCATTTTAGCGTTATTTTTAGATAATCATTACTTGCTATTCTTACTATGCTTATTGTTTTGTAACAATGATCACATTAGTTTCATTTAATCTATATATTACGTAATCTTGAGTAAAGAAGTTTCATTCCATAAATTTCCCATAGAAACGTTTTTATAATGTCAATGATTGTAAAAGCAGAAATCAGAAAACATTTCAACTGGTTTGGTAATTTTAGTGTAACGAAAAGATAATTTTCACTATACCACAAAATATTCTTAGCAAAGAATCTGTGTAATTGGTAAGTAAAATAAATATAATTACTAACAAAACGCGTGAAATACGTAGAATTTATTATTATTAAATTTTTGAGGTGTTGAACAGGTATCGAACGATCTATCAAAATCAGAGTTGGACAATAATTTTCGAATGACGGATAAAAGACAAAACCTAACGAATAAAATTTTATTCGACGCTATAAATATTCAATCGAATAAAAGTGTATCTAAACAAAACCTGATCCGAATAAAGTTTTATCGAATAAGAATTTATTCATAGAGAATTCCATAACGGAAAACAATTGATTTCAATAAAAATGATAGAATATAAAGTGTGTTTTTATAGTTTATCGATTTATTTTTCCCATACTACTGTTTCAAATTATTCGAATAAACAATTATTCGCATAAAAAGGTGTTCGAATAAAGAATCATTCGAATAAAATATTCGATTAAAAGGTATTAATTCGGATAAAATATTCGATTAAAAGATATTAATTCGGATAAAATATTCGATTAAAAGGTATTAATTTGGATAAAATATTCAATTAAGAAGTATTAATTCGAATAAAATATTCGATTAAAAGATATTAATTCGGATAAAATATTCGATTAAAAGATATTAATTCGGATAAAATATTCAATTAAAAAGTATTAATTCGAATAACTATCTTAGATAAATATTCATTCGAAACAACCCGACTAATGATCAACTCTGACTAAGAGTAGCACACATTTCTTACAAGAATACAAGATTTTAATACCAGATTTCACGAATATCTCCGTCGAAATGCCTATAAATCCTCGACGTGTCCGCAACCGGTACATATCTAACCCTATCGTCGTGCGAACGACGCGAGCAGCCGAGCAGAGCGTGAACATGTTCGTGAACGGAGGTAACCGATCGAATTTCACCGGCAGCAGAGCCGATTCGCAGCGTCGAAATCGCGATGATACTTCGATGGGAATCCCAGCGACGCGTTAAGTCTTCGCAGTTTCCTAGCGCTCCTAGCCTCCGGCGGGTCCCACGGGCCCGTACGGACCATTGGTTTCAATGTCAAAGCCGAGAACACCGCAGAGACCAACTTGCTTGGGCTGGTATCGCCGAGCAACTGGCGCGGTCGTCGAACCGTGTCGACTTCGCGAAATTTAGGTTGCAAACGAGCCGGCAAGAAATTTCGTTGCCCAAAGGATCCAGCGGACCACGGCGATTGTTCCATGCTAATGGGATTTGCGACTTCGTGATCCACCGGTGAGAACGTTTCGGGTCTTGTTCGCGGCGCGAAATAGCGTGCAAATTGCCGGCGATGATTGCGCGTTGATCGAACGGAAATTTCGTTCCGTCTTTTTCTTATGTTTCGGTTCGGACGTTTCCGTTATATTGGTTACTAGTAGATTATTTCGAGATATTATAAGCAATTAGTATAGACAAATTTTTATTTATGCTTTTCATGCTTCACAAAAATTCGAACTTTATTCCCAATCATTATTATTGTTATTAATAATATTATCATGATCATAGTATTAATAATAAAGAATATTATTATTAATAATTATTCGATTCTTTAGAATCGTTTCCTTCGTCGGCTAAAAGATTACTCATTTTCAGTTTAAATAAACAATTAGTATAGACAAATTTTTATTTACGCTTTTTATGCTTTAGAAAAATTCGAACTTTAATCCCAACAATTATTATTATTAATAATATTATTATGATCACAGTATTAATAATAATATAATAATAATATTATATATATATTATATATATTATATTATATAATATTATATTATTATTAATAACTATTCCATTCTATAGAATCGTTTCCTTCGTCGACCAAAAGATTACTCATTTTCAGTTTGTAATTATTGAAATTAGAAACACATATTTGTAGAAACTTATTCGATAAATTCCTATCATTGGACGCGTAATAAAAATCGGATAACGAACATTGATGTCTTAAATGACACACCCTGTATAAATCACGAGCACGAATCGAACAATTTAATTGTTTATAACAAATTCGATAACGTGTAGGATTTACGTATGGCGCGACAAAGCTAGCGTTGAACGAAGAATCCGAAGGAAACATGGCGGTGGAGATTAGTTCGCATTCAGCGAACGACCGGGATCGATGAAACGGTAGGCTCGCGACCTGTAACGATTATTAATCGCGCCACCCATGAAATGTATTAGGAGGTGACGTCTATGCATGATTTTCCTGCACGGCGAGCGAGAGGGGGAGAGAGCAACGGAAGAGGCGGCTTCCGGAGTAAAAAAAGTCACCGGCGGAAATTCACCGCGATAAGAATAATCGAGTCCAGCGAAGAACCACCGGAGAGCCGACTGCTCGTCGTCCGCCTCTCTCATTCTCTCTTTCTCTCTCACTCTCTCTCTCTCTCACTCTCTCTCTCTCACAATTTTTCTCTCTCACACTCTCTCTCTCTCACACTCTTTCTCTCTCGCACTCTTTCTCTCTCGCACTCTTTCTCTCTCGCACTCTTTCTCTCTCGCACTCTTTCTCTCTCGCACTCTTTCTCTCTCATACTCTTTCTCTCTCATACTCTTTCTCTCTCATACTCTTTCTCTCTCATACTCTTTCTCTCTCATACTCTTTCTCTCTCATACTCTTTCTCTCTCTCTCTTTTTCTCTCCCACACTCTCTCTCTCTCTCTCTCTCACGCCGCTCTCCAGCTCCGAGAAACTCGTTAGCAAATTATACGTCGACGCAATTAATCAAACCGTGCCACGATCCCGGGCGGATCGCTCCTCGATTCACGGTGCAGCACGCGACCCTCCGCAACACGATCGACACACCTAAACAACAACGCCCGAGCAACTCGTTGTTCGACCCACCGATTATCCCCAATAACATAGGCGTTCAATTTTGTGGAACCTTGCGCCGGACGCGATCGTGGACGACGAAAGTCGCGCGGCGGTGTAAATCGATCGTTGTTTAATTCGTTGACCGCCGAGCTATTTTGTCGAACACCGTGTGCGGCGAGTCAGATTCGATCTTCTTCTTCTTCTTCTTCTTCTACAAACTTCGTCATGACAGCGTTATATCGCCGGAAATGCTCTCCATGATACATTTTGCTGTTAACTAAATTAACTGTGCGAAGGAGACATCGCTCCTACACGAGAGATATCATATCTTTTTCAAAGCTGAATCTCATCGCACACTGTACGGCCAATTTAATAACGATCGTTTCTCTCATTTGAAACTGTTTCTGAGATATTTTTTGATTTTTTCAGTAATTCCTATTCTTTGAAATTATCGTAGCGTGTCACATGTTATATCATATGCTGTATCACTCAATATACTCGTATCTATCATCGTAAACTGTGTGCAAAAGATTTTTCGCGTTAAAATCGATAAACTACAATTATTATTATTATTGTTATTATTATTGTTATCGTTATTATTATGATTATTATTATTTTTATACTTCGGTAGTTTCGTTCTTTACTATACGATTAATGTAATAGCATTAATCTCTCTCTCTCTCTCTCTCTCTCTCTCTCTCTCTCTATATATATATATATATATATATATATATATATATATTAATATAATTAATGTAATTAATCCATATAGTTATTATTAACTATATAGATTTTTATAGTTATTTTATATTTTTATATTTTTTATATTATATATTTATTATATATTATTATAGATTTTTATATTATTATTTATTATATATTACAAATTTATTTTATATATTTTTTTTATATTTATATATATATATATATATTATAATTATTTTATATTTTTAACTATATGGTTTTTTGACTATTATGGATATATTAACAATTAATCCATAAGTTTCGCGAACATCTAGACTTCTCCTATCCCAACTTCTTACGGAATTTGAACGATACAATAACTATTAAAATTTACGAAATTCACATAATTTTATCATCACCGTCGTCGTCATATTGTTCTGTTATTTAATAATTAAATATTTACAAATAAATATATATACATCTTTTTCACACTTTTGTTTCTACACATTAACCGTATAGCGCAAGTGGATTGAAAGCCGCAAATTAACAAACAGATTGTACAACCGATCCGCCGCGGAGCAACGACGACGACGAAAGAAATCAGAGACCTAAAATAATAGAACGTGTAACACAGATTAGCGTCGCAACGCTCCTGTATCCGACAAACCCCGATTTCTACGGCCAATTAACACGATGTTTTCTCAGTCAACAAGACCCGGTGATTAAGGACTGCAATTACACGCAATTATCTTCTATGAAAACGTTATTAAAACACGAATAAAGTTCGAGCGAGGAAACTTCGTCTTCGTTAGGCGTGCCCGTGGCGAGCAATCGCGAGAAGCACGTTACACAATCGCGAAAACACCGGCTTACCCGGGGGGGTTCCGTTCGAACGCGAGGGTTTAAAAATACATCGGGACTTCCGTGACTTGAGACTTCCACCGAGCCGCGAACCGTCGAATCGGTTTCCGCGAGAATCGGCGGAGTTTTGACTATCAAAGTTCGCGACTGCGAGTAGCAGCCCGACGAGTCGAATTACAGCCGGTTAGGCGGTTACACGGTAAAAATCGTCCGGCGGCCGGTGTTCGATTACGCGAAGCCAACGGAGGGCAAGCTTCGTTCGTTCGGTCGGTTCTCGCGTGTCGCGTTTTCGAATGCTCGGTCAGGCCCGATCGAGGGAAAGGAGTCTCCAGCGAGAAGTCCCAGCTGTCGCGAGCGATCCTTGATCCAGCGACGGCCACGACACACCGCTGTTTCCCATTATTGTTAAATGGTACTATCTTCTAAATTGAATCGCATAGCTATGGCGCAGTTGCGCTCCTTTACGAGTCCGTTCGACAGGCACGTATCGGCGATGGAATCGAAACTTCCGCATTGGATCAATTTGTCTCTTAATCGAAACAAATATAAACAACTGCTTGCGAGATATACGCGAAATATATCGTGTGTACAGGATGTCCCAGAATTATGGTACTTCCAGGAAATGAGGGGTTCCCGAGGTCGTTTCAAGCAACTTTTTCCTCAGCGAAAATGCAATCCTCGGCTTCGTTTACGAGTTATTAACGAAAAACGCTGGCCAATCAGAGGCGAGCTCGGCAAGGTAACGAGCGGACGAAGGCTCATTGGCTCGGCCGCGCAAGCGCCAGCTGATCTCGCCTCTCATTGGTTAATGTTTTTCGTTAATAACTCGTAAACGAAGCCGCGGATTGCATTTTCGCTAAGGAAAAAGTTACTTCAAATAATCTCAGAAACTCATTTCCCGGAAGTACCATAATTTTGGGACGCTCTGTTTTTCTCACGATTTTCTCACTTTTCTCTCTTCAAGTTGTAGCGCATTGAATGACTTTTACCGATCATAATGCTCCGATTATGTCTATGCTTAACGCCAGAACGTACCAAATCAGTCAAAATGACTGGTCTCTGATTTTATCTTTTATAATTCCTGACATTATACAAATGTTTCTCGATGAAATTTATAGACAAACTTCTTAATTCGAGGTTACATTATAAGCGAAATCGTTCGAAGTTTGAGTAAGTCGAATCTTGTCATTGTTATAAAACAATATACATTAGTCACGTTTTAGGCACTGTAGTTTCAGTGTTAACTTGCGATCTCTCGGGGAACAAGGAGAACTGTTACTGACCCGATGTTCTTACGGAAACTGATTAATGGCGTTATACGCTGCCCGGCACTACTTGCAACTATAAATTTCAATGCACCATCGAGATCTAGTTTGATATTTTATCCAGCCCTCTATAAGTGTACAATAGATCGTTTAATGATCTACAATAATCTGCAATAAATTCTGTTCTCATTTGTACTTTTCTTTTGGAGTGATGCATGCAACTTTGAAACCTCGTTGTACAACTCTTAATAGCACTAATTAGCACGGTCCGTCTAAACTAGGTACGATGTGTTACACGTCTTAATTGCGTTTACACCGTATGCGTACTAATGAGACTTGATCCCCGTTTGCAATAAATTAATTACATTAACCTGACAAATGTCTAATATAAAAACGAGATTGCAGGGACACGCAAAGGATTTGAGAATATTTTTGTATTCTGTAGAATTGATTAAGATCATTGAAAGCGACGAGACATTTTCATCGGTTAAGTCGGATAAGGAACATAAGCGTTCCTTGCAATTACCTTAGACGATACTGTAATTTCTCTCGGAAATGCCAAATTTCGCGTTGCTGCGAATTTCCATGTGCTAGTCCTACTACGCCTGTGTAATCTGTTGTTTCCGGAAGACAATAGAAAATGGTCTCTTTGAGCATAATGTCAGGTAAGAAAAACCACGGGACCACAAGGTACGTGATAATTATTAATTCTCCCTAATTGACGCGCTGATTGTGCACAAAAATGGATAATTTGGGAAGAGGAGATACGATTGTTCAAGCCTTGCGGTTTGTTTTTATAGTTACCGATTTCGACAACTATAAAAACAAGCCGCAAGGCTAGAATAATCTTCTCTTTCAAAATTATCCACTTTTGCGTACAATTAGCGCGACAATTAGGGAGAATTTATTGTAGAATAGCGACATGTGGTCTCCGAATTGCCTTCGAATCGTGTCACGTGGCCTCCGAATTGCCTTCGAACAGTGGCAGCATGTGAGATCTGCCTTTTCTGCCGGCTGGCCCGAGTTGCTATAAAAACGAGTAATTTCTCTCAGAAATTACTGCATTCATTTCGTGCACAAAGATCCGCAGTCCAGCGATAAGACGTCGGATTGACGTTACGCCGCCTGCTGGAGGTTAAACGAAATTCAATTAGACTTCGCTCGGAGTCTAGAGGTGTTTCGAACTTGGCCAGAGCGATTCGTCCGGAGCGTTATCAAGGGCCGTTGCCGGCTCGCAGGACCTCGAGGTGCGGTGTTGGTCGAATCGTAAACCGAGCAGCAGTTCGCGAAGCGTCTTCGTGGGCCGCCGGTTATCGGCCGTGGGACAACAATCTCGGGGCGAACTATCCGGTAAGCGGGCAACTATCCGACGAACTATCCAACGGGTTATCCACCGTGACAAGAGGAACACGGTGTAGCCGGAGGAACGACACAGAACAAGAAGCGAACGTGGGACACGCCGGTAACGGGAGGACGAGAGGATGGAAGGACGGACGGGACGCGATGCGATGCGAGTCGCGCGAGGCGTATGGCAACGAGAGCGCGCGCTATCTCGACGTGGCCGTCTACTCAGCTGTAATGCGAGACCGCCGTGGTAATAAGAGATGCCCTGGTAATTATTACATTCCCTTCGTGGGACGTACGTAAGGTAGATTCGACCGGGAGATGGGAGGAAGTGACGCGCCACCGCCGACGCCGACGTGCAGCCACGTGAATTATCGCGGCTCTGAGCGACGCCCGCCACCAGAAAACTGCCAACTCTATCGTCTAATTAATCATAATTTATATCAGCCCGTTTGATAACCGGCAATTATTTACACGCGATCCGATGGATGTTGCGTCGCCCGCAGCCTCGCCGCGGAAACGCGGACGGATCTCCCCCCCCCCCGTCCCTCCGGCGTTCGCGATCGACGCGCCCGAGCATAATTAATTAGGGCTGGTATTCGGAGAAGAGACCGTCCTTCGGCGCGGGGAACATCTGGAGAAAGCGTCCTCCACCGGAGTCGAAACTTTCGAGTTGGCGGAATTGATTGTATCGTTGCTATCAATCCGTGATAATTGGATCAATCTGTCCCCGACGAGGTCGCTCGTTTCACGATGTTCAAGGAGTTGAGAAAATTGTATCTGGAGTCGCTTTTTTATATATAATAATAATAATATTTATTTAATGGCACTTTAGAATATAGAAATATAGCAAGCTCGGTTGGAAAGTGCTGAATGCAGTAAAAAAGTTTAATGCATTGCAATAGGATGAGTGTGGGTATCACTGCGGACGTCCTAAATACTGCGGTATTTTATAAAAGTAATAAAATCTAATATTTTATAGTGTGTAATCTTCTAAAAATGAATCTCATTATTTTTTACACATTTAATATTGATAATTTATGACGTGCGAGTAACAGCAACCGCAGTTTAAATTCGTTTATTCACCTTTGATATTCGGAAGCTTACGAAAATGACGGGTTTTATGAAATATTTTGGTAATTAATAATAATCTATTCATTTTAGCGTTATTCTTAGATAAAGTAATCAATTACTTCGATAAAAAATCGTCGTACACTGTTACTATCATCTATCCTCAAATATTATTTACCAACACAGTATTTGGCGCATCATTTTTTCTATGTGCGTACATTATTGCGGTGCTTCACTGAACTGCCGTACTTTAATCTATAAAGTGCAGTCCTCGATGAGTCATAGTCATCGGAACGTCCGCAGTATTTGGCTCGCAGTAATAGATACGTAACCGCAGTAATATATGCACACGTATGGTTTCTTTACATTACACGCTTTGTAATGAAATTTCTGCTTTCAGAAATCCAATATTTTGAGAAAAGCGAATATTCAAGTTATAGAATAATAAATATAGCTCAAGTTGTCAATTCATTGGCGTAAAATATTATTTCCCCTGTCAAAGTTCGGCTTCGTTAAGAAACCGCAGTAACAGCTACACTTACCCTATCGATTTACATTCCTGTACAAGAACACGATTTGTTCTATGTTGCGCGTACGCGTGTACAATTATATTCTTTTACACGTTGCACTCGAGCGGCGACCTTAAGGCGCCATTGAAAGTTGTGTCACACCTTTCTAAATCATTTGAACGTTATCAAATTTGTTTATATCGAGAAAGCCGTTGAAAGCATAACCCATGTAAAGTTCTATTCGATACGCATAAAACCCGCTAAGTTATGTGAAATGAATATACCGTAGGTCAGGAAAACTATTTTGCATTTCGAGTTAATGCGGCCCCGACTGCGAAAGGTTAATGACATCTGGCAGCGAAAAAGTAAGTGGTAATGGAAAGCGAACTATGTTGAACAGAGCAGCCGTGTTGCCAGTCGGAAATTGCACGGTGCAGAAGCCGAGTGCCACGTGCAATGTAACTTGGTCATTGTTCAGTTATCAAATGTGTTGTTAAGAAAATTAAACAGAGAGACGGTTGTGTTTCACAATTATTGCTCGTAGACGAGCGAGATCGACGCAGTGCACTGACATCGAAATCTCGAAATTGTGTAATCTTTAATCGTCTTGTGGGCTCGGGAAACGTGAAACGATTTCGATGAAATTTTCATACAAGTTATTCGGATCTTGAAAACGCTTTCGTTACAGGCTAAAAAAGTCGAAGGAACATTATTTTCTAATTTCGTCACTGTCTCGAGCAATTTTTGAAAACGACTCGTCAGCCATTGTACAGCGAACCAATTTGTCTGGCATCGTGAACAAAATTTAACCCGATCGTAAAAAAGTTATTCCGTTTCTAAAAGTATACGAAAACCTTCTCGACCCTCTGCACAGCTACTCCGAAATACTTTCGATCTTCCTACCGATTAAAATTGCACCTCCGCATGTTCGTTGCGAATGCATAAAATCCGCGGTCTATTTATCGCGCGATGTATTCTTACCTAGACAAGCATAATCGTTTTCTCGGGAAAATAGAAGTCCGACGAGTTCGAGTTTCGTACGGACGGGAATAGAACGGAGATAGAATTTCGGAAAATTCGATGAGACTTGTTGAATATTTCACAATTCGAAAATGTGACGCGGGTCCGGTCGCGATGATACGCGCGTTCCGGCCGCGAGTCTCGAAAGAAAAACTTCGGCGGAACCCGTTTCCGGTCCATAAGCTTCTAATAAAATGCAAATCGCAGCCATCGAGGCGGAGAGGGCCCCTTAAGACGGTTGCTCGTTACGTTCATCAACGAGTTCTCGGCGGCGTCGAGGCGGAGAGAGAGAGCGAGCGAGCGACGCTTTGCGCGGCCGATCAGAAGCAGTTTGGGGAAGTTAGGGTCGAAGACGCCGAGGCAAACTATCATCCGACCTAAATAATTAATCGGCTGGCGCTCGCAGCTAGCTGCTGTTTAATGACACTTGAACGCAATCGCGGAACGATTTAATATGCGGCACGGATGAATAAATAAAAATACGCTCGTCGCTGGCTGAGACACCGAAAGCTGCGCTACACGTCGGCGTCGACGTCGACGTGGACGTCGATGTGGACGTCGATGTCGACGTCGACGAGGCCCGAGGCGGTGGATGGAAGAGCTCGCTCGCATCGTTGTTCTCTATCCCGAAGGAATTCCGGAATCAGGACAGGCGGAGAGCAGCGACCGGCGCTTATCGCGTCCGACACCGAAGGCGGAACTTCTCCGAGGAAAATGAAATCGAGCGGAACCCGACGAGCTACCGAGGCGCAAATGAAATCTTTAATACCGTGCGCGTAGACGAGCGAGGGCTCTCTCTCTCTCTCTCCCTCTCTCTCTCTATCTTCCTCCCTTTCGTTCGTGCAGAGCAACGGGTTAGAGATGAGCGCGTTACGCGAGCGCAGTCTGAAAAGAAGTTCGTTCCGCCGGGAAAAGTTGGAACCGTCTGGGTCAGGAGAGAAATGGAGGAGAAGAGCAGAAAAAACGCGATTAACTCATCCGCGGGACGGCCGGTGAATACCGGCCGCAAAATAGATTTAACGCGCTCAAGCGACCGGCTAGACTACCGGCAGGCAGGGACAACACGCGGTCGTTTTCGATCCGCGAACACCCGCGCTGAAAGGGAATAATGTTAATTAGCGAGCCGGGGTAATTCGCGAGGACGAGAGAGCCGTGCCAGGCCGGGTTCATCGTCGCGTTCCGCTTCAAAATTCCCCCGGATGAAAGTCCCATTTTTTCTTTTGCTCTCCCCCGGCGTTCATCCCACGGTGTGTTTGCCCGACGCTTCACGTGCTTCCCGCGCTGCACCGCGCTGCACCGCGCGCTGCACCGAGTCGCTTCGCGAGCAGCACACATATCGCGACCGTGTGCGTCCGTGCACTCTTTCGTCCGTGAAAGAGACCAAACCGCCGCTCGGAGCCGAGCCGAGTCGAGCCGAACCGAGCCGCACACGCTTCGCAAACCGGCGCGCCGCTTCGTTCCGCGCGCACAGCTGAAAGTGCAGCCTTGAATCCACGGCAAATCTGTCGTATGCATAATAAAACGTCCTACCGGGAAACCTCTCGCCGGCTATTTCACTTTCCCGCCGCGTTCCCGCACAGTTTCCACAGAAGTTCCCGTCGCGGCTCCTTCCCGAGGATCGCGGATCAGCGACAGATTCGGTCCGATTCGATTTCAGGATACTTTATCTCTACGGCTTGCCGAGATTTAGGTGAACGCAAATTTTCTCGGCTCGATTCGGAGAGCCTGCGGCTAAATATGTTCTGTTCTGCGCTGGTTCGACTGGTGGCATCTTCGTTGTAAGGACTATGCTAAAGATATTTTGGAGAAGCGCAATTCTAGAGATCCGGGCGGTGAAATAATTCACGATATATAATAATAATAATAATATATATATATATGTAAATAATAATAATAATATATAATAATATATATAATATATATAAATAATAATAATAATAATAATAATAATAATAATAATAATAATAATAATAACAATAATTCCTTCCTCTTGACAACAAAGATTACTGAACGCATCCAAATGACGCGTACCAAGTTTCTTAATTCAGGATTATTGAAATCGTGAAGATACGTTTTTGGGGAATTTGTTTAACAGGTTGGCTCCATTGGATGTACATTTACGGACAAAGCTTGAGAAACGTGATGCACGGATGCATATTATTCTTCGGTGGCCTTTCTTAACATAGTATAAAGCAGACTTTAACATAGGATAAAGATTTGTGTGAACGAAAATATTAATTTCACTTTTCACAATTCTTTAATCATTAATTTTGATTTCATTTCTCTATTTTTCTTTACTTTTTTAATTAGTATTGGTACCATGCATTAAATAAAATAATATTGCAATATAGATACTGTGTTTTACATGCTTCGCTATAATAATCAAATTTGTCTCAAATATATATATTTAATATTATAATATTATATAATAATATTATAATATATAATTATTATAATATAATAATATATAATAATAATAAAAGATATTATATAATAATTTAATATTATAATATATAGATATATAAAATACCTCAACATTTGACCTAAGTGTATGCTAACACTATAGCCAGCGTTCTCTTGTGAATAGTAAACATTCGAGAAGAATGAAAGAGGAAACAGTTATACTGTTTTTTTTTCTTTTTTGGAAGCAATGTAATGATGTCAGCAATCGTTTCTTATCCGCATTATTTCCCTAGAAATCGCGATGGCTTATAATTTTGTAAATTCAATGCTATACATCTTTTTTGTATCATACGAAAGCGTGCCTCGAAACGAATTCGTTCGTATACGACTTCAAGGTCGCACAAGGTCAAACAGAGGTGTTCACGCACAAAGAAATGATATTGAATAAGTACTCGTGCCGAGACTACGGTAATTGTTCGATATGATTTCTTTGTACACGAATGGAATGGCTCCGTTTGACCTTGCGTGATCTTGAAGGTCATATTACATCGGAAAACCAATGAATCGTTTTTGCACCCGCTTTCGTATCGATAAACAGAAAATGCGTAGCATTCGATTCGAAAAAAATTGGAGATCGCCTTCTAATGAAATAATGCAGATAAAAAAAGAAATTACGGACAGCATCTCATGGTTTGGATAAACAAATCAGTACAATCTGTTGCACTTCCGTACAATCTCTTCCACTTAGACGATACTGTAATTTCTCCCGGAAATGCCAAATTTCGCGTTGCTGCGAATTTCCATGTGCTAGTCCTACTACGCCTGTGTAATCTGTTGCTACGTCGATGCAATGCGAATTTCCGAAAGACAATAGAAAATGGTCTCTTCGAGCATAATGTCATGTAAGAAAAACCGCGAAACCACAAGGTACGTGATAGTTATTAACACGTTCCGTGCCGAGCTTTTTTTACTCGAATCTTCACACTTCGATATTTTACTAAAACTTGATGCATTACGTGCAATTATTAATTCTCGTACACATAACAACGTAACAAAAACTTATCAACGCCCATTCTTGCGGTGGAAATTGATTCTTCGGTTCTAAATTTCTTGTAAACAATTTGTTTAGTTCACTAAGTAAACATGCAAGCGTGTACCATCGATGGTACACGTGGCACGGAACGTGTTAATTGAGCCGTTTATTTTGAAAGTGGCATAAGTCACTTCACCATAATGAAAAGCGGTGATTTTTTTAATGTTTATACAAAACTATTTATACTGAGAAAAATATCACTATCCTGAGATAACGAATACAAGTAAATCTTCTCGAAAGTTAGCGTCCATATTGTTAAACGGTGTTGAAACGCAAACCCTTAAATATCTCGACTCGAAAACAAAGTGACTTACGCCACTTTCAAAACGAACGGCTCGTATCATTCTAATGTTTACTATTCGCAAGAGAAGCGCTGGCTGTTAGCGCATACACGCGTCGTCCACATTACGATGAAAATCGCCGAGCATCTGAATGAATAATGCCCGCTACTTTCACGAAGCAACGTAAGATATGTGCTTTTAGTGCTCCGTGACCGAGTGTTAAATAAAGGACGCACAGTCACCGTGTGCACAGCGGGCAAACGCTCTTACTACCACCCCGTTTCGAGCGTCCGATCATCGCTCGACGTTTCTACTAATAGCGAGGGCAAAGACGCGCGCGTGTGGCGTGTGCCGCTTGCAACGCTAACGATTCCATGAAAAATTGTCGCCTTCGTCCGCTTTCCACGCGACCGGCGTTGTCCCGTCTCGAAATTTCCCCGAAACCGTTCGCTCCTCCGCGGTGTGTTCTCCATAAAGACGGCGGCCATAAATGCGCTCTCGCCGTCCGCAATCTACTTATCCCGTACCCCCGGGGGAGATCCGGTGTCGTCTCTTTTTTATATCTTCTTTTATTTTTTTTTACGAGGACCACGCGGAAACGTTGTTCAAGTGTGAACGCGCGTCCCATGTATAAAAGATCGCGCGCGGCGGGTTCCGGAAGCCGGCGGAAGCGGAGTCTCCGGGAGAAGATACGCGATCGATCGGGCTCGAAATGTTTTCGCCGAGGCTGCGAAAGACTCGGAGAGCTCCACCGATAAGGACTAAACGCGCGGCTCTCCCCGGCACCCATCGACCGGCACCCTCCTCTCGATGGCCAGAGCCTGCCGTCTCGCCGGACAATGCGCGCCATTCAAGTCGCCGGGATCCACGGCCGCTACCGTTCCGCGTCGAAACGAACCTAACCCAGACCTGCCGCCATCGAAATGCACCGAACGACGCCGACCAGGCATCGGGCAGAATTCCGCAGGATACTCACGTATAGCCGGGTGTCTTTCCGACGGTGACGCCGACCCGCCGAGGAATCGGTTGCTCAACCGAGTCGCCGGGCTCGTGAATCTTTAATCCTCGACACGTCGCGCGCGCCTCGAAAATTGGGTTACAAAGCAGTCCCGGTTTAGGCGAACGATGCCCCCGATTATTCTTTCCGCCGTGCAGAGAACACGCCGTTGTCGCGGGCCGGGCCGCGGAATCTTTCCGGGAAAGGTGCCCAAAGTAATCGGGGACTGGCATCGGTCGTAACGGGGACTCGAAACGCGGCAACCTGTTGACCACCGCGATCCTTCGCGGCCGTGACTTCTCACGTACACAATTAAGACAGAACGGTCTCTCCCAGCGCCGCGCTAACACGGTCTACTTTTGCGGGAATAGAGAAAGAGAGAGAGAGAGAGAGAGAGAGAGAGAGAGAGAGACGGCGGCGGCTGTTCGCATTACTTTCGAAACAACAATCGCGCATAGTTAATCGCGCGACACCGCGACTCCATTAAAGCTCTTCCCTCCTTCCCGTCTTCTCCGGACATAATTTCCGCAGGATTAGAAAGGGTGTCGGGAGCGATTCGATATCGGCGATGGAGCAACCGCTTTCATTAGGTTAATTGCTAGAAAATAGGTGGTGGCGTCGTAAAATTTTCATCGGACGCGAGAAACGCGTTAAATCAACCCTTTGCACTCGAGCGGTGACTCCGGGGCGCCGCTAAAATTGTTGGTTCGCGTTCCAAAATAATTTTTATATTAACGAAGTTCAAATTTAAAAAATTGTTGAGAGTGTAACTGTCATCCACAAGTCATCGCGAGGCTCAATTTCATACGCAGAAAATGCACTTTGTCGTATAAAATGGAAATACCAGGAGTCAGAAAAATTGTTTTAGATTTACGGTTAAAATGGCCTCGAGTGCAAAGGGTTGAAAGGTGGTTCCTATAACCGGACCAGCTTCCGGCGGCGTTTTGCCTGGATACCGACCGACCGACAGTCTCGCAAGGAAACGTTTCCTCGGAACGTTCCATCTAGGGGAAACAGTTCTTTTTTCTTCTCCAGGACGCGCGACGGTTCGCTCGAAATTTCTATCCGATTGCGCGGCCATCGGCAAATATGGTAATGTCGTATTAAAAGAAAACAGATCGACGGATTAGACCCCGTAGAGCCGCAAATTATACAATTTTTCCCCTCGGGAGAAGTTTCTCCGTGGAACAGACGATAAATCTTTTTATCTCTTGCTGACATCTCCGGATTACGTTCTCGGGGGCGAACGGCCGAGGATGGGAGGATGGAAGGACGGAGGATGGAAACCGCGCGGATCGACGGTTTTCGCGCTCTCGCTCTCTCTCTCGCTTTCTCTGCCTCTCACTCTCTTTCTCTCTCTCTCTCACTCTCTCTCTCTCTCTCTCTCTCTCATTCTCTATCTCTCTCTTAATCTCTCTCTGCCTCTCACTCTCTCTCTCTCTCTCTCTCATTCTCTATCTCTCTTAATCTCTCTCTGCCTCTCACTCTCTCTCTCTCTCTCATTCTCTATCTCTCTCAATCTCTCTCTCATTCTCTATCTCTCTCTGCCTCTCACTCTTTCACTCTCTCTCTCTCTCTCAATCTCTCTCTGCCTCTCTCTCTCTATCTATCTCTCTCTCTCTCTCACTCTCTCTCTCACTCTCTCTCTCTCCTTCTCTCTCTAGAGTGGCTCGTTCCGCGGGAACAATCGAACGTGTTGACATTGGCAGTCGCCAAGCCGCATAAATCCTGCGAGACCGGGGTATAAATAGACCTCTCGTTCGCAAAGGAAAGGTCGCCGATGAATGCGCCACGAGTTGCACCTCCTCGATCGCGGCTCGAAAGGTGGATGGCTCGATGACTTAACCGGCGAGCCACGCGAAAACGCGACTCGCCTCGCTCGACTGGATCCCGCGAATTGGGTCGCGTCAACTCTCGCGTCACGTTAATGGGAAAATTTTAATGGAAATACACGCGCTTACGCCATCTTTATCGATTCGACGAGCCGCGGTGCGGCTGGCGGCCGGCCGCGCGTCGACTGTGCATTGTGCGGCGACGGAAAGAATCGGCCCAGAAAAGTATACAGTCGATTATATCGCGTTGAACCGTCTCGCACAGGAACGAGCTCCCCTCGTAGAAAACTGAACGGCACACAGCCCGGCGAACTTTTTACACGGAGTTGTACGTTCTCCCGAGTCCAGAAGAGAATCGTCGCGGATCCATGCTTCCGCCGCGTAAAATTGTGCGCGGTACGTGACGCGAGCAACGATCCCACCGTTATATCGATAGTAAATTTTAATGCTTCATCATTTCGACTTTTACTGGGCCAGCTTTACTCTTCAGGACCTCGCGTTACTCTCTCGCCGGGATTTAGCTCGATCGAGCCGCTTCACTGGACGCACGCATTGCCGATCGATGGAGTACGGACAGTTGCAAAATGTATTGTTATTACAAAATATTGTACAGGGCGTCTTGTTCAAGCGAGTACAGCTGGATATCTCGGAAGAAGTTATAGTTGTTGAAAAGATGTTCGTACGAAAGTTGTTTGGTAGGATCAATTACATTATGTAGTATTAATTGTTTTCTCGTGGCTGGAGTGATACAGGAGATCCGGAGGACGACCTAATTTTTTTAAACGAGAGGCTACATTTTTTTCTTCAGAAAGTAACAGCAGGCACTGAGAGAAATCCAAAGAGGTTACGTTAAGGTTATTTATTATTCCGAGTTCGATAAATCGTTCGCTTATGTTTTCGTCCAGCAGTGGTCGACGATCAACATCCCGCAAAGTATCTCCTTTAAAGCAATTAACACTAACCCTACCAAGCCGGTCGGAATGACCGGTTTTACATTTAGTATTTTAAAATTGCTGAAATTATGGAGACTTTTCCATAGGAAATTATTAAATGAATTTCACAGTCCGAGTATTCGTTGTAATAAAAATTATGGGAAGTCTAAACAGATTCGGTTTTATCGTTCTTACAGAGCAACAGAAATTCGTCGCTTTTAGTGCTCGGTAGGTTTAGTGTTAATACTGCACGATGTAACCCGTCCTACCGAACAACTTTTGTAGGAACATTTTTTTAGTAACTATAATTCCTTTCGAGATATTCTGCTGTACTCGCTTGTTCAAGCGAGGCACCCTGTGTAACATTATTACGAACACATATCATGTAAACATAAAAATTCATACGATAAACATTGTTCTTTATTATCCTCTCGTGGGATAAGGAATATTTTTTGTTCCGCTTCAGCGAACAGTCTTATCTCTGCAAGAGCCCATAAGCATATCATCTGCTGTTTATAGAAATTCAATCCGTTGCGAACACCTCTTTGAAATCGATCGCGACCGTAGAGGTTAAAGAAACCGAAACCAGAGATCTTTTCAACTAGCGACATTGTTTCGTTCATTTCGTATTCACCGATTTTAATTATGCTAGTGCGTTTCCATCAAAGAATTTGTACACATCAAAATATATTTTCCTGTTCACCGATACACCTAAATGCACAAAATAATAATCGGTACGAGCAACAATGTCATTGTATATAATTTGCCTACGAACTACATTGCCTAGAAACCAAAGAAGTGTCCGGTTACTTCTCAGCGGTTAGCGTGCATATACGCTCATAAATAATAACAGTGACTAAACAGACCGCGAATTTTTATGCAAAATAAAAATAGCCGTAAGTTGATCGCAGAAAACGTAGGTCAGATAAAAGTGTCTTTACATTTTTTTTAACCACTTCAATACGAATTGTACACGGTGTAAAAATATTCTGAAATTCTTCTAATATCTTTACAATTTTGTTTTCGATCTAGCCTAGGCTAAAATGCATAAAATCCACAGTCTAGATTATATAATCTATATTATATAGATTATATAATCTAGACTTTATTACTATATTATATATTATATAATACTATATTATAATACTATATATTATATAATACTATATTATATTACTATATTATATATTATATATTATATATTATATATATTATCTATATTATTATATAATCTTATATAATATCAACATATTTGCGTCTAATGTTATTAGATTTATAGCAATCCTTTATAAACCGTTTCCTCGATTCACTGATTCCCCGTCAATTCAAATAAATTATGTTTTTGCCTTCTCGTTACTGTAATTATAAGTGTTCACCACCTGTATGTTCGCTTCGAGTTTTCTTTCTCGAACGGTACTTTCGGTATTTTCGAAGAACGCTCGAGATACGGCGATCGATTCTTGAATACCGTGCCGGGACAATCGAGCGAAGAAATCGGACAACGCTCGGTTCAAATTAAAACGAAAGTGCCGTCGGCACGATAATGGGTTAAATATGTTTATCGCGCAGTCTGGCCACCGGCGGATAAAACGACACCGTACAATCCAACGCGCGAAATAGGATCCCCCGTTCGAAACGTACGAGGCGCGTTTGCGATACGTCGAAAAGTGCTACCGCCGCATGTCCGGCCGCGCGACGTTCGCCCGATCGTCGACAAAAGCTCGGATTCCTGCGGAGCCGCCGCGCGATTAGCATCGGGGCCTTCTTCGTCCCGCGGTTTCCGCAGGCCCGAAAAAAAAAACTCTTGCTCTCGTTATAATCTTCGGAACGGCCGAATGTGTGCTGCTGGCTGGCTGGCTGCTCCGCCGGTGCGGCAACTACCGCCATAAACGTAAAAAAGAACGGCATCGCGCGGCTCCCGCGCCTCGCTGCGGCAGCCGGTTTACGAACGCGATACGAAGATGCGCGGCGATCGCGCTTTCTCCGCGAAATTTTCCGCAACGAGCCCGTGGCGAGCCTGCAACCTCCGCGGAGGAGGAACCGCGGACTCGGAACATTTTCAACGCGAAAAGATAACGGAATCGTATCCGCGTTCTCTTACGGCGGTCGTCTCGATCTTTCTGGGAATTAACAGTAAACCTACCGTGGTCTGAAAGCGACTGACAAGAAGTGCCTCGTAAGAATTACGAGATAGAATTTAGTCGAATTTGTCACGATTTTTGGAACAAGGAAATATATTGAACAATTTTTAATGGAAGCGACGAAGTCGCTTCAATAATTATGAAAACAAGAATGTGAAACCGGTTATGTCGAGGTTTAGTGTTAAGAAATCTATTTGTCGATACCATAAAGAGACTATTTTATGTACGAGTTAACATAAACTGTTTACTGAAATTGTTTAAAATAATGCCGGTTCGCTTATTTTTATTCTTTATTGTAGAAATGGGTGTTTACCTATAATTTTATTATTAATTATTTAATATTTAATTATTTGATTATTTACATATAAATAAATCAAATTAAGTATGTCACCGATTACTTTGGTTCTTGCTTCTTAAACAACTAGAAATATTGGTGGGATGTGCGGACTTTTGTGCAAAATAAAAATTGTCCGAATCGATTGGAAGAGAAAACTAACTAGCAAGTTCATTCTTTGTTTAGTGCTTTTAATAGATTAACGATAGATTAACACAAATTTAATTCACACCTTGATCACACCTTTCTCAAATTCTTTTCATCTTTCTACTGTATAGAATTGCATTCACTCGATATTGCCATAAATGCATAAAATTCGCAGTCTAGTGATGACACTGCAAAGTCGTTGAACCCGGCATATTAATTAATTAAGCGACAGTATGTGATTATACATAATTTTCGATTTAATTTACTTGTTGCGTATACTGGGTGGCCACAGTGTAATAGAAAGCATAATAATATCGAGTACACCGGCATTAGTGTATAATAACGATAATAGTAATAATAATAATAATAATAATAATAATAATAATAATAATGCTAGTAATAACAATAACAGTAGTAACAGTAAGACAAGAATTAAAAGGTCAGTTGCATACAATAGTGATGGCAATGCGTTCGCGCGTGCGAATGAGGTAAAGGAATTACAAAAACAGTCGAGAGAATAATGCTTGGCGATAATGATTAATGGTTAATGATGAGTAATCAGTTGAAATAGTGGTCGTTGATGATTGAATACAAAAAATATGAACGGTTATTACGTAGTACAGTAATTTCTCCCGGAAATACCAAAGTCGGGTTGCTGCGAATTTCTCTGTGCTAGTTCTACGCCTATGTAGTTTATTGCTACGTCGATGCTAAGGGTGAGTTGGGTATTACGGAGTTGGTTATTCCCGAAAGACAATACAAAATGGTGTGTTGAGTGTAAGTTAAGTAAGGAAAACTGCGGAGCTAAAAGCTATGTGACAAATTTCCGTCAAATCATGGCATGTTGCCTTCGAATTGCCTTCGAATCGTGGCATGTCATCTCTGAATTGCCTTCGAATCATGACATGTGGCCTCCGAATTGCCTCCGAATCGTGGCATGTGGCTTCCGAATTGCCTCCGAATCGTGGCACGTGGCCTCTGAATTGCCTTCGAATCGAGGCATGTGGCCTCTGAATTGCCTTCGAATCGAGGCATGTGGCCTCTGAATTGCCTTCGAATCGAGGCATGTGGCCTCTGAATTGCCTTCGAATCGAGGCATGTGGCCTCCGAATTGCCTTCGAATCGTGACATGTGGCCTCCGAATTGCCTTCCAATCGTGTCAAAAAATTAGAAATAAAAAACTTAAGTCATCGTTTTTATTCTAACATTACTATGTATTCATGTTAATGTGCACCAACATGCTGGCTGCTGCCTTTTTTTCTTTTTGCCCACAGCCCCGAATTTCTATAAAAACGAGCCGCGAGGCTCGAAGAATCGTGACTTAGTATTCTCAGATCTGCCGGTTTCAATTCCGTCCTCCGAACATATCTGAGAGAAATCAGAGGTACGTCATTTTTAACATAATTCCTAGAGACAAATCGAAATGATCGACCGTGTGTCGGCGCTCGTTCGGCCGCGATTGATAGTCGAACTTCGAAATACATTTTCCTGCACTATGTTCGGAACGATCGCTTACATCTCGCCCATAGTCTTGTACACGCGCGGTGCATCAGCACTTAGGCGATACGTATACACCAGGGTTTTCGAGCCATTTAACGCACACTACCGCGAATCGACGAGAGTCTCGATACGCGCCGGTCGACGATCACGGAACAACTGAACCGTGTCTAGAACGTATTATTTAGATGGCCGTCCTTTTTCCACGCGGATACACGGATCCAATTCCCACTCCGATCTCGGTATTGTGTACATTTAATTTCGCGATATTTTCCTATCATAAACGATCCCCTCGCCTTTTCCCCCCGTCGTCGTCTCAAACGATCCTCCCGGGTGTCAAATTGCCATAATCGAGAGGCGAACGATGGAATTTGTAAACTCTCCCGTTGGAAATAAGAAGACGAGGTCTCGGCAAACGCGATGAGAAGAACGAAGAAAGCGAGGAAAGATGAGGAAAGATGAGCAAAGACTTGCAACGAGATACGGCGACTACGACTGTTCGCGAGATTCTCACGGAGTTACGTGTCCCGCGCTCTTCTTCGAGTCCGACGATTTCCATTGTATGGAAAACTCGGAGAAATGCGACTCGTTCTCGCGTTCTCCTTTTTCGTCCAGCTTGCTCTTATGCGCGATATTTAATTTTATTTCATTTATATATATATACAGGTAAACGCTCATCTTTGCAATACAGAACAAGAACATATATTAATATATTCGTTAATAACGCGTTAACGATGCCTCGAAAAAAACTTTTGCAAAGAAAAAAGTTACCTCAAATGAGCTCAGGAATCCCTTATTTCCGAATTGCGAGACATTTTTGGGACACCCTGTGTATATGAACAACACTGTTTTTAATTTTACATATATATTTATATACATTATATTTATATAATATAAATATATTAATAATATTATTAATAATAATAATAAATATATCATATTTATATATATTATATATATATAAAATTAAAAACAGTGTTGTCCATATATACAGGGTGTCCCAAAAAAATATATATATATGTTTTGTATATATTATATTTATTTATATTATATATTATATATATTTAAAACGTTTTAAACCGATATGATTCTTCGGTCACATTTGACCCCGCAGCCGCCGTGCGTGCAGGTATCACGACATCCGTTGTCCGCGAGTGAAGACTGACACAGAGAGAGAGCCAGGGAATTCATCAGTTTAGGTAAACAGTTTCTGCAAACTTGTTTTAAATCGAGTGGTATTGGCTGCAAATATGTCTATTTTATCGCTGTTGTCATTGACAAGTTGAAAAATAACGAGTGAAAAGATTCGATCGCACTAAATCTCGACGAGTTTCTGCTCATGCCCGGCCGCTGACGAGCGGCGCTGAAATTAAACGAGCTGCGCGTCGCCGAGCCCGACGATCACGCGACCACGTAACGGAAGAAAATAATAGCAACTTTTTGTTCGATATAATGCAAGTTGCTAGCGCCGATGCGCATGACGTGTTCCATTTTGCGCGGCGGCGCTCGATAGCGATGCATTACGAGCTACGCGCCGCGTTTCGAGGAATCCCGGACGATTAAAAGTGGTCAGCGGTAATCGGGTACACCTTGAAGCGTTTAATAGGCCCAGCTTAGTCGCTAACAGCAGTCTATCGAAATACCATTTTTCCTGATGGCGTGCTCGTTCGCTCGCTCGTTCGCTCGCTCGCTCGCGGTAGCAGGAGGAGGCCTGTGTTCTTGAGAACTCCTCGAGTTCCGGGTCTCTGAGGCAAGAACGCCGAGCGGTTTATGCAATAGCCGGTGCAACGGTATCGAAGAAAGAAGACGGACCGCGGCGGAAGGTGGGCTGGCGAGAGAGAAAGAGAGAGAGAGGGAGAGAAGGAGAGGGAAACCGGCGAGCGAAAAAGAGAGAGAGAGAGAGAAAAGGAGTAGGTGGAAAGGGGTTCGAGAAGCCCTCCACTGTGTTCTTAGCATTCCATCGAGAATCATGGCTCGCGGTTAGACTAACCATCGAGCAAAATGGTATGCCGGTGGAAGAAGAGGGCTCTTTCAGAGTCGACGAAAGGAGCGGCGGACCGTCGACGGGGCATACAGCACGCGCCATTGACGCCGCTAAGCATCATGGACCCCGATAGACTCGACTCGAGAAATCCAATTGGCTCTAAATGCGGCTCGCCGACTCCGGTCGCCGCTTTTCTTCCGTCGATCGGAATCTTCGGCTCCGGCTCGACCCGACGCCGCTCGACCCAACCCGATCAGACTCGACTCGACTCGACGTTACCCCCTCGACGCGTGACGTCGTTATCAAACACGACCCGTCGATTACGTTCGCCGATACTCGAGCCACGGCCCGGCACCGGAAATCCTCGGTTTCCGACAGACACGGGCGACGAGCACCGCTTCGCTCTGGGAGCGCTCTAGATTGCCCCCACGGGCAACGCTTCGGGGCTATTGACGTCAGAGGCATGAAACACCGAGGCGGTGCCGATGTTGCGAGTTTAGGCATCGACAGCGACCGAACGCCATCCATCTTGCTCCGCAGCGACGCCTCCTTCGGGGCACTCGGAGACACCACCTTCTTCTATCGCTGCTGCTTCTTCCATTTCTACTTTCTTGCGAAGTAGAAACACGCGCGAGGTCACGAGATACCGTAATGCGGTCAAGGATTACTGTGTGGCTAATGCGGAGCAACGAGGCCACGCCCTCTCGTTGCGTTCCACGTAGGGACGACGGGGTTGACACGGCGGCTTCATTACCGTTACTTTTATCTATTATCAATTACAGAAATGTGGCACGGGTCGCGAGGAAATATTTCTCCGCGCAAGCGGTTGCTCGAAATCGAGAGCAACGAAGCCACGCCCCCTCGGTGCATTGGGTGTAGAGTCAGAGGATCAACGCCTATCAACGTTTATGCTATATGATTTGTAGTAAAATTTTTGCCATTTGTGGTAAGAATGATTAGATAAAATACTAAAATGTGAACACATTGGATCAATTTAATATCATTGCTGGATCTCAGATTTTTATGCGAAATAAAAATTGCAATCTGCGTTAATTGCAAGGAATAAAAACCAAGTAGCAACCTCATATTGTCCATTCAATTATCCAAATAGAGTAAACATAATAGAAGTTTTAAAATGTCCTACATTTTCACACTATTTCAAATTTTAACTACTCAATATAACCATGAACGCATAAAATCCGCAGTCTAATCGTTAATACGGTCACTTTCCAGTAATTAAAATTCTCGAAAGAATTTATGAACTTACGAGAAAAATCGGAAGACAAAATGCAAAACCGTTCGAAAAAAAACATTTCAATAGATTTAGAAATATTATACTATATCGACTTATTAAAATTATTATTAAATTGTAATTAATGCAAACAGTTTTTTTCTTGCATGAAAATCCGCGGTCTAGCGATACGTATAATATACCAGCGAGTGAGGAAGATAGGACAATGCGATTTACGCCGCTTTTAACTCGACGATTGGAACATCGTGTTCTTTTCCGTTGTCGTGCCGCGACATGCGACAAAAGTGGGATTTAAACGGCTCCGGTCGCACGAACGACATTATAACAGCGGGATACAAAAAGAGACCGAGAAACCGAGAGAACCGCCGGTATTTTATTTCGGTTACCGGTGCACAGCTCTGTTGACCCAATGCCGGCAAAATGTTCATACCGGTATATACGTCGCGTGACGTAATGCCGGCATGAACGTTTTACCGGTATCAAGACCCCCGCTCCACAATACGACGAATGCTTTTCTATCCGATTGTACGGGGTTATTTTCCGGGGCGGGCTCGGAGTGCTCCCCGGGGCAAAGGGTAAATATTCGAGCGGTAAGAAGTTCCGGGGATAAACAGCGACAGTTAGGCGAGCGTCGCCGCGCGGCACGGCACGGAGGCGAGCGCAACAGAAGCAGAGAGAGAGAGAGAGAGAGAGAGAGAGAGAAAGAGAGAGAGAGAAAGAGAGAGAGAAAGAAAGAGAGAGAGAGAAAGAGAGAAAGAGGGAGAGACAGAAAGAGAGTAAGATAGAGAGAGAAAGAGAGTAAGATAGAGAAAGAGAGTAAGATAGAGAAAGAGAGTAAGATAGAGAGAGAAAGAGAGTAAGATAGAGAGAGAGAGGAAGAGTTAAGCGGGGCGATAGATCTTCCCGCGCTCGCAGTATCTCGCGATCGGATAAATGTTGGCTCGCGCGGGTCCCGGGCCGAGCACCTGTCGCGTATTTGTAACGAAACATTTCCGGGCTCGTCGGCCGGCCAGTTATCCCCGGTGACTCGTTTCGACGTCTCGAAACCGGTGCGTAATTTACGGCGTTCAATTAAAGGAGACGCACGGGCGGCGGCGCGGGAATTCCGGCGGAACGGATCGTTTCACGGGCGGCGGTCCGCCGCGCACCAACGAGCGAACGTAGGAACACAGCGAGAGAGAGAGAGAGAGAGAGAGAGAGAGAGAGAGAGAGAGAGAGAGAGCACACCGGGCAGAAACGTTTAGCGCTTGAACCGACTTGTGCCGGTCCGCGGACAGCGCGCGGGCGATAATTAAATTTCCAGCGTCGAAGAAAACCGAGACGCGCGGGAGGACGCGGAGGCGGAATGCAAACGAGCGATGGCAAACGCGCCCGTGCAATTGCCAAGTATTTCACTTTTCCGTAGAAAACGACCGGCCCGGGATATCGACCGAGCCTCGAAACCAGCCATTCGGTTAATTCCGCCTCGTTTGTTCTCGCCGACGGGCCGCTGCGTCGACGTCGATCGTCGCGACACTTTGGCCAATCCGATGTCAAACATCTCGTCGCCGCTAAATTGACCCGTCCAAAGGATCTCCCCGAACCAACGCAAATATGCTGCGACGATGGATTCTCTCGGCAACATAGTGTCTGTACCGTGCGGAGGCGACGGGCTGGCGGCGTTCATTGGCGACCAGCAGCCCCCGCCCTCTCGCCAAAGTCCACCCACCCACCCCCGCCCCTGTCGCGTCTTGTTTTTCTTATTCGCCGGTGAGCGATCGCGCCCACCGATTCGATCCCGTCGGACGGAAACCCGGTAACGTCGGGTTTCTACCGGCCTATTACGGCAAATAACCATCGCGCCAGCTCTAATTTATCGTCAGCGCGCGCGGCTCGATTTTATGTTTGCCGCGTCCTCAAATATCTAGATTTCTATGCCAAATCGCGCGCCGCCTCGTAAATCCCGCACACGCCGGCTCGCGTCGATAGCTTCAAGGGGGGCTAATTCGAACGATCTGTGCACGTGGTAATAACAGATAATACAGTATCTTGAAACCTTATCAATTTTCGCATAACTATGGTACAAGGGTGACTGTGCCATGTTCTCGCGCGTTGCGACGCGTTCTCGACACGTTTACTGCCACGTGAGAGTCATTTATGGTGACGAGGGGTGTGCGGGTACCCGAAAAATTGCAGTGACAATAAATTAATAATTTTTATAATAATAATATAAAATGAAATAATTTTAATTTTATTGTTAAATATTATATAAAAATATATATATAATTTTATATATATAATATATAAAACCTAATTTTATTATAAAATAATTTTTCAACTAAATTTTCCATTCAAATTTTCAAATTTACACCGGTCATTGTATTCTATATATCTGTAATAATAATAACCTTACTTGTCAACGGGATAAACCCATTGTTACAATGAAGAAGAGTAATAATATTGTAACAGTCACGCAAGGGCAAAATCATTAAGAAACATTACATTTATTGTCATTGAAAAGTTTCTAACTGTACGAGTATGCCAAAGTCGCCTTTCTTAAGATTTGATTACACGAACATTACAATTTTTCGGGAATCGAATCAAACCAGACTTCAATTTCGGGTACCCGCATACCCCTGACGGCGACACTAATTTTTAACTGGCTTTCGGAATTCATTGCTATCGTAATACACTGAACAAACTTAGAATATTACTGTTCTTAGCGTTTTTTAAAAGAATTTTTAGCATCTAAAAGAGATAAACTAATATTGCCTACAGTAAATTTAGCTTTCTAGTCCCGTTTCCGTTAATCAAATGACTTTAACCTTTTGCACTCGAAGCCAAATTAATGTAAAATCTAAAATAGTTTTTCCGACGGTTCTTTAAATATATACACTTAATCAAATTATTTTGAAACGTAACGCGACAGTTTTTAATGGCGCCTGATAGTCGTCAGTCGAGAGCAACGGGTTAATATTGGAGATGATATTCGGTACCTGCGGCATCGACTAAAACCCAAATTAAATTCAACATTTTACACGGAAGTAAGAAATAATAAATAAATTATACATGAAGTTATTCTCTAAATGATCTATTAATAACTAAAAGATTTAATTATCATCCGTGAACGATATATCAATGTAATTTGCAATAATATATAATAATATATAATAACCATAAATTTGAATAAAATTCGCCCATCTCTGTCGATGACAGCCGCGTTTTTCTGAGATCGTCGCGAGCCTCCCAGACAATCGCAGCCGACCGTAACGAATCTTACTCTGATCAGTCCGCTCGAGACCGAACGATGCCGATCGCGGAATATTTGGAATATTCGCGGAGCGGGTCGAAGCGAGAGAAAGGGGTCGCGGAGCGTTCCCGCGACCGACGTTCCTCGCTGGTCGAGATTAGGATCGAGAGGTGCTTTGCGTGCCGCGAGACCGACCGGTCAGCCGGCTCAAGGTGGGGCAATAATTAGATTTTCAGGGACGAAAGAAGCCAATAGTGCTGGAAGTAGGTTTCGCGTTTCGTCTTCGCGACGCCTCGTCGCGTCGCGGGAACGTTTCTGCGAGACCGAGCCGCCACGCAACGGAATCTCCGTCGACGGCGCGACGCGACGCGACACCTTTCTCCCTCCGCCACCCTCCTGCTGTTCCACCCCCTCCGGCCCCCCTTTCTTTCCTCGTTGGCCGGCGTCACAGGCGACGGAGAATGATTACGAAGGGCATAGAGGGAAATCATTATCGTGTGCATCGTCGAGAGAGGTGGAGCCAGCCGGCGCGATAATTAAATTTCCATAGACGAGGACGGGAAAGATAGGAAAGGGAAAGAGAACAAGCCGCGATGGGTAGGAACCGGGCAGATGGTCGGAATTACAGTAAACTATGTTCTCCCCCGCCGTCCCTCCCTGCCCCGACGTTTCGTTATAACAAATTTACTCACGGCCGCGTGCGTTCCATTCTATCGTCTTCTGCTTTTCCGCCGGCGAGAAGTCTCAGGCTCTTAGTTCCGTCAGATTTTTCGCCGCCGAGATTTCGCGCCTAGATCATCCGTAAACGGAGTTTCTAAATTCTTCAAGAATGTTAATACCTTAATTCCGTAATGTGGAAACGGCGAGTTGTCCCGGAAACGTTATTCGAATTCGTCGGCCACGCTCGCCGCGTATTTAACACTGGGTTTACAGAATCCGTCGAAATGACGGGTCACTAATGTTGTAAATAATTATTATGTTTTGTCACGAATTAATTGCAAAGATACATCCATGAATCAGTTATTTAATATATGTATTACTCGCGGCAAATATTGGAATAACGCTCGTTAAAAGCCAGAATAAACGTTTCATTGTTACCTTTATAAATTAATTGAAAACAGCTGCTTTCATTGCTCCGTAAATCTAGTGTTAAATGTTAACCATATAAATTTCTCCCAACTGTTACATGAAATATTATTATCATATTTACACATTTTCTTGCCCCATTTTCTAACTAAAGACGCGCCATTATAGTTGCAACGAATTATTAGAAAATAAACAGTATTGAAAATTTAAGTAGTAAAAAAATTTTAATGGTTTGTAAATTCTGTTCATACAATTTACACACAATCTACACACCTACCAATCTCCTTTTATTGTTAATCAAAAGGTTTCTTCGCCCTCGACGCAGAACCTACAGTAAATAAAATTCACTGGCATGCATCGCTTCGCAAAAACGAGAAGATCCAGCTGAATTACATTTCGTATAGTTCTTATTATAGTCGTTGCTCTGATAATGCAATCTAGTCAATCATTTACCATGGAACTGTCCTTATCGTTTTTCTGATTGTAACGTCGGAAACCGATCATTTCACGGCGATAGGTTTCGTGTTAACACGTTGAATGCCACGGGGGTCACCGGTGACCGGCACTTAACTCGGCGGTGACGCCATGGGGGCCACCGTCACATAATTTAAAACATATATAATATATATAAATATATAAATATATATATATATATATATATATATATATATATATATATATATAATTTCAAACAAATGTCAATATCTAAAATTTTGTATTATTACCATCGTAATAATACAAAAATATTACATATATAATATATATCAATATCTAAAATTTTGTATTATTACCATCGTAATAATACAAATATTACATATATAATATATATAAATATATATAAAATTATATAAATAAAAATAAAAATTATATATAATATATATAAAATATATATAATTTAAAACAAATGTCAATATCTAAAATTTTGTATTATTACCATCGTCGATTCAAACAGTGACCCCTGTCGCAATTAACATGCCAAACATGGTTATACACTGTGTGCAACTTATCTATTGCAGATAATATTTCATATTTATTTATACGTATCGCATAAAAGAAAATTCATCGTGGCGCCACGCGGACAATTTCTGTAAAACCGGCGTGGCATTCGACGTGTCAAATAATAAATCACATCGCGCGTCCATCGAGGTCGCCGCGAAAACGCGTTTAAGCTCTGCCCTTTCCGCGATGCATTTCTCACGCGTTTTCTAATCGAACGGAACGATTCTCGCGTCGCGCGAAAGCCGGTGAAAAATTTGTCGCGCGCGGAGACTCCGTCCTCTAGAAAATCGAACGCGAATGTTTGTTAGGAACGCGTGACACTCCGGCGAGCTCGGCTGACGTGTCTGTTCATCGCTCACCTTTCCTGCTCGGGCCGGGCACGAACGTACGTGCGGGAAACAAGGAATGTCGCGAAGCAGTTTCACGGAGGAGAGAGAAAATCAATTTTTAATACCGATATACTGCGGCTGTTCACCGCCGGCTCGCCGTCCTTTCCATTCTTTAGAAGCCCTACCCGTTTCTGCCTCAACTTCTACAAAATCCCCGATGCAGCCAACTCCCCTCTTTTCGCCAATGATCTTAAGATTTTCATGACAATATCGAACAACCGTGAACAACGCTTGACGCACCGAAATGACCTTGATAAGATAACCGCATGGCGCAACGGAAATAACTTATAAGGGACAGTAGGTGAACGTTCTCCTCCAGTTTTTTTTTTCGTTTTCACACATCGCTGTTCCATATTGAGGCGTTTGAGAAGATAATGTGATTCGGAGATATTTTACTATTTCATAGCAAACAGTGTTATCTGGATAATGCAACACTGACATATCTTTAACGCGTTGAATGCTATGGGGGTCACCGGTGACCGGCATCTAACTTGGCGGTGACGCCATAGGGGCCACCGGTGATCGGCGCGCCCAAATTGATAGGAATATATATAATTAAAACAAATGTCGATATCTAAAATTTTGTATTATTGCCATGGTGGACACCGGTGACCGGCGCGCCCAAATTGATAGGAATATATATAATTAAAACAAATGTCGATATCTAAAATTTTGTATTATTAACATGGTGGCCACCGGTGACCGGTGCGCCCAAATTAATATATATAATTTAAAACAAATGTCAATATCTAAAATGTTGTATTATTGCCATGGTGGCCACCGGTGATCGGCGCGCCCAAATTGATAGGAATATATATAATTTAAAACAAATGTCGATATCTAAAATTTTGTATTATTGCCATGGTGGACACCGGTGACCGGCGCGCCCAAATTGATAGGGATATATATAATTTAAAACAAATGTCGATATCTAAAATTGTGTATTATTGCCATGGTGGACACCGGTGACCGGCGCGCCCAAATTGATAGCAATATATATAATTTAAAGCAAGTGTCAATACCTAAAATTTTGTATTATTACCATCGTCGATTCGAACAGTGAACTCTGTCGCAATTAACACGTCAAATATGGTTATGCACTGTAACTTATCTATTGCAGATAATATTTCAACATCATATGTATCACATAAAAGAAAATTCATCGTGGCGCCACGGACAATTTCTGTAAATCCGGCGTGGCATTCGACGTGTTAAATATGTAATGAGAAAGCATTAATCACCATATCACACTGTTCCATTTTTACATTCTTTGCGTGTATTTGTAGAAACATTGAGATGTTAAAATTATGTAGAAGTTTAAATTTATATAGATATTTTTTGTTATATTTATTCTATTTTTGTCAGTGCACATTAGTACGAAATTTAGTGGAAATAAAACCGAGTTATTATTGGGAGAATAAAACTTTAAATGTCTCTCGTGTTTCCTTAATATCGGCGATATAAAGGGGTGAAAACCACCGTCAAAGTTCAACGTGTGACATTAAACTTCAAGAGAATTCCGCATTTTCACGAGAAGTTCCAATTATTCTTGTCACGCGCTGAAATCTTGGGGGTGGGTTTCGCCCCTTTCGGCGGAATTACCGCCGAAATAAAAAATAACACGTGTCGCTTAGTTTGCTGAGTACAGCAGAGCCCCTTTTATCTGAACGTTTATTTTCGTTACGTCCCGACACCGAAACATTCTATTATCCACAATTTTCATTCAAGTTCTCTACTACGCGTCGTGACGTATATAAATAATAGAGTGATAAAATAATAGAACGCGTGAATGTCAGAATATTGTCGAAATAAATGCTCGGACGAGGGAGTATCTACAATACCACATACGAAAAAAATCGGAAGGGGAGTGTCCTCGTACTTCTACCCAGTGTGTTCCTTGTCAGTTGTTAACATAACTAAATGTCATTTTATGCGATTAGCTCATCGACGCAGTAACCTGTCCACGCGATACGATCCGAAGAGTTATCGTTACTACACGAAGTAAATACGTGATCCTTTTTTTTTTACAATGACCGACTACGTGTGATAGTATCGACGCTGCAAATAGTTAGGTGCGCAAGAATTTCAACACCTGTTCTCACTCTTAACAAACAACTTATAATCAAACCTTGTTACATGAGAAATTCGAAAATGAAAATTGCAGGGCAAATTTTGCTGAACAAATTCGATATCTTTAATCTAATAACGTTGTCTTCAAATACGAGTAAAATTATTGTAAGGCCACAGTAACCAGAGGGTGCTGCCGCAGTAATTGACATCGTTGCCCTGTTGGGTTTTTTCTCCCCGTCTGAATAAATATTAGGACACGTTCCATTAGAGAGAGAGAGAGAGAGTTCGTGACGCAGTGTGTTTATAATTCGCCTGTTGCGTCATATAAACACACAGCGATGCAAGGTCATGGATGACTAAACGTGGGAAGAGGTTGCGCAAAGAGAGGGTTGATCGCATTTTTGCGTAAGCTCCGTATTAAAATATTGTTTCATATAGTGCAAAAATAAATGGCGCGAACTTATGAGGCGACCTAACAAATAAATAAGTAAATAAGTAAATAAGCAAATATAAGCAAATATATGAGCAAATAAATAAGCAAATAAATAAGCAAATATATAAGCAAATAAATAAGCAAATAAATAAGCAGATAAATAAGCAAATAACTAAATAAGCAAATAACTAAATAAGCAAATAACTAAATAAGCAAATAACTAAATAAGCAAATAACTAAATAAGCAAATAACTAAATAAGCAAATAACTAAATAAGCAAATAACTAAATAAGCAAATAAATAAATAAGTAAATAAATAAATAAGTAAATAAATAAGTAAATCAATAAATAAATGGACATTCTCGAGCCTCTGAAAGAAACGCAGTGGTCCGCAGAAATTAGACGGCGAGGGCCGCGCGGAACCGCGACGTGGAGGTAAGATAGGTTCCGGAGGATAAACAAGGGACATTTTGTAGCGCGGCGGGAGAGGTAAAATTCGAGTTGGCTGCGTTATCGGGCGCTCGCAGATATCATCGACGTGTACCGCGCGGCAACTGCGAACAATACGGGCCTTGGTTCCTGCGACACGTAGCCGGAGCGGCATTGTCGATCGGCAGGAGCGGCGACGAAACCATCGAGTTTCCTCACAAAAGCCGCGCAGCTGGAAAAATCCGAGGGCCGCCGGCCAGATAAGACGAATATACCGAGGGAGGAGCCGGGTAGGCGCTAGAGCAACGATCTCGATAAATCGTTGGTGGAAGAAGCTCCGCGAGCAGCTTAAAACATTTACACGTTAATAAAATACATTTCTCCGTTAGAGCGGGACGATAAATCGGGCCGGGCCGGGCCGGGCCGAGAGCGCCTCGGCAAACCAGCCCCGAGCACACTAAACGATCTACTAAGAGGCCGTTGGAATATGAAATATCGTTTTTCTGCCGGACGGATTTTACGATCCGGCGGCGGGCGGGCCGAAGATTTAATTGGGCGTCGTTCCCGTGGCATCCAGAACAAGATCCTACCTTTCTCCTATTACTAATGGCCGTCCCCGAGACGTACATTGGCAATCGAACCGACCCGTTCGCGTAACGAACAGCCGTGAGCCGCGCGCGACTAGAACAATCCTTGTCGGCGACGATTAACCCGTTTAACGGGACAATTTCTCGGCCATGAAAATAACCGACCGAGGCCGATTAACCGGCGTTACTTCGCCGACCGGGTGGCGTGATTTACGAACCTCCCGAATCCTCTCTGGAGAATGTTAATGAAAATTTATCTTGGCTCTCTCTCTCTCTCTCTCTCTCTCTCTCTCTCTCTCTCTCGGTCGGTTGGCCTCTTTCGTTATACGCTTTCCTCGAGGCCTGAACTTCGCGCGGAAGCAGAGAAATCGATACATTGTCTTGCCTTCCAAGATAATGGGAACTAGGCTTAACGTTGTAATATAATAGAAATTAGGCGCAGGAACGATGTAAGCGCGCCTTGAGACCGGCGAGACACCGTGCGGTCTTCTTTCGTCGGACGTGGTCAGGCACACAGACGCTGCGACGGTGTCAACGTCGTACCGATCGAACAGTCGCAATAACTTAGTCTATCGCGAAGTATAAGAGTCATTCATTTCTAAGATATTTCTTTTTTATTATTTATTTTATTATTTTAAAGGGGCGATTCCTGAGGTCATTTGAAGTAACTTTTTCCTTAGCGAAAATGCAATCCGTGGCTCTGTTTATGAGTTATTAACGAAAAACAGTGACCAATGAGAGGCGAGCACGGCTGGCGCGTGGATGCCGAGCCAACCAACGGACGAAGCCCAGTTCATTGGCTCGACCGCCTTGCGCGCCAGCTGAGCTTGCCTCTCATTGGTCAGTGTTTTTCGCGAATAACTCGTAAACGAAGTCGCGGATTACATTTTCGCTGAGGAAAAAGTTACTTCAAATGATCTCAGGTACTAATTTCCCGGAAGTATCATAATTTTGGGACGCCCTGTTTTTCTCACGATTTCGGCTGCGGGGTCAAATGTAATCTAAGAATGATATCGGTTTAAATATAATAACGTTTTAATATATAAAATATGACATAAATATATAAATAATAACGTTTTAAATATATATAATATAAATAAATATATATAAGCCGCGGATTGCACTTTCGCTAAGGAAAAAGTTACTTCAAATGACCTCAGGAATCGTCCCTTTTTGTTAACATAATTATGAAAGTATTGTCATGAGCAGGTACGACATAAGTCAAGTAAAATGTCTTGATATGCGTCCGGATCGTAGTTTAATCTGATAAGTGCACATTTGAACTAAACGCAAACAACTAATCCTGAGGTGTAGGGAGATATATTGGCTCATCGGTGAAAAAAGTCGTAATTCACTTTAGATAACGAACTACCGCTTCGTAGAAACGCTTATTAGAACCTGTGCGATTGCAAAAATAACATGGACGTTAAAAAACAAATTGTCTAGTCAGTGTTTCCCAATAGGAGTTGCCCAACGACTTGACCTCCGACTCGCGAGGTGGTTCTGGCATTCTCCGCGTTAAACGTTCTATGCAATAGATTGTCGTTTTCTTTTTCTTTCTTTTTTTTTTTATTTAACAGAGTTCCCGACAGCCGTGGAAAACGTCGGAGGGTACGGCTCCGAGAAATCGTGAACGATTCGTCTATGAGTAAATGCGGCAATTTATATTAATTCGGATCGCGGAGACAGGGAGCTGCTGCTAGACGGCTCGCTTTTCCACCGAGTCGATCCCAAGACCCGCAGAAACCACTCGTCTATTTGTACGTTTTACGCTGGGAAAGCAGACCACGGTGCGCGGCAGACGAATGGCGAGACATTTTCGCGCGGCATAGCGCGCGGCCAATGTGACAAATAAAAACAGTTGCTCGAGGTACGGTGAACGATGATTGCAGTTCAGGAGGTAAGAGCCGGGGACGACGGCAGAGCGAAACAGATTCTGCCAAGATTGAGCGGGAGAGATATACGGGCCGACCAAGGCGGAAGGGTTTCCTGTGACTCTGTCGAGAGGATTTCGGCTGACTGCGATTCGCAGAATGCACGCGTGCACTTGCGAGAGGAAGAGTCGGGGAGAAAGAGAGAGAGGGAGGGATGGAAGAAAGAGAGAGGGATGGGAGAAAGAGAGGGAGCGAGAGAGAGAAAGAGAAAGGGGGAGGGAGAGAGAACTGTGCGGGTGGGTGTGAACGTTCTAAGGATGAGATTGCATTGTCTAGTCGCTAGACGTCGTTCCTCGAGGTTGCGACGTTCCCATTGTTGCGTTTCCAAATAATACTTCCCATTAAAAATCCAAGTTGCGTCTCCTCGGGAAAGACACCTCAACTAGGCATCTTTATGGTCTAAGCGCGCGAGGAATAGAGCGCTCTCTCTTTCTCTCTCCCTCTCTCTCTCTCTCTCTCTTCCTGTCTTGCTAACAAAGACTGAATTAAAACCGTAAACTTTTATAAACATAAGTGATTTAGTGATACTATTAATAATTACTTAGTAATGCCATTAACAATTATTTTGTGATACTATTAATACTATTATTACATGCTTTTGTATCGATTAAATACATAACTCTTTAAATTGAACTTTTATAGCAGAATTAAAGTGTTAATGTAAATGTTAACTTAAGACAGAAAAGGGAATAATTCGGAAGTTAAAAGTATATAATAATAGTATCAATAGTATCACAAAATAATTGTTAATAGCATTACTAAGTAATTATTAATAGTATTACTAAATCACTTATGTTTCTAAAGGAACATTTATCTTTTAACAGGCATGTTAGAGTAAAGTATCAAAGTCCACGTCATTTTCAGTTTACGCAGCATTATTTAACTCCCATGAACTTCATGGACTGCATGAAGTAGAATAATCGTAACTGTACAACTACAGTAAATTCTCCCCAATTGACCTTCAGCTTGCACGCAAAAGTTGACAATTTGGGAAGAGGAGATACGATTTATACGGATTGTCAGAGCAATTATAAAAACGAGCCTCGCAAGACTCGAACAATCGTACCTCCTTTTTCCGAAATTGTCAATTTTCGTTTCCAAGCCGAGGATCGATCGGACGGAATTTACCGTAGAACTTTCTTCCATTTTCGAAGAAGCACAACAATGTTCTGTTTACCAATAAATATACGGAATCGAAGTTCCAATGGATTTACAGGTATTTTCTTTAGAACGGGCAAGTTAGAAGCGAAAAACTAATTGCTGAATCAGAACCAATTGAAAATTCGAACAGTTTCTCGTTCAAGCCCTGCTTGCCGGAGTGCCGAGGGGAGGGACAAGTTCATCGAACGTTCGAGGAAAATGTTTGAAGTTTTCGGAGGTGGGCGCAGTTTCGCCGGAAAGACCGCGTCACGGGTAAGTAGGAGAGCCGGCGACAAAAGAGTACAAGGGGTGTAGTAGAGAATGGGTCTCGCGCGTGACTGTCTGCGAGCGACAGAGAGGGCGCGTAAGGGGTGAAAGAGAGAGATGGCGGGAGGGAGGGAGAGAGAGAAAGATGGTGAGAGGGAGAGAGATAGTTAGAGGGAGAGAGATAGTTAGAGGGAGAGAGATAGTGAGAGGGAGAGAGATAGTTAGAGGGAGAGAGATAGTGAGAGGGAGAGAGATAGTGAGAGGGAGAGAGATAGTGAGAGGGAGAGAAATATAGCGAGAGAGAGAGAGAGAGAGAGAGAAGGAGAGCTAGATAGCGAGGAGAGAGAGAGAAAGATAGTGAGAGGGAGAGAAAGATAGCGAGGAGAGAGAGAGAGAGAAAGATAGCGAGGAGAGAGAGAGAGAGAGAGAGAGAGAGAGAGAGAAGGAAGGTGAGGTAGCCGGCTGTTCGTTTCGAGTGGCTATTTCGTCGCCGAGGCGCGTTCCGAGCGCACCCGCATGTCGGAAGTATCGGGAATATTAGCATATCGCGTGCGCTTTCGCCGGGGTTATCAAAGACACTCGGTGCGCTTCGCACGAGAGCTGCGCACGGCGGCCCTCCTGGGCCTGCTGCCTCGGCTACCTCCCGTCCGTCCGTCAGACGCCTATTTGTCAGCGCGGGGTAGATGAGGGCCCCGATAACGAGGCCGCTTCCAACACGGACCCCGATTAACGAACCTCGTCGCTACAACTTTTCGGCAAACTCTCGATTTCAATTCAAATTCATGAGAAACTAATTACAACAAATATTTTTAACCCCTGAAGCCGGTTCGACGTGCGCGCGTATACGTATAAATAAAAATGCCGTATCGTATAAATATAATACAATGAGTATTTCGATTCATATAGCGAGTATTTCATGCTTTCGTAAGTGCATCGCAATCCGACAATTAGCGAAACCTTTTTATTTTATACAAGATTAAATGTATTACAGTAAAAATAATTGATTTCTCAGAGATTTAATTGCCGGCTTGAGGGGTTGATTCGATGTATGCAGTAAACCCTTGTTACAATAAAAATATAATTTAAGTTTAAATTCCAAATATAATATTTACTTAAGCTTCTTAAATAATGTATTAAATAATGTAGAGAATATATTGAATTTTACTTAAGTTACTATACAATCCTTATAAGGACTTTGACGATTTTTAGAACACTGCTAACAGTGATAAATAGTACAAAAAATTTTGTTATGCAACTCAACCCTTTCAGCGACGAACAACGAAATATTGTTGTCGGCTACACTTGAGAAAATGTTGTTTTCTTAATATTTTTAATGAATAACAGTTTCGTTTCTTATCTCTTCCTCTTTGAATTATCTCTTTTTCTCTCTTTTTGAACTTTTCTAATCATCAGATTTTAGAAGATTTTGTAATTTCTTTCCACACGACTCTTTTGGCCGGCACTAGGAGGGTTGACATAACAAATTGTAGCACGTCCATCTAAACGAAATACAGTAAATTCTCTCCAATTATCTCCCGGCTTGTAAACAAAAACCATTTGGGAAGAGGAGATATACGATTATACAAGCCTCGCGGCTCGTTTTTACAATCGCCGATTGCCAACAACTATAAATTTACTGTATTACGCAACACTTGTTCCATTGCTTTTATACCGTATGTACGCTAATGGGACTTGATCCCGTTTGCAACGGCAGATGAATGAATGAATAAAAATCGAGCTCTGCACGCTGATACATTTTTAACAAGGTCCTTCCATTAGCACCGGAGCTACCAAGGCCTAAAGGCGGCTAATATACGGCGCGGTGCATAACTTTAGCAGCACCATCAATTTTCAAATGTCGCGGGTTTGCGAGATGAAAGTGCAGGATAAACAATAAATTTCGACGAAGTCGCCTGCACATATAGCTGATCGCGCGTAAGGTGAAAACACGTTCAAACGATAAAAATCTCGTATAAAGTGTTTGAGTCGTTATTGTAAAACAACGAAAAATTCGGGTGGTGCTGAAATTCTGCGTTGTAAATTATTTTATAAGAACGACAACATTGAATTCGCTGAAACTTCGTACGACTTCTATTGCAACATTTGCTTGAAACGAAGATGTCTATGAACAAATTCGTCAATTTTCATTAATTTCGACGATTGTAGAAGAAACGATCGGACGCGAGTCGGTTTTGACGCAGCTCGTTGAAAAGCTGTTCCTATAGGTAGAAACATAAATAATGTCACGCGTCACGTGACGTCATGTAGTTTAAAATCTAGTAGAAACAGATCAGGATCACGTCGCGCTGTTCATATGTACATTGTCACGCACGGACAAATTTCACGTTGTTCCGGAAATTGTGTATTTCACGTGATATTATACTACCAAACTATATTCCGCGTATCCTTGTAACTTTTAAATTCAAATTATGCAAACCCAACGCGAAACGGAGGAATTGCATTATTGAACGTTATCGAATTATATAATTTAAATCGTCCAGTGAAATCAACGCGTGAGAAATCATTTACTTTTGACAATAAAATCAAACAAATAATTTGATATTCTACGAAATTCGATATCCTCCTCTTTTATATACTGTTAGCAATTAAGCCACGCAAGAATTCACGTTCGTCTTTGAAATAAATAATAATAATTACTGAATGACTGTACAGCAAATTCTCCCGAATTTTCCATCAGATTGTAAACAAAAACACACAGTTTGGGAAGAGGAGATACAATAATTCGAGCCTTGCGTTTTTATAGTTGTTGAATAAATATTACAATAAATATATTAATAATCAATTATATTATATTAATATTCATATTTTATTATTATTATTATTATTAATATTCATATGTATATATGAATATTATATTAATATTCAAATTATGCATTTCTGTTCACAAGCTGAAGAAAACTCACAGAGAATTTACCGTAGTCTCTCGAATCTT
The DNA here is from genome assembly GCF_051020955.1 of Megalopta genalis. Classification (NCBI taxonomy): domain Eukaryota; kingdom Metazoa; phylum Arthropoda; class Insecta; order Hymenoptera; family Halictidae; genus Megalopta; species Megalopta genalis. Next base: position 12,095,524 of record NC_135022.1, read on the forward strand.
CCCTCCTCGCGTTTAGTCCGCGCACCCAAGATGCGCTTCTTATTCTGACAAATTAGAAACGCTGCAGTGTTTTCGACACCTTCAGCCCACAATTAGTGCTCGCGAGCTTTCGCGCTCGATCGGAAACGATGTACATATCACTGAATCGCGACAGCTCCGTAACGCCGCGACAGCATGTGATTTCGCTTGACGCCGATATATTTAGTATGTTTCCAACGTAAACCGAAGTGCCGTGACAGAATCGCGTGGAGTCGTCCCGGCTGAACGATCGTCGAACCAACGACGGAATCGATTTTTCGATTCGACACTCGAGACGCGTGTGTTCGGCGTTCGATCCGTGTAAACGACGCACTCCGGGAACCGACGAGTAATCGTGAAAGCGCGAGCATTAGCTCTCTCGGTTGGCCGCGCGTGCAACCGCCAGGCGAAAGCTACGGCCGCGCGGCGAGGAAGGCGGCGGTGGTCGACGAGGTTCGATCGTGTCACGTCCGTCTCAATTAACAGTCGTTCATTAAGGCAATTACCGGCCGAACGAAGAAACGGGCCACACGCTTCTGAACACGTTCGTCCCGGCCCGGCAGGGCTCGGTCTAATAACAGCCGCGGCTGAACCTCGCCCTTTAGCCTACACCTTTGCAATAAATATTCGCCGGCTATTTTTCTTAGCCGACCGGCACTTTTATTATACGCGGCCCGACAATGTTTGATTGCCCGCGGTAATCACGGTCCTTGGAAAAAACGGAGAAAGAAAGAGAGAGAGAGAAAAGAAAAATAAACAGAGAGGCACCGCGATCGATTGTTTTAGAATCGATGTTGGTGTCCGCTTGTCGCGAGCCAGCTCGGTGCTTTTAGATCCACCTGCTCCTAACGACCGCTTTTTTCGATCCTACGACACGTCCGGCACAACGTCGTACACCACGTCGTACACGACGCACGACCGTCAGCAAAACGATGTCCCGAGAGAGAGCGAGCCGTTTCCGTGTCCAGGACGAGTTTTAACCCTTTCGGTACGAGAGCGTTGTCCGCCGTGACGCTCCCACTGGACGGGGCGCCGCGCCGAAAATGCGCACATAACGCAGGCTCAGTCCACTTTTGTACGAAGATTTTCTTAACACATTAAAGGCGGGAGTCGTAGTACTACGATTTATCTCGACTTCTCATAAATATGTACTTTAAAACATTAGTTCTTTTTTAATATTTCTTTCAGTTTTAAGAGTTTAAATAAACTTTCTTAAGTCTAAATTTTTCTATGATTACACAAAATATCGCCCGCTCTAGGACGAAAAACGAGGCGGGGCGGTCGCCGCGTTACCTAGCATACTTTCGTCAAGATCCCCCGCCTTTAATGTGTTAAGCGTTAAGTGATGACTGTGCTTAATCCGTTTCTAAATCTTTCTTCAAATGTTTCCTGCAAAGGGCCCACAGAAATATGGCTTACACGAATGCCAGATGTAATCGGCACTCGTCCATATTGGCTATCGGATGGATGCCGGATATATCCGGCGCTCGTGCCGAAAGGGTTAATTTTCCGAACGGAGCCGCTTCGATCGCGCGAGAAATATTTTCGTATTTTCGTTCGGCGGCGAACGGCGCTAAACATAGCACGAAAGACAAACGCTGTCCGAGCTAGGACTCACGGCGGAATCTGTTTCGCGAGCACGAAAACGCGAACGCGAGAAACGCCGCGGTTTTCTCGCAAGTCGCGGTGTCCGGAGGACAGAAGAACGTTCGGGGGAGCACGCGTTCGCGACACAAGTAAATTGAGATCGAGGTTTAATCGCGGAACACACACGATCGAGCCAGCGACCGTGGAAAACGTCCCCGACCCGTAGTATAATTCGTGCACCGGTACAGAGAGAAAGAGAGAGAGAGAGAGAGAGAGAGAGAGAGAGAGAGAGAGAGAGAGAGAGAGACCAAACAGCAGATTTATCGCGGCAATTACTCTCGCGTCTCCCTAGAAATGAATTTTTAAACGACGGACGAACTCGAGCCCGCTCGAGGTCGCGTACGAGTCGCGCATGCATATTAGCGCGCGATAAAGAGAACGTAATAACAGTAATAATGACGCGGGGGTTTCGCCGGCGAATCACGCAAATAACGCGCGGACGGCATCGGATTTCTGTCGGGGGAGAGTTTTTAACGACGTCGCCGCGCGCGAAGAGAGTTTCCGCCCGCGAACTATCCTACGCGCGATTAGTATTCCGCGGCGGGGATCGGAGTTGCGCTGTTATCGGGAAAAATCCCGGCGAAGTTTCGCGGCGGCGAAAGCCGGCCCCGGCGACTGTCGGATTAGGCGAACTCGCGTGGACGATGTCGCGCGAGAAAACGCGAGGAAACGCCGGGCGGAGCCCCGATAGAACCCGGCGAGAATCCGGCGAGAATCCGGCGAGAATCCGGAGAGAATCCAGGAGAGTACAGCCAGCAGGAGAATCTCTTTCGGGCTCGTTCTCGTTTCCTCCCTTAATCACGAGACGTCTCACGGTACCTTTCTCTCCCGCGATTCGTTTGGCCGCCTCTCTCGCCCATCCCTCGTCTCCTTCAAGGGTGAATCGGCGAACCGCGGAGACACCCGAGAACTAATTTTTTTCCCCCCGCCCCGGCCGGGAATGCTTTCCCCGAGAGCTACACACCGGTAATCGGGAGAACCCGGCGTATTTCTCCTCCTCTCTCGCGCGTTGTTTGTTCGCTGTATTTTTTTTCCGTTTTGATTTTGATATTTATAGCGGAAACGCGAACCGTGCCCCGCTGCACATCGACTGATTTGCGGTCGCCGACAGTCCCCCGCCGTTACCCTCGCCGCATTCGAGTGCTGCAGCACGAAAAGTACCCCGTTTACCGGTCCCGCGATCCGCCCATTCTTCCCGACCCTTTTTGTTATTGTTTTTTTAATTAGTTTTCCGGTCGGCCGTGCCGCGATGCGCGCGCTCTCTCCGCAAACGCTCGTCGATAAACGAACATCGGGTCGGTTCGAACGAACCGTAAGATATTGATGCGGGTCAACGTTTGATTTTTAACGAGTTCATTAAGTCGCGGCGCGAGTTCGTACAGCTTTCGAAGAAATTCGGAGCGTCCCCGGGTTTCGCCGACCGGATAATGCGCGGATCTAGTTTTATTCGCCGTCGGCTATTTTTCCATACGTTCCTTCGTTTAATTCCTTTCGTCGTCGACCGTGCATGCCCGCGTTGCTGTGTGACAGTTTGCCCTGGATTTCACAGTTCATAGTCGAGAACTCCACGCATGTTCCACAGGGCGCGCAGCAGCACCTTGCGACCATGGATGTTTCTTCGTCTTTACTGCTCCGAGGCGTTATCACCGGAAACGCCGTAACACCGAAACTACCAAAACAGTCGAATTGACCCATTTCTGACTCTCTCTCTCTCTCTCTCTCTCTCTCTCTCTACCTCTCTTTGCCCCTCCCGCCTCTCTCTCTCTCCCACTCCTCTGGCCACTCGGCATTGATATGCGACGCTTTCCCAAAGAAATTAATTAGCAGCATGCACATGCGCGTATTCATGCGCGCACACATATGCACACGCACGCTCGCTATATATGTGTGTGTCGAACAGAAATGAAAACAGGGTAAATGAAACTGATTAAACACAAAATTACGCGGCGAAGGATACTAAAACTGCAGCCAATAACGACTTGGAACGACTTAAGACCACTTCAAGGAAATGAATTACTCTCCGCGGTCGCCTTTAATAGCTTCCTTGATGGAATGAGACAATTTTCATTCCTCCGTATGTCTTCGTTTACTTTCGTTCCTAGACTTTGGCAGCGAACGAATCAGATGTTGTTCCGATTTAGAAGAAGCGGATAATATTTGTATTTAGTAGATCGTGCGCGAGAAGCTTCATCGCCAGCCCGACTCGTTGTTATAGTACAAAGGATGAAAATGTAATCTATATACATACGAAATTGTCAACAAATAAGTGAAATAAATGATGAAGTTACTATACACTAATTTAACTCTGAGTTATCTCGACACGTTAACTGCAAGGACGATGTCTCCAAAAAACACACAAAACAGAACAACTTGTTTAACACTAACGAGTTTTGTTTTATAAGAACGACACGCGCGCGACTGGATTTATTTGAACTTTCTGCCATTTCTATTATAACGTGTGCACCAGTTCAGATATCCGTTCGATAATTTCGTATAGTAAAGTCGATATAATGTTAAAAATTTTGGAAAACATAGTGTGGAATCGACATTTTGACCGGCGTGGTAGGTCCAGACAATAAACACAACGGTAGAATGGACAAGAATTGTTACAACAATTGCTCTTGTAATTCTGTTGCATCTCGTAGATCCTAACAAAGTGTGACATACTTAAAGGATTATAATAAAAACAAGTTAACAAGTGTAGTAAAACTATTCGGCGGTCAACGCATTAGCAATAAATTCGATCAGTGAACAAAACACGCGTCATTAACACTAGAGATTTACGGGGCACAAAAAGCAGCTGTTTTATATTGGTTTATAAAAGTAACAATAAGACATTTATTCTGATTTTTAACAAGTAATACTGTAACGTTTGCCGTAATTCAACATATAAATAGAATAAATAGCTCACATAAATGTATCTTCACGACATGAATAATCGTAAATTAAAAATCTAGCGACCCGTCATTTTGACGGGTTCTGTAAATCTAGCGTTAAACAATAACGCTCCGCGTTTCTCGCAATGAGAAAAACGCGACTTCCGCCAGTGTGATTCGAATCCACTCCTATTTAGAAGGATATATATAAATGAACGCGACAACATCCGCAACGACACGCAGAGAACCACCTATGACGAACCGACGTAAACTATCGCGCAGCCCCGTCGTTTAATTACTAATATTAATATTGCGATCAGAGGTTTATATTTAGCGGAGGATGCGCGCGACAGAGATTGTACAGGCCGGCAGAAACGGGAATAGATCAGCCGGTTATCGGCGTCTTGGTTGTTCAAGGTGGAAGCCCGGCGTTCCCGGCTCGGGGGTGGTAAATGGCTGAAAGCGAGGCGAGCCGACGCGTCGTTTTTCCTTTGGCGCGATCGGGGTCGCCGAACTTTCCCGGCTCGGAAAGTTCCGAGCTACGGGACCGACTTTCGGCTATCTTTGAACCGCGGACAGCGATTAAAGCGGAGAGTGGCTTTAATCCGGGCCGCGCGGCACCCAACGATATATAATTCGCGGCCGGTGGCGGGAACAATATCGACCACTGTGTGCCGCTCCGGAAGAAGAGCGGCCACCCTCGCCGGAAGCGGGACCACCCCTCTCTCTCTCTCTCGCTCTCTCTGCCTCTCTCGATTCCCGCATTAAAAAAGCGCGAGCCAGAGTTTTCCTCGGCGCCTCGGCGAAATCGTTCAACTATTCCGGCGGCGCGCGTTCCCGATAATTAGCCGGCCCGTAACCGACACGCCCCCGCGAGCGCATTTTCTCCTCATTTATCGGGGATGCGGACTTAAATCAGGACGCGTGTTATTCGAGGTTGAAGCAGGTTACTCGATTATATCTGCTCGGATGTATCCGGGCCGGGGTGGGGAGCTCTGTACGCGCATATGCACACGCTCCTGACCTAATACAGTTAGTATACTCCAGAGCGCACGGACGTGAGCGCGCGCGCGCGCGTTGGCGGCGACGCGGCCCCGCGCGAGAGAGCCCATTACCACGTAGGAACTTTAATATTTAACGGCGAAACTTTTTATTGCGCGCTCAACGAAAAATAATCGAGTAGCCTGTGTAACCGATAGCGATGCCAACAGCCACCGGCGGACGGTCAAAGCGTTCGGGAAGCCGATAGCCGCACGACGGATCTGCCCCCGCTCATTTCGTTACAGCCCCTACACGCGCTAAGTGGAGAAAAGATCGATCGAGGATCCAGCGTATGCCGGGTTGATTAAGCCACCGATACCGGCGTCCGACCCGGGGAGCATTAACGCGACCACCTTGCGGCCCCGCTCGAATTCCACGGTGCAAATACCTCGAGAGAGAGAGAGCCCTGGCAGACGCCGCGCGCTCCGCCATGCTCCAAACTTCCCTTTCCAATCTCTAATTGCTTCGGGACAAAAACCCGGACCGATAAAGCCGCGGTCACCGATCCACGGATCTCTTCCGTAAACCACCCCCCGGCGTGTCCCCGTCGGCTGAGAATCTACGAGTCGCTTCCTTTCATCGAAGAAATCGAAGGTAGATAGCCCGATGATTAGACCGTATTACGAGAACCCGGAGGAAAATATTGCTTTCACTGACCGGCAGACGGGGGATCCGGCAGACAGCTCTCCGGTACACGTTGTTTCCGCGCGGTTTAAGGACAACGATTTTCCACGTCGAGCTTCGACTCTAATTTTGTACGGAGTGCCCCGAAAATGTCTCGCAATAAAGAAATGGCGGGTTCCTCGGATCATTTGAAGCAACTTCTTCCTTTACAATAATTTTCTTCGAGGCACCGTTAACGAGTTATTAACGAAAAACAGTGACCAATGAGAGGCGAGCAGCTGTTTTACATTGGTTTATAAAAGTAACAATAAGACATTTAGTCTGATTTTTTTAACAAGTAATACTGTAACGTTTGCCGTAATTTAACATGTAAATAGAATAAATAACTCAGAAATGTATCTTTACGACATGAATAATCGTAAATGAAAAATCTAGCGACCCGTCATTTTGACGGGTAAATCTAGCGTTAAACAATAACGCTCCGCGTTTCTCGCATTGAGTAAAACGTAAATACACTCCTATTTAGAAAGAAATGGCGAGTTCCTCGGATCATTTGAAGCAGCTTCTTCCTTTACGAAAATGTTCTCCGACGCACCGTTAACGAGTTATGAACGAAAAGACAGTGACCAATAAGAATCGAGTACGGCTGACGCGAGGCGGCCCAGCCAACCAGCGCGCGAAGCCCAGTTCCGCTCATTGACTCGATCGCATCGCGCCAGCCGAGCTCGCCTCTCATTGGTCACTGTTTTTCGTTAATAACTCGTTAACGGTGCCTCGGAGAACATTTTTGTAAAGGGAAAAGTTGCTTCGAATGACCCGAGGAATCCGCCCACTTTCGGATTGCGAGACATTTTTGGGACAGCCTGTATAGCGCGACGCCGAATGAAATTGATTCGAAAAACTTTCGTCGTGCTGTAGACGACGGTGGCAAGAAGCGTTTCGTTTCCAGCACGGCCGAACGATAACAGTCAATTCTTCTAAATGCGTTACACGTAGACCTGGCTGCGCCATGGCAGAAATTAACGAGGTTCGGCGCAGAGATCTGCGGCTGCGAGGAAGGTTAGAGCCGGTAGTAGCTGCAGTGGATTGAATTTACTTGCTATACCAGCTCGGCTGGTGGTTGGAGCGCAAAGGGTTAATACATCAGTCGCGTTCGGAAAATGCCGTTCCCTTCTTCGCCGCGAGCGAACGATATACGGCCAAATGCGACTCCGTTAATGGAACAATTCTGCGGCTGTAAGGGAAAACCGCCGCGAGTCGCGATTTCGAAAAATTTCTGTCGATGCGTTGATTCGACCGCGGCACGTGGGATTTGCGTGTTTATCGGAAAGAGAGAACGTCGGGGAAACGAATTCGCTGTGACTCGGCGAAATTATGCAATTCGAAAACACCGCTGATATTTGAGACACAATGCGATAACGGTAATAACGATAATAATAACAATCAGCGGCAATATTTCGGCGGTGCACACGTGTGACATGCGGCGCTCTTGATTGCAGCCACACGGAATTAGCGGTGTCCATCACTTCGAGTTCGCTCGACGTTTTTCTTTCTTATTCTGGTTTTTAAATCCACCGAACCGACCGTATTTATACCGCGTTCCTCGCTGGATATTTCTGCGGCTGCAAGAAATATACGTCGTGTGTCATATATTTTTTCTTTACAGGTATCTTCGCTTCATGTTCCGATCATTAACGCCGCTTCGTATTAACGGAGCTTCGAACTGCACAATTTTTGCGCGACTCCATCGAATTCGTTGCCATCGAATACTTTCTCTGATAAATACGCCAATCCTATTCGTTACAGTTCAACGATCACGTGCCGAGCCGTTTTTACTCGACTGTACGCTCCGGCCATTTGATATTTTCGCTAAAAGTTCATATATTGTGTGTAGCTATTAATTATTGTATGTATAACAATGAACCGAAATTAATATGATCCATTTTTCCGATGCTAGTTAACTCAGTATTTTAACGAGTCTAACTCGTAACAACGATTTCTAGTAACAATCAATTAAACGTTATTATTCTATTGTTTCAAGATCGAATAAAATTCTCTTCTTTTCTCCACAATGTTTAAATATTCGCGTAAATGCGGGCACGCGATAAATACGAATTTTCTTCTTCTAAGAAATTATTACGATCGAAAAACTTCTGGTCGTCGTAACAGAGAAGAAAATGGTACGGCAGGGGGATAATTCTTCAGTTCCAAACTCGTTACAAAACATCTTCCAGACGCGGTTAAACAAACAGCGTCGCAACAAGTAACGCAAAACGCGTGAGCGACCCGCAGCAAATACGAGGCGGCATGGGACGCGTCAACGCATTAGCTTAAAATTTTCTGGAACCGTGCGACATGTGCGCGGTGCTCACCTAGACACAGTCACGGAGATAAGAAACATGCCAGAAACGACTTTAAATACCGAGCGGAGCTCGGAGATTGCGCCGGACCTGCACCAAGATTTTCGTACAGCCGAGAGACGCCGAGCGGACGGAGAGCGCTCCGTAGAAGAAGCGCGCTATCATCGTAGACTAGAAAGTGGATCGAGATTACGAATTAGGTGAATTTCCAGCGATCGCCGGCCCCCCGAGCGAAAGACGGTAAAGTGGAACGGCGAAGGGCCAGAAGAGAAGATTGCTTCGAAACGCGAGTTTCGGGGGGCCGGAACGGCGAACAACAGAGACATACACGCGGCAGTCTGCACCCGTTTCATCGGCGATTTAGCATTGTCCTGTGCGTGTGACGCGGCATCGGCGAGCTATTCCGTCGAACAAAGCCCGCAACGAGCGGAGAGTTTCGCTGGGGTAATTCGATCGACGTCGCATTGGCCGATCCGAAACAATGCGTAACGCAACAGATTGAGAACGTCCCACGGGATTCGGCGGGCTCCCGAAATCGAGTGTCGCGCGCGTTGCGCAGGTCCGATCGCGGCCGCACAGTTTCCGCGAGAGCCCGCCTCGACGCACCGCGGGGAAGGGGGCGGGTTTTCGAACGGAAAATAAACGCGAGCCGAGAGAGATCGAACCCGTCTCTCTCTCCCCGCGACAAATCGGCCTCCTTTCCGGATCATTAACAAACGCCGGGCGGTTCGTTAGCACGATACTCCCCGCGCGTTGTTCGTTTCGGGAGCCGTCAGGTGTTTCCGGCCGAGCCTGCGAGCGTCTCGGCGGCCCCGTCGGCGGCGTCTCTTCCGCGAGAACGCGTATTATAAATAACGCGGGGCCGCTAAGTCCCGAAACACCGAATGAATCGGTTTTTGTCCGGGCCGACGAGTGCATCGGCCAGGAATCCCGTCGGCGTATAAATACCGCGGCGACGATGCTATCGTACATCCGGGTGAAAATGTTACCCTAGGCCGTTCACAGACGGGTGTGCGGGGGAGGGTAGTAGGGGAGAGTGCCCAGCAAAAGAGGGTGTCCGTTCGGGTTGCGCGTTTCGCGGGGATACGCGATGGTGGATCGTGTCCGTACCTTGTCCGCCGCTAGTCTGGCGACCAGGGCCTCCTTGAGCGGGCCCAGCCAGTGGTGTGCCCCCACGAAACGCTTGTTGAGCAGTTTCGTGTGGGGTGCTGCCTGCGCGTACACGGTCTCCAGCTCGAGCACCACCATATTTCGCTCAGGGCTGAGATCTCCGACGGCGGGCAGAGGCCTCCTTAAGGCCTCCTCCTCGCTGCTGGCTCCTCGGTCGCTGGGGGTCTCCGCTCAGCCGACGGACGAGCGCTCGCTGCCCGCTAGCATTTACATCGGCGACGAACGGACACACACGCGCGCGCGAGAAACCGTATCACCCGGGGGAACGATCGCGCGGCTAAGATCCTCTCCCTGGATCCTGGTTCTAGGAGAGCGACTCTGGTCTCATGGTCTCGCAAAAGTCACCGGGTCCGAGGGGAAGCGGCGTCCGACCAGCGGCGTCCAGCTGGCATTCCCCGAGACCGATCTCGCTCGACCGGGATTCGAAATCTAAATTATAATCCGAATTTGAATTTGAATCTGAATCGCAATCACTGAATCCGTAATCGACACACCCGGGGGGATGATTACATTCACTGCCGGTGCAACATCGGCCGAGGGGGGTACGCGGCACCACGTGGTTGTTCCCTCTTTGGACCGCACTCACTCCCGATCCGAATCGATTCGATTCGATGTTTGCACTGACGACGACGACGACGTTGACACACCGATCGTTTCGAGGACCAAACGGGGCGGTTGAACCTCGCGAACAGAGATACTCCGGAAGGCACGGAAGGCACTGAACGGTGGACGACGGTAATCCGACGACGTTCGACGAGGAAGACGAGAAGCCTTCTCCAGGCGAAGGCACTCGTTTGCAGGTTGCAGTTTGCAGGCGGTATTATAAGAGTATAGCGTAATTCGGTGACAGCGTGGCCGATGCTCGCGGGGGAGGGGAGCACGCGATGGTCCCTTGGGTGCTGGTCGTGCGGGTGTCCCTCCGGTTCCCTTCGGGTACCCTCGGGTGCGCACCACCGTGAGCCTGAGTTCTTCTTCCGTGGAAGCGGCGGAGAAGGCCGGTTCTCCGTGGCGAGCCGTTAAGTCCAGCGTGATCCGGGCTTAAGCCGCGCTCGCAACGGTTGCCGCATAGAAAGGCAGTTGAGAACTGACTGCTGCCTCCTCTCGAGCCTCCTCGCTCCCATGGCCCGAGCTTTGAGTGACGCGACGCGACGCGACGCGGCCGGTGTGACGCGTGTGCACCCCTCTCTCTCCCTCTCGAGATACGCTCTCTCCTTCTCTCTCGCCTTCTCCCTCGCTCGAGCACTCGGGCTCTCTCTCCCCTTTGCGAGCTCGTTCTAGCTCCGTTCCGCCGTTCGGTCTCTCTTCGTCTAGCCAGCTTTCTCCGTCTCTCTTCCCCGCGCCGTTTCCCTCTCTCCACCCTTTCCACGGTCCTTCTCCTCCCTCTTTCTCGCTCCTGTTTTCCGGTCTCCTGCTCTCCCTCTCCTTCTCCCTCTCTCTCTCTCGCTCTTTCTCCTCCTCTGGCCTGCGCGGTTTTTCATTCTTTCCTCTCCGTCTTCCTCCTTCCCTCCGCCGTGCCCCCCTGCGGCTCTCGAGAGTTCCGTCGCCGTCTCTCTCCCGCCGGCGCGCAGACACGTTCGCTCCACTCGTCGCGGCGAGACCCAACGAGAATACAGCCCTGTCGCCCTCAGAGACTCCTTCACCCTCCTCCCTACTCTCCTCGATCCCTCTCTCGCTCTCCCTTCCTTTCTCTCTCTCTCTCTCTCGCTCGTTCACTCGCTCTCTTTCTCTTTCTCCTTCCCTCCCGGCTCTCTTGTTTTCCCGTCTCTCTCACTACTTCTACGCTCGTCTACTCTCTTTCGCCGAGGAGACGACAAAGCCGCGAGCTTCCACGATTTCGCGGGAAGATTCGCCAGCCGCGTTTCAAACGTATCGCGTACGCTCGATCGAGCCGCGAATTAATGATCGATTAATCGTCCGCTCGCTCGCGCAGTCACTCAACCGCCGGATCGCGTGGCTACGCGTGCACCATCACCTCCGGCTCTTCGGTTCCCGATCCTCGATTCAGCTTCCGGGGCGAACACCACACGGTCGCCGGGGATCGTTAGCCGGCAAACGGACCCCGCGGAATCCCATCTCGCGCGCTCCTCCTGTCTCCTTTGTGCGCCGCTAGCAGAGAGCCACGCGGCCAAAGAGAGGAAGGAGAAAACCGTTCGATCGCATCGGCGTGTTTCTCGTCAAACATCCGACGATCCCCGTGCTATCATCCGGTGGAGACACACGCTCGTCGATTTCGCCCGACGCGGCGCGACGCGCCGGCACTTTTGTTCGGCGCTCGGCCGAGCGCCGCGCACCGTCACACCTCCGCGAACAGCAAACGTCGCGGACACGTCTTCGGCAAACCCGATTTTTCAAACGAGTTTGCGCTCGGCTCCGGCCGCTGTGTACCTCGCGGCGGTATTTACGAGCGGACTCGAGCGGAGTCTATGCAAATTTAGAGTTTCGCCGACCTGTTTGGAGACGCGGAAATTAGGGATCGGAATTGAAACGAAAGTGTTACGCTAGCATTATTATGCTTCTCCAGGTGCCGCGCGAACTTCGGCCGGATACTTTTGAAGAAAATACAACCACGTCGAGACACGAGATGTTTTTCTTTTTCTGCCATTTGCTTTTCTGCGGGAAGAAAAATCAGGCCTCGGGTTAAGGGGGGGGAGTTCCGACGTAGAAACTTTAAAAAAGAAAATCGAGGTGTTTGTTTCTCGTTTTCAGTTTTTCTTTCTTATTTTTTACACGGCGCCTCGAGAATTTCCAGGTAAATTTCGAAATTCTGAGAATTACCGATGTCGTAGGCCTTCGAGCGAAAGCTCTGGGTTTTTTTCGGAATCCGTAATTGCAGGGTAGAGACAAATATTTTTTCGTTGGAATTTCCAGCGCGTGAAACTCTAAACGCGTTTTCTTCGCGACGATATTTTTTCTAAACGGTGGAACGTGTACCTCGAGAATCAACTGATCAGTTTTAATTGTCATTTCTGTTCTAATTAAAGAATTCACTTTTCCGCGGGTAGTGAACCTTTAATCCATTACTCGCCACAATTCAAGATTAAATTGAGGTTATTAATTTCAATCTAACGTTTACAACGATTTAAATGAAAATAGCGGGAATTCTTAATATTTTCATGGAACACTTGATATATTCTCGCTATTTTAATGCCTGTATTTTGTTTAGAAGTTGCAGTTGTTAAAAGAAAAAAATTTGGAAGTGTCCCAAAAATGGGACTTTGGCGGATAATGGATTAATATCGCGAGTTGCTCGAAATTTACAGATTTTTAAGGAACGTGGTATTTTGGCAAATTCATCAGAAAATGCTGTTTCAGACAGTATTTGATTTTTTGGTTTTGGATTTACAGTTTTAGAGCGATCCAAAGAGAATAGAGGCAATTCTTAATATTTTCATGGAACACATGATATGTTCTCGCTATTTTAATACCTGTATTTTGTTTAGAAGTTGCAGTTGTTAAAAGACAAAAATTTGAAAGTGTCCCAAAAATGGGACTTTAGCGGATAATGGGTTAATATCGCGAATTTCTCGAAATTTACAGATGTTTAAGAAACGTGGTATTTTGGCAAATTCATAAAATGCCAGAAAATGCTGTTTCAGACAGTATTTGATTTCTTGGTTTTGGATTTACAGTCTTGGAGCGGTCCAAAGAGAATTTTTCGTCAACCTCTTTAGATAAAACCCATCCATCCTAAATAATTGGATAAAGTAAAATGTTATATAATTTTTCGTATACCCGAAAAATACATAACAAAATGTTGATAATCCCAGATTATCATTTGCTTTGCTTTTACTAAAAAGCGATCCTAAAAACGTCCTCCGTTTCGGCCTCCCGGACCGAGATCACCCCTTAAGGGTCGATTTTTCGCGCGCCACAGGTGCACAAACATCTCCGCGGTCTCCTTTCGCCTAACGTACACAGAAATGCCGCGAACGACATATTTAGTCTTTCCACAACGCCGTGCAACTTTCGAGCCGCGCGCATACCCGTTACTCCCGTTTCCTAAGCTTATTCCATTTTCATTCGGCCGCAATTTAGCATGGAGTTTTATTGTTTTACCACCTCCTCGTAACCAAGGTGAGTGCGTTTATTATGCGCTGCGGCAGGTTCCGGTGCTTCGCAAGCCGGCGCTCCCTGGGCGGCGGCGGCGTGCTTTTTGCGCCTCGAAAAATAGAAATTAATTAAATCTTCCCGTGGAACGAGGAACTAAAACCGCGCCCCGCCGTTGAAACCCCTTTTTCTCGATATTCCTGTGTGCCCGTAGAAGTTGTCGCACGCGAAAATAAGTTGGCCGTTGAAAGCGGACCGCGCGGCGGGGCCGTTCTTTCTGCCGGGAGAAATGTAAGCAAGCGATAGTCTATCAGCTCGCGACTGTTTACTGGCGAGGCGAGGCGAGGCGGAAGGGGCGGAAGTTCCGCGGCAACCGGATACTTCCGGGCGGACCGAGGAGAGGCGGGAGAGAGAGAGAGCCCCGTTTCGAGATGTGTGTTGCAACTGGAAAAGTACGTCCGAGAGACCGAGCGCGGCCGACAGAGAGCCGCGTTGTGTTGTGTGCGAGCGTAACGCAGAGAGAGAGAGAGAGACCCGTGTGCACGGGCAAAAAGTAGAAAGTCTCTGCTGCCGAGAGCGCGATATTAGCGAGGCGGAATGTTAAACGTCGAACTCGCCGAGGATTCCCGGAAATGAAATTTTCCCGAAGAACGCGGCGCTCTACGCGGCCGGCCGGGATCCGACCGGGACGCGACCAGCTGTATGCTCGCTCTCGTCGACGTATCGTCATCCCCTGTGTGCCGGAGAGCCGCGGTGTCGGACCACGATTGTCCTGAATAATTCAGTTGGCCAGTGAAAGTAGCACGGGCCTGCATGTAATTTCCAATATTGACAGACGTTCCTGAGCCCCTGTGTGTCCTCGAGGCACCACCCTTCTTCTCTCCATCCCTCCCTCTCTCTCTCTTTCTCCCGCTTTCTCTCCGGGCGCTTCTTCTTTTCCGCTCTCCTCTCGGTCTCTCTTCTCTCCGAGTGCTTTTGAGTGTACGGCCCCGTCGCCCCAACCACCTGCACACTTGGACGAGGGTGAGACAAAGGCGGGCGCGAGTTTCACGAGATTCAAAAGAAGATGACTACCCCCTTCGGTACCTCGGCGAGGCTCTGCACACACGCTCGCCGAGGCTCACACGCACGCCGCCGAGCAACCAACCAAGCAGCCAAGCAACCAAGCAGCTTCTTGCTTCTCTGCAAGGGGAAGAAGGAGCTCGACCCCCTCCGTCTCCCTGCCTCGCCTCGGACAGCTCCGGTGCCTCCTGCATTTGCCCCCTTTTGCCCCCCGCGAGGCTCCCATCGGCGAGCCCCTCCCCCGGATTCCCGTCTTTGCTTTCGAGAGGTTTGCACGAAGATCAGAAACTCGCTCGCAGGTGAAGGAAAAAAGTAACTAGGAGTATTAGCACGGCGCAAGAACCGGTGAAAGGAACCGGCAGCAGCGTTTTATACCGGCTTCCTCCTATCTCGCCACTCCTATCGTCTTCCCCGATGATCGATCAACAAAACGCTCTTCGCAGGGGTTCCTAACGGTCATCGAAGGTCACCAATTATCCACGACGAGATTCGGACAGCCCGGAAGAGTTCCGGGAGCTCTGCCGGGAAAAGTTGTCCGACAAGCACGACGGCAAGCGAAAATCGAAATATGCTGTGCAGGTCTTTTCGAGGGGCGCTCTCTCCTCGACGTGCAGGAAATGCAGCGATTTTGCAAGAGTTTCGGCCGAGAAAGGGAGCCGAAGATGAGCAGCTGATCCTGCTTCAGGAATTAAAATTAAATGCTGAGCGCGGGTCTTTGAGGAGCACCGACCGTCCTGGAGATAGGGATTTCGAGAGATTTCGTCGAAGTTTGCTCGAAGAATTGGTACTATTTAAAAGAAGATTAGAATTTGTTAATTCTGTAATGATCTTCGAAGTATACTGATCACTGATGATGTGCAAATTGCGGCGAAAATAAATAAATGGCGAGGTGTAATTTAATATTAGACCTGTAGTCAAATGACCCGTTTCATAATTTTTATTCGACGATTATTAAAATCACATGGATGTTTCTATGGAAAATTATGTAATTCATTTCTCTGTCCTAATACATTTCCTAACGAAGATCGTGCGAAATTCAAATAAATTCGATCATGTCATATTTACAAGGAAAATCAATCCAGTTACTTTTAACGCTTGGTAGGTTTAGTGTTAAAACAGTTGGTAGATTGAAAGTATTTAGCAAAACAGCTATACAATATTTTCAGCTCTTTTCTTTTTTATTTCATTATAATGATATTATATATATTATATTATTTATATATTATTTATTTATTATTTTATATATATTGATATTATTATATCGCGACCCGCAAGGAAAGCAATAAAATTCGCTTGTATTCAACTCGCTGAAATTATTCAAGAAACAGCGATTGTCGTTTGCGGCTTCCGCTTTTCGCAATTGCCGCAGAAAATGTTGTTGCAAAAAGATCCGCAGCCTCTTGATCATCGCAGAGGCGAAAATTTTGCGCAAGCTTGAAGCAATACTTGCTTCTGCCTAATAAATTAGAGTTAAAATATGCTGTGCGCGTCTCCGAGGAGCAGCGATCATCGCAGAGAGAGTGCAAAGATTTTCCAAGTATTGATTCCGTGTCTGTCAGATTGCTCTGATAAATATACAACAATTATCTTCCACGTTACTCTTCTTTGTATTCTTAAGATAATACGACTTTATGGCTCTCGATTGAGAGTCTCTATCTCGGCTGTTTATGTTAGGACTGGGACCAATAGGGTTTGCGGATGCGTGACGAGGTTCGCTTTCACTCGTCACTCTGGAGCTGTACAGTATAGAGTCGTGTCTTGTTTCTTCTTTAAGATAAAATCGTAATTATAAATTCAAACACCGGCCCGTAGCTTTAGATATGTTATCTTTTTTTTTTCTCGAAGATGACCACGCACTATACGACTGTTTAATGTTTAAACGGATCACTTATCAACACCAATCGTTGTTGCCTTCTTTGTCGATTTCTTTTGCAATCGTGCTCGATGCTTATCCTACTGTTATTATCGCATTTGAAACAGTCGATGTTTAAAAATTCTCTGCCACCCTAAGATATGTTTTTGTTCTGTTAATTTAAAAATGGGCCTTCGCCTCTACTGTTATTAGCATCGTTATTATTAACGACTCGCCATTATTACAATTTCTGTAACAAAGGGCTCACCCCGTTAATACAATAAACATTATTACTACTATTATTATTATATTATATATTATAATAATATTATATTGTATTATTATATTATATTATATATTGCAATAATATTATATTGTATTATTACATTATATTATATATTGCAATAATATTATATTGTATTATTACATTATATTATATATTGCAATAATATTATATTGTATTATTACATTATATTATATATGCAATAATATTATACTGTATTATTATATTATATTATATATTGCAATAATATTATATTGTATTATTATATTATATTATATATTGCAATAATATTATATTGTATTATTATATTATATTATATATTGCAATAATATTATATTGTATTATTACATTATATTATATATTGCAATAACATTATACTGTATTATTATATTATATTATATATTGCAATAATATTATTTTGTATTATTATATTATATTATATATTGCAATAATATTATTTTGTATTATTATATTATACTGAAAGGCATTCCACAATATTCCGTTTAATGGGCCAATTTCCGATAGCGCCGAATATTAATATAAACGATTGCCGTACAGGTGATCGAGCAGCCCCGATGGGTCGGAGCCTCGGAACTAGTTGGAGGCAGGTGGCCGAGCAAAGGAGAATCGAAGATCGAAAATTCGCACCCCCCGGGGGTGGATGGTGGAGCGCGGGCGATGCTGGTCGGGGACCGCGCCGCTGGATATGATGAATCAAGCCTCTAAACGGAACTGATGGGAATCCCGATATATCAGTTCCGGTCGGAACGAGGGCGGAGAAATAATCCTGGGGAACGGGAGCGTCGATTAACAACGACGGGGGAGAAGAAAAATATAATCAATTGGCCTACAATGCTGCTGGCATTGTTTTTCCCCTTCGATCGAACGGACCCCGACCACGGCCGGGGAAAGGGTTACACCACTGGGTTAGGCTTAAAACGCAACCCTGTGCCGGCAAGCCGAGCTGGCTCGGTCTCTGTGTGTGTGTATGTGTGCTCGTGTACACGTGAGCGCCTCTCGCACACGGGCGCACGAGGCTGCTAAACGCCAATAATTGACTGCGAACTAGTACGTAACACGGGAGACGGTCTCCTTCTCTCGCTGGTGCGTGTACCGATCGATTTTCATTCCGACGAGTTTAGAAAAGCATACACCCCGTCGTCCACAAGTATTTGCAGGCGCGCGACTCCTCTGGGGAGCGTGTGGAACACCGTTGCAGAGCGGCGGAACTGGTTACTGTGGCCTGACCGATTGCCCTTGGTTTGTTTCCGGGAATAATTAACATTATGTTTGCGCTACGGTAGAGACTGGATTAACCGAACTGCGTTTTCCTCGATCGTTATCATTCCGATTTTTAACCCCTTCGCAGTCGAGGCTATTTCAACAACTCCAAAATGAAAGCTACGGTATTTCCATTCGGTGTTATTTGATGCATTAGAAATTGAACCTGCTTGTTTACGGAAGATCTCTATTTCTTAAAAATTTATCGAATGCAAAACTTTAATAATGTGTAAATTCTCTTAAAAAATTGGTACAGCAATTTTTAGTGTCGCTTCAGAGTCGCCGGTTCAGTGCAAAGGGTTAATTGTTCCAAGCATTAACGATGAAACTGTATATGGATCATGATTAAATCTCGACCTATCGTCTTACGCTATGGTATCAAGAATTTATTGAAATATAAATAAGTTATATATTATTATTATATATTATTATTATTATTATATATTATTATTATTATTATTATAATATTATTATATATAAATAAGTTAAATATCACTTTTGAATTCGGATAATCGATGAACTCGACTGGATATTCCGCAGGAGGTATATATCGTCGACGCGTTTTCGTTAAAGTTCCGTTGTAATCCCCAGGAATAAAATACCCTTCAACGGAACGTAACGAACAGCTTCCGGCGAAGCTCTGGTCCGGTTCTGCGGTTTCTCGATAACGGAATCGAATCGGCTCGTCGCCCGTTCTGTCGCGGGCACGTCGAAACGAAGTGACGGAGCTCTGCTGGCAACTCCTGGGCGAGGCAACAACGACGAACCCGTGTTTATTTAAAACGGAAGAGTCGAGAGGGGAGCGCGCGCGTTAATTAAAAGATTACGAGATCACGGAACAATGCGCGGGCGGTCTCCTCGAATTCGTTCGCGGCGTAACAACCGAAGTGCTCTCGATTCGATTTCTGCGAGCGTCTAAATGCTTCGGCGGGCTCCTACACGCGTGTACAGGGTGTCTCGAGCGGACGAGAGCAGCGGAGAGAAACGGGAATCGCGGTGGTCTTGCACGGAGAATCCTCCGTGCAGAAGTTCTGCCACCTGCTATCGACCGCGCTGTACAGGGGGTCGCGTCGTCTGGAGCGCATTATTACGGCGGAGCAAGTTTTCCCGGGCTGCGGTTTCCGGTCGTCGAAGAGCAGGCGAGAGAGTCGATCCCCGAAATATCGTCTGGCCGTTGAGAATGTCCCACGAAAAACTCTTCCGTCGTCCGTGAAATTCGTCGCGGCTCCCTCGAACAGCAGAAGAGCACACGACGACGGCGACGACGACGACGATGAGCGATGATGGCGACGAGGATGACGTCGGCCAGAAGGGTCGAAGCGGAAGAGAAAGAGAGGAGAGAGAGGATCGGTGTGGCGCGCGTTTGGCGCGACTTTAATTGGCCGTGCCTTAATTTTGATGTACGCTGTACCACCTCGAGGGTTCTCAGGGGCCGGTGAAGAGCCGAAAGGGAGAGCGGAAGCCGCGGAGGAGAAGAAACGAGAGCGAGGCAGACGGGGCGAGAGCGAGAAAGCCGCCGTCCCTCTTTCTTGCGCAGCCGGCACATTGTCGTCGCCCGTAGCCAACAGCCTATTGTCTACAGGGAGAGCTCTCTCTCCCCCTTTTCCCTTTTGCGGCCACGAACACAGTGGCGCGGCTGCACACGCGTCCGCGGCTCTTAATACGTGCACGCGGAGAGCGCAAGAAAGAGTACGTGGAACAAGAGAGAACGAGAGAAAGAGAGCGGGAAAGAGAGAGAGAGAGAGAGAGAGAGAGAGAGAGAGAGAGAGAGAAAGAAAGGAGGAGATGGGACGAAGAATACGTGCAACGATACGAGGCGACACACAGAGAGCTCGGAGTCGTGCGGGGAGCGACAAAGAGGGAGGATGGGAACCCGCCGACACTGAACGGGGTCCGGAGAGGGAACGCGGGATGGTGTGTTATAAAAGAAAAAAAAAGGAAGGAGGAAAAATACACAACGCGACGAAGAAGGATCGCGTCGTGCGAGCGATAGAGAGAAAGAGAGAGAGAGAGAGAGAAAGAGACGGGACGAGCAAGACTGTGGGTAATAGTTAAAAAAAATGGTGGAAAAAAGGTGAAGAATAAGAGAAAAAGAGGGAAAAAGCGGCGAGGACCGGGGAGTAGATCGAAGATGAGCGGGAGAAACAGAAACTGGGCGGGAAAACCGATGGATAGTTATAGGGGGAGGCTGGCTGTGCCGGCAACGGCAGTGCCGTGCGCCGAGGGGTTGCAGGACGGGCTGCGGGGGACGGTGAATAAAAAGAAGTAATTATAGAGAAAAAGAGAGAATACGGCGAGCGGAACGAGGAGCAGAAGAGGCTCGGCTGTATCGGCGAAGAAAAGGAGGAGAGGCAATCGAAATGGGGAGAGAGAGAGAGAGGGCTATTCATACCCCCTGTATTCCAGCCGTAGCTTGCAGCGGCTATTATTTACATATCAGCAACTTCGTGCTTCCATGTACATAAACGCGCAAATACGGTTGCCCATGAGAATATAGCTGGCCCCGGTGTGGAAGGGAGAGCAGAGGCTCGTGCACACACCGCGAGAAACTGCAAGAAAGAGAGAGCGAGAGAGAGAGAGGAGAGTGCGACGACGGTGCAGCGGACGAATACCATGCGAGCAGGGCGGGCACTGCATATCCGTTAAACTAGCCTGATTTCTGAAAAGGGCCTTGCGCCGCCGCGTCGCTAAGCCACCGAGCCACCGAACACGATTCCCGCGGGAAAGGGAGAAAGGGACGCAAGGGAGGGCCGTGGTCAATGAGTCGTCCCTTTCCAGCGACGAATTAAAATCAACCCTCGACGCTAACTCGCCTCGCCTCGCCGCGCCACGTCACGTCGCCGCGTGCTACACGACCCGTGTCGCAGCCGTATCGTGCCAGCATCGTATCCGAATCGTATCGTATCCTATCCATATCCTATCCATATCCTCTCCGAGTCACAGTCGCATCGCGGCCCTGTCGCAGCAGCCCCGCGATCGCGGTACATTCGCGCGAAATCAATGGGCACGCCGCCCTGAAAGCGTCGTCGAACCGAAAGGGTTTCGAGAACTCGAACCAACGCTCCGCTCGGATTCGGTGAAAGAAACACACAAAAAAAAGGAAAATCAAAGAAACGGGGGAAAAGCACGTTTGACCCTTGAACGGCGGGTGCAGGGAACGCCGCGCGAAAGAGGAAAACCACAGCGACGAGGGTTTCGAGTATCGTTTTCGCAACGGGGAATTCGTTCTCCGCTGAATTCTAGGGAGTCGTTCGCAGGGCATTTCCAGAGATTGGCCTGCGGAGCGTCGTTCTTGCATCGGCAGCGATCGGACCACGCCCAATTGTTTGCACGGGAAATGCGTTTCTGGTCAACCGTAGCATCCCGCGACGAGTCGGCCGGACAGGTTTTCTCCCGCGAGATTCTAGCCGTGGTCTAATTATCGTCGGACTCTAAAGAGGAGGTCTCTTTAATCGATAACACTCGGTTTCAACACGTTTCTTTTCTTCGAAATCAATTCTGTCCCCGTAGAAATTATAAGCTTCCGCGAAGGATGCGAAACGAGATTGAGAAACGACCACTAAAACGTGTCCTAGCTGAAGTACTTTATTTGTGGGAGACCTAACAGAAAGGTCTGACTTATTAAATTGACGGAAAAATGATTCTCCATTACGAGTTCAATTATAAACATTGTGTACAACGAGACCCACAATAAGTATAGTTATATCGGAACCTCACAGTACATACATAGTAAGCAGAAATAAATGATACAATATAATAAGATTGCAGCGGCTAAACTTTATGTATATGTATGTACTGTAAATTCTCCCTAATTAGCGCTCAGCTTGGAAAACAAAAATGAAGCCTTGCGGCACATTTTTACAGTTGTTGACAATCGGAAACTAATAAAAAGCGTGTACCTCATCTTCCTAAATTGTCCATTTCTGTGTGTAAAAACTGAGCGTCAATTAGAGGGAGAATTTTCTGTATCTGGATTTGTAGAATAACCTCTTTATACAGGTTAACGCTGCTCCGCAGTAAAAAGAAAAACAACGCTAATACAAAAGATGACAAAGCAAAGTAAAAAATAAAAGAAACAGTAAAGAACACGAAAAAATAAAAAATAAAAAGCAAAAGCTATTGCAGGAAAATAGGAAAAAGAAAGCGAAAAGATAATCGATGCGAGTACATGTACGTTTAAACACGGAGATAAGATTAGAATTGACTGCTCGGACAGGAAAATTGATTTGTACGGTAATCCATCGTGTCTTCCTAATTTCATTAGCGGCCGCGAAACACAGGAATGCGGGGAGTGCAATTAATGTCATGCAGCTTGACTTCTCTATCTTAAGTCGGATGAAAATAAAATACTTGAACGTGAAGAAATTTTTGAGTCGATCGACGCGGCGATCGCGGCGGCGTTAACCACTTTTTAATTAGAGAAAAGCACAAATGCTCCGTTGCTCGGCGCGCCAACGTTCCGCGTGAACGAATCAAGCATTCGAAGACGGAGGCTCGATCGGATAGCGAGTATATACGCGGCTGCTGGGATCGGGTCGGGTCGGATCGGATCGGATCGATGTCTGGGACTCCGACGGGCGATATCGCGGATGTATCTCAATCCCGGCTGGGATCGGATCTGCGGTTGAGAACCTCTAGATTCCGAGGGATGGACTCGCACGCGAGCTCGCGTGCTAGGTGCCAGCTAGGTGCCCGGCTAGGTGCCCTCCTCGTCCTGTCCGTTTCTGCTTGCCTAGGTCCTTCTCTCTCGTCGACCCCTTGCCAACCCTCGTGAAACACGGCAACCTGCCCGCGCACCCTAGGATCTTTTATCGTAAGAAAAAAATTTCCAGCCGAACGCGGCATGCGTGTAAATATAGTCGACGCGGCGTTCCACGCTCGTGAAGCGTTCGCTCGCTCGGCTGACCTATGCACATGCACCCGTGACGACGGTGCAACAAACGGTGACCACGCGCGTTTCCACCGGCCGGCCGTGTCCTCTCTCTCTCTCTCTCTCTCTCTCTCTCTCTCTCTCTCTCTCTCTCTCTCTCTCTCTCTTGCTCCCTGAGACGCGCCGCGGTTTTAAAGCGCCAGAAGCGGCGAAGGCGCCGCTGAGCGCCGATCGAGCGGCGCTCAGAATTTTCCACCCTTTGACTCTCTCGCCACGGTCCTGCACCGGAGCGAAATTCTCCGAGTGATCGATAGATACGAGCCGATCGACGTAAACATCGAAACTGCCGGATCAAAGTGCTCTCGCTCGTTCTCAAGAATCTTTATTTATAACGCGGCCGCTTTCGTCGAGCAATCGATGAAAATTAATTTTAATCCAACGGCGCTCCGCGGCGCGCTCGTGCAATCTCGCGCTCGGTGTCTTTTATAGATCGCTTGGGAGAGTGCTCGTCTTTCCGGAGAACGCCATTTTTCAAGGTCGCGATAAATTGCCCGGCGGCCGCGCACCGGGCAATCTCGAAATTTCCGAGGGTTTTCCACGCGAGCACGCCGCCCGCCCGCCTAATCTCCCTGCGAGCGGGAAACGTACGGGGGACCGACGATTTATGAAGAGCCTCGCGGGGCCGTGCCGGCGAATACGGCGACCGGCCGGCGCGACGATCGGATGCGTTAAGGTCTCTCCCATCAGCGGTAATAGTTGCGCGACCCGTCGTCAGTGATTCTTTGCCGATTTCCGCGCGGTTCCCGGCGCGCGCTAGCCGCGGACCGAGAACAAGCCGAGAGAGGAGACCGGCCGCGCGCGGCGCGTTCTCTGAGCACCGCCGGCCGCGGAGCTTGCACTTGGTCACGATTTCAGGGCGTTTCCTTTGTGTTTCCACGCTCGAGATGAGGCGGATGTTGTGGAAGGAACGGGCGAGGAGCGGCGGGGGACGCGGGCCAGCGGCCTGCGGGCTGAAGGGCTGGAGGTGAAGGTGGAGAGGTCACTTGAAGTTGCTTTCTAGCCTAGATTCGACTACTCCGCGGGTGATCCGAGGTTTTAATTAGGATCCACCGGCCGAGGAGAGACCGCGGATCCCCCTCCCCTCCGGCCCCGCGAGCTCCGCCGTCCGTGCTCCGGCGCAGCCTCTAGTTCTTCTAAGACTAATGATCTCTCTCGTTTCATTAATAACCACCGGGTTAGCCAAGTGTCATTTTCGTCTTGAGCCCGCGCCGCATGACAAAGCAGCGTTAAGCACCGCGGATTCTTAACGGTCCCCGGGCCGTTCTGTGTCCCGGTGGCACGCGTTAATTGGGCCTCGTCGGCGAGGGCCCCGCGCGAGAGCCCGCGGGGACCGGTCACGATCGACTGCTGCTCCTCCCCCCGCCCGTGGATCCCGCCTCGATCGAGCTCTGGATGATAGATGCGCGTCGAAAATACACGGCTCGCGGTAAACAGTTTCTCGGGATCGATGCCTCGGGGCCAGGAATTCCTCGGATAATCGAACGCTTAGTCGTCCATCACGGATTTTCCGCATGGGAACGACAAGGAGATGCGCGGAGAGAGGCGTTGCGGTAGCAGCTACCGGACGCTCGTTATGCCGGATCCACGCTCCTGTTCGCAAACAGCTCGCTGGCGGCGTGAACGATTTCGCGAACAGCTCGGAAAGCGATGGGAGAAAACTATCACGTGTGGGACAGTTTTGTTTTTAGGAAAAGATAAGGAAAACATTGAACGATCCAGCTATAATTCTAGTTCGAAACCTTCGAAAGATTCGAGTACCATCTACGCTTGTGCTTGTCTTATTTTTTAGTCTTTTAAACTTATTTATTTTGACGTATTGATCAATTGATTGTACCGAATGGGACAGTGTAACGAAATAAAGTAAACTCGGCATTTATCTTACAAGAATTGTAAATACAACGTTACGAGATCAATGGAGAGAGAGAGAGAGAGAGGAAAATATGACTTTTAAGCAGACAGAAAATCAATTGTCTGCGATAACTACGTGTCATCTGGTAGCGGCATTAAATTACGTGCGATTGCATGTGCGCGAGATAGTTGCGAAACAAGTATAATTTCACGATAAAACGATTCATAATTTTTGAGATAATGGCGATGTCCCGTTCGATGGTGCTTCTTCTCTGCATCAAAGGGACCGCTCGCGAGCTCTGTCCGGTCGTTCGTAACTGACCATGAATTCAAAGCTAACAAGCTTGCAACTGCAATCTATTTATTATATATTCTGCAAGCTATTCGCGTGCTCTAATGTGAACACGCTCGTGTTTAAAGGCTGCGAACAGCTCGCGAAACGTTCTCTTCGGTGTGAACCCGGCATTGCGCGGCCGAACCGACTGAAAACGTCGCTGAAACTGTTCGCTGCTATTTGAAAATGGGGGATAAATGGCCGTTTAGAACGGCGATAGCTTGGAACAGCGACCGCCTGGATCGTTTCTTCGAAACAAAATTTGACAAAGTCTGTGCGTTTCGTCAAACTTGGTAATTTTCAATACGACAAACATGGCGTCGCATTTGAAGGGATAGAGCGGCGAGGATGCATCGAGCTTAAAATCAGAAAAACCTATCTCAAAGTAGAGATTTCAGGCTTTGATTTGAAAACAAAAATCATGATCCTACGATGAGTTCTCGCGGAGTTATCGTCAATCGAATCTGGCCAAGTTTTATCAAAAATTCGTCGATGCTGTAATTTTGTTGAACAGTGTGAAATAATTTTCACGATATAAATTACAAGCCGTCTATCTTTTTCTTTAGATATTTTCATAACGTAATTATTGAACCGCAGATTTTATGCATCTCTGGCAAAATTCGATAGTTACAATTTGAAACGGTGCAACGATTAAAAGCATTTTAACCCTTTGCACTCGATTGGCGACTCTGAGGCACCGTTAAAATGTATGATGTCACGTTCTAAAATAATTGTTACAGTAGCAAAGCTTAGATTTAAAAAGATTGTTAAGACCGTAATCGTTGCGCGAGTCGCAAGAGTCAATTTCATATGCGTAAAAAATGCACTTTGTCATGTAAAATAAAATTATTATAAGTCAGAAAAATTATTTTAGATTTACGGTTGAAACAGCTTCGAGTGCAAAGGGTTAAAATGTCTATGTATGATTTTGCTATTTGGTTTCTATTTCTTTGCAGTTGTCAACTTTCCCTCTGCCTAAAAATCCGCGGACCAACAACTATATTATATAAAACAGCATCACAATGGAATCCGAAAGTCTAGATGCAAACTTTGAGAAAAAGAATCGCAACGCATCGTTGATTTACGTCGCGAAGGAACCCGAGACATTCTAAACCCCGGTTCAACTTCGAGTTCCCGAAAACTCCTGACCATCGGTGCTCGCGAAAAGGGCGCTCGCGCCGCGAGGAACGGTCTTCCTGGCTGGAATAGCACATTTTTCTGACAAACGGTGGCTCGTCGGTCTCGAGAGGGCACCGCGGTCTACACCGACGAATTTCCACGAACGCTGGCCATGACCTTTCCTCGGCACGACCTATTAACAGGCGCAGAAGGCGGCGGGGTATCGCGCGGGTAATTTTCGCCTCCGGGGAAATAATCGGCCCGACACACCAGCCGCGTACCCGTGAACACGGAACATCGGGGGATACCAGCCAGATACTGGCCGGAACGGCTGGAAAAAAAGCCGGGTTAATAGCTCTCGAAGGGAAAGGGGATCTTCCCGATCCGCCTCCAGTGTTCCCTCGATTTCCTCGCTCGCCGAGGGGGGGAAACAGTCCAGGGACATCGAACGTTGCGGGGGCCCTGCAGAGATAGTCTACGGCTATACTCGCGGCAATAATCTTCTCCGACCGCCTCGCCGCACGTCCGAATCCCGTAACTCCTTTCCTACGTCACACCGCCGATTCCTTTTTCACCCTGTGCGGCCGCCGCGTTTCGCAACCTCCGTTTTTACTTACCGGTTACGAAGTATTAACCCTTTGCAGTCGAAGCTATTCGAATTCGAAATCCAAAACATGATTTCTGATCTACGGTATTTCTATTTTATATAATTCATGGCGATTCATGCGTATGAAATTGAGCCTATTGACAAGTACGATGCAATTTTAATCGTTTTTTTTCAAGTATAAAAGAGAGTCTGATGCTCTTAGAATGATTTTGAAAAATAGTATACCAATTTTTAGCGGCGCCTCGGAGTCGCCATTCGAGCGCAAAGGGTTAAAGGCGCCTTGCTTCCCCCGAATGGGGTGCTTCAAAGAAACGATTCCTCGTCGAACATCGACATCGCGGAATCGTTTTCAGCGGAGGAGGCATTATATTTCAGGAGCCGCGCGGAGACGAGTTCCTCGGTCTCGAGCTCTTTTCGGCATTGAACGCGCCCGCTTCCAAGCCGCATATTCAATCCAAGAGTTCGATATTTTTCCCGGCCGCTTCTCTTCTGGATTGACCGTTTCAGTCGCAGGGGCATTGAGAAAAAAACACGGTCGAAAAACGCCGAACAGCGCGACAGCGCTCGTCTTAAACAAGCTAGCCGTGTTCGACGAGTATACTCGTCATGGAGAAGTGGCAGTATTTTGTGTCATGACGAGTATACTCGTCGTGCGTAAAAAGTTGTGGTCGTTGGTTATTTAAATTGTATAATTTTAGTGAAAACTAAATAATATATTCTCAAATTTCAAGATGATTAAAATATTTTGAGGCCAGGTTGGAATAAAACAAACAAAAAGTATGAATAATTATGTGAATAATTCACGATATTGGTGCTGCACGCGATGAAAAGGTGGCGCCACAGCTAACCGGTTAATACGAATACTATTGATTTATAAATATTTTATATTTTGTTCAATCAAAATTATTCAGAAGATAACAGTGAAATACAAAATGTGTTAGTTGTATTCTTCGCATTAAAAAAGCAGTCCTGTGATGCTCGTGCGTCAGTGAAGTTGAGCTCGCTACTTGGACAGTCTGTGATAGTTGTTCATAGCGTTGAAATGTCCTGGGACTTTTCGATAAAAAATCTAAACAGCGCGAAACAGCTTGGGACTTATAATAAATATAACCCTAGAAAAAATAATACAACCCTAGAACTCCTAAAGGAGGGGATCCACGAACCCACGAATCGAAGAATTTGGAATTGGATTTATTTTCCTTACGATGTTTTCACGTTTGCTATAAAAACCACCGAGAACGAGAAAAGCAATGGGACACAGAGCGAACGATTAAAGCGAACGATTAAAACGCAATGAGTTTGTCGAAATCTAAACAGACGTGTGAGAAATGCAACGATCATTCGTGCAGGAAACTATAGTCCGCATTTTATGGCATTAGTTTATTTTTTTAGATTCGTCTAAATCGATATAAATTCAACGAAAAGTAAACACAAATTAAGTAAAAATAAATTCAACAAAAATACTACTCAAAAACCGTAGAAAGGAGCGCGGATTCGACGAAACGGAAGCATCGCGTAAAAGCAAGAGGCTCCGGAGTTTTAAGGTTAAGTTGCTTTATTACCCGTGGACAAACGTGCTCGCGGTTCTAATTCCTGCGTCGTTTCTCGTTTCGTTTAATGACATGCTGTCGGGACCTGAGCCGATAACAACTTCCACGTGCATCTCGATCGACCGATCTCGTTTCGCCCGCATTGACATTTTCCTAGTTAACTGTAAAATATGCCCGCAACAAGGACAAATAATAAAAATAATAACAGTGCTTGTGCATCCATCGGGACAACTTTTCCATCAAGATCAGGAAACCAAAAGGACAAGAAGAAGAAGAAGAACAAGAAGAAGAAGAAGAAGAAGAAGAACGAGCAGCAGGAAGCTAGTTCTCAGTGTCTAGTTTCTTTTACTCATGAATATCGGGTTGCGCCCAATGAAGTATGACCTTGATAGAAAAGCAAGGAAACCGTGGACCCCCCCGCCCCTAAGCGGTCACAGGCGTCTCGATCAAACGGGTCCCCTTGCCCTGGAAACTGGACCGACAACTCCTGCAGCCGAGGAAAACTCGTGGAGCCACGTCTACGAGGACCGAGATCTTTCCGCTTAATTGCTGAGACGCTCGTCTCTTCCAGGAGACTGGTCTCTTCCGAGGTGGGAGAGGGTCCTTTGACCCCCCCCCCCCCCTTGCCCCCCTTCCATTTGGTTTCCGCGTCGGCGAACACGCCACGCGAGAAGACACTTCCATAAACTTCGAGGATGGAGCGCCTTCTCCCCGAACTGTTCGAACAACGAGCCTCGCCAAAAAGAAATCGGCACGTTTCTACTTCGTCGTCGAATTCACGAAGATACGTCGTCGAAAATATTGACACGCTGGCACCGACATACCCACGCTATCAACACTATGCCGTCCGGTGGCAGCACGCTGGTGCCATGCAAAAAAAGAAATTTTCAGAGACGCGTGCTTGTGCAGACGTTAAAAGGCAGCAAACTAACTATAGCATTGTGCTGATTTAACTAAGAATTAAGTACGAAAATTCTTGGATGACGTATCTTAATTTTAGGAATTTATATTACCGCCATCTTCGAAATTTTTTCTTTTTTCAATCTAAAATTTCCAAGCTATTATGCCGGCGTCAAACAAAAGAATCGCATCTAAGATCTGCGGACGGCATAGTGTTAATACTAGGGTTAGGATCTCTAATTTAAGAAGATTCTCTTCGAGGAAAACACGTGCGAAGTTTTCGTTCACACCTCCTTAACACTAGGTTTACGGTAACACTAATTTTTTAAAGCCTAAATTTTTTAAAGCCTTAATTTTTTGTAAGCCTTAATTTTTTTAAAGCCTTAATTTTTTTAAAGCCTTAATTTTTTATAGCCTTAATTTTTTTAAAGCCTTAATTTTTTAAAGCCTTAATTTTTTAAAGCCTTAATTTTTTAAATCCTTAATTTTTTTAAAGCTTTGATTTTTTAAAGCCTTAATTTTTTAAAACCTTTAATTTTGTAAACCTAGATTCGAAGATGCATTTATGAGTTATTTATTCAATATAAATGCAACTTGCAGTAAATATTACAATAACACTGGTTAAAAAGCAGAATGAACGTCTTATCGCTGCTTTTATAAACTAATAAGCTGCCTTCGGTGCTCCGTAAATCTTGCGTTAAAACGATACAACTTCCTCAAAACAGGACTAAACAACTTGAATTTTTTGGAAGCATCGGAGCGACTAAAACGACTAAAATATTCTCCTTAACTTCGCCGTTATTTCGAGCCTAGGTCGAAACTTCGAAACGATAAGTTTCATAGATCTCGTCATAACTTACACGTAAGCTGCAAACCTGTGAGATTATTTTATCGAGAATCGAGAACGAGAGACGTAAAAGAGAGTTATGAATGTGAATGAATTACTGATTATGGTAATCGCAGTGCACGTCAAGCTTGATGAAAGACGTTATTTTCAATCGGTTGAATGTTTCAACTTCACCGTTACTCGAACGAAATTATTATAAATCCGACGCACAAAACGTCGAGCTGTGCCACGTATCGGCTATAAACGAAGGGAGCCAGGTGTATTAGCAACACAAGTTCCGGACTTTTTCTAAAATCCAATTACCACCGGCGAATCGATTTTGAATTTAGAAAATTAGTGGAACACGTCCGCGGGAACGCCGGTGATTCGAGGAGAAAAAGAGGGCGCGCGACAGAAATTGGGTGGAGCCCCGGCCGACGCGCCCTTTTAATTACTTTAAAACTAATCGGCGTGGGCTTTCGATTAACGCGGACGTGACGCGCGACGCGACTTGGCGCGGATCGAAATGAAACGGAAGGCTTGCAAGCCCGACAAATTAATTGCTGTTTAATAAATCTGTTGCCGGCGCGAGCTGGCCGACGAACGTACGTACCAACGAGCGAGCGAGCGAGCGAACGAGGTTCGCAGAAGGTCTATCGGACCGAGTAGATTATGCCGTCTAATTGGAGTGTAGCCTTCCGATGAAAGCGCGGTGTAATTGGTCGAGCTAAGGAAATGGCTCGCGCGCTCGCATTCTTGCCGTGGCTAATTGCTTTAACCTCTATCACGCTACTCCGCCGCGGATTGCCTAATTCGAGTTATTTCCGATTAGCCAACACGGTTGCACCCCGTTGCTGCAGGTGGCAGCCGACGTTGACTGCCACCTGCGTACACCACGACCAACTAGGGCAAACACGATGCTGGGCTCGACCGATGGAAAGATCGATCGATCTTCAACGAATGCACACACGCCATCGCGCCGCTTTCGTTTAGCGCCGCGACGCGAACTGCCGCGCGAAAAAACTGCATCGAAAGATGAATCGAAAGACCTCGCAACGCGGTTGCACCGTCCGTGGATGCATGTTCGATTCGTCGAAAGTAGAGCGCCGTTCTAATTCGTTCACTGTTTCACGCTTTGCAAGTGGTGCGGATGAAAAAGAAAGAAATATTTAGACTTTTTTCAGAGTGCATCGCGGATGCACGCGTACGAAGCGCGAAGTCTATATTCGACTTAAGCCTGAGATTTTAACCGTTTGCGTACCACGAGCCACTTTTGCGCTCTTCAGATTTTGTGTCGAGAAAAGCTAGGGCATTTGACCCGAACAGACACGACTTACGGCCCACCCGAAATTTGTCGAAACGTGCTCAGTCTTTCGGACGCGTGTATACGTCGCGCGTCGCATCGCTGTCGGTAATCCAATTAGCATTTTGTTGTTAACTATTCTAAATTAATAGTATATATGTTTTCATTCGTAACGTTTTGTTTTATGTTTTACGGCTTTTTCCGACACACAATCGAAGGAGCGCTGTCGCGCTCTCCGGCGCTTTTCGGCACACAATCGAAGGAGGGCCAAGAAGCCACGCCTACTCGGGAATGGTTCCCGCCTCCTCGAGACGGAAGGAGCAAGATCACAGCGGTTTTCGACCGAATTTAAGGATATTACCTTGTTTCGGTAAGAATTAATCGATATTATTATAGAATTTTGTTATTACTTTAATAACATAATCGAAGGAGCGCTATCGCGCTCTTCGGCGCCTTTCGACACATAATCGAAGGAGCGCTGTCGCGCTCTCCGGCGCTTTTCGACACATAATCGAAGGAGGGCCAAGAAGCCACGCCTACTCGGGAATGGTTCCCGCCTCCTCGAGACGGAAGGAGCAAGATCACAGCGGTTTTCGACCGAATTTAAGGATATTACCTTGTTTCGGTAAGAATTAATCGATATTATTATAGAATTTTGTTATTACTTTAATAACATAATCGAAGGAGCGCTATCGCGCTCTTCGGCGCCTTTCGACACATAATCGAAGGAGCGCTATCGCGCTCTTCGGCTTTTTTCGACACATAATCGAAGAAGCGCTATCGCGCTCTTCGATCCTGTTTTTTCAGAACCGTCTGGTACGCAAACGGTTAAAGCAGATTTGCAGACCCGCCGCACGCTAACGACTCCCGTTGTCGTTCCACGACGAGTTGTTACGTCGAGTCTCAACGATCCCTCCGAACGGCCGCTAGCACGCGTTCTACTCGCGCAACTTCGTCGGGATCGGCCCAGAACCTGCACGATATTTCCATGAAAAGCCGTTTTCGCGCACACGAGGAGCCCACTTCTTTCCAGCGCATCGACCGGGGCGCTTCAATCTGAGAAGAACTTCCGAGACGTGGAACAAACACCGGTCAGTTTCCCTTGAAATGCTCGTGGAATGGCAATGTTGTTACAATTGCTCTGCGGATTTTGTGCATTTACAATGAAAGCAGTTAGGTGAGATTTAATGAGAACGTTGAAAGAATTTCAGGACATTTTTGTGTTGTTTGTTGCAATTCGCTGAAATTATTTAACGAGGTAGAACATTTATATTTGACTCGTGTTCGTGGCGAACATGTTTGCCGATGGGAATAATTTGTATTCCGCATCGAGATTCATAGTTTAATTGACGGAGCGCTACAAGCAATTATTTCGTTGTTATTAATATGTATTTATTAACGGGCATGTTATTTTATGTTACTTCATAAAAACAACAAGCATACATTTATTCAGATTTTCAGCGATATTTATTTCAATATGTAATTACGTATTTATTCAGGTTTCCAGCGATATATTTATTTTAACGTGTGTCCAATGAAACAAATTTATTGAATAAATTCCCGATGAATATATCTTTATAATTTCAATTATCGTAAATAAGCACGTTCCGCGCCGAGCCATTCCGGCCATTGTTGCATCCAGGCGATTTGACGTTTTGACCAATGATTGATGTACCGTGCGTCATTATTAATTATTTTTCATGTTGACATTGTTCTACACTGTATTTCTCATAATGCCTCATTCTTTTCGTGGAAATATATTGTTCGGCCCGAAACTGATTATAAAGATACGGATGCTGCTTTACAGTAGACTGGTTTTTGATTCTTCTTTTTTACAGTCCCTGATATTATGAAGATATTTCTATCAGAAATTTTTCGGTCAACTTGCTTTATCGAAGTATATATTATAATATAAATCGTACGAAGTTGAAATAAATCCAATGTTATTGCACTGTTATAAAACAGTACATATTAATGTAATGTATAATGTAACATTATTACGTTATAATGTACTATTATAATGTATACTGTGTATAACGTACATGTACAAGTATACTACTATGTATAATGTACATGTACAAGTATAGTACTATGTATAGTGTACATATACAAGTATACTACTACGTATAATGTGCATATACAAGTATACTACTATGTATAATGTACATGTACAAGCATACTACTACGTATAATGTACATATACAAGTATACTACTATGTATAATGTACATGTTACATTACAATGTAATGTGATGCAACATTACATACATAAAACAATACACATAGTCGCGTTTAGGGCTCGGCAATTCCAGTGTTAATTGTTAATACTATGATTATCGTAACCGCTTAGGATCTGGGTCGAAGATCCAGGGAATAGATTTGAAATAAATCCGGCCCTAAATAGTTTGAGCTTCTTAGAAATAACGTTGCGTCACGGGGAGAGAAACATTGTGCTCGCGGACGAATAGACTGTCGGGACGAAAGGCGGCGGAGATTTGTCCCGGGACCGTGAAAACGTTCCAGGAAAGCAGAACCACGTCACCCGTATCGAAAGAAACGTTTCCCTCTCTCTCCTCGAAAGTCTCCGGAGCTTCCGTCTCGCGCGATTCGCTTAATATTTCTGTGCCGTGGGCAAGAACCCGAAAGAAAATCGTTCCGAATCATTTCCGTATCGACCACGCGCGTTTCAATCCCGTTGATACGACCGACCCGCGTCACGACAGATTTTATGACAGACTCGTGGAACTGCAGCGGAACACGATCGTGGCGCGTTCGGCAACCCCGGCCCCCGCGTTACGATTACCGTGTCCAAACTGTCGTGTCGAATCAAATCGTGCAACTCGTCGTATCGTAAATCGTAACCTAGCGGACGCCGAATGCGAATATAAATTTTACGGATTCGTTCCCATTCTATGGCACCGGCGAGATCTGAATAAAACATCCGGTCATTTTTCCTGGCCCGTCACACACCAGACCGCGAGAACCAACTTGTCTTCGATAATCGCATTCGAATCATCTTCTTCCCTGATTAGCGTCGAACCGTGTGCACTTTGGCGTTCCTCGATGGTGCGAAGAGATCGACGCTGGAATTAACCCCTTAAGTGATCAGAGAATTTCAAGGATCTCGGCTAAAATCGTCCACCGTTCCTCATCTGTTACCGAGTGGCTGGCTAAGCGAATGTGGTTTTTTATTTAACGAAAAGTTAAGGAAATAGATCGAGTAAAACTCGCGAGCTGATTTTTCTTCGGAAACGACGTAACGAACCACGACTATCAGAATCGCAGGCGAACAATATCGATGCTAGTATACAGGGTGTTTCAGGGTTGAACCGATATACCGTTTGCGTGAAAATTGTGAGAAATACAAGTCGGGTGATAACGTCTTTTCTCTTTCAATAATTGCAATGAATTGAAAATAATGTAACGATATCCTCAAATCTTTCTAATAACAGTCTCGGTAGTTGACACAAATGCATAAAATCCGCAGTCCGGTCATTAGTATATAATTTCGTTCTAAGTTTTAGTTTCAACAGGCGTTTTACATTCAACGGGCTCGTATGCAGCACGTACAATAACAACAACAACAACAATAATAATAATAATAATAATAATAATAATAATAATAATAATAATAATAACAATAATAATAATAATAATAAAAGTGGTGTGCAAGTCATTTAGTCACTTAACACTAGACTTACGGATGATTAAAAGCAACTATTTTACATTACTTTATAAAAGTAACATTGAGACATTTATTCCGATCTTTAACGAGCGTTACATCGAACAAATAACTCACAAATCTATCTGTACGATTTAAATTAAAAAAAAAAAAAAATTAGTAACCAGTCATTTTGACCAGTTCCGTAAACCCTGCGTTAAGGAGATGAAACAGTTCGTTCGTTCGCAACAGGAAGGAACGCATCATCCCTCGAAATAGTGATACCCCGCGCTGAGGCGGTTCTAGAAATTGGTCACCTCGACGTGTCGAGGGGTTGGAGCTTCGTGTGCATTACCTGTAATTATTTGAAGGGGTTCAGACCGCGGGTAAACAGGTAATAATAACATGTACGTGTTCTCCATAATTGCCGACCGAGTTCCAGAACGGCAGACGAGGCGAGCGCGCGAGTGATCTTTCCGAGGGGGGTGTGCAACATAGTTGAAAAGTCGAAGAGCCACCGGGGCCAATGGAGGGGGTGGTATATTAAACGTGGAAGCGACCGTGTCGGAAGTTCCGAAGCCCTTTCGCGCGTCGAAACTTCGATGTGGAGCAGAGCGGAGCGGAGCAGAGCAGAGCAGAGCAGAGCAAAATAGAGCAAAGCAGAGCAAAATAGAGCAAAGCAGATCAGAGGAGAGCAAAATAGAGCAAAATAGAGCAGAGCAGAACAGAGCAAAGCAGAGCAGAACAGAGCAGAGCAAAATAGAGCAGAGCAAAATAGAGCAGAGCAGAACAGAGCAGAACAGAGCAGAGCAGAACAGAGCGGAGCAGAGCAGAACAGAGCAGAGCAGAACAGAACAGAGCAGAGCAGAGCAGAGCAGAGCAGAGCAGAGCAGAGCAGAGCAGAGCAAAGCAGAGCGGAGCGAAGCAGAAACTCGCACGCACGTTGGCCGGCCACATGCCAAAGTGAGTCAGTCAGGCAGCGTGAAAAATTGGGAGGAGCCGCACGCATATACGCGGCCAGGCGAAACGGTGGAAGGTTTACCCCGCGTTCTCGGGTATGGCCGATTATGTAAGGCCCGCACCGAAAATACCGTCGCATGAGTGACAAGCACTTGGCTTGTTCGGCCGTATCGTCAGCCGATTCGAGACACGTTCGTGATTATTTGCAAAGCTGCGCGCGGAACGGGATCGATACGCCGGCCAAAACCTCCGTGCGATCTATTATCGACATCGGGACGTCCTCGGCTTCCCACGCGACTCGAACACATTTCCGAACGCGAAACGTTCTTCCGTCTCTCGCGGAGAACTCGAAAGGCGTGTGTGCGGTGGCGCGGACCCCGGAAGACGACCTCGGCCGGTACGATTTCCATAGAACAATTTCGAAAATTGACCGCGATTTTTGACAGAGAGCTGCGCTAAATCGGCGCATTTGCATAAACGTGTCCGGGGATGGTCTCGTGCCTGCGAGCGACAGAACGTTCGATTTCGCGATACACCTTTGGAGCTATCTGTCCCGTCGTGACTCTTCTCCGTTGACAGGGACACGAAGGGAACGGAGCGGAGCGCCTCTGGGAAAGGTTCGTCAAGGTTCCCATGCAACCGCGGCCGATTTACCGTGTTTCCCGCGAAGCCGGGGGGCTAACGGAGGGAGCGCGCGCGCGCGCGTGGGTGGCGCCGGCCGACGAAGGACAAGAGGAAACGAGCGTCGCGTGTTCGTCAGCCGGTCAAAGGAGCCGTGAAGCGTTTAGCGGAAGCGTGGGCGGATCGGAAGGCCGAAAAACGAAGCTGCCGCGAAACTCGATATTCGAACAAAGGGGGCCTAACTTGGAAGCTCGGCCGGCCGGCGAAGCGGTGGAAGCCGGAGAGCGGAGAGAGGGGGGGAAGGGGGGACGAGCCGCAGGCCGTCGCCCGGAATCCCTGACCGGAACTGCAGCGCGGCGGGAGCGTCGCGGTACCCTGAAGACCGTAGCCTTCGGGCGATGATACAGATTTTCATCGGAGGAAGTCATTGCACTTTATGCTGAATGGGCACCGAGTCAACAACCCGATGGCTGCTTGTCTGCGTGTGTGCACACACGCGCCTCTGCGGCGAAACACACCTTCGAGGGACCCTCCTCCTCCTTCTCCGTCCTCCTTTATCGAGCCCGGGATCCTCTTCCTGCTTTTCGCGTGATCACGAGAACCGACAGGGGGGGCCGAAGAGGGGCCGAAGAGGGGTCTCGAGCGCGCGAACGAAGGAAAGAGAGGAGAAAATCGGCGAAGGGGAGGAGAGTTCGGGGCGCGAGCGGAACAGGGAAAAAACGAGAAGGCAGGAGAGGCCGAGCGAACAACAAGCGTAGGACAAGTGGAGGAGCGAGCGGGAGAGGAAGGGAGAGCTCGGGGAGCTAAGGGAGCAGAACCGGAGCGAGAGAAACAGAAAGTTGCGGTGAGTTGCGGTGGAGGAGAGAAAGAGAGAGAGAGAGAGAGAGAGAGAGAGAGAGAGAGAGAGGGAGAGGGAGGTCTGGGAATCGTTTCATGCACTGGCGAGCACGAGCCTTCGCGTAATAACGCGATCAGAGGGCAGCCGCGTCTCATGCGTACACGCGTACACGCGCTTTTCGTCGCATCGCGGCCGTGCCCTCTCTCTCTCTCTCTCTCTTTTTACCTCTCTCCTTTCTCTCGTTCACTCGCTAGCTTCCTCCGGAGCAAGCACGCGTGCATAAACGCCGCCGTAATACGCTCGTAAGCACCGCGACCGTTCTATTTTCGCGTAAGTATTGCGCGCCGTCATCGACGCCGCTACACTGGAGTTTCGATAATCCGTGTAATTTCGTTTGATCCGCGTCTCGCTCGTACCGCGTTCCCCGCTGAAAACACGTTACGGACGTGCCATCGAACGGGAAAAATACCGTTTTCCCAACGGGTTCTCGCATTTACCCGTTCCGAAGCAACCGGGTAAATCCGCCGCAGTCTGACGAGCGATAGAACAACCAGCGAAGCTTCGAAACCTCAGATTAGGAAGTACAGAAGGTAAAACGTTATGTCCTTTTTGTGTCCAATCGATCGAATCCGGTGGATCAGAGGGATTCCCGATCCTCGAAAACCATTGCTAACAACTAAATTGCCGCCATGCCGCGCCATTGATTTAACCTTTAGTGGGAATCGAGGGCCAAGAGGCCACGCCTACTCGGGAATGGTTCCCGCCTCCTCGAGACAGAAGGAGCAAGATCACAGCGGTTTTCGACCGAATTTACGGATATTACCTTGTTTCGGTAAGAATTAATCGATATTATTATAGAATTTTGTTATCACTTTAATTGGTGTTTGTTTCGTTTATGTATGTATATTTTTCTATTCCGAAGGACTCGGCTCGTTAAATAAATAAATAGAACAGGATAAAATATATAATATTCCCTTATGCCTTTTTAACACTAGGTTTACGGAACCCGTGAAAATAACGTAAAAATGAAAATCTGTTAATTTACGATTATTCAGATTGTAGAGACGCATTTGTGAGTTGTTTATTCGATGTATCTGTTACTTGCGGCAAATATTGCAATAACACTCATTTAAAATGAGAATAAATGTCTTATTGTCGTTACTTTTATAGACTGATATAAAACAGTCGGTGCTCTTGGCCACTCAAGATTCACCCGCAGCTTCCTGATACATAAACAAAGTTCTCCTGAATGGACTTTACGTGACGTGCTCATCGGTATCCATCAGTATACATTACTCGAATGTCCCTGGAACGAGCCAGATTCTCTATTTAATAGAGAATTTAATAGAATATATCAAGAGGGACCTCGAGAGTCGAACCTCGGAACGATGACAACACAGAGAACGTTCTCCTCTTCCTTAAATCCATAAATCTGTACGACTCTCGTCATACCTTTATGGTTATTCGCGTCAATGTACATATTAATTACACGTAAATCTAGAACGTAAGTGTTTACGTGCAGTTATAAATCATGCTAACGACCTCGCAGATGACACGACCAAGCTAACATAAACAAATTTATAATAGTAATAACAATAGCAACAAAATCTCTTACTGTTACATTCGCAAAGTAATGGAAAACAGCTGCTTTTAGTGCACGGTAAACAAAGCGTCAATCGCGGCTTCCTCAATCGTTTCGTATCTGCTTCCGCGACCATTTCGTCCGCATGTTGCCGAGCGAACGCGTTTCAAGGAAACAGTACACGGTGTCCCGATCTCCATTATCAATTGGCACGGCGACCGTACACGCAACGCACGCATCCATCGACGAGTTAACCGTTAACAAGACGCCCGTTTGATCTCGCCGATGCATCTCCCGCGCGTTAATTTCCATTCCGCGGGCGCCGTTTCGATCTCGGGGCTCGTGAAAAACGTAAACGCCGCGCCGGGGGAGCCGAAAACAGACAACGATCGCGGAACGTCGCGACGCGGTAATACACGCGGCGGCGGCGACGGCGGGGGCGGAGAGGGCCGAGGGTGTCTGAACGAGGAGAGGCGGCAGCTGTTTCCGATGCGAAACGTCGAGACGCGCGCGGCAAACGAACGAACGAACGAAACTCGTGTGT
Source organism: Megalopta genalis (assembly GCF_051020955.1). Classification (NCBI taxonomy): domain Eukaryota; kingdom Metazoa; phylum Arthropoda; class Insecta; order Hymenoptera; family Halictidae; genus Megalopta; species Megalopta genalis. The sequence goes on from NC_135022.1 coordinate 12,135,407, forward strand.
TAATTAATGCCACAACCGCGGTATCCAGTTCTACTGACATAACGCGGCACTAATTGCAGAAGGGAAAAACGGCGGGGGAGGGAGAAAAAATTATAACGAATTCGTCGGGGAAACATAAACTCTCGTCGCGCTGGTAATTTTTCTATTTTTCTCTTTTTTTCGCCGACCGCCTCCACCTCTTCTCCAACGTTTTTATCTCTCTCTCTCTGCTACTACTACTAGTACTACTGGCTGCACCCCCTTCGACCTCTCCCTCCTCCTGTAAAACGAGCGCAGGGACACGCTCGATGCGTGCTTTGTGCGACATTTTGCGTTTTCATCGAGGCGTGCGGAACACGAAAAGGTAGAACGGGCGCGCGAGGAAGAACGAGATTACAGGAGGTAGGTAGCGGCGGCGGTAACGCCGCGGCAGAGGCGGCAGGAGCCCGGTCGACCTGCACACCTGTGTGCACACGCGGCTCGCTCGTCACGTGGAAAATGCGGCTACGGCCCCCGACCGCCCAGGGAACAATGCCCGCCTACGATAGCTGCACCATTTCCCGTACGAGAGCGGAGGAAACGCTCGCGATGGACGGAGAAAAAATACGAGCGAGCTGCGGACAGAGAAAGAGAGAAGCGAGGAGTAACAGAGAGAGAGAGAGAGAGAGATGGAGAGCGAGAGAGGGGTGGAGAGGGTGGAGAACGGGTTGCACGACCCGAGAGAACTTGTACACCGCATTTTCTCCCCTTTCATTTGTGATTTCCTCTTTTTCAAGTAGAATCGCGTACACTCGCCGGCACCGGCTCTCGCGGCCACCGTCACAGCCGCCGCCGCCGCTCTGCCTTTCTTAACGAACGTTGTCGCAGAAACACGCGAACAATTCGTTGACCTACGAATGAATTCTCTCCTTCCACGCCTTCGCGGCGAGACGACTACCGCGCGCTTCGGACAAGCCGACACAACCGGCGGCTTTCGAGAGTTTTGCGAACCACTCTAATCCGACGAATCGGTCTAGACGCGGCGAGTGCGAATTTGAAGCTCTGCCGTCGTTCCGTATTCTTTTTTATTCTTTTTTATTCTTTTCTATTTTCAATGTTTCAACGGGACGAACAAGCCTTTGTGTCATGAAATTAGAATAGAATGCGATTACCAGACTGCGGATTCTACGCGTTTGTGACAAAGACGCGCAAGTGGAACACAAAACTGTGCGAAAGATTAAAAAACTTGCGGAATATTGTTACGTTACGTTCGAACTGTTAGATCTGTTTACACTAGAATCACCGAACCGATATAACTGGTTCTCTGATTTTGTTACGGTTTTTGATATCGTAAACATTTTTCTAGGAGAAATTTATAGAGAAACCTTTTTATTCGAAGTTCATAGAAATCGCGAGGAGTTGAAATAAATCCAATCTCATCACTGTTATAAAACAATGTACTCTTGTTAAGAGCTCGGCGATTTTAGCGTTAATACAAATTTGTACTTTTAATTTCAGTTCGTTGCAATTTAGGCAGACAATTTTTATTTTGCATAACGATTCGCAGTCCAGTGATTTATGACAAAATTTATGACAAAAATGACTAAGCGAGGTGCAAAACTGTGGAGACAATTGAGAATATTGTTACATTACTCGCAACTTATTACAATGATTGAAAGATGAAAGGCATTTGTATCTCTAACCTGGGTTTCTTATTTTTATTTTATCTTCTCATTTTTATTTTGCATAAAGATCCGCAGTCTAGTGATAACCGTCGAGCAAACAAACAAAATGATTGATGGTAACAAATAAAACTCACTGGAAACAGAAAAAGACCAGAAGTTCAAAATGCCAGAAGTTCAAAAACAGGAAGAAGAATAATTGCAAATATCTTAATTCGATAAATGTTCTACGGGTGACGTAGCGCACGCGAAACCAAGGTTTCAAATGTGCAAAAAGACGAGAAGAAGAAATCGACAAAGTACCTAAAACGATTAGGGGTTCCGTTTAATTGGTTGACACAATTATTATTAAGGGATTCAACGACTAGAAGCGAGCGTTCTCCGAGTAACTGTGTCGGTACATACGGACGAAACCGATTGCAGAAAATCGACGGAATGGACTGGATGCCGAAGCACACTTTATATACAAATTGAACTTGGAAGATACATTTGGATTCGATCCAGCGTAACGCTCAGATTCGTGACAAAATGCTCCGCGAATTGGATCCCGGAGCAGCAGTTCGTCGTTTTTACGAAAGTTGTTGCACCGCTAATGAATTCTATTAGCAAAACAATGGTTCCGGATGGTTTCATACGAGAAATCCTTTTGGATCCCCTAGCCGCGCGATTTCGAGCGGGATGATGGAATCGATGGTTCAAGGCGAGCGATTCGTCATAGTCATCGATTCGGACAGGGTCGTGTAAAATTCAGCGGCATGTAATGCCGGGACGGAAGGTCGACAGGCCGTCGAAAGGGATCGAAATCGACGTCGAGAGAGGAGGGGGGGGGGGGGGAGAAATGTAAAATGAAGAGCGTCTCCCTCGACTTCCGGTCGTCAATCGTTTCGGCGAAGCCGTTTTTCTCGGCGGGAATGAATTCCGCGATTAATCGAGACGCGGTTTATTGTTCGCGGCGGATCTTCGGACGGACTTTGATATTTTTCCCTGGGAACGGTAGCGGCCGAACGAATTAATTAAGCACGCCGAGAGCACAAGGCGACGTCGCTGAAACTCGGTTTGCATCGGAGATAACCAGATTGGCGTACTTTGAAAAAGTTTCATGGGCTGCCGGGAGACCTTGCCTCGCCACTTAAGGGTAAAAGGCAAACCTAAATCAATCCGACGAACATCGCTCGGCAATAAAAGCGAGTGCAATGTGGTTTATACTACCGGGAAGATACCGGGATACGATAAACCGGAGTCAGCGGTGAAATTACCGAGAAAACGATAAACGTCCGAAACGGGGCACGGCGGTCTGGTGGTTCGTTTTCCGTGGCCAAAATTATCTTAACGTTGTTTCAAGGTTTACGGTTATGGTATGGCATCGAATCCGTCTCTCGACACCAGCTGCGATATTATCGAGCGAAAAATATAACGTTTGAAAAATCGAGCCGACCAACGCTGGCGCACGTTGTGAAAAAATAATGAACGAGGATCGGATTGTTCACCCTTCCAAAATCGATTCTCTCTTCCTCGTCTGTTCAACGTCGTTGTCACTCGATAATTCTGTCATTCTCACGGAGAAAATGTTACATTAATTAAAGAGCACACGGTATAGGTCGCATACGACACAGTATTGGTCTCCAGCGTCCCTGTGAAACAGTCAGCTGTCCGTGAATTAAAACTCGCGGTGACAAGCATTTTTTTTTTATGGAAAGAAAAGTATTTCTTTTTGCGAGCTTTTATATTTTAATTTGCAGAAAAGTAGTGACGGTCGCGGTTCGCCCTTCGGCCGTTCAACAATTTAAAGGATATTCGGACCGGTGAAATTACTGCATGTCGACAGAAAGAGAAAGAGAGAGAGAAAGGGAGGGAAAGAGAGGGAGAGAGACGGAAGGCATTTTGATGCATTCGCCGATAGAACGTTCGGACAGGCGCCGTAACGTGCATAAATATGAATATATGTCGGCGGGAGGGGGATGGCTATAGATCGCATGCTCTATTTTCTGAATAGGATTCGAAGTAGATGTCGAGAACTTGTCACTCGGTGATTTATACGTTTGTCTGCGCCTGAGGACGAGGTCGTTCTCCATTCCCCCACCGCCCCTGCGTCTCTTAAGCCTGTCAGGCTCGACCAACACGTAGAAAAGGTCTCTTTCACGGAGCCAGATACAAGGGAGAAGGACAAAAAGGCTAGTGTCCTAGGAGAGACGCTCGGAGACGCCTCCGAGGATAGAGAGACCAGCCAAGGTCGCCGAGTCCGGAAACGTTCCGTCGCTTTTCGCCGAATCAATGTCGCATGGGGACGATCTCGGAGTATTAAACCGCGTCTTCGATCCTGCCACCATGATGTAATCAACCTCCTTTTGCCTTAGCTTCGATTCGAAACAAACGACGCAAAGGCACCGTGTCCCGACAACGCTGCCACCACGAAAACCCGCCTGGTCTTCTATGTTTTCTGTCGCTCAGAAATTGAAGAGGCGAAGACAATTGTTTAATATTTCCTCGTTTTATTTCCATTTTTATTTATTTTTTTCACTGTTTCGTTAAATAAGTAAAATATTTCATTAAATATAGATTCTCTTGGAACTATATCCTAATACTTTTTTACCATAAAAGATATATACAAAAAGATATGCAATTCTATTTCTTCTGAATCGTGCTATAGGATAACAGAGCTTGTTAAATTGTGTAAATTTCTTTCCCTAGAACTTTTTTCTAAATTTCCCTGGAAAGAAACTATAGTCACAGCCCTTCTGTATCATTATACACAAAAGCATTGCACGTCTTGTCAATCGCTATTGCAAAGTTTTGTCTCGGTTTATAACAAAGCATTCCTTACCCGTATATATACACGAATAAATTAAATTAAATTAAATTATATTATATTATATTGAATTATATTAAAATAAATAATGGAAGCATATTCACGGGCAGTTAGTGTCGCCCGAGACGTGCATGATCTTGCCGACGCCAACGGAATGCCGTTCGATCGCCTACCAGAACAGAGAGGAGAATCGAAAATCGTAAATGTCCGCGGTTTGCCAAGTCACCGAGTCGGGATCAAAATAAATGTCACGTTGTAAATAGTTACTTTTCGGTACGAGACGTAAAAGGGTCGCGAGGCAAATAATTATAACTCGCCGGTGGAACCAAGCGGACCGGCACGGTTGACCCTTCCATGGCAACACGACGGGCCGGCGAAATTGTTCCGATATCTCTGACCGAGGCACACCGGGCACTTCATTTTGCCAAATATACAGGGTGGTCAGCAACTGGTGGTGCAACCGGAAGAGGCAACATTCCGAATGCGAAGATAATTCGGAAAAAAAAGAACAACATTTTTACGTTTCTCACGGCTACGATTCTATCCTTTTATAGCCTCTTGAATATGCCCACGTTCAAACAAAGGGGAACCATCGAGAATGTTTGATTTATTTTTACAGTCCCCGACCATATAATTCACTATTCTCGAGTCGTTAAGCCGAGTTCTCGACTCTTACGACACCGAACTTCTTTGCGTTAGTTATAATTAAACGGTGGTTTTTAAAATGTATAAGTGAAACACAGAATAGTAAGAAAAAAATTGAAGGGAGCTGAAAATGTTGATATATTAATTGCAATTTATTAAAATTGTTTAGGCCGTCTTGCAATTGCTGCAGACAAATTTGATTTTGCATAAAGTTCTACTTATAATAGAACGTCACTGGGTTCTCAAAGCTGCATCGCAAGAGCGACTAGAACGGCGAACGAGTTCAGCAAAAAACTTGGCTTCTTCAGAAGCAGCCTGAGGCATGTTATTAATTCCAATCACAGTTGGGCAAAAAGTAATCCGCTTAATACCTAATGATTTTAACTAATTCTAATTAATTCAAAATGATTCGTAATAACTAGCGAGTTATAATCGTTAATCATTAATCAGACTACTTTTTGCCCAATTATTATAAATTAGCTGTAATATCAAACGAGTTCAATCATCGATCGGATTACTTTTTGCCTAATTCTTATAAACTTGTTGCAACAACCAACGAGTTACAAACGTCGATCCATCAATCAGATTACTTTTTTCCCTAATTCTTATAAATTTGTGGTAATAACTACCGAGTTATAAACGTCAGTCATCAATCAGATAACATTTTGCTTAATTAATATAAATTCGTTGCAATAACGAACGAGTTATAAACGGAAATCATCGATCAGACTACTTTTTGTCCAATTATTATAAATTAGTTCTAATATCTAACAAGTTCAATCATCGATCAGATTACTATTCACCTAATTATAAATTTGTTCTAATAACTAACGAGCTATAAACGTTACTCATTAATCAGACTACTTTTTGCCCAACTAATTCCACTGCATCTGTTATTAAATCTCATACTCTGCAATGTTTATGTAACCCCCGCTTACGCGTGTTTCATCTGTACGATTAAAAAGGGTCCGACAGCCCGTAAATAAATAATAATAATAATAAAAAATGCAGTGATTTGCACCGGGGAGACTGTTCCAACAAACGCTGTACCCCGACCACGGCAGCACACGCTCGAATAGCCGTGTCTGTTCGAACGAGACGCGACTTCAAAAGCGAAAGGAAGTCCGTCGAGAACCTGTACAAGAGGGTTGCTCGGTGGTTGGACCGCTCGTTAGCATCAGCTGCTCGCTGCTTAAAAATAACCTCTTCCTAGCGACAAGGCACAATCGGTAAATTAACGCCGGCAGCGGCGCCCTTCGCGATGGAACACCGTCGTCCACGGACACTGAATGCCGAGCGTGGAACTGTTAACCTGTTAACCGAGGCTCGCGGTGAAACGCGAGAAACCTGCGAATTAATCGAGGTGGTGGAGGGGACACTAATTGCTAAACGACCAAAAAGACGAGTCGGCGAAAAATCTCTCGCGATCCCAAGCTGCTAAGGGGACTTCGAACAAGAATTCCCAGCCGTGAAACGAAAGCGCGTCGCAGCAGCACCGCGGCTAGGCATTAGCATATAGGCTACGTCCGTCCATCGTCTCCGAAGTGAAATCGCAACGTCGGCCGTGCGAGGCCGGCTCTCGTCGACGTACAAAAAAATCTCCGGCTAATTTCTTTCTAATTTCTTAGCCGGCGAGAAGGAAATCGTCGCGGAAGAGAAGAAGAAGAAGTAGCAACGTCTGCGACGGACGCGCGTCGGGTCCCCGGCCGATCAATCCGTTTAAAAGGCTTCGATGCGTCTTCTCCGAGGCGTTGTGCTCGACGTTTAAAGAATATTCAACGGATTGTTGTTACGTAAGGTTGCCGAGCACAGCACCGCGGGCCGGCCCAATCAGTTAATGCACGGGTTTCGCCGGGCCACTCGAGCGGGTAACCGTCGTGCGATAGTAATCGACGAGCCTTACGATGCGCGTTTATGTAGGACGGCTGCGGGCTGCGCGCGAGAGCCGGCCCCGACTGCTTTCACAATTTACGCGCGAGCCCGTTATTTATCAATTCCCGGGCCAAAATATACGCGCGAATAGGCGGCGAAACTAGGCCAGGCTTCCGATAATCCGGCAAAATCATCCCATACCGGATCCAAGAACAACAGAGGCAAGTTTACGAGCCGGGACTCTCTCGCCGCCGATTCTAATTCGAGAGCCGAGCCACCGGTTTTCCACTTAGGTCGCTCCGCGGTTATGGCAAAATTCTTTCCGCGAGCAACAGGGTTTCCTCCTCCTCCTCCTCCGTCGAAACAACGAAGTACAAACGTTCTAGCGCGAATCAGCTGTGATTTCCTCGAAATAGGTTTGTGCATTGATTTATAGGATGTTTAACGAGACTACGGCGATGCCGTCGCTCGATCCAAACAGCTAAATGTCATCAAAAATCTTCGATCCCTCGAAGCGATCCTCGAGCCAAGAATCTTCAAAGGAGCTTTGTTTGTGTCCGCCGCGTAGAGATACTAACAACACCTCTGGCGAAAAGAATTCGAACGCCTTTTAAAACGCAATGATTTGTTTAGGACTGTACTAAAAGACTCGAATGTTTTTTTTTTTTAACGACGAAGGGACTGGTTTATTGTACAATGACTAAGATACTTTCTTTTTTCGTTTGGCTAAATTTTTATTTATTGTCTGAATCTGCGACGAAAATATAAAAAATACGCTTTGTTGATCTCGGTAATTTATATTATTATTAGTATATTATATTATTATTATTATTTATATTATTATTATTATTAATACTGAAAACTTCATCGAGAGATCGATGAACCATGTTATTACTAGACTGTGGATCTTTAAGAAAAATAAAATTTGTCTATGTTAATTGCAAGAAACGTAAGTTAGTTGAAAGTGTCCTTTCTGTTTGAGTAATTGTAATAAGTTGATAATGTACTAATATTCCTAAATTATGACGATTTCGTTACAGGATTGTAATTGATTTATTCACTTTGGTCAGAAATGCGTAAAATCCGAATTAAACGAAACTTTCGTTCGTGAAGTAAATGATTGTTACTTGTAAAAAGATAACAAAATGCTACAAGTCCTACTTAATTAATACGTCTCGTTTCATTTTAAAAAGTTTCACTTGCCATAAATGCATGAAGATCTGCGATCTAGTTGTTAGTTACGAGTAATTAAGGATCGTGAAAACAATAGCTTTTTTTACATATTCCAAGCAAAAACGGATAATTTTTACGTCATCTGAGAGATTTTTATTTTATTGTCCTACCAAACAACAGTTAAATGAAAACAGAAGTATTTTAGTCGTTACATACAGTAAACTAGTTCCCCTAAAAAAAGAAAAACCACTCAAGTCAATTACTTCAGTCTTAAAAAGATTATCACGTTTTAAAAGGTGTTTGAATGTATCTCGCGAGGTGTAGTACAGCGGGAACGACTACGTACTCAACGAAATTAGCTTTGGACGGATTATGTCGCCACGCGGATCGTAGAGCCCTCCGGGTAATCCCACGCGCAAAAGTCAGCGTATCGCGCGAGGTCGGGGGTCACCGTAAAAGGACGGTGCCGTTTCGACGGAACCGACGAGAACGTCGGGGATGCGGTTAACAATAAGGTCGAGAGACTCACCTGAACATCAAAGTGAGTGGTGGTGTCTTGCGGTTGCGGAGGTCCCTGTTGCTGCTGTTGTTGCTGGGACGGTGGCGGGCCCTGCGGGGGTGGCGGAGCCTGTGCGCCAAAGAGCTGAGCCGCGTGGGAATGCGGATGCTGGAGATGATGCGTCGGCGGCGCCTGGTGGTGTTGGAGATGATGCGGAGGTGCCGGGGCGAAAGCGGCCATGAAATGCTCCTCGCTGCCCACCACATCCACCCCCGGCTTCAGCAACACCACGCCGCCAGCCCCCGTGCTCACCGCGAGGGTGGCGGCCGCGTTCTTCTGGAATTCCTCCTCGCCAGGCGATGGCTGGCGGCTGCCGGGCGTGCGACTGTCGACAACAGAAACGTACAAATTAGTCTGCCATCCTCCCTCGACGTGATCCGTTTCCCGCGACCCTTGTCTTCCGATCTCTCTAACCGTTCTCCTTGTCCGACGACACTTTGTCCAAACGTTACGCTGTCAACCCTCCTACAACACGGCCGATTCAGTGCTCTATCGGTACAGTCTCGAAGGAAACGTAGAAACAATGCAAATTAGGACTGTATCACATAGGTGAATTAACTCTCGAACAACGCGGACTATTTTTAGAATTATACGAATTATTATAATTGTCGATGTTTATGACCATCTTCAGCTTTATTTATCAATGTTTTCAAATGTATTTTTGAAGATATTTCTCGTAGATATTTCTTTCTAATTTAATATCAATTGGGTCAATTCGATAGTCGAAAATTGTGTAATTCGGTGAATATTTATATACGCTGGGTCAAAATGTTCTGGTAACCGCAGTTTAAGGGTTAACTGTGTTAGAATACGATGTTATAAGAGTGTTTTTAGAATGTCGTGTTATAAAAAGGTCGACTGTTGCATGCGCAAGGTTTGGACAAAGGTACGGAGCAAGGTAATTAATCCACGCGAGAAGCCAACATTTCTGTTTTGCCCTCGATTAATGTTTTGCTCTCTTCGAACGGTTCTTTGGGGATGTGGCAACGCTGCTGTCAGTTATAGCAAACGATTCTACCATTTAATGAATAAAGCTCTCGAATGGATGGTACAAGAAAATCTCGTCTCTAAAAAACAGAGTCTACCGTCTCGAACAGAGTGATTTCTATAAAAACAAAATGATGTTCACCGTACTCAAGTTGTACCGTATCCATATGAGCCGTTTATTTTGAAAGTGGCATAAGTCACTTTGTTTTTAAGTCGATAATATCGACTTAAATATATTCTATTCAAGGATTTGCGCTTTAACACGTTTAATAATATGGATGCTAACTTTCGAGAAGATTTACTTGTATTTGTTATCTCAGGATACCGATATTTTTCTCAGTATAAATAATTTCGTATAAACATTAAAAAATCACTTTTCATTACGGTAAAGCGACTTATGCCACTTTCAAAATAAACGGCTAATATACAAGTTTCATTTGCCCCACGCAAAAGTTTATCTACCATGAAAATTAAATGTCGATAACAGGAAAGCATTATTCGCCTCGGAGCTTTGTCCGGCATCTTGCAGAGTATGACAAGAGATTGCAAGGCACGGGCGAGCCATTATTTCTCGGGAACGACGAGAGAAAGGTGGAGGAACAACGTGGACGGCGTATCGTATTGAATGAATTATCCGGTGGAAGTGACTGCACCCGTGATCGAGCTCCGATTCGCGAGCCATAAGGAAACAACCGTGTATTGCATTGCGCAACAACTCCCCGCAGAACAGCTAGAGTTCATTCGATAGGTTCACGCTCCAGTTCGTGGATTTTGCCGATTCGTTTTGATCGAAGACAGCCCTGCGACGAGCACATAATGCTCTGAAAATAAACTGACCAGGCGCCGTCGACAGCTGCACTTTTTGGAAAGGTGGACGCGTAAATCTTGGATGACTTAACGCGCATCGTTGCGCGCCGAAAAGGAAGCCTTTGCGAGCTGATGTTTATGGAGCGATAAACGCGCGCCGAGGTGTCTCTCTCTTTGTCGAGAGCTAGGCTCGCCGAAGATTCTCCATCGAACTGCACAAGTTCGAGTTTCTCGTTGAGCGGTCATTCATAATTGAATGGTCTCGTATTTGTCTCTCGCAGATCGAATGCGAAGACGATGCACTGAATAATGAATGCAGCGAAGCTGGTCGCGCTGGGATCCGTGTCTACCGCGATCAGTCGCGCATCGTAACGGCGTGGTTTGCATAATGATGGCATAACGAGATACAACGTCTTCGGTCTGGCGACCTCTGCGAGACTCTGGTCTAGCGAGAAAAAGGGTACCGGGACCGTGACGACCGACTGCGACGAGCAAACATCATTACCATAACGGAATCGGCAAGCAGACGAGACAAGTGCCGCGCGTCGCCGTAACGTCCTAGTGCCCTTCCCGGATTTATTTGCAGTGATTATTCACCGGATTATCGTTAACACGGGGAAACGGAAAGTCTCTGCCGCCTAAGGCCGTCTACCTAGCGTCCCCCTTTTTATTATGCGCGTATCCGTGGGTAAACGCTCCTAGCGTGAGAATGGTCGAAAAATCGTGGGCAACGTTCAGTAAAGACAGGTGTTTGCTCTTCGCTTATCGTTGTTCCGAAATTAGAGGACGCTATTGTACACGGATAGGGGTACCACTAGCTACCAGAAGTGTATTAACCTTTACAGGGCCGGAAAGCCAATACATTGGCTCGAGTCGTGACAGCAAGTTTGTGAAAGAAATACCTTACATATGCGTACAATAACTTTTAGAATAGAACTACCGACTTATACGAGTAAATTTCCGACCCTTTACAAGCTACCAAGACGTTTCGCTTTGTCTATTGTCATTGTGAACGCGCTGAACAGAAGAGACTCCTTGTATATTACATTGTTTTATGTAAAGTACACGATTGTGTGTAAGAGATGCTCGATAATTTTCTTCTTCGTCGGCAGAAGATGGAAAATGGATTGTACTTTTGTGTTCGATTTTGAGAAGATTGTCGGTAGGTAAGCCATCACCAACGACCGCTCGTTAGAGCCACTAGACTGCAGGAAAGGGATATAGCGTCGGTAACATCGGCCGAGAGGTAAGGCGCTGTCGATGCACCAGGTGGCGCACCCTGATGGTGCAGCGGGTTGCAGAGAAAGAGGTGAGCGGGTATGATGTCATCGTCCGCAGATAGGGCATGTACGCCCTTGAATAGTTGCCGCTGTTATGTTCTTCTGGGCTACGACGATCTCTCGACCATCGGCTAATTGAAAACCGTTTCCTAGATTCGGGACTGTTTTAACGCATTCACTGCCAGCACCGGTCGCATCTAAGCGAAGCATTTCTTTCGGGGGTGTTTCCTGGTGATTCGGCAGTAAACGCGTTAACTCGACGACTTCGAGATCGGGTCTTCGACGATCTAGCATTCTAGAGGTCATCCTTATGGCTACACGATCGTCCCGGATTAGTCTGGCCGGTCCGCAGTTCCAAATCGACTTCCGATACTCACTTAAATCCTTTGTCATCGTCGAGACCGTTTTGCGAGGCCAGTCCGTTATTCTGTGGGCCAGTGTCGTCCTTAGAACTGTCGAAAGGGCTTGCCGAGCCCTTCTCTTTTTCTTTCTTGTCTGCGTCTGTGTTCTGCGAACGAAAGGAAACAGCCTGCTTTTGAATACCGTCGACGAATCGCGAATGATACTTGCATAACCCCGGGTACATTAATCGCGCTTACCAATCTCAGTGAAACCATCCGGGGTTCCAGATCTTTCGGTGTCGTGGGGCTCGATCCAAGAACGTACTCCACCATCTTAACACCCAGACCACCCGTCTCGCTGCAAACAACAAACGTATCGTTGTGAGAATCCAGAAGACAATCGACATGGTTTCGTTCAATTTCGTTGGAAAAACTACGAACCTGCTTCTAGGGCTGAGGACCGTTCCAACTTCTGACGTCTGATGATGATATCCTGTTCCAACACCCACGCGCCTACCAGTACCCATGGAAATCGGCTGTGACACGGCATGATCTGAAATGCATTAAAACTGTCGTTAATCATCGCGTCACCTTGCCGCACACGCTGCATCCCAAAAACCGCCCCCGTGGAGCATCGGGCTGCCACTCGACGCCCGAAATTCCGGTCTACAATTTCAACCCCCCCGATCACTCTCGAGCATCAAAGGCGCTAAAGGCTCCGCAAACTTGGCGCGAGAGACGAACGGCCGACAATCGCGGGAATCCTGTGTCTTATCCTCCCAAGATACCCTTAACCGTTCTTATACCGCATCTTATAGCTAATCAAACAACATCGTTAGACGCTTCTGGCGGGTAAAAACGACGCGGAATCGACGCAACGATTTTCCCAAGCAAAATTGCTGAAAGAAAGAGGCGAGGAGCTAAGGAAAGTCAGTCGACGAGCTGGCAGAAGGGAGACCCTTTATTGGCAGAGAGGTTGACAACTGCAGAGCTCGTTGGCCGAAACAAATTCTCTGCAGCGGTGGTTCCGGCCGTGTCCGCAGTAAGCCTGCAGTTTTCGAGTGCTCGCGACTCGAGGGGTTAACGTCGCCGAAGGTAGCCGAGGCTGGTAAATCACGGACCTTCCGAGAAGCTGCTCGTCCTCGCGTATCAGCCGATGATCAATAGAAGGCGACGGGGGGGTGTGGGTGGCTGGCGAAACCGCCGAGTATAACGCCGGCAAATCCGTCGTAAAAATCGAGGGGCAGCGAGAAATATTTTGCTCGGGGAAGATGGTGGGAACGATTTTCCAAAGAATCTTCGTGTGGCCGAGAGGCGCGGGAGATGAGAGAGAAAAATAGATAGAGAGAGAGGAACGGCGCGTGCGAAGGAGAGGGTTGATTCTCGAGAGGGTGGAATGGAATGTTAGGGGTCCATGTGACGCGCAATTTCGGTGTCGGCGGGTCCAGGTGGACAGGGGGTTGGTTGGTGGTGGAGTGGCGCTCGCCGGGGTGGATCAGTAGGTACGACCCTGGGCGTTGGGACGTTGCCCCCACCGCCGGTGATGCCGGGCGTCTGTCGCCATGGCAACAGCCGCGTTGCACCCATCGCGCGGTGACGCACACACTGCCAAGAGGAAGCGAGGGAGCGAGGAAGCAAGCGAGGGAACGAGGAAGCGAGCGAGCCAGCGGGCAAACGAGCAAGGGAGCGAACAAGTCAGAGCCCGAGCCAGGCCGAGGCGACCCGAAGAGGCCAGCCGTCGAGTCGCGTCGAGTCGCGTCGCGTCGCGCGTCGGGTCGCCGCGTGCACATGGACATGCACAAGACCCGTGTCGACTCGAGCCGAGCGGAGCCGAGAGGAGCCGGTACACGCCGTCGAAGGAATCAGGTGTTCCGTGCGCACAACACACCACCCGGTAGCATCGCCCTCGCGCGACAACCCCGTACCGTCTCGAGCCCTCGTACAGCCCCCCAGCCCCGCGAGAAACAACCCCTTCCCGCTCGATCGCCCGACTCCCATACCAATTAGCGCCGCTAATTCGTTTAATTGACGACAAATTCTGATCGTCTTCGAACGATCGTTTCAACGAGTTCTCTCAACCGGTCTGCGGGACACCTTCTCGATTTAGCCGACGGCGTTGCACTGGAATTTTAACATTTGCAAGGCGAACGATGCCCTTATCGGGTTTACCGTCTTTCTCCTTGACGTTCGTGTTCGTTACCATGCTATCTTGTTCCCTGTTTTTCGACAAAATACGTCGCAAATATGCGCACAGCCGCAAAACGGCTGCTGGTCGGTTCGCGCGACGGGCACCGGGGGGTTTGCGGGAAACTGCTTCACGGCTCAGATTGGTCCCGAAAGAAGGGGCGAGTTCGGTAAAGAGAGGATCGGATTTGTACGTACTCGACCGTGCGAACCACACCCTCGTTTTCACTCGGGCTACGCTAATTTCGGCGTGGAATCTCGCTCGAAACCGTGCCTATAATTCCAAGGGGGATGGATCCAGAACCCGGAAATTCAGAAAATGTGCTACGCAATGTTACTGCTTGCGTAAATTCACTTCAAGGGGTGGGAATTCAACCACGAATACTCGGCTATTTTTGATTTTATTGCCACGATTCGCAAACTGTGCAAGATCGAACAAAAGTCTTCAAACAAAAGTTACTTCTTTGGTCGAAATTTGTCATACGGTATACGAAAAATATCGATTATTTGTTCGTAACTTTTTCCAATCGTTTCAAACGATTGACAAATCGTATCACACGACCGAATTTTTCGAATTTCCGGGTTCGGCATCATGCCGGTTAGTTAAGTTGCCCAGATAAATCGGTAGAGCAGAATCATTTTTGTTGCGACAGCAGCTGTTGCGTGCCAAAAACTCATCGAACTACCAACTGATATTTTCCAACAGCGGACAAGGTTATCTCGTAGGCACACAGTTGCGAAAACGAATCCGGACGAAAGTCGGACAGCCGCGACTTTCCAAGAGGCTCGGTCACAATAGGAGGATTCCGTGGGGGGTTGCAACGATTGCCGAGGGATCCGGGTGTCGTGTACACATGTTTGTCCTAAAGAATCGATTTTGAAAATCCGAGCACGCTCCGGCAGCTCCTGGCCCGACTAACGAGGGGTTGCGCGCGAAAGGGAGCCGAGCAAGCGAGCAGACGAGCAAGCGAGCAGGCTTAGCAGCGAGCAGGCAGGCAGGCAGACAGGCAAGCAGCGACTTTAACGAGTGCTCGCCGGGTGGAACACCGGCCTCGGAACGCAAGGGGTTGAAGAGAGCATAAACAGAGAGAGTAAAGTCCTGGAATATTATACTTGTTCGCGTATCGCTTGTCCTTCCGGCGGTTATAGAGCGGTGCGTTGAAATTCGTGTTCCGGCGCCGGAAGCATTGCCGGTCGGTGACGGGGTTTCCTGGCGTTTAAGGGGATTTAAATCCGATTATTCGCGGGATCCCGGGGTATAAAGTGACTGTAAAATGGGGATTGGTGTGCAGGGCGGACCCCGCGACGCGACGCGACGCGCCGCGACGTCGAAAATACCAGAAGGAATGCGTATCGATTGATCCGGTAAGCCGGGGGAGACGCCGGATTTCCTTTGTTTTCGCGGAGGCAAACAGACCCCCGACTAACGCAGACAGAGAACGTGAAAAGAGAGAAAGAGAAAGATAGAGGGATAGAGAGAGAGAGAGAGAGAGAGAGAGAGAGAGAGAGAGAGAGAGCGAGAGAGAGAGAGAGAAAGATCTGTTTTGGTAGCGGTGTATCGATTATTGACACTCCGCTCGAACTCGCGGACGACAGGGAGAAGCGGTTCTGCTTGGTCTATATATTGTTCTTTCGGTGCTCCGGTGCCCAATCGATAAGCGAACGAGCGAGCAGGCGACGCGAAACACGCGCCGCGGAATCGTCGTCTCCCCCGGCCTCTGATCTTCGGGATCCTTCGGATCTCGCAGGAGGAAGCGCCGGTCCGCGCGACGACGCCGGATTTTTATGTGATTCAGGCTTCCTCCAATTTTATCGGGCGTAGAAGTCGTATCGAGCGTTCTGGGGATCCTACGTCACGAGAGCGGAGGACCTTCGAACCGGCTGGCCCGCCAACAAGGTTGCGGCGTTTAATAAGAATCGGCTCGTTATCCTTCGGCTCGGCCAACTGTCCGCTGCTGCTGCTGCTTCAGCCGCCCGTAAAAAATCATTTGCATAATACAGATATCGAGCGGCAGAATTGCCTGCCTCCCTTCTTTCTTTCTTTCTTTCTTTCTTTCTTGCGGCGAGCACCAGGAGGTTGCTGCTCGTTACAAGTGGAAACGACGGCCCACGGTCAGACGCGTTTCTATTTTCCATTCGGTGGAACCCGATCGATCTTGTGCTATACGGTCGATGCAACTGCGTTCAATTAACACTATCAATAATCATTCTGGTTCACTTCACACGTCACTCTTTCTTATTCCGCTTTTAGATAGAACCTGAGCGAACTTCTATCCTAGATATTTCCAGATTTGACAATCCGCGATCTTTCACGAGAATCCGCCGAGTTTTTCTGTTCCGCTATTATGTGTGTCTCGATTTAATCTAATCCTTCCGATAAGTTCATTTTGTTATGGTTAACGTTTACACCAACGACATTAGACTTCTACATTGAACATTTGAATAAATTTAGATATCAGTCGTTTAACGTTATCAGAAGCTAGAATGTTCAGTTCGTGTTCTCGTTTGTATATTGTAATCATATTGATTTCATTTCCATTCGTTTTTATGGTTTACTTTATTGGCGTTACTACTATTGTTGTTATTACGATGAAGTTTTGTAAAAAATTTGAAAGGACGTTTGGCTCGTTAATATCAAATAAATAAATAAATAAATAACAAAATAAATAAGTAAATAACTAAATGAATAAGTAAATAACTAAATAAATAACTAAGTAAATAAATAACTAAGTAGATAAATAACTAAGTAGATAAATGACTAGGTAAATAAATAATTAAGTAGATAAATAACTAAGTAAATAAATAACTAAGCAAATAAGTAAATAAATCAGTTAATAAATATTTACCCGTATATCTGCGATTCGTATTATTATTTACATCTACTATATATATATATATATATACACTATTTATATATATATATAAATAGTGTACTCCCGTATATGATTAAATTCAAACGCGAATCTTCGGATCAAACATTTCCGGTACGAGCTCTATCGCGGATGTCTCGTTGACAGAAAAATCATTCGAAACGTTCTTCGCCGAAGAACTACAAGTAGAAACGATTAGTCATGAACAAACATATCTTGCGAATAAAGAATGACGACGAAGTCGTTGCAACCAACATCGGCGACGAAAGCCGAAGTATCCGGTCGAAACTGACCCAGGCGCCGGACAGCGGGGACACGGCCGTCGAGGGAACAGAAGGCGCAGCAACGTACGATCACAAACGTTCGCGGCAAGAGACGGAGTTTTTCGACGCGGTGGTTTCATAAGAACGTGGATATAATACGGTGGGGGGTCGGAGTGGGAGGCGGAACGAGTTTCGGACTAATCAAGAGAGACTGGTCCGACCGTTTGCTCCGATACTAAGGACAAAGAAACCAGTTCGATCCGCGACTGGCTCTGCGTTAGCCACGGTCAGAAAGCCTGCACGGGAGGAATACCTGACCTAAAATAAGCTCGATATCTGCCGGATTGGATATCTGTGAGGCAGAGTCGGAGAATAGATACGAAGAGGCTGCTGCGTATGAAAATCCCTCTCGCAAAAAGGAACGGGAGGAGCGTGCACGCGAAATTACAGGGGATACCGATCGGCCGCGATAAATGTTTCATGAGCGAGAGAATCGCAGCCGCGCTGCAACGGTCGCGATCGTGCAACGCGATCGCGTTTCTCGGCGCTAAGGCCTAGCTTTCTTTCGGGAAGAAATTAGCGCGTTCGATTCGACCGGCTTGCCCTTCGAGAGGGGGAGAGAGAGAGAGAGAGAGAGAGAGAGAGAGAGAGAGAGAGAGAGAGAGAGAGAGAGAGAGAGAGAGAGAGAGAGATTATGTAACGATCAGCCACCGGCGGCGACCACTCTCGGAGCGCATATCGATCAGGCTGCGCTTAATTTCGCGTCCGGAGAAGAAACGGCCGAGAGGTCCAGAGGAGGAGGCCCGGAGGAGGTCCAGGATATTCCAGGGGGTTTAAAGGGCTTCGAAGGGACGTCCGTCCAGCAGGACTCCGCGAACCGCTCTCCAGGCCCGATTAAAGCCCGGCTTTATGCATGGTCCGGTTGACCTCGGTTACCTAACCGGTCGCAAGCGACCAGGAACAAAAGTGCGCGTATAATCCTCCGTTTCGGGGCAACAATTAACCGTGGAATCATCGAGCCACGAATCGCGCCTACAAAACCGAGCTCGTCGAATTTTTAACCAGTCAGCCGTTCTTGCGTTACGTCGAGTATACCGCTGTTCTTTCTTAAAAAATGTCTTATCTACCAATTAGCCATTTCTTAGGGTATTTTAAAATATTTGCAACATCGCGTCACTTTCATTTTTTAACGTTGCAACCGCCGAGTCCTAAACGTGACTAATGTTTTACGACAGTGGCAAGATTAGATTTATTTATAAACATCGCACGATTTCTATTGTAATAAATGCTCGATCAAGGAAGTCCATTTGGATATTTCTCATGGGAACGTTTTGATAATATCAGGAATTGTTGAAGAAGAAATTAGGAACCAGTCATTTCGATTTGTTTGGTAATTCTAGCGTTAAGCGAGGCTGGAATATTCTGCATGTACATATGAGCCGTTTATTTTGAAAGTGGCATAAGTCACTTTACCGTAATGGAAAGTGGTGATTTTTTAATGTTTATACGAAATTATTTATACTGAGAAAAATATCGGTATCCTGAGATAACAGATACAAGTAAATCTTCTCGAAAGTTAGCGTCCATATTTTTAAACGTGTTAAAACGCAAACCCTTAAATATATCGACTTAAAAACAAAGTGACCGAATTAAAAACAAAGTGACTTATGCCACTTTCAAAATAAACGGCTCATATATACTTCGTAGAGTTCCAGATGGAATTCCATTTATTTGTTTCCACTTATTTAGAAATGACTTTATTACTTTAAACCTTCGTTTCGTTCGGACGATCAGAAATGTTAATTGGGGCGATTTAACTAAGGAGGGCAGTACACCCCCGTCGTGCTGTTTACAAAATTTGATGTTCAAATTGCAATTTTAGTGAGAACTAAAATATATTCGTAAATTTTAAGATGTGTTGCATAATTGGAGGCCGAAATGACGAAACAGGGGCAAATCAAACAAGACGAATAATTATTATAAAAAAAACTGTATAGCACAGTTTCTGCGTTAGGTTGTATACTCGTCGCTTACTTTTTGCGACACATTCTGGGTACACCGTTTTCAAAGAGGTCGCAACAGCCAGCTGGTTAACCCCTTGCCGCACTTTAATGAGTCAGACTCGTGGTGGAGATTTCTACTAATAAGCTGTCAGCTATGAATGTTGTTCCGTTCCTTTAAAGCTAGAATTGCCGAACTCTGAATGCAGCTAATGTATATTGGTTTATAAAAACGTCAAGATTGTATTTATTTATTTATTTTGTCCTACGATTTAAGTATCAAGAACGTGTGCCACAAACAACAACAAGAAGCTGTGCCAATCGCGAACTTCTTACAGAATGTAAATACAATGATTCCGGTTAATATTCGGACACTTCTCGAAACGCAATAACTTTTTCAGAACTGGACTAAACAATGACTTGAATTTTTTTTTAGTCGATAGAGCGACCAGTTTTTACTAGACCATAAATTTGCTCAAAGGTTGCTATTACTTAGACTGATAAAAGGAAATAAAAAAACTCTTGTTTTCTAACCTTTTTTATCCGAGCCTACAACGAAAATTTACAAAATTTGTTTTGCAGATCTCGGTAAGTTGTATGCATGTTAAAAATTTCACCGAAATCGATTGACCTTCGTACGAGCTGTAAACAATCGTAAGAATCGGAAGATCGTAAAAATCGCAGGACGCGTCAACTGGTTCCTGCGTCTTTAGTTATTAATAAAATAATTAAATGAGAAACAAAAAACCACAAAACACGTATCCCCTAATCTAACACGAGTCTAACTGCTTATGTTTATATTTGGCCCGACTGACGCACCACGGGTCTCATTTCTGGCCCGATTTTGTGACCATGTCTCTCAGACGTGATAATCATTTCTGGCCCGATTATCCGACCACGTCTCTCGGACGTGGTTGTAGGATAAACGGTTTCTATTATACGGTACAGTTTCTATTATAATATATATATATATTCTTTTTATTAAATAAGTTTACCTAAAAGTTTTTCGTTGATATATTTTTCTAATATCGGGAATTATTATAGAAAAACAATTGGAAAAAATGTTGACTGGTTTTGGTAATTCTAATGAAATTCTATTCTCTTGTCACCAATATTTAAACATTCTAGTAGATGTAAACACGCGATAAACAAAGTTTCTTTCTCTTCTAAGAAATTATTGCGATCGAGAAAGTTCAAATCATTGTAATTGTAACGAAAATAATGGTATACAGAGCAAACGGTTAACAACGTACTCGCGTTCCGAAATCGAAACGATACTACTTCCGAACACGCGTGCTCGATGAACCGACACCGTGAACGCTTCCGCGGTACCCTAATCAATGAAAAGTCACGGATTCGCCGCGCTTACCGGTGAATTACCGAACCCGATTAACCCCGTTCACGGGATAATCCCTGCGACTCGAGCTCCAGTCCAAATATTCCCCCGGCCCTATTGTCCTTGATACGCGTCGGCACGCTCGATAACGTTGCGCTAATGTATACCCGGCCCGATTGTTCAATGAGCCGCGCGCGTTTCCGCGACGTTCTCCGATCCGCGAGACGACCGGCTTTGTTGAAAGTAAGATGCGTTCGAGACGCAACTGGACCGTGCATACGTCGCGAACGTGCAGCACACGTTGTCCGGGCGATCGAGATCAAACAAGAAAATAGGAGCGACGTGTGTGGAAAACGGAGTATTTATACGGCGCTCCGTTTCTAGAGACAATAAAACTCTGCGACAACCTCCGCCGACCTCTTTACGCGATTCTCCATTTTTCTTGAAACATTAACCTGCCGTCTACCGTGCCGGAATCGCCGCGATCAACAATGGGGAGGACCGCGAATATGTATCGGTAGAATACCAGCGCGAGTCAGAGATGACTCCGAGACAGGAGGCCGCGCTTCAGTAGTCGGAGTGTAAGGATAGTGTGTTCAGAAATACATACAGAGTGTCCCGAAAATGTCTCGCAATACGAAAGTAGGGGATTCCTGAGGTGATTTGAAGCAACTTTTTCCTTAGCGAAAATGCAATCCGCGGCTTCGTTTACGAGTTATTCACGAAAAACAGTGACCAATCAGAGATGAGATCATTTGGCGCGAGACGGCCGAGCCAGCGAGCAGAACTGAGCTCCGTGCACACGTTGGCTGGGCCGCCGCGCGCCAGCCGAGCTCGCCTCTGATTGGTCAGTGTTTTTCGTTTATAACTCGTAAACGAAGCCACGGAGAAAATTTTCGCAAAGGAAAAAGATGCTTCAAACGACCTTAGGAACCTCCCATTTCCGGATTACGAGACATTTTCGGGAAACCCTGTATGGTACTATTTAAAAAAGTCAAGATGACGAGCTTTTTATCGAATACAAAATTGTTCGAAATTGTTATTATTGCTCTGTCTTCTCTTCGAAGTACAGTAATGTCTCTCTAATTGACGCTCGGATTGTCCAAAAAAATGGACAATTTTGGAAGAGGAGATACGATTATTCGGGACTTGCTGTTCGTTTTTATAGTCAAGGTTATGTCAAAGTTGTGTCAAGGTTATGCTAGGCTCGAATAATCGTATCTCCTCTTCCCAAATTATGCATTTTTGTGGACAATCCGAGCGTCAATTAGAAAGACATTACTGTACTCGTTAACTTTTATCGCAAAGAATTTGTTGGTGAGATTAGTATAAATGCCTCAAGAATCGGTGCGAACGATAGGACGAGCAGCCTTAATATAGCGCTAACGTAATTTAGTTTTTCCAACGATACTGTGACTAATGAATGGGGACCATTGACGGTTTACGAGCTATCGCGAGATGCCCGAGAAATATTTTAAAAGTTACAGCATCGTTGCAAAAACTGAGTGACAAAACTTCAATCCTCGGATCAAAAATGACTCGCCGATGGTTCTGCTAGTGTTCGTCAAATTGCTCAGATTTTGTGGGCATTCTTGGGGTTGATTTTCGGCACTTAACGTGTTAAACCGGAGATACTATTAAACGGTGCTGGCATATGGCGCGTGCGATCGTTGCCGGCCGCTTCTACCTTCCGGTTTCAAGAACCGTGGACGGTTTCGACTCTGCGGTAGTTGAGAGGCTCGCGAGAAGGGAATTTTAGTCTAGCTTGTGCCGGGCTTATTTTCGAGAAGCGATAATCCCGTCCGCTTTCGCGCCACGGTCACGGAGAGGCACGCCGCACAATGGGGAAAAATTATCAAGCTGGCGTCAAAATTGTAGAATTTTTAACAGAATCGAGATAGAGAAACGATTTTTTTTATTTAAATTAAACTTGAAGAATAAGATTTTTCTTATTCTATTTCTAGAATAAGAGAAAATGAACAACGTCGTATCAACAATTCTCGACGTTACAAATTATATTAAATTTGATACTTTTCGATACAATTTTGATTTAACAAATGTGCATTGCATTTATTCATATAAATATGCTGGAGAGAGAAAGAGAATATATTAACATATATACAGAATACATTATTATTTTCAAAGGCTTGAAATTTCGAACATGAGGGTTCAAGTGATCAGCAATCATTTTTGAGCGATTTGAAAATGTTTATATCTCTCTTCATGATATGCATATGAATAAATGCAATGCATACAATCAAATCAAATCGTTGTAAAACCACTTAAAAGAGCAAAATCAATTAAATCGTTTTTTTTTCTCCAATTTTGAAGTGTTGTACAAATTTTGTTGCAAGATTTAAATTAGGGGTGACAGAATCCACAGAAAATGATGTGTAACAAGTCAAGAAAAAAAAGTCCAATCACATGTCATAATGGATAAACCAAAAAATTATATAAAAAAAATATCAAATATAATATAAATTTCAATGTCGAAAATTGTCCGCGCGACATTCTCGATATTTTCAAATTAAATTCGTAGTTCCTTCATATTCTAGAACAATTTAAGTTTAATTTAAAAAGAAGAATCATTTCTTTATCTCATTTCTGTCAAAAGTTCTACGATTTCGGCTAGGTTTGGTCATTTTTCCCCACTGTGCGCCGGTACTAACTCGAGACCCTCTCTCCATCTCTTCTCTCCGTCTGCCTGTCTCTCTCACTCTCTTTTCCTCTCGGTGGAGCTGGAAGCCTCGCGGCGTAAAATTCCGGGAACGCGTAGAACCGTACCTGAGGTACTCCATGTTGAATCACGCCACATCTGGTGGTCGCCCAGGTGAAGTATCCCACCGCCTTTTACACCTCCTTCGTCCTTGGAGCCGCCCTCGTCCACGCCCCAGAGCTTTTTTGCCGAGGGAGCGATCTGAAACAATAGAAGAAAACGGGTGGTGAGTACCCGGTGGGTCGGCGAGCACGCATTTTCAGAGGAGCAATCGCACCGGATCGCGCCGACACGAAACTCCCAAGAGCTCGCGCGCGTCCGCTGCCCGCCGGAGCGCCGAAAGATACCGGCGAGTCTACGCGCGATCCCATTAATTACGCTAACGAGCCGCAGATCCGCTCGGAATTAGCGTATCTTGCGTGCGCGGCCGATCGTCGAACTCGATACGCAGCGTATTACCGGCGCGCACCGCTAAGAATTGTTAATGTCTCGGTCTATAAATAAAATTCAATTGAATTTCGCTCGACCATTTCGCCGCGATCGGGACACCGTGCACACCGTCGGCTACAGTCTATTTTCCGAAGGGAGAGCCCCGAAGGTAAACCGACGATCGCAACAGCTGTTCGCCCCCACTCTACGACGGCTCTAGGCACGACACGTGTGCGTGATAGCAGACTGCATCGTCTCCCCTCCTTCGTGGAACACCCGAAATTTCGCGGCGGAAAATCAATCCGCCAGCGAGTCTCCCCGGATGTCTTATGGGAGGGCAACCCTGTCAACATCGGCTATATATACCAGTCATTTTTAAGATAAAATTTTCAAAATATGCACGTGTTGTCATAGCATTCTTCGCGACAGATACAAATACGTGGAAACATCGGCTGAAAAACTTTAATTTTGTAAAAATATCACACCAACCAAATGATTCGTTTGACAATTTCACAATCGTATTTGTTTTTATGATAAATATAATGAGAATTTTGAACTTTTATATTTAAGGTTTATAAGCATATTGGAATTATATTTCCTCGGTAAAAGGAGGGTTGCACTAAACGATTGTATCAACAATCGACGATGTTTATAACAATTCTGAGCTTTGTTCAGCAATTTTTCAAAACATATTTTTGAAGGTACTTCTCGCAGACTCGGCATTTCTGTCGTCCCCAATGCAACAGCAATTCATTTTATCGAACTGCCGAAAATTGTGCGATTGAGCGATCGACTTGCGAGGTTTAATAGTCAGATTTTCGTTGATTTTGTCCGGCGGCCAAGGAAGATTGCCGACGCCCGTTACAGGACGATATCGATCGAAAGACTTTTAGCGAATTAATAATTAAATATTTGACGATCCACTTTGCAGCGGGGATATTTGAAACACTCTCGCGTCCCGAATCTGCCAGATAGGCTCCCAAAGTTGGGCTCGCCCTCCGAGCTTATCCGGCAGACTCTATCTTAAACGTGATTGGAATTCACAGCGGTGTCTCGCGTCCGACCCCTCGGTGTCTCGAGCTTTCCAGCCGCTATCGAATATCTTTCGTTCACGCAGTTTGCTGCCACCCGCGAACCAAGACCTCCGATTTTCTCTTTTCATTAAACATCGCTGTGAAGCTGCTCGATGTAACGGAAAATAATGCTTTCGTTTTCACAGAAGCGATTTTTCCAATTGTTGCGTCTACGTTCTACGTACGCGGCTGACGGTCGTCTGCTTCGGAAGCAGTCTGAACGCGAACACGTTGTGGTTAATTTCATATAAAAATGTCCGAAGAATTATTCTAAATTATTCTTAGAATAATCTCTATTATTAGAATTATTCTTATACCTAAAAAAAACTGCATATATATATACGTATTGTTTTCAGTATCTGGTAAATATTTTTTTGCTAAAATGTTACAATAACCCTCTACACCTCGCTTTTTGTATACATTTTTAACACTAGATTTACGGAGCACTATGAGCAGTTATTTTATACTATATAGTATATAGTATAAAATATATTATGAAAGTAACAATATAAAATATAAAAGTAACAATAATAAGACATTTAGTCTCATTTTAAACGAGTGTTATTACAATATTTGCCGCAAGAAACAGACACATTGAATAAACAACTCATAAGTGTATCTTTACAATCTGAATAATCGTAATTTACAAAATTAATAACCTGACATTTTCACGGATTCCGTAAACTTAGGGTCAATATTCCTTGTACAATAAATTATCCCTAATTGACGCTCAGCTTGGAAACAAAAATGGACAATTTGGGAAAAGAAGATACGATTATTCGAACCTTGCGGCTCGTTTTTACAGTTAATATTGTCAATTATTATATTATGCTGAACCGCAAGATTCAAATAATCGTATCTGCTCTGCCCAAATAATTCATTTTTGTTTAAAAGCTGAGAGTCAATTACGGAGAATTTACTTCCTTATTTTATTCCTTCCTTTATTTATTTCCTTTCGTCAAAATTCTCAACGCGACTTCTTCGACTTTTAATAGTAACAAATAAATTTCGTTCTATCTAATAAAACGGCAATATACTGAATGATAAGTGCATCGTACGAAAATCATATGCGAAGCATGCGTTTGATCGCAAGAGCCTGGTCTGACGCGTCCGACGCTAACAGAGAAGATCATCCGCGCGCGGACGTCGCGACTAATCGCAAGCGGCGAACGCGTACGTCCAGAGAGCCGTTTACGTTCGACGCTTGCAGTACATTCTACCTTTACCCGTGATTTCCCAAGCTCCGTTGCTACGATATTTTTCTGAAAGTAAATGAGCGGCGTTGGTGACCCGTACGCTCCCGCTGTTCCCGACCTCACCTAACACTGGAGGTCAGTGACGTAACGGCGAGTCGCGGGTGGGGATGGAGAGAGAGAGAGAGAGAGAGAGAGAGAGAGAAGCGTGTGCAGACTGCACAGAGATTGCGGGATCCTAGATGCGGGTACACTACTGCACGCGCGGCGGTGACAGTGCAGGCTCGAGAGCCTCGGTGCATTCTCGTCCGCATTGTCGGTCCCGGCCTGCTGCGGATCGTTAAGCGGAAGTGTACCGACTCGATTACACGGACGATGGCTGTGGTTCTTTCGAGTCCCTTCTTTTCATCGGGCGCTATTCAGCTGAAGAGCCCGAATCGCACGGATCCCGCAAAAACGGTCCCGATCTTCGAGTTCGTTCGAGGCTAGTGGCGCCGGTTACTGCGAGGTGACCAATTGCTGTGTCTTTGGTTGGTGTGCTTTCGGGAATAGTTCACTTGATATTCAACGAATCGACTTCTTTTATTCAGAAATAAACAAAATGAAGGAGCAAAGAAATTGATAGCGCCTTATTCGTTAATTATAACGTTAATTATGCTCGAGAACGAGAGTTGGCAAATTTTATTCGGATGACGGATGGAAGAATAAAAATGTATTTAGAAACAAAATTTATTCGAATGAGATTTGATTCGACGCTGTCGAATGAAAATTCGATCGAATAAGAATTCATCTTTATACGAATTTGTCCGAAAGAAATGTTATTCGAACAAGAATTCGTTCGATTAAGATTTTAATGGTATAAGAATTTATTCGTGTAGGAATTCATATGGTAAATAATTAATAATATAAATTAGTAAATAAAAATTATAATAATTAAATAATAAAAATTAAATATAATTAAATTAAATAAGCTTGAATAAACATGATAAAATATAAAGTGTATTTTCACGGTGCATCGATTTATTTCTTCCATATTACTTTATCGAATTATTCGAATAAAAAAGTATTCGAATAAACAGATAGGACAATTTAGAACGGATGACGAATCGTACCAATAAATAGACAGAATAATGTATGACGAATAAAGAATTATCCGACTAATTTGCGACGAATAAAGAATTATTTGAATAATTTACAACGAATAAAGAAATTATTCGAATAATTTATAACGCATAAAGAATTATTTAAATAATTTATGACGACTAAAGGATTATTCGAATAATTTACGTCGAATTATTCGAATAAAGAATTATTCGGTATAATTTATGACGAATAAATAAAATAATTACTCGAATAAAATATTCGTCTGAAAGGAATTTGTTCGGATAATGATCTTCGACCTATATTTATTCCGAACGATCTGAACAATGCCGAATTTTGCCGAAAGCAAACGGAAGGTACAGCAATTGGTGAGCCCACAGTAAACCGGCCCAACTACCCTAGCAGCTAACTAGGGGATTAACTTACAAACGGCTCAGTCTTTCGTCGTCCACTTGCTCTCTCTCTCTCTCTCTCTCTCTCTCTCTCTCTCCCTCCCCCTCTCTCCGATGTCGACGCATGCAAGGTAGACGACACGGAGCTACGGTGTCTCGTCGCGTAGATAATTGCAGGTATGGTTCACCCTTTCGAGCTAGACCCGATGGAACCCGACGCAGACCGGTGGAACAGTGAATTATTGAGAGGACCGCGACCAATCGCGCGCCGCTACGTCCGTGCGCGTTAGGCGGCCCGACAATTGCTCGATTTACGCTCGCCGCGTGTCTTCCACGAACGGCCGAGTGTCTCGGAGCGTGTTTCGCAACGCGACCAACAACCGTGTCCACGGTGCTGACGGCCCCGGCCGACCCTAGCCGCCCTCGAGAACCGTTCTCGATTCCGACTATTTAAGGGATTAGGTCACTTTGAAATTCTAGCGACCCGATCGCGCCATCAAGTCCCGTTTCTACTTAGGCCCGTTGCGAGCTGGTTTATGTCGAGCCCGGCTATTGCAGGTGTGCAGTAATTTCTCCCTAATTCGCGCTCAGATTGCGCACAAAAATTTGGGAAGAGGAGATACGATTATTCGAGCCTTGCGTCTCGTTTTTGTAATTGTCGACAACCGGTAGCTATAAAAACGAGCCGCAAGGCTCGAATAATCGTGCATCCTCTTCCGAAATTGTCTATTTTTGGACGCAATCTGAGCGCGATTTAGGTAGAAATTACTGTATACGCATATACACCTGATAGCCGGCCACGCTCGACCAAGGGATTTCCGTTAGGTTTTCAGTACGACTAACACATTTTTCCAAGCGTTTGCCTGTCCATGTCAGAAAGGATAGTCTGTTCTTTGCAAGGGCACAATAGACCTCCGAATACATCAGGGGTGACCAAAGTGTCGACGCGTAACTATTTCTAGTCGCCCGCTTGTCTGATATTATCTATGTTTATTCTAAGTTTAAGATTATTTTTGGCTTTAAATTATACTACTAAACCGCCGCCTGCAATTTAAAAAAAAAACAGGTCGCCCGTAGTGACTAAAATTTGGCCACCCCTGGAATGCATCGTGATATACCAAGTCTACTTCTCGTCATATTACAAGCCACGAGAATTTTATGCATCTTTCAACTCGAGTTTTTTCAGAGAACGAAGTCTGAAATGAAATAATGCTATTCTTCTTTTTCGACTTAATTTTGCATGTAAGATCATTCTCTTGCCCGATGTACCACGACTTTCCGAACACCCTATTGAATATTTACAGGCAACGTAAATAATCGTAACAGCAAATATAATACCAAAATTTAAAATATTATGTCCCTCGCAGGGACAACCTTCAACACACCCTATATAGTATAGTAGTATAGTTATATAAATAGTAGTATATTAGTAATATATGAGTAATATATTAGTAGTATATTAGTAATATATATGAGTAATATATTAGTAGTATATTAGTAATATATAAGTAATATATTAGTAGTATATTAGTAATATATTAGTAATATATTAGTAATATATAAGTAATATATTAGTAGTATATTAGTAATATATTAGTAATATATTAGTAATATATTAGTAGTATATTAGTAATATATTAGTAGTATATCAGTAATATATGAGTAATATATTAGTAGTATATGAGTAATATATTAGTAGTATTGTATATTAGTAATATAGTTACTAACTATAGTACTACTATAATTACTATATTCACTATAGCATAATTATATAAATAGTAGTTTCAAGCCTCAAAAATAATATACAGATAGTCTCAGCAATTTCCGGCCGCAAAGAGTACTACTCGTAAGAAGAGCTAGGTTTCCTTTGCCGCGCTCTGGTTCCGCCATTTTTTAAGAAAAAGTTAATTTAAAAATTGTAACTGTTCTTTGGAACATGTACATCAACGACCTTCGACCAGATTTCGTATTGCACTTACACTGTATAGTCATAAAAAAATTGTAAACTTTACCCTATCTATGGGATCACTAAATTTAACACTTAAGGGATAACGCGCGCGCGCGCAACCCCGAGTCTTTAAGAAATAGAGGTCAGACTTAGGAATACCTTTCACAGGTGATCACTAAATAAAAGATTTAGTCGTTCTGAGAGAATATAAATGCAAGTTTCAGCTTCATTTTCCAATTTTTTAAAAGTAAAACTCGTACAAAATAGCGAAGTTATTCGTTGTTTTCGAAACCCTTTCCCGTAGAACATTGATTGTCTGTTCGTCACAGTTGGCAAGTACTGGGACATATGAATTTTAAAAAAAGAAAAAAAAACATTGTTGATTCATAAACTGGGAACTATTCTGTAAAAGCAGGCGCACGGATTTTCAAAAATTTTAACATTCGTAGAAATGCTTGCAGTTCAAAGAAAAAACAGCTGTTTTGTCTGAAAAGATCGACTTTAAATGCTTACAAAAAAAATCAAACAATTGACACATCAAGAAAACCGTGATCTACAATTGTATAATCCTCTATGCAGGCTGTCTCTATAAAATTTGAAGGAAATCGAACGCATAGTTCCAGAGATTTCGCAACGGCGAGCTTGAAAAGTTTTCGGATAACTTTTCTCTCTGCTAAAGGAAGATCATTGAAATTTCACCTTCAGCTTTAGACGTTCGAATGTTGAAATATCGCTCTGACATGACATCGAACACGCGTGAAACTTGAAGAAAATTAAAAAATGATCGATTTTTTTAGCCGCTCGAGTTAGGACGTGCGCGCCTCCCTTAATCGATTGTTCGGGGCGCAACTCCGCGGTCGCGTCCGCTCGTGACTCATTCGACCGCGGCAAAAAGGACGGAGGACAGAAGACGAGAGACGGGAGATAGAAGAAGACTGTGGAGGCAAAAGACGCGAGTCGGAGGGTGTAGGGAGAGAAAAGGGAAGCGCGATCGCCGGGCCAGCAATTTTACGTTTGCACCGGGCAAGAGGCGGAGAGAGAGAGAGAGAGAGAGAGAGAGAGAGAGAGAGAGAGAGAGAGAGAGAGAGAGAGAGAGAGAGAGAGACCAGGCGGTCTCCACGAGCGCACGCGATATTTATATTTTATTGATCATACGAACGATATCACGTACAATAGCACGTGCGTCATGCGCCGAGTAGGTGTACCCATGGCCCGACACACATCAACCGGCGACGTATCGAACACGAGTACGAGCTGTTTA
Organism: Megalopta genalis; assembly: GCF_051020955.1. Lineage (NCBI taxonomy): Eukaryota > Metazoa > Arthropoda > Insecta > Hymenoptera > Halictidae > Megalopta > Megalopta genalis. The sequence continues at coordinate 12,166,283 of NC_135022.1, forward strand.
TCGCTCGCGGGCACCGTCGTCGAACCAACGACGTTTAATTGTGTCTCGCACACCGCACCGTAACGTGAGCGGACATCCTTTGCAACAAATTCCCTCCCCGCTTATCGGCGCCATGCTCGAAACCGACGAATACGATAAGACCGCGTTTCCTTGGCACAGATCCCGCTAACAAATTGCCCGGCCAAACTTGGAAAAATCAGATCGACTCCGTCACGCGAGACGATTCGATCTCCGACGTCAAAAATCCGCCGAGCAGGCTAGAGCTCGCCGGAAATTAAGAAGACGCGCGAAACTGTTCCGGGGGGCTCGATCGTTTCAATTTTTTAACCCGCGACTCGTGTCAGCGAAGGAATGATATACCGAGCCGGACACGTGACGTAGATTTCGAACAGAATCCCCGTGAGACACGAAAATCGTTCGTTTTCTTCGAGCGCCGAAATGCATCTTGAACTTCTTTTTTTTAAATATTATAGTATATTTTTTACCGAACTGGCTGCCATTTTGCGAAGAATCTAAATTTTTACTATACAAAATTTCAGAGAGGAAAAGTTTTGTTGAACGTAATCGAAGTGATTTAGATTTTTCTAGATATCAACCCTTTGCAATCGGAACCATTTTAGCTCGATATTCAAAATACTCTATCTAACCTCTGGTATTTCCATTTTATATAACCTGTTGCATTTTATGCATTTGAAATTGAATTTTGTGACCTGTGCAACAGTTGCACTTTTAAATATAAAATATAAATGTAGTTTTTTAAATATAAACAAACTTGACAATATTGTAATTGTTTTGAAAGGTGATACACGACAATTTTTAGCGGTGCGTTAGAATCGCCGCTCGACTGGAAAGGTTTAGTATGCGCCGTATAAGACAAGATATTTTTTTAATTTCATTCAGATAAAAGATATACATAGAAGTCGGGAATGGTTACCGTTGAGATTCTTATCGCTGAACAGCCTTCATAAAACCACGTATTCATGACTTGTTTCTCGATATGTTTTTTCTTTTTGTAATTACAGACTATGTAGGTGTAACTGTGTCACTTATACAGGGTGTCCAGAAAGATTGGGAAAAAACTTGTGTCACTGTGTGTCACTGAGCTGAAATAGATGAAACATGTTCGTATAAACTTGCGTCCGAAAGTGGTTTATTGAAAAGATACAAGCGTTAAAAATTTATGTAAGCGATCGAAATTTATGTAAGCGATCGAAATGTATATAAGCGTTCAAAACGTATATAATTGTTCAAAACTTACACAGATGTTCGAAATCGAATATAAGTATTGCTTTTATAAAAATACGATAGAAACAGAAGATCAATTTTGGAAATGTACTCGAACTGCACTTACTATTGTTTCAAATACGAATGGAATATTTGAAAGAGTTCATCAATCACTAATTCATTCATCTGCATTCTTGCAGTGCTGCTTATATCTTTTTAATAGAACATGTTCTTCGAACACGAGTTTATATGAACATCTTTAGTTTATTTGATTTCAGCAACGCAGAGTGCAACCAAACCATTCTGAACACTCTGTAGACACCCATCGATTCTAACCTACTCAATCGATGAATAAAGAGTCGAAGTCTCGTGAAAAATGAACACAAGGCAAACAGTGGATCCGACTCTGGTGAGCAAGGATTACTTAATTTCGACGTGGAATTAGGAATGTTCGACGACCTCCGCGATCCGCGTAATCAAACTTGCGAGTCATTGTTGGTCCATTAAGCGGTAGATGTGTCCTCAGTTTGCTCCGATAGCGAGAAGAGAAGAGGAAACAAGATGGCGAGAAAAAAAGGGAAAAAGAGAGAACGAGAGAGAGAGAGAGAGAAAGAGAGAAAGAGAGAGAAAGAGAGAGAGAGAGAGAGAGGGAGAGAGAGAGGGAGGGAGAGAGAGAGGGAGGGAGAGAGAGAGGGAGGGAGGGAGAGAAAAAAGTATTTCCAGGTTGTGTCCCGATCGAGGCTCGTCCGTCTTTTCACCTAGATCGACAAATCGGCGGATAAAAGGGAACCGAGAAAAAATCGAACGAGTCGCGCGGGTTTAGAAACCGGTTAGAAATCCCACGGGTGAAAACACCGGCTGAAAGAGCGTAGCTTGGCTTCGTGTGCGGCGATTCGCGCGTCAAGTTGGAAAGCGAATCTTCGTTTGCATCGTCCTACGGGCACACGGTTCTTCTTTCTTTCCCTCGTTCCTTCCCTTCCGCGCACGTTCCGCCGATTCTTTCCGTATTTTCTTCCCTGTTTCTCCCATTTCTCTCTCTCTCTCTCTCTCTCTCTCGGAACGCATCTCGCGCCGTTCGCGGGAAGAGAAGACGAGCTTCGTACGGCGCTCTCGCCGTAGAAGAATTCTTGAAAATTCCGGTGACTCGAGGACGATCGTAATAAGAATAACGTCTGGCCGTTACGTAACGAGCCGAGGAAACTAAAACGGGTTTTGCACCGTTTGTACTCGAGCAACCCTGCCCCGCGTCGCGTCGTCGCTCTCTCGTCGCAACGCTACCCACTCTGGGGCCTCCGCGAGCGACGAGGACGAGCTGCGTTTCCGTTCTCGGAATCGACGCGAAACGAAAGGTTTCCACTTGCCTCGCGCTAATGCACCACTACCGAACGGTAGACGCTACCTTCGCGTGGCGCGGCGCGTCGCGTTCGACCACCCGGTAGACGAAATTACCCGGCCGCTGTTCATTCGACGGGCAAGAATCACGGTGTACTAGAACGACGGGGGGATCCGGGTCCGTCTGGACCCGAAGTATAAACATTGTTATTTGCGTATATCGAGTCTCTGACAACGAAGTTTTAACCCCTTGCGTAACGATTTATTTCCAAAGAAACCCGCTTGTGCAGACAATTGAATTTAGCGCGACTCTGTGCGAGGAACGATCACAAAGTGAAATGAAAATGTTTCTGTTTTTGTTTGATATATTTATATGCACGCGGACGACGCTATTTCATATGCGATAGAACGAATTAGCGAAGCAACGCTGATATGAAATCAAAATTAAAAAATATTCTCCTTAAGTTACAATGAAACTAAGGAAAAAGAAATTCCTAATTTAATGGTACTTGTTGCGAACAGAATTTACAAACAATTCGAATTCCTTTTTAATATTACTTAAGATAATGGAGAGATGAAAATAATTGATAAGTTTCGCCGTAATATTCGTAATATTCTACGAAAATTATTCAAAATGCAAACATCGTTCAATTTAGTTTCTAATTCTTGCAATCGATGTTGACAATTGTTGTCTTTGCATGAAAATCCGTGGTCTAATAGCGACAGAATTTTAGACGCTCGTTTGAAATTGTCGATATCGTCGGGAACTGATTCGGGAGCGGATCATCCTGCGGTAGAGAAAGCGGCACAGTTCTGAAGCCAGCTCTTCGGGAGGCAGGATAATTAAAGAGAAATGATCTATTAAGTAATTATCTATTACGCGCCTGATTCTATAGTATTTCGTTAGCAAACAGGCGGTGTAACGCTGTGTATTCAATTAATGAAACACGAGTCGCAATTAAGACATACGCAAGGCAATTTGTTCGCACGGCGAACATACTTTCACGGTTTTCTGGCTCCTATCGAAGAGAACTTTCCTTAATTCGAGTCGTAACACGGGTTATGCGGACGATATGCCCGCGCCGCGCGTAAAATTTATGCATGCGATCCAATAATAAAAAAAAGCAGCTGGTTACGCAAGTAATCGAATGCACAAGACTTTGTACTGCTGGATATCGAGTGCGAAAGAAACGGCGATAATTTCGCGAAAATTTTGCATTCGTTGCGCGCATTGTTTCGTTCCGTTTAAAAGCGTGTCGACTCGTTAGAACGAACAATTCAATCATTTTCTCGTCGCGTCGTTGCCTAAAATAATTACTTGTTCGCGTGTCTAAATAAGTTGAATTCCAAATCGAATGTGAAATAGACTATTATCAGACTATTTGTAATCGGAGCCATTTTAACTTGAAATCTAAAATATTTCTTGCCTATCTTTTTATTTTATCTATTTTTTCTTTAAATATAAACAAATTTGATAACATTTTATAAAACCTGCTGTATTTTATACGTATGAAATTGAATATTGTAACTCGTGCAGCAGTTCACTTTGAACAGCTTTTTAAATCTAAAGAAATTTGATAATGTTACAATTATTTTGAAACGTGGTACGATAATTTTTAGTGGCGAGTCAGGGTCATCGCTCCACTGGCAAAGCGTTAATAACGTCATCTTGTTACTTGCAATCTATTAAAATTAATAAAAACGGAACGCGGCAACTAAGCGACGCCAATCTTTCGCAACAGATGCTGTAAATTTATATTTTGCACGAAGATTCGCCGTCTATTCATTGTCGTTTCCAATATTTCCAGCCGGTGGACAAACGAAGGTGTATCTTCGCTATCTCTCACCTATCCGGTAGCCGGATGTCTCGCGTACCCGGTTCGAATCAATAGTTCTACGATATAGACTCGGCTAATTTCCTTCGGATCGGCGCGACACGTGTCGTCACGCGATGCACCCCGGGATTTGCCGCCCCCATCCTCGATAAAAAGGTTTCTGCACCGTGAAGACGCGGCTCGAGCCAATTCGAGAGGGTTCGAAGGCAATCCGTCGGCGATTCCCGCGGCTCGCAGCCAACGGGAACACGTTTTCTAACCGTACCGTTGCAACGAGGTGCGAAACGAACCGTGGAACCATCAACGGGACTGCGACGGTACGACAAGCCACGTTGCAATTAGCTTCGAATCCGAACCAGCGATCGGCATTTCGTACGATTCTTTTCTTCCCCCGAACAAATGATGCGCTAACTAAGCCGCCGGAAAACCCTGACCAGATAAATTCGAGTCCTCCGCCGCAGTAGCATATCGTTACCCAATCGTTTGGCTCGCGAAAGGTTTCTCAAGGTTTCTCCTGCCCGGCAACCCCTTCGAGCAAGCCGCACTATTGCCGCAAAAAGTCCGAGTGTCGCGTGCATTATTTAAATCTGAATCTTTGAAGGAAGCATCCCGGGTCACGTAAACGCAAACGTTTAATGGCCAGAAAGCCAAGATTGAGAACGGAGAAGGCGAAACACGTCCGCGGACGTTATTTTTATGCGTGGTTATTTATGGCCCGAACTCAACTTTTAGATTCCCATATCTGCACAGAATTTTATTTTCTCTCAAATAAGGATCCTTCGAAACCTCAAAGTTCAAAATATTAGATTTTACTGACAATTTTCCGATCAGATATACAGTGCGATGCGAAAGTATTCGAACGCCTTTTAGGACTGAACGACTTTTATTTTTATAAGTGTTAGGCCAAGCAATTCAAATTTTTGTTCAGATGTTAGAGGGATAAGTTCACTAGACAATGGCTAGAAAATTGTTTTCAAAAATTGCAATTGGCTACGATGGCGAAACAAATAAAAAGAACTTTCGTCTTTTCACTTTTTGTAATTAGAAGTAATAGCGAAATTAAAAAACAGTATTTTAGTCATTTCTAATGGTGCCTTAGAATCGCCATCCGACTGCGAAGGATTAACACTGAACCTATTTTAAAATTGCTGGTATTATATCGACTCTTTCGTAGCAAATGTTTGAATAAATTTCTCAATCCAAGTATTCATTGTAATAAAAATCGTGGGGACAGTCTAAATAAATTCAGTCTTACCATTTTCACAGAGCAACACATTCGCCAATTTTACTGCTCGGTATGTTTAGCGTTAATATATATTCTTGACTCTACTCTTTTATCGTGCCATCTCCGTTCTTTCTTCTTTACGTCTTTTTTAATACGCTATCCGTGCGACGTATTGTCATAAAATAAATATTATTATTACAGTACTAAAATTGGTGCCGAGACGAATTCATTGACCTACTATACTACAACCTGAAATCTTAGAACGACGCTAAAATGCTTCAAGCCGCAGAAAGCGAATTCCCGGACCACTGTGCCGTTGGCGAAAAGACGAGCGAAGACGAACAAAGACGAACCACGCCGATACACAGCGCTATCGTTATCATTATTGTGTAACGTCGGCGGCATATTGTCTTCCATTGGCAGGTACTACATCTTTGTGAGCCGTGGAGCCACGATTCCAGGGTTGGAAAGCAGGCACTTTGTGAAGGCTGAATGCGCCGCGGTGCCGGATTAAGGAATCCGTCGGACGTTATTTTTAATTAGTCTGCGGAATCGGCGCGGCGAGACGAAACTTGGCCATTGAAACTGACTCGGGGCTCACGACTGCATATTGAACTTGATCCCATCCAAAACGAAAGGTTCGGTTCGGTAAGGCAAAGGTAAGGGTAAGGGTAAGGGTAAGGGTAAGGTTCGGTCAACCGGGGGCGATACGCCGCGAGTATCGACCGCGTCGCCGGCCGGCAGAGACGCTTTTGCACGTTCAGGCTAGGGAAGAGAGCGAGAGAGAGAGAGAGAGAGAGAGAGAGAGAGCGAAAGAGAGAGAGAGAGAGAGAGCGAGAGAGAGAAGGTAGGAGGACCGAAAACCGGGCCGAACCTAGAGGGACAGAGACAGACAGAGGGGGAGAGAAGAGTCTAACCCACGGTCGACTTTCTCGTTCCTGGAACGCGAACAAAGAGGGGACCCCAATATAATAATCCATTTCCACGGATTAACTGATGGGCACATCCTCGTGCATCCTGGGTGCGCCGCCACATTAACGAGCGACCCGCGTACTATCGACGCGCGAATCAATTTAGAGAAAGTCCCGTCTCTCGCGCTGGCTCGCCCGCCTCCCATCCTCCTCTCCTTCTCCTGAATAACTAATGCCGAACCGAAAATATGGAATATTCCGTCGCGGCACCGCGCCGATAGGATAACGCGGCGAGGTCGCCGGGGAGACGGCTAGCCGGAAGCTATTTAGCTTCTCTCGAATTTACGACTAGGTCGGGGGTTGCCGCGAGGCCTTGACGGAAGGCGCGCGCGCGATCGCGTCCTGGTCGTCGAACCGCGAGAAACGGAGACGCGAAACGCTCCTTTCGCGTGTCCTCGCGCGGTCCCGCGCCGATGTAACTCGGCAGTTGGGGGAGAGCAGGGTGGACAGCTGTTGCGACGAAGGAGGCTTTTAAGGTCTCTTATTTCGAATCGACAGGAGCGCTGGCTGCGACTTCGCGAGATGTTTATCTATCGGAGATGGTACGTCAAGGATCGGAGACAGATGGTAATTTCAACGAGTTATCTCGAGCGACGTCGTCTTGCGGAATTAACGCTGAGAAGGGCACTGTGCGACAGAGCCGTTGAGAAGGCTTCCGGTAGGTAAAGCGTTAAGGCGGGTGTCCATCTGTGAGTAAAACTCTCGACAGTTGCTCCGTAGTTTAGTGTATGCGGGACCCGCCAGGCCCTTCAACCCCTGCCCGCGCGTCTTATTAGATGTACGAAACTGATTCGTTTTATGAGAGTATAATAAATTCTCTGTAACTGACGCTCAGGCTTGGAGATACGATTATTCTCGAATAATCTCGCCTTTTGCGGCCTGTTTTTATAGTTACCGATTATCAACCGCTATAAAAACGAGAATTGCAAGGCTGAAAATTCTTCACAAATTGTCCGTTTTTGTTTCCAAGCGGAGCATTAATTAGGGAGAATTTACTGTAGTTATCTGATAGAGGCCCTAATACGACTGGAGCCTCGAGACTCCCCGCATACAGCTAGGCAAGATGCGGGATAGGGTAGGGGGTCTGGCGGGTCCCGCGTATACGAAACTATAGAGCACGGGTGGCCAAACTTTTGATCAGTACCTATTTTTCAAATTATAGGCGGAGGTCTACCAATATCGTATGTATTAAGTGATCATAAGGAAAGTAGTAATTTGAAGCGAAAAATAAGTTTAAATTTAAAATAAACATAGATAATATCAGACTGGCGACTAAGAATAGTTACGCGGTCGACGCTTTGGCCACCCCTGCTGTAGAGCAACTGTCGAGAGTTTACTCTGAGATGGACAACCGCCTTTATTAAAACCTACTCTTTCTTCCCCCGAACCCTCCCAAGTCAACGTTTCCAAGACAATATCTCGTCGAATCTCATCGGACGCTCTACGGCTGGTGACTCCGTTGATTTCTTCCGACGCTATTCTGCTTTCGGTCAATTTATGAGAGGATCATAGATTCGCCTAGCCTCTTAAGGCTGTAGTTTCCGTCGACGGACGAACCCCATTGTGTCAGATAGAGGTTGAAAATTAAGTCGGGTCGGGATACCTCGAAGGTTTATAAAATTCGGGTACCGGAAAGAGAAATCTGGTCGAGTAGGGATCCCGAAATCAATTGTATTCTACATGCCAATTTGGTAATAAAATAATATTCACATTCTCTATTGTGAGCTGCTTCACCTTTATTTTATTATGCTGCTTTTCCTTTATTTTATATCTCGTTATAGTAGACATAGAATAGAATGACCTATGCAAATTTGAAAATTTCTCTGGAAAATTTAGTTGAGATCTTTTGACATTTATTGTCATGTGAAAGTTTCTAGCTACACGATATTTCCACAGGTCGTACCGCTTCCTTAAAGAACAAAGGTAGTTTTCTTGAGGGATCTGGCCACGAAGTGGAGAAGGCAGGGGTGCCTTTTGGTAAGAGGACTGTGATTGACCGCTCGCCACTTACTTACCCCAGAACCATCGAGGCGAACGTTCTTTGCATAGACTCAAAAATTGCTGACATGCCCATCTATTTGCACGTTACGTCATGTACGTTATGTCATCCGTTACATTTTATGAAATCAAGATAACAGCAATTATGGTTATTTAACTTCACGCGTTTCGTTTCGGTATCCCGTCGTTTTCCATTGTACCGAACTCTGTTTGTTATCATTTGTTCAGCTTTTCTTACTTGTCTGTTCGACAGTCGTCACTAGACCGCAGATTTTTATGCATTCATGATAAAAATATATAGATGCAACTTAAGATGGAACAAAGATTAAAACAATTGAAAAATGTTAATGCGTTATTTTTGATCTATTAAGGTTATCTCACACAATTTTTATTCGACATAAAAAGCCACAGGCCAGTCATCACCTTCCATTCTAATTTTGCAACAGGGTTGGTCCCGTTAAAATATTAAAATAAATAACCGAGCTCTAGGTGTACCAGTAGCCTCGGCAACTTGCATTTTACACAATGCTGGGGAAAATAGTAAAATAGTAAAATTAAAATAGTTAATACAAACCTTCAAAAAAGTAAATAGACTCCAAATATTTTTATCTTTTCACGTAATATAGAATTTGACAAATAAACTTTCGTTTGAAACAGCAGTTACATATGGGCGTTAAGTAGTTAAACATATTTGAAATGCTATTTCCATATGTAACCACTATTTCAAAAACAGTTTATTTACCAAATTCTGTATTACACGAGAATTTAAGAAGATCTGTAGTGTCTATTTACTATTTGAAGAACCGATTTTCCCCCAGTCCTGGTTTTATACATACAACAAAGAAAGGCCCATCGACCGATACTTTTGACCGACTGTGTACGCGGGCTAGCCTGGCGTCGGCCGGTCGAGAATTAAAGGGACGAAGAAGATGCCGAAGATAGCTTCCTCCGGAGGATTTGCTCAGCGCGTGGTGGGGAGGACCAGGGTCTAGAGTACTACTATCGGAGGAGACGTTAGCCCCGAACGGCTGTGCTCCGAAACCAGGCCTTTCTGTTTCGAGGTTCGTAACAGGTGCTTTGGCTCCGGCCGACAGAAACTCGTACAACAATAGCGGCGAGCAGAGATCGGATGCGTTCGTTAGGCGAGACCGCGCGAGCGTTAGCATTCCGTGTCTCAGAACCGGTCAGCGAAAATTTTTGCGCGTTCAGCGTGAGCGCACAACCGAAGAAGCGAGCAAGAAGAAAACCTGCGGGGAAAAGAGACGGGCGAAGAAAGAGAGAGAGAGAGAGAACGAGAGAGGGAGAGAAAGAGAGAGAAAGGGGGGGAGAGAGAGAGAGACTCTCGTTGGCTAGAAGAGGAGGCGATGTGGTTCTATCCCTTGGAACCGTCCAGCAGGCAGCAGAAGCACTTTTGCACGTTGGCCACAGCCACGGCAGGGAGGAAAGCAGAGGTGAAAAAAACGAGGGTGCCTGGCGGGAGCGAGAGAAAGAGGGAGACACTGATCAGCAGAGGGGAAGAAGAAGCCGAGAATCAGTCGAGACGAGACGAGACGAGACGGAACGGAACGAGATGGGTCGAGACGCGACGAAACAGAGCGCTTGCCCGCTCTCTCATTGAACAAAGCGAACGCTATAGCCTTCCGTACCCCAGGCCCTGCCCCCACCAGACGTCCAGATCGCCCCTCCAGGAGAGCCCGGCTCGCCCCACCATCGGTAAGCCGCGATTCCCCTAACCGCCCCGCGCACGCTGCACACCCACGAGGCTCAGCCCCCACCGAGGAGAGGAGACGAGAGGCAGCGTGGACGTCGTCGCTAAACTGCCACGGGGCCACCGACCCCTCCCCAGGCCCCGCGGCCTCGGGTCACGGCCACTGTCCTCGCAGAGAATCAACGGCAGGCACGAGGGAGGCGAACCCTGCCTGCCTGACTGCTTGCCTGCCTCGGATCCTCGGCTCCTCGGTTGCTTGCTTGCCCGCTTCTGCCTACTGGCCTGTGGTGCCTGCACGTCTCCAGTCTTTTCTCCTCCTTCGGCGCACCCTCGATCATCTCCTCTACCCTTTCGCCTCTTTCTCCGAGACCCGGTGACGCGTGTGCGTGCGCCTGCGTACGCGAATTGCGTGCGCACCGGCCACGCGTTAAGGGGTTGTTTCTATTAGCTGCCGGAAAAATTTCGACCATCTTCCTCTCGCCGAGGTTCCCACTGGGGTTCGGTCGCAATGCGCTGGCACACTTCTCTGTTACCGTGATTTCGTACACGTAGGAATTTTCCTCCGATATACAATTTTATTGCCGATCAAAATCAATGCGTGGCCGAGCGAGAAATACGAAACCTGAGACTGATGTACGTTAGAAAAGTTTTAGAAATCAACTGTACTTTGGTGGAAATCATTAATCGCAAGGAATATAAGCTGAGATATACAACTGTTATTTATCGATGATATCAACACGTTCGCCAGCAGCGTCACACACGTCCGACGACCATAATTTTGTACTTCGCGTAAAGAACATCGAATTGATTTTTTGAACACGATTATTTAAAATTGTAAGGAATACAGCATATTTAGAGAATTTATGGCTTCTCTTTGTCGACACTTAAGTACATATTCAAAAGAAAAATGTTTCTAAATTTCTTTAATAGCCAGCAGTTTGTAGAATTGTAAAATAAGACAAGATCCAAGTTAATTAGTTCAATTACTTCAATTAATGTAATTCATTCATTCGATTCCCATGGTAAAGTGTTTCTATAATTTGTATGTTTGTAAGTCATTCGACTGTGGTAAGTTTAACGTCAACAAGGTACAAAAACATATCATTGAGGCAGCAAAGCCTTGTGCGATCCAGACAGCTCTAAAGCCGAGCGAGAAACACGCGGAGTGTCGGAAGGGGTGGCACGGATGCCCATGGGGTGATGTCACATGGTTAAATAAGTAGAGAAGAAGAAACAACAGTTTTCGAGATTGACGAGCACGAAGATTGAACGCGCACACGTGCTGTTGCATCGGGATCGGCTGGCACAAGAAACACGCGACCATTTTGTTACCTGCACAAACTGTATCACGTTCTAGCCAGCTTCGGACAACTAACAGAAACGAGGATTTGCATAAAGATCGTGTCAGTCGTTTAAAATTCTGCGCTTTATATTTCATTGTTAACCACCGTCATCTTCTTAGAGAGTAAACCCTTTACATCACGATGAATACAATAGCATCAACGGAATCATTAAAACTGCAAACTTCCACAGCGACAACATTAACTAAGCAATTCTTCGTATCACATTCTGTAATCTAATGGATGATTAGTTCGTTCGATTCATCAATAATATTAATAGCATCCATCGGCGATCGAAGAGGAATCGCCCTGATTGGAAGCTACATATGCAGAATATACGCTGACGCGGCCGCGTTGTTCCGGCGCGATGAATTAACGGCGAGAAATCGAGTCTATCCGCTCGGATCGAAACGTCGAATCCGTGGGCATTTTTTCGGCGAAGATAATATTTTGTTACGGAGGATCCTCGCACGGTCCCATCCGCTCGCCGGTGTTTGTTCCGAGGACGGGGCGGCCCTTGATCGGTTTCGTTGAATCGGTAACACCACCGATGCGGGATCGAGGTATCGGGATCGAGCGAACGCGAGAATATTAATGGGGGACATTAGATGAATGAAGGGTATCCGTAATTGCCGTGGGCGGGACCAACGGCCGACTAAATCGATGCCATCGGTCTTGTGACACTGGTGGCAACGCCGCTGTCGCTGGTTCCCAGTGGCGTTGCAAAGGCCTATGGAAATGAATTTCTCCTTCGCGTAATACTCCGCGCGGCGCGCAGCCCGGCCGGGGTACCCGATGACGATTCCGCGAGCGTGACCGATGCGTTTAGGTTCAACGACACAGGCATCGCACACGTCACACGCACAAGTCACGGCGCGGATACGTCACCGGCATGACAGCAGAAACGGCGGAATACGATACGAGGTGACCGACGCGCGATTCCTACGGTAAAGAGGAATCCGCGAAAACCACCCCCTCGATGCGATTCCAGCGACAGGCGGCTACGTGAGCCGCACGCGAATTCGATTTTGTCACCGCCGCGCAAATCAGCCGGCTCTAATAAACGAAGGGAAGGGACGACGCGGCCTGAACCTTGCTATTTCGCCCGCCGCTTCTATTTGCATCCTTTCGCTGGAAATCGCTCCCGAAAGGTAGGCCAAAGCTGCCTAATATATGAACCTGGCTTGTTTCCGTTGCGCGGTCGGTCACGAAAATATTCGGACGCTTTCCGAAACGGAATAACTTTCTTCGAATCGGACCACAAAATTTGGATCTCTTTTAAGCGAAAGGGGACTCGGTCTACTGGACAACTGTTAAATAATTGTTCTGAAAAATTGTAATTGGTTGCGTTGAAACAGAAATTAAAAAATCGTGTTTCTATGTTAAAATAATATTTTTATATTCTTATTTAGTAAGAAATCTCTTGAAAATGGCGAGTGTACAACTATCTTCATAAACATTATTGTACAGTCCATTCGTTGAAGTTTAAGATAAACAAATTTTATCCGCGCAACGTGCAAAAAAAGGCAAAAGAAATTAATCTCCTACAAGAGCCAAATTGAGAATTTGGCTCAAATTGAGAGAAATTATATCTCATATTAAGAACCCATTTCTCAGATCTGTGAATTCGCATATTTTTAACTTTTTCTTTGTTACGAAGGAGCGGAATTTTTTGTTCTGTATTTTTCAGTAGGTTATGGAGGAATACGAATTTTAGTTTTTGAACGTGTATCTACTTTCGATAAAAGTCTTTCTAATCGAAGATCATGATTTAAAAAATATATGTAAGTCTCATATTAAACAGCTTTACCTTGCGCATCGAAGGGAGCCTCAAAAAGAGTTTCAAGAAATTGGGATCCCGGCCTCCTTTCGATCGCAGTGTTTGCAGCAAGAACTTCTCTAGTATCGCAACATCAATTATAGTAATGCGACAGGAAGATCTAGTGGAAAATTGGGCTCGGAAAGGGCAGACGATCGATTAGGTGCAAGCGAAGAGGGATGACCAGGTGGAAAAACAAAAATGGCCGACGATGGTGTAGAGCTCCCGAGCTTCGATTCCGCTTAGCCATCGCCGGAACGGTCTTCGATTTTTCGAAAAGCTATCAAATCTGAGACTTGAATTTCCGTTCGAGCCACGTACGCTCGGCGTTTCGCATCGTTTCGCGCCGCTCCGGCCCGGCGTCCATCGAAAAAGGGAATCGGAAGCTCGATCGACTTTTCTCGTCCCATGCTAATCGCGCCCTTTCGACGCCGATATCGGCGTTCCCGCGAATTCGCCGGCGACGTCTGCGCGATGTCTGCGCTTCCAGCTCGACGCCGAGTGAAAGTCCCGAATCAGAGAAACCGATTACACGATACGAAACGATTACGCCGAGCAGTCGCGTAACGACTCGCCGGCGACTCGCGTACGAGCGCATCCGAGCGGTCATCCGGTCGGCGAGACTAAAATTATCGGCAGCGATTAACAAATTGCTCGACACCCTCTACGTCGAGGCTACCGGTTCCGGTGTCCTCTAATCCTCATCCCTTCCCGGTGTCAATTCCACCCTATTTTCAAGTTTCACAGTATATTATTCTGCTATGTTTATAGGAAAACTGATCCCAGACTTCCTGACATGAAATTTCCTTTTTCTTAACATGAAGTATATGTGTCTATTATTATCACACTGCGCTTTTTATGCGAAATGGAAATTGTCTAAATTAATTGCACGATGCAGGAGGAGCTACCTAAATATCTAATTCTTTCTTCAATCGTTTTAATAAGATGACAGGAATACGATAATTGTTGAAGGATGTCACTGCGAGGGACATAATATTTTAAATGTTGGTATTATATTGCTTCATGATGGGCTGCGTCGCATCTGGCGAGAAAGTGCGACGACTGTCTACCTGGACAAGATGTCCTTAAACAATAGACAAGCGTAGACCCGCATTCCTCTGCGCATATTGTCTATTTGCACTGCGTTGCCATTTTTGAAGCACCTACGGCCAAAAATTTTGGTTTTTGTCAATTGCCTGCGTTTTCTTTCTTTTTCAATAAATAGCTTTCTCATTAAAACTAATTCTGTTACGATTATTTACGTTGCCTGTAAGTATTCAACAATAATATTTTTAGAATTGTTCAATGTTTAAAGGTTTTTGCTATTCTGCCTTTTCGCCATAAACGCATACGATCCGCTGTCTAATTATTATCTATAAAAGAACATGTAACATAAAGATTTGATACACATTTGAGTCACATTTCTTTTCGTCGAAGAAGTATGTACCTAGAAACTGTAGAGTTCGAATCCAATACTTTGGAAAAATTTGGAACGAATGTGTGCGATAACAAGCGAGTGAAAACTTGAACGACGAGCAATAGCAACAGAGGTCACTTTGTCGTACGTCTTAAAAACGTATACGCAAATATACATAGTGTACGCTGCGATAAGTATAAAATAGCCGTTTGTTCGGCACATCGTTTCATTCTACGGTGTGTGACCCACCAAAGTGTTCGTACTCATTTTAAAACGCAATAACTTCTTCAAAACTGAACCAAATGACTTGAATTCTTTTTTAGATGATAGAGGAACTAGTCTATTGGACGATGGAAAAAAGCTTTGCTATTGTTTGTAATGAAAAGAAACAATTTTAAAAACCCTCGTTTTTTAACTTTTT
Source organism: Megalopta genalis (assembly GCF_051020955.1). Lineage (NCBI taxonomy): Eukaryota > Metazoa > Arthropoda > Insecta > Hymenoptera > Halictidae > Megalopta > Megalopta genalis. The sequence continues at coordinate 12,181,573 of NC_135022.1, forward strand.
TTTATCTGAGCCTACGACGGAAATTTAAAAAATGCCTTTTGTAGGTCTCGATGACTTATACACGTGCTGAAAATTTGATCGAAATCAATTAACCCAGAGTCGAGCTGAAGGATTTAAAAAACTGCAGATTTCTTCCAGTTTTCGGTCAAAATCGTGATAAAACATGAACCGATTTCGATAAAATTTTCAACGTGCATATATAAGTTACCGAGATCTACGAAAGATATTTTCATAAATTTTCGTTACAGACTCGGATAAAAAAGTTATATAAAAAAATAGCAAAATTAAAAGAAAAAAAATCATTTCAGCCATCGTCTAGTCGACTGGTTCCAATACCATCTAAAACAAATTCCGAGTCAATTAGTGCGGTTTTAAAATAGTTATTGCGTTTTAAAAGGCGTACGAACACTTTTGCGAGCCACTGTACGTGAAAAACGTGAAGCGTACACTGTCAATTCGGCACACGATGGACACAATAAGTTGGAGAAATTGAGTGCGGGACGACGAGGGTTCGGCTGGAATTAATTCGGTCGTGAGTGCGATCCGATAGAGAAAACGCGTTGCGCTTTTCTCTAAAAGGCTGCCGAGCTTCCTCTGCAAAAAGGCTCGAGAGTCGCTAGAGAGCAACGTTGATCGCGATACGATTCGAAAATCGGGGGGGAAAAACCATCGGGCAGGCCTCTGCGACGTAACGTATTATTCATTTATTCTAAATAACAGCGGGAACTCGAGTCGCTCTCGTCGGGGCTTGAATCGACGACAACCTATCGATTATCGATGGCGCTCTGCGTAAGTTCACTGACATATAAGCCGAAGTCAATAAACACTCCCGTAGCCGATCGCGGCCGTCCTCTCCTTTTTTTTCTTCTTCGCGCGTTTCTCTTAGGATCGTACATTTCCCCGGCGGTGTCTCTCTTCGCACAATCTTCCGGAGCCCTTCTTTCGCAGAAGTTGAGGTCACCCGTGAAACCGGAAACGGGTTCCTCTCGGTCTTCTTCTATCGCGGATAGAGCACGATAACGCGAGCCCGTACAGAAGCAGCCGTGGTTTTCTCGGCTATAACGGTGGCCGCGATTCAAATCCGAATATTTTCCCGTCGGCTGTTTGCTTTCCCCGCGAGTCTCGAGACCTTCCCGGAGAAAATATCGCGTCCCCGGATTCGAGATGCTTGCTACTCCGACGCGATTTCTCGCTGGGAGAGCTGCGACCAGACCGTTTAACGGACAATTTAACGCCGGAGCTATCGGAAACCTCGAAACGAACTATTTCAGACGTTTCGACAGCTTGGAGTCGTCGTCGCTATCGTAACAACACCTGCGAAACTTATTCCAAAATCGAATTAGGACAAATTATCCATCGCGTAACGTTTCTCAGGGTGTATAAAATTATCATCGATTTTGTTACAATTGAAAAGCGTTGTCGTTGTTGAATATTTATGCTGCTGTTCGACAGGTCGACGCTTCAAGAAAACGTAACGAGCTTCGAAATATTTATTTCGTAGGAATGAAAAGATAATGCGAGTGAAACAATAAAGTACGCGCGTGTACCTATCATGGAACGTCGTTTTCGTACCACGGCCCCGTGTCCCGTATTCCGAAGCGGGGACATTAAATATGAAACACGGACGCCAACTGTTTCATAAATCGGGGCGACGAAAAGATTGAAATGCACGATACGGAACGGTATGTCCTTGCTAAGGAACATTTCTTTTCGCGGCTGATTGCCACGTAACGATATTTCTGTGAGTGAACCGATAAAGAACAATGTTCAAAAGTATGGCTAGAATTTTTACGTCCACTTGCATACGATCTATCTATTTATTTTTATTGTGCTATTTGCGCTGCTGTTTCAAGTTGGGATCGCAAATGAACCGCGTTCCGTGATAGGTACTTTTACCTTACTGTTCGATGGATCGGTCGGGTGTAAGCGTCTCTCCGCAAAAGAGAGATGCGCGAGAGAAAGACAATTTACGGGGGCAACGATAAAAGAAGAACGGGAAGATTGAACGCGGGCTCGGGAAAAAATGCAAGGCCTCAGCCGGCTGAAACGGAACCGGCGATAAGAGCCACGGTCGCAATGTAATCGAAAAACGACACTGATCTTGTGTAACGACTATCGCGGAGAGGCTCGGCTCCGCGAGCAACCGTAGGCGTTAACTGCATAACTACCCGTAACCATCTGTTACCGGCGACTCGAGAAGAGAAAGTTTGTTGCAACGAGGTGACACTCGATATTTTTCTGCCGTAACGGAACACAGAAACGCCTGCTGCGGAGCGTCCAGCATACGCGCCACATTAACCCCAACACGTTTGAGGGAGAGTCAAAAGGTGTCCACAGAATTCGGTTTTTTTTTTAAAGAGGAATTTTGTGCTAGAAAAATATTATATTGAATGACGGTAAACAAAGTGGTCGGAAGATGGCTACAGAATTCAGAAAGTTCCTTTTTTAACACGTTGAGTGCCACGGGGGCCACCGGTGACCGGCACTTAACTTGGCGGTGACGCCATGGGGGCCATCGGTGACCGGCGCGCCCAAATTGATAGGAATATATATAATTTAAAACAAATGTCGATATCTAAAATTTTGTATTATTACCATGGGGGCCACCGGTGACCGGCGCGCCCAAATTAATAGGAATATATATAATTTAAAACAAATGTCAATATCTAAAATTTTGTATTATTACCATCGTCAATTCGAACAGTGACCCCTGTCGCAATTAACACGTCGAACATGGTTATACACTGTAACTTATCTAAGTTACTTCAAATGATCTCAGGAACCCCTCATTTCCCGCTTGTACAATAAGTTTGGGACACCCTGTAGGTGAGAAAAATTATTTTAAATTTCGCATAGAAAATGGCTACGACTGCAAAGGACTAATAATTTAAAATAAAAATAAGTACACCTGCAGTCTCCTATTCTCGAATGTAGATAAATTGAGAGCAAGCTGAACAGAGTCATAATTACAATTGGCTGTTAACACTTGGTTTGCGGAAATTTTTAATTTGCGATTAGTCAGATTGTAAGGACAGATTTACGAGTTATTTATTCGATATGGTATACGTGTTACCTACAATAAGAGCTCGTTAAAAAGCGGAACGAATGTCTTACTGTTACTTTTATAAAACTCTTAATAAAACAGCTGCCTTTAGTGGTCCGTAAAGCTAGTGTTAACGCCGTAGTCGTCAATTACGGAAAACAGAAAGGCGTCGAACACCGGAAATCGAAATCTCAACGACCGCACTACTCCTAGCAATTTCACAAAGCATCCCCCCTTTGGCCGCGAGTGCCTCCGGTCTTTGAGATGGTGATTCGTTGGGTCCGAGGCCCAAGCGCCCGGGAGTTAAAGGAGACCCGGCATCAAAGAGACGAAAAAATAAAAAAGAGGCGAGGAGTGAGACGGTTCTCGGTGAAACGCGGCGGAGCCGGGAATGTCGAAAGACGTCGTCGTGCGTGCGGCCGCCTGAAAAGACGTCCGAGGAAAGAGTATGACGCGGCTAATGGAAGAGATTTCTACGACAAGTAAGGTCAACCCTGAACCTCGAAGCGGCCAGAACAGGAGATAGTGAGTCACGCGAATCAATAATACCACGGAGAGTCGCTATTTGCCGTTTCTACTGGCGCGAAAGTGCCGAGCAGAGGGTACGTACGTACGCCGGTGAATCTGGCTCGCGGACAGATTCGCATCTTTCCCGGACTGTTTTCTTCGTTGGGGAAACGCTTTTTTCGTTGGACGGCCGAGGCGTTCGGAAGTATTCGGGGGGAAGGGTGGGGAGGCCCGCGATCGAATAAAATGGCGGCCCGTGGACCGAAAAGAACGGCCGAGGATCTTTCGGCCGGCCGCGAACCGAAACGAGAGACGCAAAGTGGAAATAAAAAGGCGCGCGGCGGGAGAACGCACGGCAGCGATTGGTGGCCGCTGAAAAGCGGCCAGCAGCAAGCAAAACCGGCCGTCGAGAGCTTTTCGGTCGCGCGGCACACGGCGCGTTCACACCGTGTGTCACGGTTCACGGTTGCCCATAGAAAGACCCTGACAGTGTTTCAATCGATTAGCGCACGCCTGAAGGGAGACCCACCGACGAGAAGGGGGATCCTATGCAAAACACAAAGCCGTATAAATTTAAATGGCTCCGGTCCAAACGAACCACCACCGGGCTGCCCCTTTTCGCCGAGGGACGGAGTCGCGGGACACGGAATTACGAAACGCCAAGTATCGCGGGGACAATGGACGTCGTTGATTGATCATCGAGCGGCCGCGAGAGGAGACCCGCTCTCTGCCGCAATGGACACGCGATGAGAAAAACTTGCGAGATGCATTCGAATAGTGAATTCGAGTCCTGAAAAGCGTGTCCTTGGATTCAAAAGCTGAGGAAGAAACACAGCCGAGATTCGTGTTCGATAACAATCGAGATGATTTCATGTATGCTCGACCTAACTGGGTGATTTACCACGAAGGTGCGGCTCGAGGCAAATACAGAACATTATACCGTAATCAACGTAAACAGCCATTGATGTATGGCGTAACAATTGAACGGGGAAATAGAAGAACAACCGAAACCTTTTCAGCGTGTGTATCGGTCGGTATCGAAAATAGCGAGGAAAAATAAAATTCACATAACAGGGGCACCATAAAAAGGTTAAGGAGAGATCTGCTATGGAAGCACGCGTCTGTGCGTCGCATGGACGCCAACGTGTTCACCTAAACAACGCCAACGTTCTCTAATACCTCGGTGCGTTGCTTGCTCACGTGCACAAGAGAGAGAGACGGAAGTTAAATGGGGGGAGAGGTGGAGAGACAGACAGAAGGAGAGAGAGAGGAGGGGGGAGGAGGAGCGGAGTGACGGGAAAAGGACAAAACTCAGAGCGTTTCGCTGGATAGAGTTCGAGGACGTAAACAATGGAGAAAAAGACGGGGAGCACTGCACAAGGATTCAGCCTGCTCGTCTAGATACATATTTTTTTCTATGGCCGGACGCAGCACAGCGCTCCAAGGACCCCAAATTGAGCCGTAGCTCCGAGCTGTCTGCTTCTCTCCCCTTTGCCCCTCTGCCCAATGTCCGCTCGCCATCTCGAGCAACGAACTCAATGATATATTTCGCTCTGAATATTACTTGATCGGGACGTATTTGTAATAACACGATATCCTACGATCGTTTAAACTCTCTTAACCGTGAACGGCGAAATATTTCTGTAAGCTCGGAACAGCGAGCAGACTTGCAACACGAAAATATAGCAGCTTTGGTGGTTGAGGCGTCACGCTAATGGATTCGTTGTTACATTACAAGGTTAACCGAGTTCGAGGACCTGATTGGCTGAATAACCGTCGTAGACACCTCCGCGTGCAACCGCGCTCTACACAAATATAATTCTACTCACGATTACGATCAGCTACACTCTTCCCTCGGTTCCGCGACGACTAACTGTGATCGAATCGAGCACGGAACCTACGCTACAATATCTATTCCCCGCCGATACCCTCTATTTTGACTCGGCAAACAATTTTGTTGTCACTCGAAAAGCCGATCCTCTGTTTACTTCTTTCACTGGCGCACAACTTTTGTTGTCGATTTCTTCCATCGGGCGACTTTACAACTAGGCTGAAAATATCGATTTTTCGTAACCCTTGTGCTAAAAGGTTCAACAATTTGGAATTTTTTCGTGTTCGGTTTTAGACACCGAAGAGATTGAAGAACCTATAAATAGAATTAATTCCGGCGAAAGTTTGCAGAAGAAATAAAAACAGTCGTTTTCATCGACCATCGATCGAGGATCCCGTGCGGCACGAGATTTCTTCGATCCACGGAGTCGTAAACAAACCATATAATATCGCGCGTCCATCTCTGCGACTTTCTGGATACACGAGAAATGGAATAAATATTTAACGCTCTAATTCTGCAGTCTGCGAAAGTATTTGTTTCTGTATGTAAACAAACGAAACCCTGATCGAGCGAAATCAAGGCGACGCAGAAAAACGTTTACCTTGACAGATTTGTTATGAATTTTCCAAAATTCAATAAGATCAACAGATCAACAGCTTGATTGAAGGAGTAATCCTACTTTTCCAGTCGAATACCTCGTAATCGCTCCGAGTAAATAAAAGAAATCGTATCGCAGAGTGTAAACACCGCTTTCGATATTATGTATCGGGTCGATCGACGAATTCTGCGGATTCGCACATCTGTATTGGAGCCATCTTGACAACGATTTTGCAAATAAGCAAAGAGGCTTTTGCGAAAGAGGAATTTTCCATATATCCGAAAGATGATGAAGAGTGATTGAATAAAACGGAGATTAATATATATATATATATATATATATATAGATTCCAATAAAGTTCTGTATTGTCGTATCCTAGTAGCCTGCCCCCGTTCTGCGAAAACCGCAGAACTCTCCGAATGGACCGGAGAATATACGAAGAAAAAATTCGAAGTTCGCGAAACGATAACAAAACGGGAGCAGAACGGGACGTTTTGACAGATCACGGCGAGCGCAAGTATTTACGGCGTGTTCGTCAAGATTTCTCCGGTATCTGACGTTTCAGAAAAAGAAGAGAGTCTCTCCCTTGAAATATGCACCTCCTCGCGAAAAGCGTGGAAAACAAAACGCGATGTGTGATACACGGGACGAAAATATACTTCGCGACAGACGTGTGTAACGTTGCCGTGTTCGTAGGTATACGATCGCCGACGCGAAGTACAGGTACATAAGCGCGGAACGTTGCTTTCGCAATGAGAAGAAATAAAATCGAGAAAAAAATAACGATCTCGTTTCTGACGAACTACGCGAAGAAACGTTTAACAGTCGTAACAAGCCCGCGATCGAGTTCTCGGGCTCGGAACCTGGCAAATAAACATGGAGGTTTTCGTTGGAAAGTGAAAAATTTGTCGGAACATAACCTAGAAAATTGGCGATCGTATGACGCGCGTGTGAATATTTGAAAGGTAGGCGGGGACTAGAGTCGCGGCGATAATTGACGGTCGGGTGTACAAAGTAGAACTGTGAAGAAAAAAGACAAAAGAAGAAACAAATATACCATGTCGGCCCCCAAATCCTTCATGTCGCAGTAAAGAAACAGATCCCCCGGTGGTTTCATCCAGTCGCCTGTGCTCGTGCCCGCTCCCTGGCCGTAACCTACACCGAAACTCTCCACCGTCTCCAAGGTACCCTCGGCACGGCGCGTCACCTCCGAGAGATTCACCGTTAACCCCGTGGTACACCGACAACGCGACGGAAAAATTCGACACACACTGTTTCGCACGCACTACTATCCCCGACGGGCGAAGTTATCTTCGAGTCGAAGGCGAAGGTGAAATCCGCGAAATCCTTAGAACGCCGTGGAGGACGCCTCTCGCTGAAGAAACAAGAAGGCCGGACGGACGGTCGTCTGCGTGAACGAACGTCGTCGGTGCGTCGCGGGGCGCGGACGCCGATTCAGCCGGCACTGAATACGATACACACCACTCCCGGTTGTTTTCACGTTCGTTTTTCCTCTCCGGAACACACGGGGACAGACGGACAGAGACAGACCTCTCACGAAACAGAGCACACCACACCGCCCCGGTGAACAATACGAAACACGGCACCACGGACGACAGTATACGCGAGAGGGAGAGAGAGAGAGAAAGAAAAGCGTTCGGCCGCCTGTCAAACAGTTCGACACCTCCGGGTGCCTCGATGCTGCCACTGCTACCTATGCTCCTCTCTTCTTCCTCCTCCTCCGCCTCCTCCTCCACCGCCACCGCCGCCGCTGCTGCTGCTACCGCCGCCGCCGTCGCCACCTCCTTTCTCCTCTCGCGCACTTTGCACACTCACTACGCGAATACGCGTTTATTTACAGGAGGGAGCGAGTCGATTACCGCGTTCTTGATTCGAAGTTCACGTCCGTCCTAGCATATCGCGGGAGACGTGTCGTTATCGGCCGTTAAAATAACGCGGGGCTTCGTCGTCGTCGTCGTCGTCGTCGTCGCAGCACGATGCCTTTTCTACTTATCCGCGTCTCTCTCTCCTCTCAAATTTTCGTTAACCGGCCTCTCTCCTTCGACAGAGACTGCCCTCCTAACTCCTGACCGAAACAAAGAACGACGCTCGAGCCGAGCGCCCTCTGCCGAAACCTCTGCCAATCGTGCTCCGTTTCGCGAACCCGGCCGACCAATCCACGCTCACCTAACTTTTCTACCTACCGTTTGTCTACGTTCCTACGACCTCTCACGGCGACCGGATGAAAATTTGATCGCGCTTAATGAATGTACCTGACCCGACCAGACCTGGGCTCCACTTGCGAAACAACGTTCTTTCAAACATTTATCCCATCGACCCGTTATTACAGTTACTCTTAATCCAACCCAACCGAATAATTGCCGGAGTCGCGAAGGATAATTTCGGTGAACACATTTGATGCTATTCGATTCGAACAATCGAATATGATGAAATTAAATATGCATACACGCGAACAAGAAACGTATCCCCTTTGACATTTTCGGAGGTGAACCGTCGATAACGTCGGACATACTAGTTTCGATAAGCGTTAGAAGAATTCTTAATTTGTTAAACGGCCAAATTTTGACCCTGACACAATTCACGCGAGGCTCTTACACGTCGACGAGACTTTCTATTTATTAGATTGTTCGCCGCTGCTATCAGTGGCCGTGATACTCCGAAATTAAATAAAATATAAATGGTATAAATACATTCAGTAAGATGATAACAGAATTAGAAGCGGTTGACTTTTATATTTTTCAGTAATTTATGAATACGACGTGAAGTTACTTGATCCATTGTCCAACCTTAGGAAAACACGCATCTATTTACGTGTTTTGAGAATAACAATAGTAAGGAATGATTTTTTACAACGTACTAAGAGGATAATCAAAAAGAAAAAAATGTGATTTCTATTTCGTTTTCAATTTATTAGAGGCCTGTCTCTATTAATAACTTGAAAACGGAACTGAAATCGCAATTTGTCCTTTCCTGATTTCACCTTTTACATTGTCCTGAAAAATCTCTGCTTACATGTTCTCCCACCTGTTGCCATTCTACAGTAATACCTAACATATTTCCAGAAAATAATTCTCACTCGTGCATGAGACTTGATTTTGTTTGTAGAAATATCAAGGATACTGTACATTGCGTTATACAATAGCAAAATATTAGGCTACTTATAACTACGCACTACTAAAACAACTGATACTGGTCGTGCTTACCTGACCATTCCTGAATTGCTGCTGTTGTTGTTGTTGCTGTTGATGATGAAAAAGTGCAACTTGTTGCTGAGCTGTTATTTGGTTATTGAGATAGACCAAGTGTTCTGCGCCAGGTGCTCCACTCTATAAAATAGATAAAAATTTGATTTGTTAATAAGAACTGTTATGTGATACATTGCAATAACAATACTAACAGTATATTGCGCAAATTTGATTTGTTTTGAAAAGATGTGAAAAGTTTTGTAACAACATCTATAGATATTTATAATGTCCTACTCACTTTCAGTTGCATCGGATGTATTTCATAAGGTAGATGAACATTGTTCATAGTTTGTAGTCCTAGTTGTTGTGGTTGATTTTGTTGTGGTACACTCAGTTTGGTAATCGGATACTTCCACTTTTCTGGGTTCTGTAAAACATTCGAAATCACGAGTAAATAAAGGAATAAACGCGTCTGTGTGACGGAATATTATTCTTATTATCATTTAAATTATTCTTTGCAATATTCCTGGAGAGAATACTTTTTTGATGAGCATAATATAACATGATAAAAAAATTACTTAAAAAGACTAAGAGAGTATGAAATATTACAAGTATGTGTACAACATTTTTAAGCAGTTGTTTTATCATGTTTTATAAGGTTATATCGTAAAATATAGAAGCGTCCACAATTTGATATACCCACATTATCAATGATAGCATCGTCCGCAAGAGCCCAGGCTCTCGGTGCCTGTTTTGTTTGAAAAGTTGAGGACTGGGCATTAAATTCTGGCTCAGTGGGGCGTTGGAACACGTAACCAACCATGGCATCATCCTGCGTTCTGCTTACACTCATTTGATGTGTCTGGCCAGGTTGAATACGCATACTATCACCGCCAGCCATTACTTGTCCGCATTGCTCTGCATCCTATCGATAACAGAAACAATTATTATTCTTACAGGATCATTAAATAAATTTATGCTTGAGAAACATAATATTTATATCATATACTAATCAATACAAGGTACAACACAATTACTATCGATTTCAATTATAATTAATATAAAGTACCCAAATATTTATCATTATTTCACAGGGTAGCAATAAGCGGTTACAAAACAAATTCTTCACTACGCAGAGACTTGTATGAAATGTGTAACTTGCAACTGCTGCTTAAAAACAGAGAAAAAAGGTGGTGTGCTGCTTTAATTTCATTGTTGGAATCAGTTTAGTAAATGCGACCTAAACATCATTATTTCTATAGGGTACATTCTGCCATGATGGATCAAACAAAGCACAAGCATATGCACAATGGAAGGGCACTTTTCTACTCTTTCAGAGGACGGAATAAAGATCCTCTATCTTGATTTCCGGTGTATTAATTAAAATGAGACACAACGCGGAATAATACGATCGCGTGAACGTTCGAATTGACGTTCCGCGAATATGAATTCTTCTGTCTTTGAAACACGTGAGATAGGTTATGATATTTCGATCGCACGTAAAAGCTTCGCTGTCAAGAGAAAAATATTCACGCGGACGTGCGTCGATCAACGAAGATAGAAACAGAAAGTATGGAAAATAGGTGCGTACCGTGGGTATATGTCCGTTAGCGGAAGGATGGTGTAATTGCACGGAAGGTGCCGGTTCACCCGCTGCACCAGCGCTACTCGCACCGAGCCACTTCATGGTTCTGTCAATTTGTACCGCTGCCACGGGCACGTTCAACGACGGTTGGACAGATAAGAAGAACCTTCGCCGTGAAGGTTAGCTCGGTCAGAACCGGCGTCCGGAGCCAAAGGTATAGATCACCCGTTACGTTTGTTCCGCGGGCATGTTCCGACGGCGTGCGACCCTTAACACTGTCGCATCTCCGCTGTTTCCACGACGACGATGCCGACAACGACAACGGGAACGATCAACCGTAGAGAAATCTTCTATTTGTTACGATGCCGCGGATCGACGAACGCCAGACACCACAGGAGAGTACAGCAATGGCAGCTGGCCGCGAGCGGTGCTGCCGGATTTTTGACAACACTGCCGGACGATACGAAAAACGAAACGAGAAACACAAAGGGAACCGTCGAACGGACGCAACTCGCTCTCTAGTCTATTCGATCTTTCGGGTTTTACCGAACGATACAACCGCTCGACCAACGGCCCAACAAAACTGAGGGGATGTCGGAGTCGGAAGGAAAAAATAATTGAAACATACGAAAAACGACAATTGCTTGTTCATCGACGACCGTTCGGAGGGAAATTGGAGGGGTAGGAAACCGGGGCGCGGGGGACAGGAGTCGATAATAAATCGGAGAAATTCGGATCCCGCGTGCTGTTGGCTCGGTTGCCTCTTTTTCACAAATTCGATCCAATTAATGGTGGGTATTCTTTCCGATTCGCGGTTCGAGTTCCACGGAACTCGACCAGTCGAGCGATGCACTGGTCGGTTTCGACGATTATTTGCGACCGTTGCAGTTACTACGAAGCGTAGCGTTTTTTTCACACACTAAATTCCGTAAAACTAACGCTTAAAATACACTATTCACAGATATGTACAGCGAAGTACGGGCACACAATGTGCGTCCACCGGCGTACGCGTGTTTCGCGCGCAAGGATGCTGTGCGATTTTTGGATAGGGTCCAGGGTCTGGCGGGGAGGGAGGAGCGTAAAGAAATAACCAACCCGCGTTTAGAAATACCGCGACACGATGCAGAGCTGATACGTTATTTCTGTCAATCTCATGCTCCTATTATCCACAATCTTTTGGTTCGAATTATAATTTCACCAGCACAGATTATTCATCAACAACACTATAAATATCGGTTCGAGAAATGTTCGTATGGTTCGTCCGGCGTTAATCGTCCGTTCACAATTCGCACGACGCAGTGCTCTCGAAGTGTCAAGATTCTAGGTTATACGAGAGAATCATGCATGGAGTGAATAGATAGTGGTGTTCCATGCTAGAATCAACCATGCCATTTTTACCGCCATCTAATATTGCAGTCACGCTCTAAAATTAGTGTATCCACGTTACTAATAAAGTATGCGTATTCGTTGGCTTTTTAAATGCTGATAAAATTGTCCAATCGACGAGACTTCGTCTATTCGCGTGTAATGCTATCGAAATGCAAGTTAATAGGTGTATAGTTTGTTTATGCCACTTTCTGCAGGTACGATGTGAAAACAGCTTTATCTGTAATAGCGGTTTCCCAGCGTCCTAAGATAAGCGTATCCGCGAATTAGGATACATCAGGATATATTACGACCGCACTCGTGCAAACTCTTCATAATACATATGTTCGCGAGGATTGTAATTCATGTTAGTAGTACTTGCTATATGAAATTCTGTTTAATGACTCTAAAGCTACACATGAAACAGATCAACCTGTCAATTGAATGTAGGCTGCCTTGTTCCTATGACCACGTTAGACGATCATTTATGCTTTTTTATCGCACACTTAAGTGACTCTTACATAGGTGCTGAAGTTCATGGTAAGAACGTGTTTCCTACAACTCAGTGATTTTACGATGCTTTTCAGTCCCACACATCGAAACTTTGCATATGTCAACTAAACATTATTCGTATGTATCGATATTTTATGTTTCATTCTATTATTTGTTTCATTTGCTATAATATTTGATAGAACCGCGTTTATTTGGTAGAACGTATGCATTGAAGATCATTGACCGATTTCGAACGATCAGACTTTCTGCTATTGTACATTTTTAATTGGAAAGAAACAACTGTTTTGATGCTATTACTACGGTTACTGCCTAAACTGATATATTTAAAGATATTTTACGACACATTGAGATAATCGTTACATATGGTTTTGATTGTTGAGTTCTTATTGATAAAGTGGTTTCATTAAGTGCAATTCCTACTGTTATTATGAAGCAATAGAACATCATAAATTCCATTGTTGTACTTTAATTGTATTGCAAATTACTTTAACCATGTTAATAAGGAACAACAATGAGTAATTTTTAATTTTCTAATTTTATGATCACAGATGTCGTAATGCTACACATTAAATTTCATAATCCAGCTACCACTATATAAAATGGCAACATTTTGGTCAGGCCGACCTGGCTGGCTAGGAAAAGTAGGAATAGCATTATTAGCTACATGGCTTTTGGTATTAATCGCATCGGTATCCCATATCTTTAAGACAAATAGTTTATCAATGAACAATGACAGTCCTACAAACAAAGAAAATGCTCAACGTTTAGCTCAAATGATGAGTGATTTTGAAATTCTTAAGAGACAAAATGAAGCATTAAAAAATATAGTTTTAGGGTAAGTATGAGAAAAGTATTATCAAGAAATGTATGTTTATTTGAAGCTTGATGCAAAGAGACTGGTGATTTTATCGTTGTACAGGGTATCATTATTTTCAGAGAAAGGTCCAAACCTGTTCAAGGAGACCATCTAGGTTCGATACACGAAAAATTAGATAAAGTTTCTGTTTACGAGGATTTAGTGAACGATCAAGATAATTTTAAACATGGTATCCCTTTGCTAGAGTATGAAGAATTGAGGAGAAGGATAAGAAACAATGTACAAGAAACATGGTAAATATAATGTAAAGGACATCGCTTATACATACATTTTAAGTGTTAAGAATATTATATATAATATCTTCATTCTTGAGATAGGTATTATGTTAGTGCAGAATTAAATAAGCTTAGGAAAACAATTGATAAACCAACTTATGAGCTAAAAGAAAAAAAACTACAAGATATAATAGATAATGTTTGGGATCATAAAAAGTCTCTTATAATAGACATTGATAAATTAACAAAAGCAGATGGCTACAACGAATGGCGCAAGAAAGAAGCAAAAGATCTATCCGACCTTGTACAAAGAAGGTTCAAGGCCTTACAAAATCCTGGTGATTGTAACAAAGCGAGAAAATTGGTGTGCAGTTTAAACAAAGGCTGTGGATTTGGATGTCAGGTAGAGAAAACGACGATTTAAAAATAAGAACATGTTTGAAGGGCCTCAAATTGAATTCTTACGAATTCCAGATACATCATATTACATACTGTTTCCTGGTAGCTTATGGCACAGAACGAACACTAATAATCAAATCTAAAGGATGGCGGTATCATAAGGATGGCTGGGAATCTGTTTTTAAGCCACTCAGCGATACTTGCGTGTCTACAAATGGAGCGTCCCATGCTAATTGGCCTGGGGACCCATCTAAGCAAGTGATCTCTTTGCCAATCGTAGATAATGTTTATCCAAAGCCAAAGTTCCAACCACCAAGCGTACCTGCGGACTTAGCTCCAAGACTGGAGAAACTTCATGGACACCCGTTAGTATGGTGGGTAGGTCAAGTTCTAAAATATTTAATGCGACCTCAAGAACATGTGCAAAAGACATTAGAGGTCGCTAAGGAGAGACTCGGTTTTAAGAAGCCTATTGTTGGTGTTCACGTGAGAAGAACGGATAAAGTTGGAACTGAAGCTGCTTATCATGATATAGACGAGTACATGATCAAAGTTGAACAATATTATAATGAACTCGAGATAAAACCGGAAGTGAAGAGAGTCTTTTTAGCTAGCGACGATCCAAAAGTAATCACAACAGCAAGAAATCGTTATCCGAACTATGAAATAGTAGGGGATCAAAAAGTTGCTGAGACTGCGTCGGTTGCGAGACGATATTCGGATTCTTCCCTGCAAGGAATAATTATAGACATACATCTTTTATCAGAATCCGACTATTTAGTATGCACATTTAGCTCTCAAGTGTGTCGCGTGGCATACGAGTTGATGCAAACGTATTATCCTGATGCCTACAATCGATTTACTTCACTAGACGATATTTACTATTATGGCGGTCAAAATCCGCATCCCCATCGAGCTATTTTAGACCACAAACCAAGGAGAAGTGGGGAAATTGAACTGAAGCAAGGGGACTTAATCGAAGTATTCGGGAACCATTGGGATGGTTACTCTAAGGGATATAATACTCGAACTAGCATGAATGGTTTATTTCCTAGTTTCAAAGTAAAGAATCCCGTGGATGCTATGGATTTTCCGAAATATCCGAACGTACCGTTGCACGAAAATAAAAATGAGTAGACTCATTTTGAATCTGTAGTGATCTTGAAAACTTTCAGATTGCTTGCAAAATGATATAACTTGCCTTTGTATTCAAATTGTTGAAAGCAGTATAAAAAATTATGAATACGTATATATTTTATTACTAGCGAGTGACAGTTTTTATTTCTATAAAGTGAAACTATCGCGAGTTGTGAGACGAAGACGTATAAGTTATGTTTTATATAAATCTATTCGTTGAATTTTAAGAAGATCGTAGAACGAAATGTGCAAAATAAAATTATAGGGAATTCCGAGTAAATTTACGATCTTCTTATAAATTGAACTAACGACAGTGAGCATTTACAAAACTTCATAAGTATGCAATATACACGGAAAGTTGTTTGTGCCAATGCATTTCATTCTTAAAGAATCACACACGATGGCGAGCCAATGTTTGCATTAACTAGAAAATACATAACGAAGTCAATTTTTATATGTTGTAATTAGTAACTCTATGTCATTAGTTAATCTCACATCTCTTGATAAGAAGGCTTGCATTACGATTCATTGTCACAACGTACAATTTGTACATAAGATATGCAATATGAAAATAATGTAAATGACAGTTTTTTGATGACATTAGAGCTTATACAATACGCATAACAAATAATGCATAAATTACGTATAACAAGCATAAAATGCATAGACATCGAGCTGGGCTTGAGGCCTATCTTATAGATTTAAGAATGTTTCCTGTATACATATTGTAATATATTTTATACTATACACCAAACGCAAATGAGAATTGTTACTATATTACAAAATCTGACTTTGGTTTTTAATAAATATTTAATTCATCAAGTTTATACCCCCTTTTGATATTAACCATTAGAAAGTAATGTTAGCCAAGACAGAAATAGAAGTGAAATGTAAACATATATAGGACAGACACAGTGTATCGAATATTATGTAAGCTTGACTTCCGCATTTGTTTGTTCACTGTTTACGTTCTTTTTTTTAAATCAAACCAATACAATGAAGTTAGCGTCGAGTAGCTAAAAGCTATGTGTTGAACTAAGCAGTAGCTGAACTGATATTTATTATTAAACAGGTACATAATCATGTAATTTTAAAGTGCGCAGATAGTTTTAAAATATCAGTTCAAATTTTAACGCAGTGCGATTCAAATTTAAGGTTTCAATTATCCATAATTATTAATTCTACAAAATGTTGTACTTATTTAGAACCTAATTCGCGCTTGTCTAGAATAAATCCAACGAGTGCATTGGTATTTTCGTTTGCATGTTAAGTTTTTAAAAAATGGCTCAAATTTTTCGTATCTACAAACTCGACGTACCTGTACTAATTCGTTATTATGGGAATTACAACCATTCACAGAGGTTAGAATCCCAAAATGTATGTGTATATTTTATAGTACAATTAACTATTTTTTGAATGGAATCATATTTCTTAAAGGTCTAAAGGCAACTATTATGATATATTGAACATTTCACAAGACGCGACACAAAAGGAAATCAAAGATGCATTTATAAAAATGTCAAAGAAAGTAAGTGAGGAATTTTGTAATTGCATTAGAATTGTTTTTAGGACATATGACAAATTTAAAAACTATTAGATGCATCCTGATAGTGGTAAGGATGGAAGTCACGCAGATTTCGTGAGAATTAATGAAGCTTATTCCACATTGAGTAAACGGAACAAGAAAAGAAATTATGATATGAGTTTAAAGTATAATTATACTTACACAGAGAGTCCCCCTTATCCTGATGGTCGAAGTCGGAAAGGGTATACAGATGTGAAATCTTTTCTTTTTCAATATTTACAGTTATTAAAATTTTTGATGCAATAGAAAACATTTATTTGCAGACCATATAAAACGTATACGGACTGGGGATTCGTAGATCCTAAGGACTACAGACAACATAACTCTGCAGAAATAAGACGATCAGTTATAGGATCTATAGCTTTGATAATAATTGGAGCATTCATTCAGTTAACGTTTGTTCATAATATTATGCACAGGAATAGGCATTCAATGTTAGAAAAACAAGCGAGGTATCAAGCAGAATATGAGAGAATTAAAGAAGAAGCTAGACACAGAACATTGTATGAGCAAATACAAAATTTTAATGACAAGTATGAAAATTACCCATTCAAATGGAGTGACAAATAATTTATCATAATATGCTACAACAATGGTAGTTATTTTAAATTATTCTGCATGCTGTGATTACGTTTAACATGTAAATTTAATTCCTGAAGACATCTGTATATATTGTACAAGATTATAAATTCTGCGCACTTTATTATTATTTTAAATTATATTGTAAATTTGTACAGCTGAAACACGTATAGAGAAGCAATTTTGAAAGTGTATTTTGTTAGTCAAATAAATCAGATTGAAACATGATGAATCTCTTATATGTTACAGTTAAGTGAATTTAAAACCATACTCTCGATTTTCACTTATTTCGAGCGAGGCAAAAAGGGTTTATAGCCGATTTTATTGCATAAAAGTTCGTGTATTTCGTGTCGCATAAACTTTGAAAGGAGAAATTCTAACGTGTATATGATAATTTACAAAAAGCATAAATTACTAAATCTAAAACATGATTTGCAACTGGCTCTTTCTAAAAAGAGCACATTTATCGCTTACCACCGAACAGGGATAATACTAAAGACTATCTGAATCGAATCAGATTACTTTCTATGTAGGTATACCTTTACAAAACACAATAATCTTGAATCTATACTTTGAACATTTTCCGTATAAGACATTGTACTAATAGTATGTCGGCAATCGATCACAAGACACCCGTTTTTTCACGCAGATTGTCGCTTAATGATTTCGTACAAAAGTGATAAATAAATAAGGGGAGCTTTAGAAAAGTAGCCATCGAAAAACGTGTACGTGTGTTCTCAAGGGTGCGTTTCTCGAAGTCATTCTGGAAATTTTGGTCAAGGAGAATGTCGCGCTATTCTTCACAATTTTTTAATATATGTAACAACTCCGGCGTGCGGAAGTGCCGGTGAAAATATCGGTTTGCCCTCTTCGTCGACGTATTCCGCGTAAGGTAGCTCGTAGATTTGTTCGAAACCGAGTCTTGCGCACAGTTTTCCCGAATAGAAGGATGAACAATCAGCGCGAACAATGTGAAATCCTTTCTCCTTCCCGATTTCCCTGCAAACAAAACAATCATGAAATATCTCCGACCAAGGAGGAAACACAAGGAAAAAATATTTTTCAATTTTATATTGATTAGATTGATTAGATTAGTTGCTTTAAGACAAGCCAATTTTTTATTTTCTTATCATTTATCTATATCCCTCACCTGTCCGTAGTTAATCAACTAGGTAGAGAAAAAGCTAGAACCGCAACCATTAAAAAAATGTTCCATACACCTACATCGTTTTTTCCAGAAGGGCCTTGGCGATTCCTTTGCCCCTCCAATTGGTGTCTACGGAGATTATCCTGATCTCGAGGGTGTTCAACGCCCGCAACTGCTCGTCCCGGTTCACGTTCCTGTCCACGTAGTTCAGTAGCCTAAGGATCTTCTTGAACTTCGGGTTTTTACAGGTGACTATATATTCTGGCTCATCCTCGGTCGACGGTTCCATTTTTCCTGTGGATCAATCGAATCCGATTGATTGAAAAATACAACCGTATAAACGTCCGGGTGTGTATCCTACACGATCGTATCTACTTTGCAAAACAAAGCTGTACTCCGTCTTGAATACTAATAGGCGACGAAGTTTGCGTAACCCGTGTTGGCGAATTGGCAATGAATAAAGTTGTATGTAGAGCGCAATAATGACTCGATCAAGTATTCCGTTGCGTACGTTCAATGGGAGACATTGTTGTTAAAGTCGAGGTTCAATCACAGCTCGTCTATTTATATAATGCAGTTCAGGACGAATCATTTTTTCACACATGGTTTTGCTTTTCAGCTCGCAACTTTGCGATCTGCCCGCGACTGCTGCCTTTTTCTACCTAAAGCAGCGTCGCGTATTACGGACAGCCCTCCGAGGCCGATTCTCCCGAATCCAGGGGATCGTTTCAAAATAATCACATCTCCTACCTTCGATCTGCTTTCGCGCGAAGAATTTCCGGTTTCATCGCGGTTTCAGAAGCACCCTGTATACAATGCGCCAGTATGTTGTACAGTGAACGGCGATCGAGCATAGATTCTATTTCTAAAGGTCTCTAATTACCATAAAATATACGATGTCACGATGTTACTCGTTTGCAACGGCCGGACCTCGATTAAAGTCCCATCGGTTTCGCGCGCGTCAAATTTCAACGATCCATATCGCGCCGATCAATAACAATTACCGTGCAATCAAACGTTATCGACACTCGATCGTCGTACAGATAGGAGCGTCGAGAGTCGCCGCGATTACCAAGAAATCCGTCGATAGGTTCAATTAGCGGTTTGAATTTTTCAAACGCCTCAAGGATTCGGGCTGCGGCCACGAGTCGTTCGTTCGTTCCGTCCACTCCCATTGTTACCATTTTGTCTCTCCTTTCTTTTTGCTCCGGCGCAGCCGTGAAGCCGGTGTTTCTGATCTGAATAACGCGCGGCTAACTGGAAACGACGATAGCGTAACATAATTACCCGCGATTGCGACAACCGGTAGCGATTATTAAGTCTCGCAGTTCGCTTCGGTACTCGCATCACAATTTATGTAACGTTTGTGCGGTACCGTTTCATCGTAGGTGTGTCTGTCGCCTCCCTCGCGACCAGATTTTTACGAGATAGAGCCGGCTCGCCGGCTGTTTACGCGCGCCTCATCGTAAATATCGTTCGCCGATCTCCAAGGTCCTGGCATTCAAGATCCTCGCCTATCTGGCGCGCAAATCTATTCGAAAACGTAGACGGCAAGCCGCGTCCTTCGGCTACGAATCGTCGTCGCGCGATGCTATCCGGCTGGCGACAAAATATTCGAATCGGATGCAACATATGCAAACCGATAGAGCCGAGGTGAAATTCGTCGCCGCGGCCGATTCGTCATCGTTTCGTGCTCGCGGAACATTTTCGTTCGGCGTGTCATCGTTTCTCGTTGAGAATAACACGTTCTCGGTACCGGACCGTGTTATTAACCCAGATACATCGGGAGCCGCGTAAACAGTCCCGTGTCAGCTTGCGCGTTAACCCTTTCGGAGCCTAGCTATGCCGTTTCCCGGCCGTAATTTTTATTCCAGGCGGAAGCTATGCGAGCAACGCGGACTTCGAGCTGAAAAGATCGTTTGCAATCGTTGGCGGAAGCACGAGTAGCGATACGACTCTGCTGGTCTCAACCCTTTGCACTCGAAGCCTATTTCAACCGAAAATATAAAATAATTTTTCTAACTTACAGTATTTCTATTTTATATGAGAAAATGCATTTTATGCATACATGAAAATTGACTCTTGGCACTCGCGCAACAGTTAGGCTCTTAACAATTTATCAAAAGCAAATTTTGTTAATATCAAAATTATTCTAAAAGATGATATAACAAATGTCGAGTGCAAAGGGTTAAAACCGTCTCTGTAAAGAAAAAGCGACAGGTGAAAGGTTTTCGGTCCGTTACCATTTAGCGTGACGCCGACTATGGCTCCGCTGGTCGAGACCGCCATGAGGCTCA
The DNA here is from genome assembly GCF_051020955.1 of Megalopta genalis. NCBI lineage: Eukaryota > Metazoa > Arthropoda > Insecta > Hymenoptera > Halictidae > Megalopta > Megalopta genalis. The sequence goes on from NC_135022.1 coordinate 12,202,457, forward strand.
GGTTGTTTTCCATGGTGGAGGTGCTGCAATAGTCCTCCAACTCGAGGCAGGTGCTGTCCTCGCTTTCCGGTATCAGCTGGATCGAGTGATTAAGCGGTTCGTCCCTGAAGAAGAACCGCCTGAGGAACTTCAGTATCCTGAGTTTGTCGTCCTTCGTGACAACCTGGATGTGGTAGTCCATGCCGATGGTTCCCGGCTCCGCTGAATCCGCCAGCTGAAACAAATTCGTTCACCGCGGGTCAGGATCTCGGTCCGGGCCATTTTCAGGGATCGCCGCGTTTCCGGAAATCCGGTACGATCCGGAGTCTTTTACTGGAGCAGCTCGTGACACGGCTGAACAATGCGCGGCCGTAACCGATCGTTGAAAGTCCTCGGTAACAGTATATCTTGCGACACGAGCGCTGCAAGTATATATACATATATACGTATGGTAAATGTAACCCAATGCAACGGGAGGCTAGAACAACATTGGCTGTTTTCGCGGCGACGGGAATTGAATTAGCGCTTTCACACGCGACAATTAACGTGGCCCGTCGTCGCATCGCGCGGCATATGCCGCAATTCGCGATGCGCTCCCGTTTCAGCTGCGCTTTATCTCGATCGGTTCTCTAATGCGACCAACATGGTCGCCGTGTGGAAGTGTACGCGCGTATCGTTGATCCAGTTCCATGCAATGATTCGCAACGGCTAATAGGACCGCGTGCGGTTCCATTTTCGTTTCGTCGACAATGAGCGAAAGAATTCGCACGATCCTCGCCCGGCGATTCCTCGTTTTTCTCGTTATCGATCGAGACACGTTTTCCACGATCTAACGGGACGTTTCTAGCCGTAGCGGGCATTTACATAATTCCCCGCGAAATTGTCTGGTTACCGCAATGGCACCTGTTTATTTTCGGTTACGTCACGCCGCAGACGGATCCGGCGGACGATCAAGTTTCGCCGGTATTCCTCCCGTAATTAGCTTCCCCTAATGACCCCTCATCTCGTCTTATATCAGAGCCAGACGTGTACCGTTTCTCAATGCTATCAACGAACTTGTTCTGCTGCTCTATCAAATGACCAATTATAATTCTAATAATCGTACATTGTCTCGCACGTAATTGCCGGCGTATCGTACAATCGTTCTACCGCTTGCACGGTGCCGCGTGATTTCAGAGGCCGCCGAAGATAATTCGACATCGCCTCGAATCCCAGCGTAGAAGAAGAAGAAGATCCGTTCCTTCCTTCTCTCGCGTCGGAGGCTCGCGAAAAATTCGTGCTGGCTTACCGTGTACTTGGAGATTTTCTGGACATTGTTCGCGAAGTTCGTGCCAGCCTTGGCAACGGCGACGCGAGCCGAATTCCCGAACTCGGATGAGGTCCGCAGAGCGTCCATGATGAATATTCGGCGAGGTGTCCAACGCGATCGGTTCTACGGAAATTTCGGCGCCGGTTCGATATCGATTCGAACATCCGATGGGTCACTGAATGCAGGCGGCACCGTGGACTACGCCAATAACACACGATGCTCGTTGTTGACGTCGAGGTGGTAATCCAACACTGCGCTTTGTGATAGGACGTCGTCTGTCTTATATACGCTCTGATCAGGCAAAAGCCGTTCTTACAGGGACAGGCGAATCTAGTTTCGGAAGCTTGCAGATCGACGGGGCATTACGGTTCGAGCCCCCGCGCCCCCACCGCGTTCCCTCTTCTTCTGATATTTTTTCTATCGGAATATCAAGCGGATCGTTATATTTTTCCAAGGAAACTCCCACTTAGAAGTCGAATCGTTTAGCGGTCTCTGCATACGGTAAAAGCCGTTGGGTACGCGCGTATCTTTCGCACGCAACATTATCTCAGAAATTCGCGTATGTCGTGCATGTTTTTTTTTACATCGTTCGAAAGCCCTGCTTCTCCTCTGCCAAACACGTTCTGGAGTTTTTTAATTTCGCCGAGCATTTCGACCGGGAAAATTGAATATACTCGCCGCGTTCTTCTGCTTCGATGTAGCCGGGACCTTCAAAATCCGTTTGAAAATCCGAAGTTCTCGTTTCGAAAATTACTTTTGCGTTCGCTTCGATGTAATACCTAGAGCCTCACGTAAATTTCACAGTTCTAGGGCTATCCTTTTCAGGACATATCTTGCACAGTACGAGCCTTTTGCTCGGATCTGCGCTCTTGCGAATTCTGTATCGCACTTTGTTGATTTTTTTATTTGCCTCCAAACGCTCCGTTATTTTGACTATTAAGAGCAATTAAGAATCTTTACCCCTTTAAATATATTCGAATTCATTATCTTGCTATCTGTTTCCTATTTACCTGCTATATCTTATTATTTTTCTTTACTTCGTGTTACACCTTGTGTTACTTTTGTCTGGTTTGTCATCTTTTTGCATCACCGTCGCACATCTATGATTATACTTGTAATGGTAAAACTTCCTTCCGTCGATTGAAATCAATTGAAATGAAATGAAAATCATAATAAGAAATATTTTCTAAAAGCGATTATTACGATTGCCGTGTGTTTAAGCAGCGCTCATGCGTGGCCGAAAAATCGGTCGATCAAGTACCAGGTAGATAAATCGTCGGGCAAATCGTGTCGTCTCGCGTTCCCGATGGCCGAGGCCAAGTCCCACGGTAATTCACGCTGGACAGAACAGTGCCGAGAGAAGATTTAATGATCTCGAGAGATTTGTACCGTGCCTTGTACCGGCTTTATCATTTCATATCGCTGGATGTAAATGAAACGAGCGTCGGAGATTGAAAATGCGCCGGGAACACGTTCGGCTTCGCTTGCCACACGCGATCGGCAACGATACACGTTAATAGAAAACTGAAAATAATAAAGGGGGGAAAATTATTAGCCGAGCGTTTCCATCGCATTATATCGGTGGATCCTGGCGCACGTCCGTACGATGATAGTCGAGAAGCGCGTGCTATTAAACGAGCCGCGTATCCTCGAAGCTGTTCTTGCTCGAAGGTGACACGCGCAAAGGAATCGTCGTATCTTTTTCAATCGGCGTCATCGTCGATAATTGCCGGAGGCAGGACTGCGTGCGGCGTCGGGTCAGTCGCGACCCGCGCAGAAATCCCTTTAGCTCGTCACGAGAAGGGAACAACGCGTCGACGATTGGGAAACACGATTTCGAACATCGGCCGAAGAATATTGTTTCTCGATCGGCAAGTGAACCGGCGCTCGACGGAGAGAAGGGTTAATTAGTCCGTAGCCGTCGATTAATGATCGCAACAATTATATTCCCCGGAAGATGCAGGTGTTCCGATGTGGCTCAATCATCGTCGCGATTCCCGCGATACATTATACAAGAGGAATCGCGGATGATCTTTCGAGCAGCCTCGGCGATTCGTTGTTCGAGTTCAGCGCACACGTCGGACCCGATCTCGAAAAATATCTCCCCGGCGTATTTAATCGGCTCTTCCGGGTACACCGAAAACCGATTAACCTCGCCACTGCGCGTCCGTTTCGGAAAATCACCGGGAGAACCGTTCCGCGAATCCTCTAGCCGCGGCGCGCGCTCCTTCAATCGATTCGTTTGCATAAAATGAAAAGTCGATTCCGTTGTATTAGGATGCAAATTGGGGACGTCGATTGCCACGGCTCGCGGCTGAATATCGAATGGCCGCCGCTGCTACTCGCTCGTTGAAATTGAAAGTCAAGACACCTGTTATGGACTTTTCTACCGATACTTTCGTTACTCCGCTCTCAAATTACCATCGATACACCGTCAAATGCGATACAGTCGACCGGGGAAAATATTCCCGACAGAAATAGATAGCCGAGAGAACAGCGGAAAAGAAATTAGTATAGGGTGTTTTGCAACTGCCAGGACAACCGGATAAGGGGTTGATTCTGCGTCAAAAAATAAGTCGGAGATATAGAATACATTTTTTTTTCACTCGGGATTTCGTTTTAGAAATTTTTATTTCATTACTCTTCGCCACTCTCTCCAGACCTGTCGCCGCTGGATTTTTATTTCTGGAGTCTATATATAGAGTCTATCTTGAGTCTATCTTGTACACCGATGATATATCGAATATTAAACAGTAAAAAGAAGGAATTATTACAGCGTTGGAAAAACTGGAATTGCAAAACAACACTTTAGCAAACGTATGTAGAAATTTAATTTGAAGAGAAGAATTAATGAAACTGATCTAAAAATTCGATGAGATTTGTCACGATATTTTCGAAAACGCAGTCCCCCGATGAAGAAAAATTGACTCTATATTTTCAACTTACTTTTTAATGTAGAATCAGCCCCTACCCGGTTCTACCACCAGATACACGGCACCCTGTACAAAGCGATCGATAAACGAGCGAGGAGAGAGAGGTCGTTGAACCGATCCAAGGTGGATCATCGCCAGCAGCGAAACCGGATTCGGCAACCGGACCCCGGCGATGATAGTTCATTCCCTCCGAAATTATGCAATTCGGTCGAATTGTAACGAAAGACAGAACGTGATCCAGACCGGTCACGGAACTATCGTCGATCTAAGCTGGCGAAGGTCGGCGAAGAGAACCGTGGCCATACCTTAGCTGGCATTCAATGACATCGAGTCGCGGCGCTCCTGATTATCGAGCGTCGAACTAAATGCCCACTAAATTAACTCTGTTGTCGTTAATTTTTTTCTCGTTCTATTCTATTTTTTTTTCTCGAGCTATCGGCCGGAACTAATAGTCGTTTCATTTCACAGCGCTCGTTCGGTTCTTGATCCATTCTTTTTCGTAACGAGTCTCCCGTCGTTTTTTCGCCAGAGTCCTTTGCGGCGACGCGGTGCAATGAGAACACGATCGCCGCGTTCGCAGCCTCTCATCCCGAGGCCCGACGAACGGTCGCAGAGTGAAGTCACTCGGAGATCCTTTCGAACCGGATCCTGCGGCGGGCGCCCAACGCTCGCCACTTCCGCGATGGAGCTGACCTTTCCTCGCATCGTGCTCCTTATCGCAGCTCTTTAATCGTCAATTTAACCAGCGAACGCTAAACGCGACTATTGTATGTCGCTTTATAACAATGCCAAGACCGGATTTATTTAAGCTTCCTTTGATTTATATTATAATCAGGTCTTTTGCGCAACATAAAAATTGTCTGCATCGATTGCGAGGCGCAAAGATCGAACAGCGAGTTAATTCTTTCTTTAATCATTTTATTAGATTAAAAATAATGGACCGACATTTTGAAATGCTTTGAATCTTTATACTAACTCGAATCTAACTTGGATCTTTATACCATCTTTATACTTTAAAATTACAGCTACTTTATTGCGTAAAAGAAAGCCTGATCATAATATATACTTCGACGAAGAAGCGTGCCTGAAAATTCCTCCGAGAAATATTCTCACAACGTCAGAAACTGTAAAAGAAAAAGATCAGAAACCTGTCATTTCGACTGCTTTGGCAGCACTCTAGTGTCAAACACGACGTCGTGGCTCGTCGCGCTAAATCGAGAACACGAGTATCGTTTCTCGACGAAAGTGATCCTAATCGGTCGCGACAAACTGGAAGCCTCGGTCCCTCTTCTACAGAAGCTGCCAGCGATCATTCCGGATCGATGGTTCGCCTATCGTTAGCCTGGCAGGTAGACTCTTCGACCGTGACCCCTTGCGCCGGCAACCGATTTATAGTAGGACAGGCGGAGAGAAGCGTCCTGAAAGGTTCGCAGGATTGATTCACCGTCGGCGATTAATTAAAAAAGTTATTATTGGCGGGCACGTCACCGTAAGCCTGCCGCTTTGACAGGCAGTCACGTTTCCGATAGATATAATTATTCATCGCGGAGCGGTCTGTGCTCGTCGCGGATCTGGGCTCGCTTGGAAAGGCGCAGAAGGATACGAGTGTATCGAATGCGCTCGGTTATTTAACGCACGAACCGAGCAACTTAAGCTGGGTTAAGTTACCAAGTGGAGAGGGAAAGAGAGAGAGAGAGAGAGAGAGACCAGACTCCGTCGGGTTTCGACGAGAAACGGATCGGCGGTACTTTTCGAATAAATTGACGGAAACGGCGCGAGAGAACCGGTGTGTAAATCGGTTGCGCGGGGCGGCTAAATTACAGCACCGACGCGATTTTCAACGGTGAAGGAAACTGTTCTAATTTAATCCGCGCGATTAAGTCGCCAGTCCAATTCATTAGCTCTCCCGGCTCTCCTGTTATCGCCGCGAATTTTCCACCGTCGGCGTTCGTCCGCTCGTCGCGCGCGCGCCGCCGCCTCCTCGTTTCTTTCGATGTTTCCTATCGTTCGACCGTTTAGTTTTCATAATTCCCGACGATTCCTTCGTCGATAGCCGCTCGACCGTTGATATGCTTTAGCGTGCCGTGACGTAACCACCCGCCCGTTAACAGATCCCGATACATGCTACACGTGTACGCAAATGATCGCAGAGCCGAGCGTGACGGAGGCGGTGCCAGTTCCGCAACCGGCAAACCAATCGGAACAAAGTACACCTTCGCCGGCATTAAATCCGTAGCGGATAATGAAATGCAAGTTATCGCCTCGAGGTGAGCCCGTGAATAAATCGACGTCGTTTTAAGAAGTTACGAGCCATACAAGCTGTCGGCCATTCCTTCCTTCTCGGCCGTTCGAATCCTTAACGCGTCCTTTTCGCGGAACGTTTTAAGGCCACCGCGAGAGCCGAGAGGGAAAAGAAACGAAAAGGCGGAGAAAAAAATAGAATGGAATAAAGGAAGTTCTCCGATCGGATCGGCGGCGACCTCGACCAAAAAAAAATTCAGTTCGGCTCGGTGTTTCCTGCACATCCGAGCAGACGGCGACGCGTTCGCGCGACCGTCCGCGAGCAATAGTCGCGCGGCTCCGAGGGACACGCCACCGGTGCTCCATTATTCCCGATCTCCTTGGAATAAACAATGCTACGCGGTCGCCGCAATAAATCGAATCGTCGACAGATATGTCCGCCGCATTTAATTACCATTAAACCGCCCCTACCGTCACTTGCTGTCGAGCCGAGAGCCGCGCGCCGCGGCGAGACCGATCCGCGCGAACAAATTCTCCGCTGGATACGCCTTCGCGAAACCGATCCCATTGTACCGACCTTACGCTGTGCCGTTACGACGACCGCTTTCCTCAAGTACAACCTGTTCCACGAAGAAAACCGCGCATGATTTATCGCCCGATGAGGTCCGCAACTTCGTCGCAGGCCCGCGACGATGATCGCGGGACTCTTGCGAAACTCGCGCGTCCTTCGACACCCTCTTAACCAGTTACCTGTATCCGACGAGTATACTCGTCGCGAAGAAATGACGATACATTTTGTGCCGTGACCTGCATACTCGTCGCGCGTAATTTGCCGGTTGAGTCGCAATTTTAGCGAAAACTAAACTATATTCGCGAATTTTAACCTTTTCACTGCGCATTTAGCTTTTACGGACGACAACGGTACGTGCATCTTATTTGCCATCTCGTACTGGTCATCTCACCTACGCATACTTACGAGTATATCAACGGCTGATGCATTTTCCAGTTCTACATAATTTTACTTAGCTTGTGAAAGCAATGCGAATACGCGGCTAGATCGGTAAATGACATATCGTAAATACGCGTCAGCAGCAGTGAGAAGGTTAAGATGTTCTGAATACGGTAAATTCTTCCTAATTGATGCTCAGATTGTGCACAAAAATGGACAATTTGGAAAGAGGCGATAGGATTGTTCGAGCTTCGCGGCTCATTTTTATAATTGCCGAATGTCAATAATTATAAAAATGAGGTGCAAGGCTCGAATAATCATACCTCATCTTCCCAACTGTCCATTTTTGTTTCCAAGCTGAGCGTCAATTAGGGAGAATTTACTGTACAGTAATGTCTCCCTAATTGACGCTCAGATTGTGCACAAAAATGGACAATTTGGAAAGAGGCGATAGGATTGTCCGAGCTTCGCGGCTCATTTTTATAATTGCCGATTGTCAATAATTATAAAAATGAGGTGCAAGGCTCGAATAATCGTACCTCATCTTCCCAACTGTCCATTTTTGTTTCCAAGCTGAGCGTCAATTAGGGAGAATTTACTGTACAGTAATGTCTTCCTAATTGACGCTCAGATTTGCGCACAAAAATGGACAATTTGCAAAAAATGCACAAAAATGGGCAGAGGAGATACGATTATTCGAGCCTTGCGGCTCGTTTTTATAGTTGTTGACAATTCGTAACTATAAAAACAAACCGCAAGGCTCGAATAATGGTATCTCCTCTTCCCAAATTGTCCATATCTGTGGACAATCTGAGCGTCAATTAGAGAGACATTACTGTATTCGTAGGCCAATGCGAAGTCAAACGAACAAATCGAAAGTGTCTCGGTTAGGCAGTGTACTCGTTATCGTTTACTTTTCGCGACACATTTTAGGCAGGCACTTTTCAAAGCGATCGCAATCATTATCAACTAACTGGTTAATTGATTTCAACGTCGCGCGAATGATTCATTTCGTGGGAAGACGTCGCGCTTCTTATAACTGTATTCCGCGAAGCCACCGAATCGCACTCGCAACAATGAATTAGCATGAAACGCTCGAGATTCGTGCGGCATCGTGGTAAAGCCGAAGAGACGTCACGCGAAAATAGCGGAATCTTATCAATGAAAATTGTATCATTTCGCTTGCCGGTTTCTTCGCGAGAATCGCCTCGACGGAACCCCGGGACAGACGGGCAGAAGGGTGCCGTAGGGGTAGACAGGTTGTAACCGCGGGCACGTTCATCGGAGATAGCGTTTTCGTTGATGACTTTTTTCCCCGCCGCGCGTGTCCCGTTGGTGTCGCAAGGGTTAATGCGTACGGTAATTGAGCAATTAAAATTGCAAAAGACAGTCACATTTCTCAAATAACCAGGCGAGAGTGCGGCGGAAGGGGTAAAGACTGGTTGGACGTACAAAAACAAGGAAATACATACGTCGCACCCGACTGCGTTTCGCTTAAATCGCGCCGCGAGTCGAGTGCACATGACAATCACTTAAGCATCGGCGGGGAAAAGAAAGGAACGCGAATAGCCGTTCCTGAGAACGCGGTTTACGTAAATTATCGCCGTGATATCTCGCCGGACCATTTTTCTGCCCCGGTCTCGCTCGGAACGGAATCGAGAAAACATCGGCGTTCGCGTTTTCTGTGCGAACGAGGCTCGGAATTGAAAAAAATCTCTACCCCCCGACGGGGCGGCTGCGATCGCCGTGTATTCGATCGGACGGTATCGCTGCAATCGAGGCTAATCTCGTTTAGCGTTCGTTCGAGCCCGGTGCTCGCGCTCGCTTCAGAGTTCGTATCCGAGCGTGTCCGATGGGAAACTCTCACGGAAGGAAATCGGGGTACGATTATCCGGTAGAAACATGGTCGCTGGTCGCGTAGCTCGCCCTGCAGTGCCCGAGATTGCAATATCAATACCATCGTCTTTACAAGCTCGCCTTTAACGGACTGTGTTCGGGGTATACCTCGCATCAAACTTTTACGATCGCTCTGCGTTTTAATAATAAAATAATTGTCTTTTCACCGGAGTATCCTGAAGGTGAAACGAATCTGGTTTCCATGGCCTCGATACATCCAATTCGCAGGGGATCGTGAGGCAAATTCGACGAGATGTCAAAGTGAGAGAGAGAGAGAGAGAGAAAGAGAGAGAAAAAGGGAGAGAGAGAAAGAACGCGAAGAGACAATAAAGTTAACGAAGATCGATAGAGAGTTCTGAAACGTTACTAGTATCTGTCGACTGGAACGACTCGACCCTCGGTCCCGGCGAGTAGCATCATCCCCCTTCGGGCAAGACGGGCGGGCCGCACAATGGAAAAGTCTCGGTCAGCTGACAGGCCAGGTGACGGGTTCACACTTGCGATCGATGTACGCAGCAGGCAGGTCGAATGAAATCGAGGCAGGTATTCGATGATTGCGCGAAAACCCCCCGCCGGCCCCCCGGCCCGACAGTCCGTTGTCTTTGCCTGTCGCCTGTACGTGACACTCGGCGAGCACGGCCTCGCGAATCCAGATACCGGATACCTCGAAGCGGCGAGGTCCGATGCAGCGATGCGAATGCACCTAGAACATTTCTCGATGCTTCGCGAGCAACGATGCCTCTCGCCCGAAACCCGAAAATTCCCCGTCTTCGAGAACGTCCGTCGGTTCCCCGAAACCGGTCCTTCCACATTTTCGTTCGTCTCGCCGTCGCCCAACGTCGGGGAACTATAAATAGACTTCCAAATTGTACGAAAACGATCTACGCGTCTCGTCGCCGTCGCTGATTAATCTGTCGCGGCTCTTTACACCGTGGGTCTTCGAATCCATTCACGGCACGGTAAATTCTCTGGAATTGTTCCCGAGCTTCCAAACAGAAATGAACAATTTGGGAAGAGGGGATACGATTATCCGAGCCCCGCGGCTCGTTTTTATAGTTGCCGATTTTCAACAATCGAGCCGTTTATTTTGACAGTGGCATAAGTCACTTTTTTAATACCGTTCAATCGCAATTAGTGTTACCATGAACTCGATTGTTTTGAAAAAGTGACTTACGCCACTTTCAAAATAAACGGCTCGATTATAGAAACGAGCCCGAATCGTCCAGTTTCGTTCACAAGCTCAGGGACAATTTCAGGGGATTCGCCGCAGATTCGATTCTCATAGATTATCCACTAACTCCAGGAGCAATTCGGAGGAACTCGGCGGAGTCTCGGATCTCGCGACGAACAGCTTGCTGCGCTCGAAGTGTACCCGGAACACGTGCACACCTCCGAAAGCAGAGTACCCGTGTAACTCGAACTGCATGCTGACTAGCGCAAGACGATCGTTGCACACTAGCCGAGGCGGCAAAGTCCGCGCAATAATCGTGCGTAACCTTTGACTAGCAATCGTCGCTACCGATACGGACTGCGTGAGCGCTCGTCGCCGTTATCGCCGGTTCTACGACACAATTAGACGTTTCGCATGCACAGTTGCAAACGACGACGACGGCTCCCCGGATAGGGCGGGGACACCTGGGGATCAATCCGAGAGCAAGCCGAGATTTCCGACGCGGCCGTTGAAAGAGATAAAGCGGCTCGCCGGAGCAACGGCTGGCTCGATGAAAGCGCAATTTCATTTCCACGGGCGAGGTAAGGCACACGCTCGCCGCTATTCCCGTGGAAGATGCGCCACCGATTCGTCCGAGAATAGCAGCGGGAGGAGGATCGAGGCGTGCACAGTGGCACTGTCGTCGGTATATTTACATCGTGTCGACGCGGCGGGATCGAAAAACTGGGTCTCCTTTGGCCAAAGAATCTTCGCCGGTCGGCGAAACGTTCGTCTTTGGACACGTCCGTCTCTCGCCGATCCAATAAATCCGGTGATCGGATTATCGTATAACACGCGAACAAATCGATTTATCGTTACGCCGAAGGAAGAAAGTTGCACCGATGGAAGAGAGCCAGTACGGGCCGGCGTGGCTCCCAACAATGTTCGAGGGACGGTGTTGTCGCGAGTTGACGCGACGAACCGGGGGACCTCGAGCGGAATATTACACGAAGCCCGAGGAAATGTGTTTATCTGCGGATGTGGCTATCATAGGCCAACGGTATACGGTATCCCCTATGGGGCTGTGGACCGTGGCGCGCGACATATCGCGACAGTGACGACGAGAGAAGCGGTCGGTGGTGGACGAAATAGCCGCGTCCCACTTACCTGGGAGAACCAACGAATCTCGACCGGGCCTCTGTTCCCTCTATAGGTTTTCGACGATTCGAAAGAACGAAACCGCGGCCGCGTCGTCCCCTTCGGTCTATCGCCAACTACGCACTGCGAACAACGGAGGACAAAGTTCGCGCAATAGGGTAGGGTCATTACCATCCGGCAACGTAATATCCCTTCGGCGACGAGCCGTGGAAAGGGTAACCCCGAATCTATTTTCCCATTGAATTTGATTAGATAGCGAGATCCGAGGCCCGTTGGTAAATCAGGCCTTCGTCTCTTCTACGAGCTTGCGGCACGGCAGCAGCATCCACTGCCCCTCTGTTGACCCTAACAACATTAACCAATTCAATGCTAGGCGGATCAACCGCGTCGATGGCATTCAACTTCTAAATCGCTGGCCGGCCAGCGTGATTAGAATTTCTCGCGGAAATCTCAATTGCTCGGCTCGAAACTACCGGGATCTACGAGGGTCTGGATGGACCTAGGGCGATCTAGAGGGTGATCCTGAGGGTGGGGGAACGCGGGCTCGGATCCCCGTTTAGGTGTCAATTGTGAACGGTTTCACGTTCGCGCGCGCGTCGATAGCTGCACGTATCGTTGATCGGCGGCCTCATAAAAAATTCAACGTTCCATCCGGCGCGACGTCGTCGATCGTTTATTGGCATTCCCGCCCCGGTGGCTCGATCAGATAAATTATCGCGATCGCTTAATCGGCGCCGGCCGCGCGTGGACCACCCGGCGGCGGACACCTTTGCCGCGAGTAACTGCCGCAGTTACGGTAGCAATTACTTACCTGCGAACTGCGAGAGTGTAATTAGAAAACGATTCCGAGCACCGTGCCGGAGCGCGCGGACTCCGCGCTCCGCGCGTCCAATAAATCTCCCCGCTTCGCAAGGAACACCGGACGTCGGCGACGATTTCACGCGGGCATCCGTTAAACGATCAAGACGTTCGACGCGGCTTTTCTCTCTTTTTGCCGGGTAATCGAATGCCAGACGAAATTTAATTACAGCTGTCGCGGTGCGCTCTGGTTCAACCGCGCGGAACGCGGGGCGTCGTTTGCGTGCCTCGCCGTGGAGATTTACGATCGAACCGTGATCCACGGCAGCTTCGTGCACGACAGAAACCAATCACGGTGACGAGATGATCGATCTGCGTATCATCGGTCGCGTTTCGACTTCAATAACAATCGATCAACCTGCGGAGAGCCTTCCGAGCGCGATGGCTTTCGGTGCGCTACCTGTTTCGCGTCGTATTTTTCTTTTAGAATTATTATTATGTCATTATTCTTGTTATTATTATTATTCCGCCCGAGCGTTACGAAGGTAAGGTTACAAATATAAACATCGCACGGTTGCGTAATTCGACCATGTTGTAAGGAGGTTTGCAAGGCATCGTTTAGGCGGCGCGATTTCGTCGCGTAGACGAAGAAAACACGAGTGGCGAAATCGGACAATTAGAACAGCGATCGTCATTGAGCAGTCTCGGTTAAACTCCGGCGATCTCTTTCGCGGCAGAACCTTCGTTAGCGCTTCTTCGTCATCGATAAATTCCTTACAAGAGAAAAAATATGAATATCGATTGTATATTTAGTAAGCTAAACCTTGCATATTAATACCCGTTTTATCGTGCACGATGCGTAATTTTGTAGCTCTGTCACATCGATTTTCTTCTCCTGTAAACTTCGTTCTCTATCCCGACTTAAACAGACGTTTTTCTCCGCATCGTTTACCAATAAACTAAGATAACGAAGCGATAAAAAAAGAAAACGAACGTTCGGGCTCGAAATTGTTCGCAACGAGTCCGACACGATGCCGCATCGCAACGGGTTCAATTCTCAGTTGAAGCGTTTCCCCCCGTTTCCGGTCGTCATCGAGCGATCTACGAGCGCGACATTGATTTATCCCGATCGGCGCGGCGACGCGCAAATCCGCCAACGTAGCCGGCCATATTTTTTCTGCCAATAACGGCGGCTCATGAATCTTTTATGCCAGACCTCTTTTTTCAATTGCAAACCGTGCCCGATTACGAGTCCTTTTAAAACGATCGTTCCGCCGATAATCGTGATAAGGCGGCTCGCGGATTGCTCGGGTCCGTGAAATAATCCGCGGAATCTCATCCTTATGCGTCGGACGTGTCCCCCTCCCGGCCGTGCTCGAAGGATCTCGACGGATTCCTCTTATCGGATCGCCTCTCTAACGGCATCGATCCGACGATATCGCATTTAGATCATGCCTGCGTAACAAAAATGAAAAAATAAAGCGTATCCGTTGCCTTCATTAATTGCTACCTTGTGCTAACAATGCGATTCGTATGCAATATCATCAAGGTTAACCACAATTTCCCCATTATACTGGCATTTTTACATTTTCGCCGTGCCGCCGTTCTTTTTTTTGTCTCGTTCTATGCGTGACCCATTAACGTGCAAATTACCGGCTACTTTATAGACTTACGTTGCTACTTTGTCTTTCGACATCGCGTATCAACGGCATGCAAAACACTACCCCCCCCCCTCCGGTTTCCTTCAAATACGTGTGATTTTGTTTCAAGTGCCGGCTGCATTATGCCGGCTGGAAATCTAACGGTACGGATGCCTGGCGTAGGCTATACGCGTATCCGTGAAATTGTTGTTATTATTACTAAAAACCTGCTGGTTGACTTCGACCGCGAGCATTTATATAATGGTAATTGCGAATGAATAATCAGAGAGCCTCTTGGCGAGCAAAAAATAGCGACGAAAAATAATGAAAGGATGGTCGCGGCGAGGATGCCTCGACGAGATGACGACTCGTCTCACCTGGCTGCTAAGGAATTTTAGTTTTTGTTGTCGAGAGGACAGCGATGAATGGAACACGCGCCGTGAACTGGAGGAAAGGGTGTAAAAGCCGTAAAAGGTAAAGTGCTGTCGTTTAAAAAGCGTGCTCGTTTAGCTTGACATTCTGAGGGCCGTGAACGAGGCCAAGTATTTTCGGAGGGCGTCGTGCATTTCGTGTTTCCCTGAACGTTGCTGGCTGAAAGAGCAGGTCGGCTGGAAAATGTCAAAAACCGGGCCTCGGACGAAGAATTCCACTGTCCCGTGATATAGTAGACATTTCAGTACCGGGCAAGGCTACACTTCGTCATGGTCGGTACGAGAACCGCGACACTTTTTTACGCTTTATAATGGACGAGGCGTGGCACGGTGATATCTGCTATACGATAGTCTTCGGAGAAGTTGATGGATGCGGTGGTCTCTCGAAAAAAGCAAACGGAGATAATTGGACAAAATGTATTTAATTAAAATGGCAAACGAGTCCGCGCGGCTGTCGACGCGGTTTCTACGAGCGTGACGATCTTCATCGAATTTCCACAACTGAAGAACGATAATAGATTTCATTGTTTCCTCAGAATAACGATTATATTTGTTCGTGTATGTAACGATCGCAATTCGAATTTGGAGTTCGAGCGTGTGTGGCAGCGCCTCGCGACGTCCAATCGGCGAATTCGTTCAAACCACGCTGTTTTATCGATCAATGGTGACCGCTAGGGGGCGGGATAAGGTAGGCAATTCGCGTATCGATTACCAACGATTTATCGATCGCGCGACCCGCCTTTGCGCGTGAATTTCAAACGTCTCGCATATAAGCGTACGTACTACTTTATTCAGTAATATTACGCGCCGAAGTTTCTGTGAATAGTGGAATAGTTCTGTAAATGCGGTGAAATAAGCATTATTAAATACGATTAATATTTTTAATAGGCAATCGATGCCTATGATCGTAAGTAAAAGTAACCTAATATTATCGATCGATCGATTAAACGAAATAAAATGTCTTAACCCAGAAGTAATGCAAAAAGTGTTTCACCGAAATTCAATGTACCTTTGGTATACGAATGAAATAAAATTCGACGCGTTCCCCAAAACTATTTAATTTTTACTTTATCATTCGTGTGAGTTTCGAAAAGAATTGTCGTATAAATTCCAAGTGGGTATGTATGCTGCTGGTAAGAACACTCCAAGACGTCTTTGTACGTCTAGAGATTATGTGTGCGAACATCAATTTACGATACTGGCGAGTATAAAAAGTAACAGTAAATGTGGCAACGACGTAACTAAAGCAAAGGGGATGATTATTTAATTTTTATTCAATCTGGCAGAATAAACCCAATGGTACGACGCATGATAAAGTTAAAATTGCTATTTCAAATTTTATTTAATCTTATTTAATTCGTCTGCAATTATCCGCAATTTAATTTGTCCGCAGTGTCGCTGAAAAAATCGAGCTTGTCGATAAGTTTATCAGCGTACATACAGATTCTTGCGATCGAACCGTTGAATCTTACACCCGTTGTAATAGAATCGGATTTGAATGCAAGACTTTTGCGTAAAGAACGAGGGCAGGTGTTGAAATTGATCCAACCGAGTAGAAGTAAACATTCGATAAAATAGCGAGTCAGCTATTTTTCTTCTGTTCTCCAAAGTGAGACCACTTTATTTATTGAATAGGTTCATTTTTGAATATTTTGAAATCGTGCGGGCGACGGGTGGTAGGGTGTACGTCACTGGGGCCGCTTGGCGGCATCGGCGCGCTCAGCCAGCGGTTGCCATAGCGACCAGCAATCATCTTCCCCCACCAGTTTTCAAACGAGCCCCCTTCTGCGTCAGTCGTTCGCGAGGCCTCGCATGCGACGGGTTGCGCGCAGTTCACCGGCCAGTTTTTTCGGAGTTTCTGTCGCCCCTTTCTTGCTCTCTCACCCCCTGGTCAAGCGGCCCGAAAGCCGGAGACAACGGAGCGCCTCGGAGGCGCTGCCGCGAGTGTACGGTGCGCCAAGAGTAGTTTTCGTCGCGGCGAGGATTCGTACCGTGTTCTCCCTTCTCGTCCTTACGGTCAATAATGAGGGACATGGCGGGCAAGATCGCCGAGTTGAAGTTCGAGGCACCCCTGGCACGCTTCGAGGAGGAAGACACCGCCAGCCTGAAGAACATGAATCTGCTGACAGGTGCGTGAATAACCGTGAGATACTCGCGTAGCCCGTGACGCGCGTGCACAGTGCACACTGCACACGCATACTCGGCTGGCACTCTTGGCGCACACGCTGCGCATCTCCTCTCGCTCCGGTCCGCGTAGCCTCCGGGCCGACGGATCGAAAGTTTATCGCGATGTTCTCGATACGAAAATCGTTTTCTGACGCCGTCACTGCCATAACCGTTCGGTGCCAAAATTACACAAAACCGAGAGTCGCCGTCGCCGGCGTGACAGTCATCCTTCTTTCTGTCTTTCTCTCTCTCCCAGTCTCTCTCTCTCTCTCTCTCTCTCTCAATCTCTTTCTCCATTCCGAGTGTAATCGATCTCTCGAACCGCTTTGAAAGTGGGTGATCCTACTTACGGAGTAATAAAAACGTTTCGAGGACGGTTGTACGCTAGCTGTCGTAGATGTGTATTTACGCGATGCAACAAGGACCGTCTGTCGAACGAGAATTTCGGAGCCGGCGAGGATTCCGCTCGGGCGAATTATAAACATCGATTCTTCGGTGTCCTCGGTGATACAACTTATTTCGGGAGCCAACGCTACGCTGTTATTCGAATCGATTCGGAGAATATTTTCGCTTCTAATGCTAGCTGGCACGAAATTCGGAATAACCTTCTGGACTGATGTGATATTTTCGAAAGAAACGAGTACCTTTAAATAACCCGGATTTCTATGAAACTTTGCATAGAAGAGTTTGTGCAAATATTTGGCATTTTTGTAGCGACCCATATTCCCGTCAAGAGGATGGAAAATCGAGAAAGGAATAGCTGCTACGGAATTTAAGAAAACTTGTATAGAAGTAGGAACAGAGGTTTTTTTCTTTTTGAGGAACACTCAAGATTTCGGAAAATTCAAGATGGCGCCACCGTAACTTATTTCCTTCCGTCGTTTTTAAAAATAATTCTGTCAATCCTTGACCATTCGGTAAGATCTAGGTTATATCTGTGGCTGTAAGGAGAAACGCCACAAATCGCTCGAAAACCTCAAATAAATAAAGCAATTCGAAAATAAAGCATTTAGTGATCACAAAAGTAAATACGTGTGACATACGGCGTCACAGATGTCAGGTTGTCATCTTTCCTCATGAATTGTTATCGAATTAGAAACTGATCGATTAACTTTTTTTTAGCTCCTAATTAACAGTATGTATTCGGTACAGGATTATCTATGTCTAAGGGATAGCAGCCCATACGGGGTATCAGTAATAGGAAATATAGAGCGATTCTTTTTGCTTACATTCATCGGTAAGAGGTTATATAGTTTATACATCTACTTGATCCGTACTGTACTGACAAAAACAAATTTTCCCCTCAGGTTATGAGAATTTTACGTAACAAGTAAAACAGCGCTGTCACGTTCAGAAACATTTCCCCTGATTTGCGTAGAACAATTTACGACAGTTGGATATTTGCATTCGGGTCCTTAATCGAGTAATTACCATTGGCAATCGATAGGTAATGATTAAACTGCTAGTTGAGGCGTCGATGTCACGCTTTCCTCGAGGCCTGGCGCATAAACTAGATACATGTAAACGGAAATTTCGCAACCGAAGGAGCCGTGTTGTGCCCCGGTAGCTGGAACAGGTTTCGCGGGCCCGGGCGAACGCGTGAAACGTATAAAACGCGCGTGCACGCGCACGGTCACGCTCGTTTTGCCGGGCCTTAGAATCAAACGACGAGGGTGGCGTGGCGCATTTAGCCACCATGAAGAGGAGTGACCTTCGGACCGCGACAAAAGGCTACGTCACCCGTACAATTGCCGTCTAACGTGTCGCCCGAGCGAGCCCCGGCTCCAAAGAAACGCGAAGCGTTCGCTCGTTCGTGGAAACAGTGGAACTCCGTCCCGCATTCCGCTTCGGATCCCCATCGGACGAGCCATAATTAATCGGATTATCTTTGCGCACGGAATTCATCGTTCGTCGCAGCCGCGAGATCTTGTTCGACCGTGCAGTGGCATCCTGGGATCTCTCATTGTGACAACAAAACTCCAAATTGCATCTCTGATCATACCGCGGACCTTTATGTAAATCCTCGATAACTATTTGTATAAAAAATAGTGACAGGCAGGCGAATCGTGATTTCACGTTTCGACTGTTACATAAATCTGGATACGGATAAGACGGTAATAGGAGGCTGCGCCTCCTCTGCACACTTTGCCATTACGATAGAACTTTTTCTGCGCTCATTTAATAGCGCGTATTAAACACGAGATTAACAATACTGTTTTGCAGCTGAGGTCGTGCCGTAATAGACGGTCTCGAATAACGGAGGTCTCCGCTCGACTTAGGCGTTCCCGATGCACTTGCGAACTATAATTTGAGGACACTAAAGCAGCGCGCGATCACGGCGTTGACCGATCGTTAAGTTACGTTACGTCACGCACGCGATCGTTTCCTGAAATGGTACAGCAGGCTTTTACCCGCATCTCGGATAACGTTCTTTCGACAGCGTGCCCGATTCCTATCGCTTTTCGCGACATCGTGGATCTCATTGAAATCCGCGTCCCCGGACAGTCGCAGGATCGCGAAAATCTGCGGCTCGGAAAGTAGAGTCTTGTCGTGCCCTTGACACGAGCAGATCCTGCAGGACACGATCCTTGACACGGCATCCGTAATTAGAAGCCACGCGGTGGACTGTTGGCCGTCTCTAGTATCTCTAGCCTTTGCTGGCTCTTCTTTCGAAAGACGTCTCAGCGGCGTGAGACCTTCGGAACCAGAATGGCGGCCGCCAGCCTTCGACGCGTTGACACTAATACGTGGAACAAAAAGATCAATAGAAAAGTCGATCGGAGCCGGGCATTCGATCCTGTCGAAAACATACGATCTGCTACGCTAAACCGATGCCCACGCTAAAGTTCGATCCGCAGTTTATGTAATTGATAACGGAGCCCAGCCGGCGACAGCGGATGTAATTAATACTAGCCGCGTTCTCCTTGTTGAATGCGCGAAATCTCCCCGCGGACTGTCTCGCTCGATGCGTTCCATGAGATACGGCACTGTGTACAATGTACGGCAAACGGTGACCCATCTTCCGCCGTTCCGTCTCTCCTCTCTTCTCTCGCCGTCGAGCTCTCACGTGTTTACTCTGGGATACGCTGGAAACGGTGACTAGTACCCACTCGTGTGTCACTCGAATTTAGTTGGTTCTTCTCGGCGGAGAACAAGGGTGGAGCTCTTTGCTACTGGTTACAACGAGGCACTAAAAATATGTTACTGCCTACGGTACATCAAAAATTTATTGTTTATGCTTCCGAGAAAGACGTCCGAATGTTGTGTCCGCTTTAGCAGCGATACCGATCGCATGCACAGATGGTTTGCTCGACGCGTTGACTAACGCGTGACTCAGAGGCGAGCCCCGCGGTTGTTTGTCCAAATTTACAGATTCAATTCTGCGCTGTCGCGTTAAGTTTGCAAAATCTAGCTAGGCGAAATGCGAAATGCAAACAGACAGATATAGCAACGGCTATGACAAATCTTTCTGTGTTCTATAGAAAGAAGACGCGGAGGCTCGGCCTCTCAACCGTTTAACTTTCCGGATGCGAATTGTTGAGGGGTTCTGATTGTATCTTTCTCTGCTCCATAGAACAATTGCTGGACGCCAGTTTGGATGATAACTACGGGGAGAACTGCAACGCGAACGAGCCGCCGGCGACCCATGAAAATGGCACCGATACCCTACACGAGGGGACGTTCAGCCCCTTTAGCGGCAGTCTCGAGGACCTTGTTAATACCTTCGACGAGAAGATAACATCCTGCTTCCGCGATTACGGCACGGATGTCGAGTCTCTAGCACCTGTCCAAGTGCGGACACAGGAGGAGATCATGAACGAGTGCCAGTAAGTTCCTCTCTCTAGGACTCTAGACCTGCTTACTGGGTTTAAGGAACGCACGAAACAGACCGAGGACACGCCTGGCCCACGTGATTCGCTTTATATCAATAGCGAGTAATCAGTCGATTGACGCGCCTTCGTCGAAATCATTTCTTATCTCCGGTTTGACGCATTCAAGCTCCGAGCATTGTCACCCTTGGACGTACAAGTGGCCCTCGAACAATGATAGAAATCGACTTGCTGTACGAAACACAATTTCTGTACATACGTCATTTTTTTTAAAGTCGTGAAAACATGGATTTACTCATCTTTCGGGCAATTCTTCGTCACCGGTCATTTTAACCGTTTGCATCATATTCGTGCTCTTGTGTTACCTGACAGAAGCTCGGATCTTTAAATCGCAAAGCAGAATTTTCACTTGCGTGTTAATAACATTCAAACGGCCTGATTTGACTTCGCCCGAGGAATGCTTTAATTTCGCATAGAAAAAACCGCAAGTCAGTTACAGCGGTTACACTACCGCGTTACACGAGGATTGCCAGCGTGTTACGTTCGAACTTGCGTAGACGCGAGACTGCGGACAAACAGGTGTAGCTGGCAGCGAATGTGCCATCAGGTTCCGCGAAAGTTACCTTGGGCAATCGGTGTCCCGTAAGTCTCGACAGGGCCAAAGGGGGAAAACGACGGTGGAAAAAAAGGAGGAATGCACGAGCGATAATTACGTCGATGCGTGCGCACGACCGAGATGTTGTCCGTGATCCTTGGGTCACGCGATTCCCCGGGTACAGTTATACCGGTTCACGGTTCAAAAATGATGCATAAACGCGCGTCATCGTCGTCGGCACTCGCAAACAAATAGGCGATCGTTACACCCGTTTATCGCGTTGAAATTGTCACGGTTCACCTTGAGATATCCATTACGGTGGATCGCCGCGGCGAAATGATAGGCGGCGAAGCAACCTGACGAGAGCGGAAGCAATCGTTTATGGAAGATCGCCGTTATATTATTCGCGCGCGCGATAGAGAATGGTAATTACCAATCGCTACGGATGCTCCAATGACATAATTCAGGGTATGCAGGCGTGCCGTTCCGCTGCGTCTGGATGCGTGCCGCTTTTACGATCACACGCCGGATTTATCGTTCCCTATAAAAACACGCAAAAACTCGCGTGAGATTACGCCTTTCGCCGGCAACCAGCCGGCTGTTTACCACATAATATATCCTGTTCGGGTAATAGTCGTGTTAACGCTTTCTTCGGCGACTTGTTAGGACGCGCGCGCGCGGAGCAGTTTCACTGGATGCACCGGTTCGACCAATATCGCGGAACGATAACTCGGCCGCTGTTATTAAAGCTTATTGGCTCGATGCACGCGCTCGAATTGCGCGTGGCGGGCACGTGGATGGGAGGTATGGGAACACAACCAGCGTTCATTTATGGATGCACCCGTGCAACTTGTTTCAAAGCGGCCTCCCATCACGCCGCGAAAGGGATCCTCGGAGCGTAGAGGACCGTTCGTAGAATCATTTGCAATTCTTCGCGTCCTCGCGGTTCGGATCGGTTTTGAAAACGAATCGCAACGTACTTGCACCGTCGAGCCGTAAACGATCGAGTCATCCTTGGAAAGTTTTCTATAATTCTCTGGTCTAGCTGTTGTTCCCCGCCGCGTCGAATCGAAATCACTGCTGAAAATATCACGCGAGCCGAGCGAGTGGCACAGTTTTCTCCTTTTCTTGGCGGCCGGAGCGAAAGCAAAACACGGTAGCCCCCGCAGCGCATATCCACGCTCGTACATGCATACGGCACCCCATTTTATTGGGAATCGTTGGACGATTCGTTGGGGTGCTAGGGGACGATGTGGTGGCCGCAGAGCCGGATCCTCGGGATCACGGTATCGATTTTCCGACTGAAAAGTGTGCCGCCATGAGTACTCTCTACATGACGTTTGCGCCGCGTGCTGCAGCTTTCTCTCCGCGGCGTGGACAACGCGCCAAAACAAGAGAGAACTGTCCGCTAATTAAATCGTCGACTCGCTCCGAATGCGCCTCGTTTTTCAATGGAACCCGATGTTCCGGATCGCTCGAAATAATGGCCATTGTAACGGCGATTATTCGAGAACGATCAGCCGGACGGACACAATGGTGCTTCGCGAGTCGGCGAGCAAGGTGTATTCCCGAGGAGCACTCGCGAGGAAACGGCAGACGGTTCCGCCCGAGAAATCCGGAATGGTCGCAGGTGGACGATCGCTCGACCGTGGCGGGAAGTCGAAATTCTCGTGGCCCTGGGTCGAAGGGACCGGGCAAATGTTTGCGGAGGAACGAACGGTGTCCATTGTGATCGTCGTCGCAGGTGTCCGGACGAATTGCTCCTCCGAACGGCGCAGGTGAAGCCCAGCGAACCGCATAATTGTATGTTCTTCGGCGTAGAGTATAACTCGGCGGGGCTCTTAAACTCGTTTGAACTTCATTGTCCACCGCCGTGCATAATTCCTTTGAAGCCACGCACTCCCGCAAAATCCGTCTGGCCTTTAATCCAGCCAATTGGCTGCACAGGCTTGCGCAAAATAAAACAAGGAAACGGCCGATTTAAAAAGCCATTGTTCCAAGAATATTTTCTTGCCGTGGCGCGCAGCACCGGTAGTGCTTCGGGTCTCGCCGCGAACCCGGCTCGCTATCCCACATGCAGAAGCGACAATTTCAGCGACTTTTCCACCGACGAAATGCGATCTCAGCGATTTTCGACTCGGCGAGGCATTGCTTAAACTTTAAACGGTCACGCGAGGTCCCCGGAGATTTAACGGGCACGGATTGCATCGAGCGACGAGCTCGCGAGGATCGAGGCCACGCCCCTGCTTAGGGCGTTCCGCGCACAGGACTGTTCTAATCAACGGAGAAAAATTCGGGGAGAGTTGTCGAGATCTTCGGCGTTCGATTTTTAACGGGCGCGAGCTAGCCGCGGACACAGGTTGCCCTCTGGGACACCAGCCCGGGGCTCCGCTGAGATGGAGAGCAACGAGGCCACGCCCACTTAGAACGTTGTACAAAGAGAAAACAAGACAAACAGTTCTCGGCTTTTTCCTCCGCCACGAGGCGTTGGTCCAGGGTAATCTTAGACGCTCGCAAACGGCAAGCTGCCCCGCGGGACTCTGCCGTGACTTCGCCGAAATCGAGAGGAAAGTGCACCCGGGGCGTTCTACACGGAGAAAACGGACGGTGCCTTTGCTCGAAGCGCTCCGCCCCTTCGGGGCAATGCACATAAAATCTGCGTGCCGCGTTCCCGAATCGCGCGACGCGAACCCGAGAAAAAAAAAGAAGCCGTTGTTTCGCAAGATGAAGAGAGCGCGGGACCCGTGGAGCAATATTCGCATCCGCCCGGGGTCTTGCAGCTTACGGTGTCGTAAAAATCGAGCGTGGCACGGCGCCGACCGTTGCCACGTATTTTCGCAACCTGCCAAGGATCCGCTCGCGTCAGGATCCAACGGTTGCGTAACGTTCGCGGCGGCGGTTTGATCTTTGGCATGAGATCGAGGTCCGCGCCGAAAGAGAGCGAGGCCCCGCCGCGAGAAGTCGGGAGGTCAGCGTCCGACGTTCGCGGAAACGACACGTGCTGTTGCACGTGTCTCGCTCTCGGTATCGCTCCGGCGTTTTCGTACACGCGTGCGGATCCGTGCGCGCACACGGCTCCCGAAAGAATAGGAGAGCCGTTCGTAATCCAATTTGTCGCGAGCCGTAGAGCCTCTTTCACGGCGGATCGGCGTCGGCTTTTCGACGAATGAAATCTCGGGGTCAAACGAGGCCGTATTCGGCGTTCCTCGACGCTGGCCTAGCCCGGTTCGGCTCTTCTCGCTCTCCTCTCCTCTCCTCTCCTCTCCTCTCCTCTCCTCTCCTCTCCTCTCCTCTCCCTACGAAACACAGTAGCTCTCCGGCGGCTCTCTTTTCACTCCCGCGATCCGAAAGACTTTCTCGCCCCGCGGCGCCCAGCTTCCCCTCTTTTCTGTCTCCTCCGCCTCCTCTTCTTCTTTTCCTTCCTTTTCGTCGCCCCTTTTTCTCTCGGGCCGAAGCCCATTCGGGGCCGTGCATGCACGCGCACGCGACTCTTCTGTCGCCAGGGTGATCGTCGTGTGGCCGCGCCTCGAAACCCGTGGCACCGCTCGTTACCCGAGATTCGATTCAGAGAACGTTACAGCCTGCGCCGAGCACGTTCGTTCTGAGCTAATCAGCGCGACGGCGGTGTTGCTTTCCATCCAGATTCGGTCGTCTCCGAAGCCGCGTATTAACGTTACGACGCGGAGAAACGCAGGTGCCGAGACGAGATCATCGTCGCCTTTGAGATCTCGTTCGAAGGCGAACCAATTACGGCGGATTATGTACATCGGAATCGTTGCGTTAGAGATTCTGCCGTGGACGCGAAAGTAGGGTGAACCTTTTTCATTACTTCGGCCATTGTAGTTTGAACATGGAAATTGCACAATTGGCTAGAGAATGTTTTCCACGTAAATTCTCTCACGTAAAGCGTCCGGCGCTGGGAAACCGCAAAGGACTTAGGTTGCGACCTAGTATGAAAAAACTACGTCAACTAAAATATCCGTACGTTAATACACGCGCGACCCGTAGCATTTGCCTTCCGATACTTTGCGGAGCGTTGCGGGTCGCGTTGGAACAGAAAGACAGCGAACAGCTACGATGATACACGGTGGGCGATAGGTCGCGGATCGAATCGCGGTTTCCGCGAATCGGATTCTAGTCCCTTTAACCCGAAGCCATGAACCCGAGCGCGTCTAGCCGCCAGCCCGGCGGCGGACTGCAGGGGTGTATCAACCGTCTATAGCTAGAGCTAGGATAAAGCGTATCGTAAGTAGGTTCGAACCTGACCGGATAGTTCGGAACAAGTTCGTCGGGAAAGAAAAGAGCATTACGTAGAATCGAGCCATTCGCGAGCACTTGCTCCGATCGGAAATGAATTTCGAAGTTCGCGTTGAACTTGATTCCATCTCCACGGGCTGTAACCACGGTGCAGGCTCAACAATCGCAGCGTGGAATCGCGGCACGCTGCTCGTGCGGATTAATCGCAGCGCAGCGAGATGAACAATCGGGACGTGGAGGAGCGGCGCGGCAGCGAAACGATCTCGCGGAGCGCGGAGAGCTCGGGATAGAATAAAATCGGCCCCCGGAACGATCGATCGCGCCCGATCCCGGCTAGCCAGCCCTGGCAAAGAAATCGTGCGTGATCGAATCGGCGAAGGGGCATGAAAATTTGATCTCTGTGTTTTGTTCCGTCGTTCGTATCGAGCCACCCTCTCCGGATGGACAAACGTCAATAAAGCCGCGCACGCGCCGCACACGGCCTAGCCACCGTCACGATTCTCCTCGGGCTATCGCGTTTTTGTGTCCCGTTTCCTCGGGCAAACGTTTTACTTTTCTCCCCGTTTCCCTTCGTTCCTAAAGGCCGGCCGATATCGCGTTTCCCAGAAGCGATTTTTCCATCGCGCAACGACCGCATCAATTATACCGCGCTTCTCGTTGCGCCATTAACTCACTCTTTGCTTCTATTCAACAGATCTCACGTCCATCCTGCCGTCCACGCTCGTAGAATGCCTTGGACTCGCCAGGACGAAGCGGTTCCTGCACGATCCTCCTCCTCCTACTTCTCTTCTTCCTCCCGCAACAGTTGCACAACGACAGATTTTTACGAGGATATTGTTTTCCCCTTACATGCTGTGTGTCGCCGTTACGCAACGGAACAACGTACGAGGCACGGTCGCGGATCATTGAACCGGACGATGAATTAATCAGCGGATACTCTTTCCCCAGAATCGAATTTCCCCGCGCTTTTCGCAGATTCCGATCGCTCGAGGACAAGCGCGGGCCGAAACAATGGCGCGCGGCCACCGAATCAATTAAACGAACGTTTTGCGAAACCCGGCTCTGGTTTCTGGTCGAACTGATTGCTAGAATACGATAGGGGATAATAAAACTGCACCGCTCCTCGAAAGCCTCTGAATATATATTTAGCTACGGTTGCAGCGAATTGTTTCGCATCGGTCCCTCGATGTGCAGCGACATCGATATCGTTGAAGCGGTTCGGTTTCTATGTCCACCGGCACCGGGAAACTTTTCGGAATACATACATCGAAGTACATAATCAGAGTGGCGTAAGGATTTCGGAAATCTCAGATATTTCTACGTTTCCCCTGCGATATCGTACGATTCGTTCGCGTCCATCCGGCGTGCGCGCTAATTGCTCCGTTTCATTCCGGCATCGCCGTATCGGTGCATCAACGGAATTACCAAACGCGCGAAAAAATCCTGCTCATCGACGTATAATTGTATCCGGGTAACGTTTGCGTAAACATAGGCGTGCTTTTTTATTTATACGTCTTCTATCTTTGGAGCGTATCGATTCGAGACGTTACGGAGGCGACGATGATTCTCTCTCGGCCGCAACCGGTGACCGGCCGTGATGTTTAGCTGTTCGCGTTTCGATGCCTGATGCCCGATGCCCGATGCAACCGTGGCATGCCACCGCGGCTGGGATGAAGTCACTGCTTTAATGCACTTAACATTAATGAGAAACTCAAGTGGGTCGAATTGACCTCCATTTGTTAATCCGACACCATCGACCGGGACCGGCCTAGGTACTGTAGGTATTGTCGCTCTGCCGCGCGTGCAAAAACTTCGCGTCGCTTTTATTTCCGCGGTTGGCTACGCCAGCGTCCGCCGCGGGCCAAAAGGAAACGAACCATCGGTTTAATCAACGGGGATCGCTGGCGGAAAGAATTCGAGGGCTCGCGCGCGATGAGAACATCACGGGGTCGTCGTTCATTAAACTTGATTAAGAGAGGGTGCACGCGTCTGCGAGCTGAGCGACGAATTGCGCGACGAGGACGTTGCTCTTGCGCTCGTCGAAAGCGAAAACTCGACGAGCAAACGCGGAGAAAATCGATGCAAAGATCTTTGCATGTTTTTGAGTCGTTCGTTCATCGCGAACGGACCGGGCCTGCGACACGACTACTCGGAAACCTCAAGATTTCTCCTTGAAGACGGTTCAGGGTGCTCTGGTCTCTACCGAGTCGGAAAAACGTTGATTACACATGTTTCTTCCGTTAATAAAAATAAGCGGCTACTGTAGAAGTTCGAATAGCATAATGCTCGATATTTTCGCACGACAGCGTGCACCGTGCTTAGGAATGCGCCTCGGAACTGTGTCAAATCGCGAACAATTTGCCGGCTGGAAGGAAACGTTCCCAGCGACTGTTTAGCGCACAGGCGAAAAACTGCTCGATTGAATCGGCTCTAAAAATACCGACGCAGTGCGCTGCGGAATAGCGTGTTGCCGGTGCGATTACGCGCGTTATGCAATTGGAATTGTTTACAAATCGGTGGCACGAGAAAGGGCCATTGATCGAGAGTCGTTCACGGGCACCGGCGTAACGTCGATTCGTACGAACACGTTCATTTCCTTAGAACGGCCCGCCTATTGTTATCGGGCCACGTTGCTCTCCGGTTTGTGGCCGGATCGAAGTGTGCGACTCTTCCCGCGCGCCTGCACACGACCTTACGCTCCTATACGTACACATGTTCAGGAAACGCCTACGAGAAGAGTGATTCACACGCTATCCCAGAAAACGAACACTTAGCAGAACGTCTGTCGCCGTCACGCGGGATCTTATCTACTCGCAGCAATTTAACTCGCTCGGGAATCTTCCGTTTCCCTCCCGAATCAAAATTCTAATCTCTCTTATCGAACGACCCACGCGAAAATCTGCCAGCACAATCTTCGTCCTGCGCTGATAGTTCGAGCTATATTCACTGTTGTATCGAATGAGACGAATCTTTCGTCTATCGGCGCAAGCTCTATGTATACCGCGCACTGTCGGGTACCAATGGGACCCACCGCTCGACCTCGAGAACGCGTTGAAGAACGCCTGAACTCGTCGCGAGCGACCGCTTTCAATTATCGCAGGACTCGCGGTTTATTTCGGGCGGCGTGTCCACCGTAGAAATAAAAAATCGAAATGTTTCAGCCGGCGAATTCTGCGAAACTGTCCGTTCCGGCGCGAGTGTACGCTCGGTCGATTCGATTCGTGGTTTGAAAACGTCGGAGGAAAATTTAGCGAGAGAGAGGATATGAGTCAGCTAGAGCGTGATGGATCTGCATAACTAATAACAACGCCCGATCAAGTGCGCATCCTCGGGGGAGAAAGAATCGTTCGTGCGAGGGCCGGGATTTTACGATAATTAGGGAATCGAGCACTATCTCGTTCGAAATTTTAATTGCACCGAAACGTGTACAATCCTTACGTAAAATAATTATTAGGTCCCAATAGTAATAATTCATAATTTAATCAAAAATATTCCGCACAATACTATCTACTCATATCGTTAATTTGCTCGTTGTTCGTGATGTTAAGAGACTGTACGATCTTGCAGAATGTGGTGGACGATAACCGGCACCTTCGGAAACATACTACCGATCGACTGGAGCAAATCGTACGCGAGGAAAATGCACATGCCCGCGTTGAATCTAAACGAGGCCCCACTATCGAACGACAGGTAAGCTCTTCTCTTTGTCAACGTTTCTTTCTTTCATTGTCATCCTTTTGCCGCTTTCATGTTTCATACGAAGCACGCGAAAATCGAATGTATACCAAAGGTATACATGGTGCCTAGACGCGATTAATGTTTGTCAATCGGTCGCTTTCCTTTTGTTTGCTTTAGACAAGAACTAGAAGATTTAAGTAGCGAAGACGAGGCGGTTGCGACTGATTTGGACATGCATGCTTTGATCTTGTCCAGCAGCATCGACACGCACAGCCCCGAGGAACAACTCAAGACTGCGGAAGAGGTACTTCGCGAGATAGACGACATAATGCAGGCAAGTTAATTTGTCTCCGCAGAAATGCATATGCTACAATAATTCTGCATACTCGGATTTACGAGTACTTCTTTCGACCACTGTGCATCATTTCTTCGTTTACCCGTGGTCCAAAGATTGATGATGTTTCGTTTTGTAGGAGAGTCCATCGATGGAGCGATCGCCGGACTCGGATGGTTCGTTATTGGACAGCGACGAAGCCCTGGAACGGAGCAGAGAAGTTCTCGGCTCGCCGCTACACGAGAAAAGTATACATATTTCCATCGAGACCGATCTGAAACAATAAACAAGCCCTGACTATGGCGCCTGCTAATAAGAATCGCGATGTGTTTGTTTTAGAGTTAAAACAACTGAGCTCCAGTCAACTGACCGAGCTCCTCGGCGAGATGGAGTCGCTGGTGGGAGCCCTCAGCGAAACGCTGATCGCGGAACTTGCGCTGAGGGACGAATTAGAATACGAGAAGGAACTAAAGAATCAGTTCATCTCGTTGCTACTCGCCGTACAAAACCGACGTAGACAGCACCATGTGACAAAGAAAAGAAATCAAATGCAAAATGGTACTAGTCCGTTGCCGCAACACAGATCCTTTCAAGAGTCTAAGGTAATGATGCCAATTCATCCTCATCGATGAAACATCCTTTTAATGAAAATGCGATAACGCCCGATCCTCTTCTTTTAGTATTTAACGACTGTAATCCCGTACCATACGGATAGTGGTCCTCCAGACAACCAAGCGTTACAAGTTCTGATAAAAAGTAAGTATTTGTCGGTAAATAAATTTTTGTTCATTAATTTGACACATAATTTCTTGAGAAGACACGATTAATGTAACATCTGTTGCAGTACTAAAAGCAATTAACGAAGATAGTCCAACCGTACCTACTTTATTAACGGATTATATTCTCAAAGGTATAATAAAATTTTTAATCCGCAATTATCTAACTGAGTTAGGAATATATGTTATAATCCTCCTTTTTTCAGTTCT
The DNA here is from genome assembly GCF_051020955.1 of Megalopta genalis. NCBI lineage: Eukaryota > Metazoa > Arthropoda > Insecta > Hymenoptera > Halictidae > Megalopta > Megalopta genalis. The sequence goes on from NC_135022.1 coordinate 12,232,787, forward strand.
CTGTCCCACTTAGTGAGAATATCGCAAGTCTCACGGGAAGGTCGATGGAACACCAGGAAGAAAGATATTAAGATATTGAAAAATACAAATTTGCTCTCTTCTTCTTGCCAGTACGCTTCAGCCGTTGTTGTGCCGCATATACTTGCGTTAAGGCAGGTGATTTTTCGCTTCTGAGTTGTGTCTCGAATTACACTCTCTCTATTGATTGTAGATCGTAGGTAGGGTCCCGTGACACTCGTATCTAGTCTTACTTTATATATTATAATGTGTATATTGATTTTACATAAGGTACAGTTCCGATAATCTATGTATTGCGCTCTACGGAATACCTCTTGTCGTATACATGAATTATAAAATGCGATTCTTCATTTTTATATACGTCATCATGGATTTCTCGCGACGATTCGGTTTTTTGTAATTTTTTGTACATAAAGATTTTATCGAAGTATGTGTGAGCAAAGTTTACTATATCACCGAGAATACTTATATATTTATCTAGAGAAACATACCAAATAATATGTAGATCGCTCTCGGCCGAGGAGAGAAAAAGAGAAAGAGAGAAAGAAGCATTAATAAGCTTACGGATTTAGTGCGTATCGTTGTAACACCCGTATCTATCAAAAGTTACACTAATTAATAACATTGACGCGCAAAAATACATTGCATCCCGTTAATCGAATCATACCTTCACAGATGTGTACTTTACTTGACAAAACTGTTAAACGACTGTGCGCAAAGCTGGCATTAAACGTTCTCTCGTATGCAGCGACACAGTTGTCCCGATGCATTGTGCATATAGTAGAAATACTGTGTTTGTTGAAATAAAGAAATAAATCGGACAATCTTACCATTCAAAAGAATACTCCTTATCCGTATTCAATATAATTTTTGTTCTACAGTCAATTACATTATCTTTTCCTCGAAGTAAGTCTTCGACGATCTCGACTATAATCTCGTATCACAAAAGATCCCGTACAGTAGAGATTCTCTTATTCGAAAATTTATTTTTGTAATACACTGATACCAAAACAATGTGATTTCTAAATATTTCATTCAGGTTCTTTACTAGGCGATAACGTACTTAAGTAATACAATGATTAGATAATAGAACGTTTGGATATCAAAATATTGTAAAAATAAATGTTCGGATAAGAGAGTTTCTATTGTACGTATGTTCTACTACATGATGCCTAAAAAAGCATATTATTCCATTCAAATGAACATGGTTGATAAAAAAAACATTGAGAATCAATCGTATACCCCTTGATAGTATATAAAGTTAGTCTCACATATTTTCCCTATCCCTAATACGAGCAGCCAAGTTTCCCAGGTAGTCTGTTTTAGGGGCATTAGCTTGTACGATGATCGAAACAATTACATTTTGAACTTCTGTAACTTTAGTAACATAATTTGTGCAATAGTTTATCTAGACTCATTTTGAAGAGTGAAATCTTTCTTTTCTAACTACGATGCAAGTTTTTCCAAAGACCTTTTTATATTAAAAAATAAAGCAAAAAACTAAAGTAGGTTCTTATGTTTTTTGAAAATTCTACATATGTATACATACATACATATGTGCTGACTACTGACATAACCGGGTCACATGAATCGACACATATTATTATTACCACAGGTGTATTATATTTTACTTCTGAACATTATTCTATAATAAAAACCCGATCTTATTTATAGTGTTTGCTCGTGTTGTACGAGTACATGTAATTATAGATGAATCTTAGAAAACCTCTAAATTTAGTGGTTGCACTGGTATCAGTGTGACTAGGGTAACAAACAAACAGGTGAAAATAATCAGAAAATCATTGTTTTATAAATTGATTGTAATATAAATACTGGAAGAAAAGGTATGCACTTAATGTGTTCAATTATCATAATTTTCCTTTAACAAATATAATAATCCCAAAAATGTACATGTTCTTTTCCTACGCAAAAGCTAACCTATAGATTCCACATAATATTATATTTACATTTGTGACAATTAACCTTTACTAACTAATCACAATTAAATTACACAGATGAATGGAAAAAAGCCTACACTTCGATCGTTAACCAAGACAGCAGTTATTGGAGTTATCTTCGTTGCAGGTACCAAGTACCTGTTAACAGAGGTATATCAATGGCGACTCCGAAGGACAAAGATTTTTAAAAGGATAGACGAAGTTCTTCGTAGTAATGAAAAAGTTATGCAACACTTAGGAGAGCCAATAAAACATGGACATATGACATTTTCTGATCTTGAGGAGGAAAGCATTAGAAAATTTTCATTTCCTGTGACTGGATCTAATACTAAGGGCAAAGTAAATGGCATATATTTAATAGATAAGGAGTTCGAAACTATAATGTCAAAGTTAGAAATTCAATTTTCTGACAAGCTTTTTACGCTTTATGAGAACAAAGAGTTAAAACAATGAAGTACATTGTTACTTTTTGTTTCTGTGTTATGTTTTTGTGGTACTGCTTAAAAGTATACAAAAGCTTGATAGTGTACAAGTTAAAATCCAGAGAAAACATGGTAGAGTAATTATATTTAGAACTTATGAATACAATATGAATAAAGGTAACTAAATTATTATCTAAATGTTTGTAAAGGCATATCGGTAATTCCCTCTGGAACCTTGAGGCCTCTCCTAGTATAGCCAAAACTGGCTTGTATAACATGTAGAGCAGCTTCGACGGTGAGGTTTACATCACGCGAATTACCAATTTGAGGATTTACTTCTACGAGATCTACTGCATTCAATCTGCGAGTCCTATACAATTCTTCCATTAGATGGACAGCTTCCCTGAGGGTCAATCCTCCACGCACTAAAATTATAAAATCACCATTAAATGTCCTTAGATATTAATAAAAGAGAGAATTTCATTTACCAAGTGTTCCTGTACTTGGTGCTTCCAAAGGATCAAGAGAGTCAATATCAAAACTAACATGTAATGACTTTGAATCATTCGGATCTATCTTTTTTATTGCCATATTAACAACATCATGAATTCCTAAACAGGAAATGTAAATCAGTTAATACTCATTACGTACATGCACATCAAGTTTCAGATATTACCGTATCGTTCAACATCTTCCATGCCGAAAGCAGTAATTCCGAATTTTTCAATAACTAATCTTTCATAGCGATCTACAGACCTCAATCCAATGTAAGCTACATTTCGTATAGACAGCCTGAAACATTATTGTATTTTTCAAATTAACAATTGTAATTTTGTTCATAAATCAACAAATTCCAGTAGATAAGGTGTTAAAGATGCGAATATTTAGAAAAATTACATTGGTTGTTGCCAATCCATGCCTGGAAGATGTGGCCAATAATCTGATAATTCAGAAGTTAATAATGCTACGGGCATTCCATGAACATTTCCACTTTCACTGGTTTTATTGGTATTGAGATCGGCGTGAGCATCGACCCATATTACACCTACATCTTTCTTCACCTTTGAACACATAATAAATGTTAATTTCTAATCTTAAAAGATGATGCCCTTCATACTGTACCTTCACATGACCATCTATAGTCCCAATTCCCACACTGTGATCACCTCCAATTGTTAACACTTGGCGACCATCTCTCAAAACTTTTTGTACTTCTTCAGATAGACAATTAGTGCAACCAGCAACATCGCCCAAATGCGACATATTATTCACACCTAGCACATCTTTCGTTTCGTATAAAACGTTGCCATAATCTTTCACGTCTAAACCTAATTTCATTTTATATTTTAAATAATAGAATTTAATTGACGTTGATGGAACTATAAGTTGTCACGAGCGAATCGAATGGTTACCTAGAAATTGTAACTCTTGTACCAATCCGGCTGCTCTAATCGCTTGAGGACCGTCCGCTACACCTTTCTTGCGCTGTATAATTAATTTAATAAGCAAACACACATTGTAAAAATAATTTCACACTGTATTACCTGTCCTTTTTCAAACGGTACACCGATTATTCCAATTTTGCTGTAATAACGAACACTAAATCTAAGAGCCACGTTTTGTATTTTAGTTAACATATTGGTTTCGCCTCTCTTATTTCAATTTATGATCAAAAATGCTGCTACTACTCATTGACCTATAACCCCGAATGTTGCAACGCAGATAACGTAAGAAATTTGTGGTCTACAAACGATACCACAACAATAAAGATATTCACGGATGTAAGAATGCTTTAAAAATAAATAAGAACTTAGGGAGTATTAATTTTTAGAGATTTTTTATATTTTTAATTTGTAAAATTTGTAGAAGCTATTACATTTGAATAAGTTATTACCATTTGCCACACCATATAGTGAACTTTTATGAAAGACAAGTCAAATGTACAATGATAAATTTAATAAACTTAATTTAAAAATTGAATTCTAATACTTCGCATTACATCATTTATTTTGGACCAATCATGTTTTCAGGTTTCACCCAGTCCTTAAACTGTTGTTCGGTCACACCATTCTTCAATGCCGATTCTTTTAATGTCAGATTTTCTTTGTGGGCTTGTTTAGCAATTGCAGCAGCCTAAAGAGGAACATACGTTTCATTATACGTGACAAAATTGTAACAAATTAATTATACTACGAAACTTTACAAAACCGAAGTGAATTACCTTATCGTAACCGATATGTGGATTTAATGCTGTGACAAGCATCAAGCTCTCGTTGAGAAGTTTCTCGATCTTGTCAGCGTTTGGTTTGATGCCGACAACGCAGTTCTTTGTGAACGTAGCGCATGCATCACCCAGAAGTCTTGCAGATCTTAATGTGTTTGCAACTATAACTGGCTTAAAAACATTAAGTTCGAAGTGACCGTTGCTTCCAGCAATTGTTGTCGCAAAATGATTACCCATAACTTGACAACACACCATCGTAATTGCTTCACACTGTGTCGGATTTACTTTACCAGGCATAATTGAACTTCCTGGTTCATTTTCGGGCAGAGACAGTTCTCCTAAACCACAACGTGGTCCACTCCCCAAAAACCGGATATCATTGGCTATCTGTAAAAAGTCAAGTTTCAAATTTATATTACTTAATTATAATATATATTAAAATATACCTTCATAATTGAAACTGCTACTGTGTTAAGTGCACCAGACACTTCCACCATAGCATCGTGTGCTGCTAAAGCTTCAAACTTATTAGGAGCAGTCACAAATGGTAAACCAGTGAGTTGTGCAATTTTTGCTGCTGCTTTTTCTGCAAAACCTTTTGGTGTATTCAACCCAGTACCTACGGCAGTACCACCAAGTGCCAATTCATACAAACGTGGAAGAGTATTTTTTACCCTTGCAATACCGTTTGCCACTTGTGTTGCATATCCTGAATTTTATAAACACGTTATATTATAATTTTGTCATTTAATTTGCTGATGTTAGTAAATACCTGAAAATTCTTGTCCTAATGTCAGAGGTACTGCATCCTGCGTATGAGTTCTACCAATCTTTATAATATCTTTCCATTCTTCAGCTTTTTCATGTAAAACTTTGCATAAACATTGCAGTCCAGGGAGAAGTACCTTGTCAATCTCTAATGCAACTGCTATGTGCATAGCAGTGGGAAAGGTGTCATTGCTACTTTGAGATTTATTTACATGATCATTTGGATGAACAGGTGTTTTTGATCCCAGCTCACCACCAAGTAATTCAATAGCACGATTCGAGATTACCTGAAAGAAGATAATAAATTACTTAGAAATGTTCTTTGTACAAATTTTGAAGTTGAACATATTAATAGATACCTCATTGGTATTCATATTGGATTGTGTACCGGAACCTGTTTGCCAAATTACTAATGGGAAATGATCATTATACAGCTTGCCACTAATGACATCGTCTGCAGCTTTGCTAATAGCTTCTGCTATTTTTGCATCCATACCAAATTCTTTGTTTACTTCAGCTGCTGCTTTTTTTAATATGCCCATTGCCACAATAACACCATACTAAAAAATGTAATTCAACAAATAAAATTTTATTTATGACACAGGACACAACTAACTTATTGTATTTTCTTACAGGCATTCGTTCAAACGTATCACCAATAGGAAAATTCATGACTGATCTCAAAGTCTGTGCTCCATAGTATTTGTCACATGGTACCTTGAGCTCACCGAAAGTGTCTTTCTCAATACGATATCCTTTACTGTCACCCTGCAATTTTCAAACATAAATCCAATTAAGATCAAAGAAATTGCATTAATGAAAAAAATATTTGAATAATATATATATATATATATTTATGCACCATAGCGAAAGGATAAATTATATAACACAAGCGAGTAAGTACAATCTGACAACGGATATTAAACTAGTCTGGAAAGGGGAAATTGAAGGTCAGTCAAATGAAGCCAGTTAGTCATGATAACATGTATACAAGATGTATATATATACATGCACATACACAAACAACTGTTTAAGCGATTAGAATGTTTCATACTTCCAAACGAAAGTTGAATGAAATAATTTATGTAGAGGTACACAAATTATATTCCACTATCACGAAAAATAGAATCACAAAATACTTTTTTCTTACGTTTATGATCACGTATTCTAACCTTCGTGCAAGCGACGAAAATCTCGGAACGCGTTGATCGTTCAACAGAAAAAGGTAATGTCATTGAATGTTTATAAGAAATATAAAAAAGTTATGCATACCATTGTATCATTTGTTAAAGTTTTGTTTCAGTAATTTCTAATTCCATTTAGAAAGTACTTTCCATATTATTTCTTTTATACAGTTGATTAACAATTCAACGTCAAATCCATTCAATTGTTATTGAGGACCATAGAATGACATTTTGAACGAAACAGATAAAATTATTCGTAAATGACACACATGATTTTTGTGGAAATCTTTCGAAAACTATTTTAAGATCGGATCCCTGAACGATTATGTAAAACCGGCCTGTGGATCGCCTTAAAAATTGTGAATAAAAAAGCAAAGTTTAAAGGTAAAGACAATAACGAACGAATAGAATATCATCGATATAACTTTCACAAGTTATCGTCGGCTTTCTCGATTGATAACAGACAATCTATACTAGAATATTTCTACCTTACTACTGCCTTTGGAAACCGGTGATGTGCTCAATGACAGCCGTAACGTAAAAAATCCAGACGATTTCTCAAGTTCCCTTAATCCACGACTAACGAGGGGACATCTTAATAAATTCAACGTCATTTTAAGTTGATCCTTAACTTTAATTTCCTTCAACAAATCTGCGGAAAATAAAAAATACAGAATTAACCAACACCGACGATTATCGCACGGATAGGTGAGCGGCCCGAAAATCATACACGAATCACATGCTTCTTAGATAGAAACCTATCAATGCAAAACGAAACTGCCAAAATTATCGTGGTCACGGACCAAACAGTGACACCACTTCCAATACTCGCGAAAACAGACGAACGTGATTGGCTTTTGCTTCGTTATTTATTAATTTCAATTAGCAACAGTAAAATTAGCAACAGTTAATGTAACTAAATATTTAATCGGCATTTCTTAGAATCCTTACCAGAGGTACCAAATTTTCTCGCGATTTTCATTTCAATAGTTCTATTCTGGAAAATCGGATTAACTAAAGACAGATCTAAAATATATTACAAACTATATTACTTATGTGTATTCCCTACTTATTGAGGATTCTATTTTCCAATTTTTTTTAAATTATAAGAACCGTAAATGTTTTAATATACACTATAATAATACTTTCGTCGTTCATTTTACGTTTTCTATTTCGCAACAAGATAATTAAACAATCAAAATTCGAGAAATTTTCTACACTGAAAAATGTTGTTCCGAGAAAAACATATTCAAATTTTGAAGACAATATAAACATATGTAGATGTACGCATACGTTTCCAGTTCTCTATTTCGAAAACTGGCTTGCATTAAAATCTCAGACCTTTTGTGTGTCATTCTCTCTCGCACTGCATGAAATGGATTTAAACTAGTGCTTAAATGAGGAAAAGAATTTGTCTAACTTTTTGAAATTGCCCGTACCGTTATTCGTCAAATCTCGATAGGATCGATTGCAAATTGCAGCAGAACGTTTGAAGCAGCCTAATAAGTTTCGTCGCTGTTCTATTTACACACGTTGCGTCCGCTGTGGTGATTTTGCGTACAGCGGGCAGAACGGAACTATGGTGTATTTTCGAAAAAAAAACGTCATGCGAGCGATCGACGAGCCAATAAATTGATTAACGGCATGGCTTTATCTTGGTAGCGGTGCACGCTAGTCGAAATCGACGATATCGCAGGCTATAACTCGGCGATAAAGTTGCACGGGGCAGGTCGATTGAAATTTTTCACTGCGTCGGAATTGTTATCAAAAGACTCGGGGTCTCATGTAAACAGCACGCGGGATCTTGTGTGTCATCCGATCTAATGGTCCTTATTATGTAATTTGTGCACCGGCTGAATGCTATGCTCGAAAAAATCTGGATGAAAATTAATAGAATTCGCGTCACGAGCGGTGTCTTTCGAAAATGACTGACTCTTCTTCCTCTTCTTCTTTCGCAAGGTAAGTCGAGTCGTGTTCTCCATTGGGACGCGTGTCACAAAACCTTTTTCCGTGTTTATGCTTTTATATCATCCACGTACCGTAACAAAATTCGTCTACGTGTACACGCGATTTTTCACCACAAGTGTGCGTTCTGCTTTTCATGCATTACTAACCGATATGATTTTATTCTTAACCTAGAACCATCAGAGCCGGTCCTCTATATGATCCGCCAATTCGATCTTATGAAAGCTCCGAGCTCACTTTTATCTCTGTTTGTTTTCGTTTTATTTCAGTCGATTCTACCGTATCTTGAATTTTTTGTAAACGTATGCTAGTGATTGGGTCATTTGGTTAAACCGACAATATCGGTTCACAATGAGTCCGACTATCAATATGAGCTGAATTTTTTCACAAATTTTTTCTTTTTGTAAATTCGGATTGTCAGTATCGTTTGTGATGTACATTTAAAATATTTATAACGTTTCAGTTCTATTTGCAGTTTCCGAATGGCACTGTTTGTTGTTTGTGTAATATGTTTAACTTATATTGGTTAAAGTTTTAATCAGAGTGGTTTTATTATGAATAAGAATTAAAACATTATAATATGTAGGTTGAAAAATATGTTTTCTACGTAGACATTTATATAAAGAAATATTAAAATAGACACTAATACCTCCTGTTTAATTACAACAAAAATTATGTATTTATTGATCTTAAATTAGCAGTACAATTGATCGTATAATTTATTATCTCGATAGCTTATAATTCAACAGTGTTACACATGAAATATCGATATATGATTGTAGTAAAACTTGAAAAGTACTAACAAATATTTTATAACAAGATGCATCACAGATCAATCTATAAGTAGATTACAGTATTTTTTTGTCTTGCAGGGTAATCAGTAAAGTATTGACTTTTATAAAATGTATTGCTCGAACTGGCTTTGTGATATTAAACAATGTTTACTGTATACCAACGTATGTAGTATGGATGACATTATTGTTTCCTGTAAAAGTTTATCAGCCTCAAGTATATTGGCGTATCGAAGGACTATTTTTCCATTGGTTATTAGCAATGGTATCGATGTGGACTTGGTCCGCAGGTTACGACAGTAAGTATCTAGATATTTATATAATGCTTTTACAATTGAAATTTATGATAATTATAGTGTGAATACTAATAGTGATAATAATGCAATTTATAGTTATAGAACAAGGTGATGATATAGAGAAACTAATTAGTGACAGAACATTAGTAATAGCGAACCATCAAAGTACTGGTGATGTTCCTATACTAATGACAACATTTAATGCGAAACCAAACGTGTTGCCTAATCTAATGTGGATTATGGACAGGATTTTTAAATTTACAAACTTTGGTATAGTTTCTGTTTTACATCAGGACTTCTTTATTGTGTCTGTAAGTCTATAATTTCACTAATTTAATAACAATAGTTTCATTATATGTAAATCGTAGCATGTAATAATAATATTTTTGTTTTCTGTTATCTAGGGTCGTAAAAAGAGAGAAGAAAGTTTAAAGCAACTTGAGAAACATCTGAAAGAATCGTACATTCCACTTAATAGGGAATGGATGGTTCTGTTTCCAGAAGGAGGTTTTTTATGTAAAAGAAGAGAGACTTCGCAGAAATATGCTAAAAAAAATAATCTTCCTATTTTGGAGAATGTAACTCTGCCACGTTTAGGAGCATTGCAGACTATATTTGATACAGTTGGTCCATCACATAATAATAATAGATCAAATCAAGAATTAGATAATAGAGCAAGTAAATAATTTAACAAACTATAATTTTGTAGCAGTGTTTCGTCTTATGTATTTATTAAGTTATTGTTAACTATCTGTCATACAGGTATGGTAGTAGCAAAACCTGAAATCAATTGGGTTCTTGATATAACAATAGCATATCCTCAAGGTAAACCAATTGATTTACCTACAATTATAACTGGTTCCAGACCACCGTGTGAGACAGTACTGTTTTACCGAGTTTTTCCTAGTTTAGTGGTAAGTTTTCAATTGTATATTACTGCTATTTTGTTTTTCATTTAATTGTTCAGTACTTAGTGCATCATCGTCTTTTAGGTTCCTCGGGAACCAGAATTATTATCTAAATGGTTGTATGATAGGTGGGTTGAAAAAGAAGCACTTTTGGATAACTTTTATAAGTATGGAACATTTGTTGGTACACAAGCATCGCCCAATGAAGGTTCCAAGATCCATCAGGATCCATTAAGATTCCTAGTCCTTCATTTATTTTTTATAACATCTAGTTATATTCATTACAATATATTTACATACATGCTCTCTTGCTTCTGGTAAAGCGTTTTATTCTATATAAAAGATTACGTTCAGACACGAGTGAAATTACAATGTGGTAGAGTAACAAACAAAAAAAATATTCCTGCCTTAAATACTACTCTTGATGTTGACTAATAAAACTAACGAGTGTATGAATTGTCAATTCCAAGTGAATGTTTATAACTAGATATGAAATAGATAGTTAATTGCAACCACCGTTTTTATTGCTATGAAAAATTATTTAATCACAACATATCTGTTATCATTAATTACACGAACATAATTATACAGATTTCCATATTTCTGTCATGGGATGCAAAGAAGGCTTGATGTTGAAATAACAATATTTTTATTTCGATAACGATGTTCCTTGTGAAAATTTTTTGCACAGTTGTATACATCTTTGTTATAGTTAGTCATTCCTCAGAATGTTTATTTTAATTTATACAGTGAGACATATGGGGTTCTTCATAACATTATATTTGTAACATAATATTTATGATATAATTGTAAAGAAGGAAACGTGTCTTCGGTGGAAGACATTAAAAAGAATACAACTGTCATGATTACAATGACAATGATATTTTGTACGAACGAATAACGGATCAGATTCATTTGAATGAAATATTATGATATATCATCGATACTTCGGAAGTTCTAAAAACATGCAAATTATGTGTATTTGGCTTCTTTATATTAAATTAATTATAAAGAACAGAATTAATACTTTTTACGTTCGAACTTGTAAAAGTTAAATGATTTAACATCTGTTAATGTGACGCCTCCACTTGGGCGATAGTTCTAAACGTGGTTTTAAACGATAGATTTAATATTCTATTTACAAGAAAAGAATGAAAATGTGTCTACACTTGATTATCTGTCTGGAGGACTCGGCAGCATTTGAGAGCGTTTTTCACAGTATTCTGCATGTGTGTTTTGTAATACAATATCTTAAGTAATCGCAAAATATTCTATGAAATGGAATTGCAAAGATATAATAGCAAATTGTTACTGCTCTTGTTTAGAAGTGGTGATCACGAATACTGTTTCAAAGGAATATCCATCTATTTGTGATACTCGAGAGAGAAAGAGAGAGAGAGAAAGAGAGAGAGAGAGAAAGAGAGAAAAGAAGAAAAAGAAAAAGTATTTTTTCAATGCGAAGTCAATCATACAAAAATAATTTTTTAAATCACGTATTAGAAAATCTATATAAGTTCGTAATTCTATGAAGTAGATGTGAAAATTAGTAACAAAATGTTCAGAAAACTTGGCAGAAATAAAAAAAGTCGTGTTTTGGTAAGGTCGATCGAAGTAAGTAAGATGTATACTTTATTGCTAAATTTCAAACCAATAATGATGCTGTTCAGTGACGGAAAACAGCCGTGCCTTGTTCCTACGGACAAACCTCAGCGTTAATTGTATATATTCTTAGCGAATCTCTTACGATTGCAATCTTAACGATTGAACCTGCGCCTACTAAATTAATTTTTTTAAGATAATCAGGTTCCATTGATTGAAAATAAAGAAAAAAGGTACCATAGAAATAAAAACGGGCGAGTCGATGGCATATCTTCTATGCTGCCTAATTGGATATTACGAGGTAAAAGTATATAGCCCAAATCGAAAGCAATTTCCAGACTGATTTATTCGGGGAACTAAAATAGTTGGAGCGCATAAGAATGAACATCTGTTGTCGTCGTATACTACGCATAGCAATTAGACTTTTTCTATGGTTACTATAACGTAACGAGAAACATTTTTATATAAATGTATCTGTTCCAATGACAAACTAGAACTTTACAAATCGAAAGAGTGTAAATGTACAACAATTTCAATGAGACCGGTGTTACAGTCTTATTGAACGTCGGGCGTATGTATCATTCGCCTCTTAAGAAGAAATCATTTTCTTTAATACTTGATCATACTATGGCACGGAAATTTTGTATACGTATTTGCATACAAAAATACAGTACCGTTGCAACGTATGAATATCTTTATGCATTTCCTTGCATTTAACGCAGAATTTGAAAGAAAAACATTCACAGAGTGTACATATATACACATACACGCATATGTATATGTCATTCACAGAGCTTAGAGCTTGACACGCCGATACGAAAAATGTTTAAATCAAAAAGCAATTTTCACCTCAATTGTATTCTCTACTCCGCAGCAATGTATCCGACTTTTTTATCGTTTAGTTTTATGTCCTCATGTTTATGAAGTATTTAAGGAAATCTGAATCACTGCGATAGAATGTTTCTAGTCTTGGTTGCAAATTTTTTAAATGAACAAACACGAGATTCTAAATGTACCAGTAATTGTACTATAAGAAATTTATAAGTTTATTAATAAAATTTGTTTTACAATATAATGATCGTTGTGCATCGTTCGGAACTGTTCGATTAACGATGTATATCGAGACGAAATGAAATAACTTTATTGCGGATCAGAAACGAAAAAAGTATGTGTATCATGGTTTTACTAATATTTAATTACCAACTAAGGACAAACTGAGAAGAAATCGTGTAACATAATGATGCTTGCATAATAGCATATATCCTTCGTTACAAGGGCCAATATTTTTGAGATATTTAGATACATTAGATTTTTAATATAACGTACGGTACAATAAAAAATGGGAACTCAAGTTTCATTGAAACACGAAGCAATGTAATTTAAAGGAACAACTCTACAGATTACAATAAAATTTATTCATTATATATTTATAGTTATGGCACAGAGTTTGATTTTATATTGATTACGCATTGTAAATCGCATTAGAGAAGTTAGTTTCACACCTTGTACAGCACACTGCAATCAGATATCAGTGTAGCGTGTAGTAGATAAAAGAAATTTAATGATAAGTTATCACATAAGTCCTGTTGGTTGTGTTTTAATTTTTTCTTATTTTACTCTCGTTACTAAGTTATATACAAAGAGCAGTATTACTCATATGCAGTATTTATAAAATAACGTTCATTATTATTTTAAATTATACTGCATATTTTGTAAATATATGAGTGATAGTATCTTTGTGTTACGTTTAAACGATATTTAAAATATCCTATTCTTCTGATGAAGATCTTGTTACGATTATTCTACGTGATAAAATGCAATTTGTATTTAGTAGGCATCGAACTAACAATATTCAATTAATATTGCTGATAAAAATTTGAGAACTGGTAGAATGAATTTTCTGATACTGATATTTATAATGTTCGTGTGCTGTATCAATTGTGATTAAACGCCTTAGTTTCACCTTCCAATATCGATGTATTGCGAACGATTCTATAAATAATATAAACATGTAACTAAAAAAACCTATTCAAACTATTTTTCCATAATGAATGTAACACGAATGGTTTTTTATGTCAACGTAAAAGATTTGTGTCGTTCCGAAATCCAGATCAACTTTAAAATAAAAATATCAGGACATTATCACGTTTTTTTTTTATTGCGGAACTGATTGCACAATTCAACATGTTTACGTTGGACGATGCGCATCTAATTGTGCATCTAATTATTCAAAACATTCTGACTGCATACTAATGTTCAACTGTATACAAACAGTGTGTAAAAATTAATGTAAATGCAACCTAACGTAAGTTCTCCAAACTTTAAAGGAGAATATAACTTGCTTGTATTGTCTTTTCTTATAAGAACTTTAATAAAATTATTGTTTTCAAACGATCTGTTGAAACGTTTTTCTCGATAATTTCTTCAACATCGATACTTCTGACAATTGGTCGTTTTACCGTTTAAACGTGCGCCGCCAAAATTATAATCGTGAAATGTTGGAAACTTGTGAGTAGAAGTCCATATATAGACGACGGTGGCGCCTCTTTTGGAGAGAAAATGAAGCTTCGCTCGGGGTCCGAATAGCGCCAATTGGGCTAGTGACAAAACGTTCAAACTGTTAACAAATTACCGACAATCGGTTTCTATACTTCGCCTGCGGAGTTATCTTGATACGTTGATAATTGATTACAAGTTTCGGTGTTTTGTCACGGATAGCGCCAGCTTCCCAAAATGACGCAATTTTGGTCTATCATCACTGACTCGCTACGTCGATGCTAAGATTCGACGGTGTCGGTGTAAGCAAGGGCGCATACAATGAATACTAATTTCGTCCTGACTCTCTTTCATTGTTGTAAAATGATTGTAAAATATAATAAGAACTGTAATGTAATTTCTTTCCCATTCATACCAATGAAAAAGTTTCAACGGCTAACTTTCCATTGACTCAAACTACTTGATAATTGTATCGGAAGAACATGCGAGAAGATATCACGAAATTCTTTATCAGGCTTGTGATTGAGTTGTACTACTTGCGAGAAAATTTTTTGGAAACTTCTGCAGAAATTCGAGCTTTTGTATCAGGAGAACATGACATGTTATCTCAGGATACTGATATTTTTCTCAGTATAAATAATTTCGTATAAACATTAAAAAATCACCACTTTCCACATTACGGTAAAGTGACTTATGCCACTTTTAAAATAAACGGCACATATCATGTTGTTTTAATACAAAAATCCAAATTTTGGCAGAAATCTACGAAAAGTTTTCTCGCCAGTATGTTGTAGATAAAATAGAATTGGTAAAAAGAAGAAATTTATAACATTTTAAATTTACATATTACTTACAGATCGTAAATATGTATGTGTTATTTCAACGACTTAAAATTTAATCTGCGCTGAAACATAAGGGATACAATTGCACGATTAGACAGAGATTAAAAACGAACATCGAGTAACTAACGTGCGCGAAGAGCAACAACTCGGAGCCGCGCAAATCTCACAAAGAGCTTTGATCGTTCCGCGAACTGTGTTCTGCTGTCGGATCGCTGTATCCCTACCACTTGATCTCGATCGCGTCAAAGATCGATGCAAGGAGAAAGCCCAGGACAGACGCAACGCTATAATTCCGAACCGAGTTCAGCGTGTGCAAGCGTGAATGTTTCCGGTTGGAAGCGTTTCAGTAACGGGCCAGCCGTCCAACAGTCAGCATCGATCATCGCGGAGATCCTAGATCGCATCGTCGCAGCGGACAATCTCACAAGAAAGCCGATCGAAAAGGAAACTAGATCATCGGGGAAGCCAAAAACAGGCAGCATGCGTAACAAGCTGCTTTTGCTTTGCACGATATTCGTCCTGCTCGTGGTTGGTAAGTGAAAAGTGGAAGCCGAGTCGTTTCGAGTCAAAACAAAGGATCTTTTCGTCACGTGAATGATTCGTTTTACGCAGGCATTCGTATCACCGACATCCGACAATGAATTCGCGTCATCCAGAGTGTATTTAGTCATTTTCATCGAGTAAATATACGTGTATTCGTAATATCGGACATTTGCGATCAAGGAAACTCGAGTCGACTAGCTGATCGACAAGGAAACTTCCGTAAAAGAGAAACTTTTCTGCGTTTAACGGGATCGAGAGAGATCCTTCGCGCCGCTAAAACTGACGAATAAATCTGATCTTTGTTATCCATAGTCCGCTGTGCTACAAGGTGGGTTTCAAGTTTTTCGGCGGTTCGGTTGTTGTCTTCGTCAAAGGAGAACCGGAAAGACGAGTGCAAAATGTTCTATCGACTCGGTTAATCGGTTTACAACGCGGAATTGCATGAAATAGATCGCAGCGAGATCGGGGGAGGGACAATTGCTCTTGTACCTACTCGGACACCAAGACGCGAGTGATTATTCACTTGTCCACGTTTAATAGGACTGAAGAAGCGTTCGTGTGTACGTCGCAGAAGCCCCTCACCGGTTCTAGAAAGTCTTGGCCATGCGACTGACATTGAGCTCCTAATGAATTTAACCCTTTCATAGGCACTGGAAACTAGGCTTCCCACTCAGTTTTAGCGCGTATGTGGACGCCAGGCTCAAATGTTCCCACCGTTGAAATGTGCTGCCATCTATATATATATAGGTCCCACCACCCCTAATTTTGATGGTTGAAAAATTAAAAATATCAGGAAAGCGAGTAACAGCTGTATTACTATATCATAAAATTATGGTAAGCGAATATTCTAATTTTTTGAAAATTTATATTGTGCTCATGAAAGGGTTAAAGTGGTCCTCTGAAACTTGGAATCCGCTCCACAATAGTGTTTCGTCGAGCAGAATTCAACGCGATAACGTGTTACCATGACAAACCCGTCTCTAAATCTTTGCTGAATAAACAGTAAATAAGCGGTGTGAACCTGATAACGTTGACGCGAATATCAATTTATGAATAGTTTCAATTATTGTCCTCTCAGTTTCGCTTTTACCTTGCTAGCTTTCTGTGGGAAAGAAACAAAGAAACTTATGTAATGTTTCTCTGTAGTGAATCGAGTGTATTAGAATTTAAATGACTCGTAATCATGGTGACGAAAAAGAAGTCGGCCCCGCTACTAACTGTTATGTGTATGACATTTCAAAAGGAAAAACGTTTTATCTATTCGTTCAATTGAACGTTAGGGTCGGTGCGATATAAATAAATTCAGAGAGTATTACGTTCGATGAACGAGTATGGATCTAACGTAATTTCTCCATTATCATATTATCGAATGAAAATTCTACGAGTAATGAAAACATGCCGCTTTTCCTATCAATTCAAAGGCCGTACAGGGTCGCGAGTACTGTGTTAATAGTATATCATGATTTTATTTAGCTGCTTGTTAAACTGTTAAAACCTGGTATCACGATCAATGATGGATCATGATCAGTGGGCGGAAGATTATGAAATATTAGCCGCGTCACACGCAATCTCGCGCGATCGCTCTTCTAATCGCACAAATTTTCGTGCGTTCCTTTGCAGCCCGTGCACGATTTTCTGTGTGCGTATGACTCGGCGAATTTCAGCCGCCGCAACAGATTTCTGTGAATTCCGTTCGCGCGGATTCGCTTCGCGTGTAGATTTGAAAAATTGCTATTCTGAAATATTCTGGCTTCCACAAAGTGTAACTTGCAACGGTTTGTATGTTTCCACGTTGAACAGCGGATGTCCAAGCTGCACGGTTGAAATGGAAATCTCCTTCACGGACGTCGCAGACCTACAACTCGCAGACCCACATCTCGCAGTCGCAGAGATCGCAGACCTACAACCAAGGCCAAGGTAATTAACGTTCACCTAGGTACTTGGTGAGGATCCGTTATCAATTCGAAATCTTAAAATGACAAGAGCGTCCAGAGAGACTAGACGAACAATTACTTTCAGGCGGATACCCCAAACAGACTGGCTCGTATCCCTCGTCCGCGAACAGCCACGTACTAGGTAATGGTCCGGTAGGTCCAGGTTACAACCCTGGTGGTCTAGGACATTTACCCTATGGAGGACACTCTCCCTATGGTGGACAGCCGCACTACAATAGTCCATCTATGGGTGGACACTACCCAAGTTTCGGACAACCATCCTACGGGTCTGCGTTCGGTTCCATGGGACCGTCGCCTCAGCAGACGATCCTCCTCCAGCAGTCGTCGAAACCAGGCATTGGGCAGTTAGCAAAGGAAGCGTTCGTTTTCGCCGGAGTCAGCGCCGGTGTGAATGCTGCGGTGAATCGATTGATACCCGGAGGGATCTATGGCACTAGAGGAAGCAGCGCGGGGTCATCCGGTGTTGTACCACCAGTTTCGCACACCGAAATCACTTATAACAATTACTACAACAATGGCACCGCTCCAGAAGCAGCAGCTCCTGCAGCCGCTCCTGCAGCCGCCCCAGGAGCTGCTCCCGTGGCTCAACCTGCAGCCCAAACTGCTGCCGACGCTCCACAGACTCAACAGAACAACCCTGGCACCAACAATGCTCCACCCGCGAATTCTAATTCTCAGGAGTCCACCCAAAACAATCCTAATCCGCTGGGATTCGTTACTTCGAACGATGACCTCAAGAAGCTAACGGAGAGCTTGTACCAGAAAGAGAAGGACAACAATGCTTTTTCGCAAATAACTATGAAGCTACAGGGACAGAAGAATGACGAGACCACTTCGGACGATGCACCTGAACCGTATGTATCGGACGATTCGGATACATCAGGAAATTATTAAGTTGATATTACCTAGAAGGATGATTGCGACTGTTTCAGCTTGTTGGATGTGAAAGTCGAGGCCTACGATCTTCCGACTGTGAAGGCAATATTACCTTTGCACGACAACTACGAGCTGGACGTTAGGGCAAAAGAGGTAGTCACCCCTGAGGAGCGTCGCAAGGAAACAGAACTTCTTGACAAGATCATGGAGACCGAGATCATGAAGTCTACCATGAAGTTTTTGGCTGAGAAAGGATACATTCCGGACGATGAGTACGAGTTCAAGGACTCCATGAAGCGCATTTGGTTCTCTCAATTCAAGCGAATCGACGGAGACCCATCCAGTTCTGGTTTTGAGACCGTTTTCCTAGCTGAACAGTTCGATAACGATATCCTTGGATTACACAATTGGATCTACTACGCCAAACAGGAAGCTGCGAATAAGCTCAACTATCTTGGATACATGAAAGAGACCAAGCTGGGCGACGTAAGTTATCTACGACACTCGATCCTTATGTATTCTTTGTTGTTGTACTTTTAATAACTAATTTGTACTCTAAATTGATAACAATTGCAGAAAGGTGCGATCCTCAAGCTGCGCTCAAGCCTGAACGGAATAGTGCAACCGGTCAGCACATTATTTGTCGGCACATCACCCGAATTAGAATTTGCTCTGTACACGATGTGCTTCTTCGCTCGGCCGAACAGCCCCTGTCCAGTTTCACTCGGAGGAACGGATTTCACGATCTATGTGAGCAGAATCAACTACTTTGGGAAAGACATTTTGATTTCCGCATACCCCGACGTTTAATTCAGTCAATCAAAATTGAAATTTATGCATTAATTGAGTAGACTTAGTTACTTTTTAGATCGAATACGTACGGAATTGTAGTTTCTGTATAACAGTGTGCATATTAATAGATGCCTGCTATCTTATAGTTGAAGATAATCTAGGTTTTTCTATGTGAATGTGTTTACGAGAATTATATACCTGGGTGACGTTTCCGCTCCGTTTTTCTGACTCTGGCAGCTCTAGTACAGGCACTATGGATGGTCTCCAGTGAGCGCATCGCGTGGGTATCTTTTTCTTGTAGTAGCGTCGAGAGCCACTTGCATTGTTGTAGTGTCAGTGGATCTCTAAATTTGATGGCTCCTAAAATACTCTGAACATTAGATGATAGTAAATACTGCGATGCATTCGAACGAATGAGATTATTCTTGTATCGATGTTTACTACTAAAAAATATACTTTAAGAATTTCCATTTTAAACGCTGTGTACTTTATTTCGAATATTACACACACCGTGGCAAGCTTCTGCTGCGATTGCATTGTGAACAGCGACCGGCAGATCGATAAATTCCTGGTGCCCATTGTTCAGAAAGTTCTGCAGCATGTCTAAAAGATTTTGTACACTCATCTTTAGCTTGATCTTGTCATCTGATCGTAAATATTCTTCAGACATTCTGAAATAAGGATGGGCAGCATTTTTCTTAAAATTATCACTGTCACGTAAAAAAAAGTCGGAAAGTTCACGCTTTGTGACTTGTTCATTTATTCCAACGCGGCACGAAGCCCCCCTTCTTCTGTCAAGCTCCGCAGTCAGAGCACGTTGCGCAGGAATGATCGACCACGTTGTAGTTCGCCCGCTCGCCTCTCATTGGTCAGTGTTTTCCGTTAATAACTCGTAAACAAAGCCGCAAATTGAATTTTCGCAAAGGAAAAAGTTACTTCAAATGACCTCAGCTACCCCTCATTTTCGGCTGTTAAATTAATTGTGGAACACCCTGTATATTTAAATAAATTTTTTATCAAAAATATCAATCAAAATTAATTTAAAATTATTGCTCAATAAATCTGAAAAATATTTACTTATCTAACGTTAAGAATGATTATTTCTTATATGTTTTTAATGAAAATTTTATTGCAGTACCTCCAATGGTTCAGAAGTTACAAGCAAAATGAGTTTCTTTTTCAGTCTTAATAGAAAACGCCGGTGGCGCCATCTCGTATTTATGAAGTAACTACACATTTCTAGATAATGCCATTTATAATGTAACGAAATTTGTAAAGCAGATACCGACCTGCCTGAAACCATAAAGTCATATCAAATATACTTTATCATATCTATTCTGCCGTAATTAGGTGTCATTTTCTGTTTTGTTTTCTCGTAAATTGACCTTAAAGTCCATAGATAGTTGCGTATTTCGTTTACTTCGTTAAAAATTTGATATTATTTATCTGAATAATAATAAACAGAAAAATCGTGGTATATAAGGAGTGGGCGAGACGGATGGAATTAATTGCTCCGTGACAGCTCCTAGTTGGAATTCTATAAAAACGTCTAATCGGCGATCTTCACTGATAAATCATTACGTATAGTTGCACTTACACTAGTGGGTGGAGCTGTTGCATCCAATCTGCAATACTGCAATATCATTTTGTTTCATCCGATCTATTTGAAAACAATATTGAACAGTAAGACTGTTAAAATGGTCATCGGGCGAGCTTTGCATTTTGTGTTTAAAATACCGAATCGGAAGTTGACAACAAAATTCTATAGAGAAATTCTTGGGATGAAGGTTAGTTGGCATTGATTGTTTAAATCAGTACATTATTATGTACTATTATATATTATTATTATATAGAATATTTTTATAGGTATTACGCCACGAAGAATTTGCCGATGGTTGTGATGCCGCTTGCAACGGGTTCGTAATTTTGTTTTAAACTGTGGAATTATAAATAAATTTCATACGACTATTCTGTATACATTTGTAGACCATATGCAAATCGGTGGAGCAAAACGATGATAGGATATGGTCCAGAGGATACTCATTTCGTGATAGAGTTGACTTACAATTACGGAATTAAGGAATATGAACGTGGTAATGATTTTCAGGGTATAACAATTAAATCCAAAGAAGCTATTGAAAGAGCACGTTCAAGTGGTTGGCCTATAAGTGAAGAAAATGGAAAATTTATTCTTGAAGCACCAGGTGGATACAAGTATTATCTAATTAATGAGTCTCAGCCTAAGGATAAAGGTATTAAGGAAAAACAATAAAACATTTTCTTGCCATTTATTTATACATTAATTTATATATATATATATACTATTATAAAATATATATATTTTAAACTGTAGATCCAGTTGAGAAGGTAACTTTGTCTAGTTTTGATCTTCAAAAAACCATCGCATACTGGAAAGATATACTGAAATTGAAAGTATTTAATGAAACAGACAAAAGCATATTGTTGGGCTACACTGATGATCAGGCTAAACTTGAATTCCAAGATATTGGTAAGAGCTTTGAGGCAATCATTTATAATGGATGTACTATGAATAGAAAATAATTTATCGTGTGTTTTCAGGAACCAAAGTTGATCATGCTAAAGCTTATGGGCGTATAGCGTTCTCTGTTCCTCATGGTGAGCAGCCAGAAATTCAAAAGAGAATCAAGGATCATGGAAATGTAATATTGACAGACTTAATCACACTAGATACACCAGGAAAGGCTTCTGTAAGGGTCATCATCCTCGCCGATCCAGTAAGTGCAATTACATAAATTCTTTATATTGCATTGCACTTAGTGAAAACAAGTGCCAATTGTGTGATCAAATATTTTAGGATGGTCATGAGATTTGTTTTGTGGATGATGAAGGATTCCGTCAGTTATCAGTTCCAGACTATCCCAGTGAACAAATTTTGGACAGATATATCGCCAGAGAGGAATAAATTCAGTATATGTCCTGCAAATTACAGATTTCAGTATTTTTGTAAATGTTGGCCGTTGTGCTAACAATTATTTATACTTTTAAAGAGCTATTAATTATGAAGATGAAGGTTTGCACTACAAATTGGTTCCAACTAAAAAGGGATCAATTTTCATGTTTACTTATAATCATTATAACATTTGTTGTATATTTTATAGTTTGTTCAAATATTGCATAGTTTTTATGTATATATTGGTGAAGGTTGTTACTGTGAATAAACTGAAAGTTTTATTATGAATTACGTTCTCATGATTACATGAAATGATATCCACATAAGGTCATGAACAGTGACCCTATGTCACGTGTAGACATTGCGATTTCAAAGAAAATTATACAGATAACATTCTCAGTAGTAGTGCAGCTGTGAGACAAAAGTTTTCTTTGATAAAGAAAACTGTACGCATATCCGTCCTTATTTGCGCATTCTGGTTTCAACAGTTCATTGAAGACGACAAAACTACGTTCAGTAACTATGAGATATAAAACGTTATTATTTCTTTTTCTCGCACTTTGTGCCATTGGTAAGTGTTAATAGTGTACTTTTTATAATATATCAACAAGTATAGCAAGGAAGGAAAATTTTGTACTTGTTTCATTTATCAATAGTCATGTGTATTTTCTTCTATAGGTATTATCGATGCAAAAAAGATCAATTCGAGTAGATCTCGTAGTTCCAGTAGATCTCGTAGTTCCAGTTCTCGCGGATCCAATTCACATGGTTCCTCGAGTTCTCGTGGTGGTTCCCATGGTAGCAGTTCTAGTGGTGGTTCCTATAGTAGCAGTTCTCGTGGTGGTTCCCATGATAGCAATTCTCATGGTTCCACTGATTCTCATAGTTCCAGTGGTATGTGCAATATTCTCGATACATCCAGTAGTATTTCTATTCCTAGATATTTAATTAATATGAAACTTATTTTGGATTTGGAAACTCAAGAGGTAGAGTGTCTGTCTCTCATTCATCACATATGATACATTGTATCATCACTTATTTTTTATACAATATGTTATGAACATTATAGCATATCACACAATTCTAGGCAATGGCCAACGTCATCAAACCACGAACGTTAATACAAATTTCCTGAATGCCGAAGGTGGAGGAGCTACACGGCCAGGTAAATTCTACATATTTGAAATACAGAATTCATTATATAAATCGTGAGGAGTGACTGCACGCTGATTTTTCGCAGAAACATCACATCCATCGTCGACACGTCCACAAACAGGTCAAATTGTTCATCATGATAAATTAGGAACTATAACAGAATCGAAACAAAGTGCGCCTCCTTACGCACCGTCTGCAGGAATAACCACAGTTCCCAAACAAGGTATATTTACCAGAAGTTACATTGATAAAATAACATATCGCAAAATATAAAGTATATAACCATTACCCAGGTTCCAACCAACCAAATAGTCCAAGTCAACCGCATCCTCTAGGCAACCATCATCGACATAATTCGGCTCAAACACATACAGTGAACAGTTCTCAGCCCAATTCCAATCAACCAAATAGGCCGAGCCAAACGAGTCTTCCATGGAGTCATCCTTCTTCAACTTCTAATCACCCAGCGTCACAGGGTCTTCCACCTCCTCCAATCGGGTTTAAAAATCACGTGTATCCATCTTATTCTCCTCCGATTCATCAGCAAAATTCGATGCCAATGGGAAATCCGTACGCTCTACATTATTCGGGAAACGTCCAGACTACCGGACCAATTTACAATCCACAACCCCAAATGTTTGCACAACCTGCGATGCAGCCATTTGTTCCTGGTCAAACAGTGTTAATCATGCAACCAGATCATGGCAGTGGTCGAAATATAGGAGACATGGTTAAAGAAGCGCTTATATATTCTACAATCAACGCGGGAATAAATAGGCTGATCAATCCTGTTCATACTCGTGTGGAAAGCAAACCGGACAGTCCTCCAACGACTACAACTCACATTACATACAACAATTACTATACAGATAGTACTGTTCCACAAGGAACCGTTAACGGCGGTATTGGTACGGTTCCTGCTGGAAATATTCCAACTGGAAACATTGCAACTGGAAACATGGCAAATGGAAACGGAGTTGCACCGACAATGCAATCTACTCCAACAACAAAGAATCAAACTAATTTATCTGCTGGTTCCAACCTCAACAACAATGCACTCTACAAGATTTCTGATAATGAAATCTTCAAAATAACGGAAGACATGTTCGCGATGTCAAACGACATATCTAAATACATAAAATTAAATTTGCAGAAACAGTCTACATCGACCAACGTGACGGATGAAGCTAAACAGCCGTACGTCGAAATAATTGTTTTGGCTAGTTAATGTCGAGATTCCCTGATGCCGTCTTTGTTTTTTCGTTTTTAATGTCATTTTATAGCTTGTTCCAGGTAGACCCAGCGGTGTTGGCATATCCTTCGATTTACGTAACGCATACTTTGTATGATAATTACGAACACGACTTTCAACAAAAGATAAATCGCACTCAAGGAATAAGAGAACATGAGAACCTTTTGATAGACACATACTTGAATACGAACGTGATGGCGATGGCTATGCAATGGCTAGGGGATCGTGGATTCATCGATCCCGACGACTTTGAAAGAAAAGACGTGCTTCGACGTATCTGGTTTACGACCTTCAGCGGAAGCACATGCGGATTCGAACGCGTATTCGAGTCAGAAAATTATGGCACTGCGATCATTGGCGTTCAAGATTGGCTGTATTTTGCGAATCGAGAATCCTCGATGCGTATAAATTACATGGGCTACATGAATCAATTGAAACTTGGAAATGTAAGTAACTAAGCAAACGCTCGGTGCAAAATTATTACTGGAAGTAGAACGTTCTGCATTCATGGTACCAATCGTTACTTTTCAGAATGCTTCTTTATTGAAACTGAACTTCGAAATGGACGGAATCGTCAGACCAAACGCGACAATATTCGTGGGTACTACACCTGAACTGGAAATGGCGTTGTACACGATATGTTTCTACGTGAGATCTAACGATCTATGCCCGATTTCGCTCGGTGGGACAAGATTCGACATTTACACCCATTCGTTTTTGTATTTTGGAAACTTAGTTCTTGATCTTGGTATTCCTGTATTTAAGATAGAATGATACCGGTGCTGTATGTGCGGATATGAGTCTCGACGCAATTAATGATATGTTGTAAATAAAATAGAATTGGCGAACATGAAAATCGTTAAGAAATTTGTAGCATTAAATTTGTATATTATCTATAAATCGAAAGTATGTAAGTATACAAATATAATTATGATCTATTATATGCCTCGGAGTATCTTCAAACATTTCTGGTAGCGCGGGACTTCAATG
Organism: Megalopta genalis; assembly: GCF_051020955.1. Lineage (NCBI taxonomy): Eukaryota > Metazoa > Arthropoda > Insecta > Hymenoptera > Halictidae > Megalopta > Megalopta genalis. The sequence goes on from NC_135022.1 coordinate 12,258,753, forward strand.
ACTTAAAATTTAATTTGCGCTGAAACATAAGGAATACAATTACACGATGTTTCCGTAATAATTGATTACATGATCGATGATTGATGATAGTTAATTGAATAATTACGTAGTAATCGATCTCCTATTATGGAAAGATTGTGCGCGAATATTAACAAAATGTTTACAGCTCGGAACCACGTCATTGCCATGGTTGCCTCACAAAGAGCTTCGCTCGTTCCGCGAACTTTGTCTCGGTGTCGGATCGCTGGATCCCTACCACTTGATCTCGATCGCGTCAAAGATCGATGCAAGGAGAAAGCCCCGGACAGACGCAACGCTGCAAGTCCGAACCGAGTTCAGCGTGTGCAAGCGTGAATGTTTCCGGTTGGAAGCGTTTCAGTAACGGGCCAGCCGTCCAACAGTCAGCATCGATCTTCGCGGAGATCCTAGATCGCATCGTCGCAGCGGACAATCTCACAAGAAAGCCGATCGAAAAGGAAACTAGATCATCGGGGAAGCCAAAAACAGGCAGCATGCGTAACAAGCTGCTTTTGCTTTGCACGATCTTCGCCCTGCTCGTGGTTGGTAAGTGAAAAGTGGAAGCCGAGTCGTTTCGAATCAAAACAAAGGATCTTTTCGTCACGTGAATGATTCGTTTTACGCAGGCATTCGTATCACCGACATCCGACAATGAATTCGCGTCATCCAGAGTGTATTTAGTCATTTTCATCGAGTAAATATACGTGTATTCGTAATATCGGACATTTGCGATCAAGGAAACGCGAGTCGACTAGCTGATAGACAAGGAAACTTTCGTAAAAGAGAAACTTTTCTGCGTTTAACGGGATCGAGAGAGATCCTTCGCGCCGCTAAAACTGACGAATAAATTTGATCTTTGTTATCCATAGTCCGCTGTGCTACGAGGTGGGTTTCAATTTTCTCGGCGGTTCGGTTGTTGTCTTCGTCAAAGGAGAACCGGAAAGACGAGTGCAAAATGTTCTATCGACTCGGTTAATCGGTTTACAACGCGGAATTGCATGAAAATAGTTCGCAGCGAAGCCGGGGGCAGGGACAATTGCTCTTGTACTTACTCGGACGCCACCAAGACGCGAATGATTATTCACTTGTCCACGTTTAATAGGACTGAAGGAGCGTTCACGTGTACGTCGCAGAAGCGCCTTACCGGTTCTAGAAAGTCGTGGCCATGCGACTGACATTGAGCACCTAATGACTTTAAAGCGGTTCTCTGAAACTTGAAATCCGCATCACAATAGTGCTCCATCGGGCAGAATTCATCGCGATGACGTGTTACCGTGACTAATCCGGCTCTAAATCGCTGCTGAATAAACAGTAAATAAGCGGCGTCGACCTGATAACGTCTACGCTAATCAATTTTTGAATAGTTTTGGTTATTGTCCTTCCAGCCTCGCTTTTACTTTGCTAGCTGGTAAATACAGTGATTTGGAATCGGGATTGTACAAAGTCGCGATAACGCGACCGTGTTATGTTTTAATGCTATGGGAAAGAAAAAAAGAGACTTATGTAATCTTTCTCTGTAGAGAATCGAGTGTACTAGAATTTAAATGACGAAACGGTGACGGAAAAGAAGTCGACCCCGCTATACTTACTATCTGTTTTGTGTATGACATTACAAGAAGAAAAACGTTTTATCTAATCGTTCAAGTGAACGCCAGTGTCGCGGTGCGGTATAAATAAATTTAGAGAGTATGGATTTAATGTAATTTCTCCATTATTATATTATCGAATGAAAATTCTGCGAACAATGCAAACATGTCGCTTTTGCTACCAGTTCGAAGGTCGTGCAGGATCGCGGGCACTGTGCAGATATAATCGTGTTAACAATATATCATTATTTTATTTAGCTGGTTGTTAGATTGTTAGAGCCCGGCATCACGATCAATGATGGATCATGATCAGTGGGCGGAAGATTATGAAATATTAGCCGCGTCACACGCAATCTCGCGCGATCGCTCTTCTAATCGCGCAAAATTTCGCGCGTTCGTATGCAACACGTGCACGGTTTCCTGTGTGCGTCCGGCACGGCGAACTTCAGCCGCCGCGGCGGATTTCTGTGAAACGCATCGCGCGGGTCGCAGTTGATTATCTGACGAATACGTAATCGTGGAAACGATTGTGCCAGCAGATACCATTCGTTTCACGGTTCGTTGCTTTCGGCTACAATTAATTCCGTTTGCGCGGATTCGCTTCGCGTATAGATTTTGAAAAATTGCTACTCTGAAATATTTTGGCTTGCACAGGTTGTAACTCGTAACGGTTTGTATGTTTCCACGTTGAACAGCGGACGTCCAAGCTGGTCGGACGAGAGTGAAATCCGGATGGGGCTGGGGCTCGCGGGGGTCGAACACGAAATGGACGACTCCTCGCACCTCGCACAACTCGCAGACCCACAACTCTCGCGTCTCGCAGACCCACGTCTCGCAGTCGCAGAGCTCGCAGTCTCACACCCAGGGTCAAGGTAATTAATGTCCACCTACTAGGTACTCGGTGATGATCCGTTACCAATTCGAAATCTTAAAATGACAAGAGCGTCCAGAGAGACTAGACGAACAATTATTTTCAGCCGGATACCCAAAACAGACCGGCTCGAACTCCTCGCCCACGAACAGTCACGCGTCAGGTAATTAAGGTTCTTCGAATTTCTGTGCGGAGATCTGTGATCAATTCGAAATCTTAAAATGGCAACGGTATCCAGAGACTAGACGAACAAATATTTTCAGGTGGATATCCTCAACAGCCAGCATCGAATCCCTATTACACGAACAGCCAGTCGAATAAGCCTTCGAATCAGGCCTCGGGACAAGCGTACCCGGGCAGCCATGGAGCCTACAACCCTCCGGTGGGTCAGAGCTACAACGCTCCGGTGGGTCACGGTTACAATGGCCCGGTTGGTACCGGTTACAGTAATCCGGCTGGTACCGGTTACAATGGTCCGGTTGGTACTGGTTACAATGGACCGGTGGGATCCGGTTACAATGGTCCGGTAGGTGCAGGTTATAACCCTGGTGGTATAGGACATTCACCCTATGGAGGACACTCTCCCTATGGTGGACAGCCGCACTACAATAATCCACCTATGGGTGGACAGTACCCAAGTTACGGACAACCATCCTACGGGTCTGCGTTTGGTTCTATGGGACCTACGCCTCAGCAGACGATCCTCCTCCAGCAGTCGTCGAAACCAGGCATTGGGCAGTTAGCAAAGGAAGCGTTCGTTTACGCCGGAGTCAGCGCCGGTGTGAATGCTGCGGTGAATCGATTGATACCCGGAGGGATCTATGGCAATAGAGAAAGCAGCGCGGGGTCATCCGGTGTCGTACCACCAGTTTCGCACACCCAAATCACATATAACAATTACTACAACAATGGCACCGCTCCAGAAGCAGCCGCTCCTGCAGCCGCTCCTGCAGCCGCCCCTGCAGCTGCCCCTGGAGCTGCACCCACGGCTCAACCTGCGGCCCAACCTGCTGCCGACGCTCCACAGACTCAACAGAACAACCCTGGCACCAACAACGCTTCACCATCGAATTCCAACTCCCAGGACTCCACCCAAAACAATCCTAATCCGCTGGGATTCGTTACTTCGAACGATGACCTCAAGAAGCTAACGGAGAGCTTGTACCAGAAAGAGAAGGACAATAATGCTTTCTCGCAAATAACTGTGAAGCTGCAGGGACAGAAGAATGACGAGACCACTTCGGACGATGCACCTGAACCGTATGTATCGGACGATTCGGATACATCAGGAAATTATTAAGTTGATATTACCTAGAAGGATGATTGCGACTGTTTCAGCTTGTTGGATGTGAAAGTCGAGGCCTACGATCTTCCGACTGTGAAGGCAGTGCTGGCTCTGCACGATAACTACGAGCTGGATGTCAGGAAGAAAGAGGTAGTCACCCCTGAGGAGCGCCACAAGGAGGCAGAACTTCTTGACAAGATCATGGAGACCGAGATCATGAAGTCTACCATGAAGTTTTTGGCTGAGAAAGGATACATTCCGGACGATGAGTACGAGTTCAAGGACTCTATGAAGCGCATTTGGTTCTCTCAATTCAAGCGAATCGACGGAGACCCATCCAGTTCTGGTTTTGAGACCGTTTTCCTAGCTGAACAGTTCGATAACGATATCCTTGGATTGCATGATTGGATCTATTACGCCAAGCAGGAAGCTGCGAAGAAGCTCAACTATCTTGGATACATGAAAGAGACCAAGCTGGGCGACGTAAGTTATCTACGACGCTCGATCCTTATGCATTCTTAGTTGTTTTATTTTTAATAACTAATTTGTACTCTAAATTGATAACAATTGCAGAAAGGTGCGATCATCAAGCTGCGCTCAAGCCTGAACGGAATAGTGCAACCGGTCAGCACATTATTTGTCGGCACATCACCCGAATTAGAATTTGCTCTGTACACGATGTGCTTCTTCGCACGGCCGAACAGCCCCTGTCCAGTTTCACTCGGAGGAACGGATTTCACGATCTATGTGAGCAGAATCAACTACTTTGGGAAAGACATTTTGATTTCCGCATACCCCGACGTTTAATTCAGTCAATCAAAATTGAAATTTATGCATTAATTAAATAGACTTAGTTACTTTTTAGATCGAATACGTACGGAATTGTAGTTTCTGTATAACAGTGTGCATATTAATAGATGCCTGCTATCTTATAATGTGAAGATGATCTAGGTTTTTCTATGTGAATGTGTTTGCGAGGATTACCTACCTGGGTAACGTTTTCGCTCCGTTTTTCTGACTCTGGCAGCTCTAGTATAGGCACTATGGATGGTCTCCCATGAGCGCATCGCGTGGGTATCTTTGTCTGATGTAATAGCGTCAAGAGCCACTTGCATTGTTGTAGTGTCAGTGGATCTCCAAATTTGATGGCTCCTAAAATACTCTGAACATTAGATGATAGTAAATACTGCGATGCATTCGAACGAATGAGATTATTCTTGTATCGATGTTTACTACTAAAAAATATACTTTAAGAATTTCCATTTTAAACGCTGTGTACTTTATTTCGAATATTACACACACCGTGGCAAGCTTCTGCTGCGATTGCATTGTGAACAGCGACCGGCAGATCGATAAATTCCTGGTGCCCATTGTTCAGAAAGTTCTGCAGCATTTCGTCTAAAAGATTTTGTACACTCATCTTTAGCTTGATCTCGTCACGGTGGTATTTATTTCTTTTTAGACATTCTGGCACTGTGCGCACCACTATTGTGTTATCATTTGCGACATTAAAATTGATTCCGTATTTTTTTAATTGCTTTCTATTCTTTACAAGTAAATCGCACTCTTCTGCATGTAACTGTACAACAACGGGATCTTTGAGTTTTGCGGAGAGTAGTTCGTTCTTGGTTTGTGACCTGTATACTGTACATTTTAATGGGCTATCGTTAGTGAAAAATCAGTGCATTATTTAAAAATCCGAAAAATATTATATTTACTGCGAAGTAAAGTTTCGTATCGTATTCTCTCGTGAATTGCATGTTGGTCAATCATCAATAGCATCTTTGTATCATTTTGAATTGCTAATGCTACTATTAATTCGTTATTCACCTGGCCCAATATCTAAAAATGATATTTGTTGCTAATTAAATGGTAATAAACTTGTAAAAAATCATTCTCGAGAGAGAGTAGGTTACCGTCACAAATTTTAAAAGATCTTTTCTTAATTTGAATTCGCGGAATCGTTGAGTATCTTTGCACGGACGTATATCAACTTCTTGGTGTAACAAAACATCTGGCACTAAAAGAATTTTAATGTTTCAGACTGTGCAAAATGGTGTAATTGTCTAACTAAAAAGTAAGCAAATTATAAAGTTTAATAAAAACTGCACTTACTGTTTAAACTAGATTTCAATCTGGTCGACAATTCGCTTTCACTCCATTCGTTCATTACATCGGTTCTTGTCAATTTCTTATTGCCTCGTAAAAGTTTGTGCAATTTGTTCGGCAAGAAATCGAAGTGTTTATAATATTGTACAGAGCCTCCGAATTTCTTAGTTTCATTTAATTTGTTCGATTTATTGTCAATATAGGTCCAATTGGACCAGTCAGAAAACGTAAGTGCAATAGAGGCAGGAGTGAACTTTTGAATATCAGATACTTTACTCTTTGGTATTTGACTTGCATTCGTTTCATATGATGGTATAGAATTTCTATTGTCTTTATCAGTATTCATTGCATCAGAATAATACAATGGTCTTGAACTGTGACTTCCAATTGTAGTTCCACAAGGAGGTGGAACTATAAGCTTTGTAGTTTCTTTTTGAACAACGTAACAGACTGTGTGTAGTACGCGATTCTTTTCGGAGAACAGTTTACTGGAAGTCCGCGGTTTTTCAAAGAATACAATACCATTTGTACTGTTTAAACAATTGTATATCAAATTTGTATGCCTTCTAACATTCTTCGAAAGACTTTTAGAAAAATGTATAGTATTGTTAAAAAATATATTGTATATTTCATTTCGAATACCAAATAGTAAATCCTGGATAGAAGGTAAGATCAAAGTTCTCTTTCTGTTCTCCATGGTAAAAATATAGTCTGTGCACGAGATAAACAACAAAATAAAAGTAGACTTCATTTTTGGTATTTCATGGATTCTTGATCCAACGAGAGATCTTACTCTGCCATTAAGGGCAGCTGAGATCATTTGAAGAATGTATGGACAATGAACAGGTCTATTGTTCAGGAAGATATACTGCAGAGCATTTGATTTTGTGTTACTTAGTCCAATGAATGCACTGAACTTTATACGAGATTCGTTGGTGTTGCTGATATGCCACAGATTATCAAATGATATTTCCTTATAATACAGCAGTTTGAAAATTTCTATAGATTCATGAGGCCTACCGATTGCCATGATAACTTTTGATTCCTGGTCATCTCTGATGGAAAATGACACCTAGAAGAACGAAGTATATATAACATTTATATATGAAGATCAATGTAATTAAACCTACTTGATAATTTAATAGAAATTTACGTGATAATTCACTATGGCAATGTTTCCAATGATGAAGTACATCAAGGGTATGTTCCACTTGTAAAATGTTAACTCATGAAGCCCATAGATGCTTACTGTAGTTCCACAGGATGGTCTCCTCTGAATATTGACAATGTTGGGTGACTGACACATTTTGAACACCTGTAGCCAAAAGAAGAGTGTCAGTCTTTAAGTGCAACAAGCATATTCATTACAATAATTTGTATACCTTCATGTATGTTTGAGATGAATCGCGATGTCTAGAACTGATCATCATAACATCAGACAACCTACGAATATTTGCAAGCGTTTGCTTGCGGGTGTTGCAAATGTCCTCAACGCTCCAACCAATCGTGCGATCATTATACTCTGCGACAGCTGTTAATTTGTCTCTCGAGATTCCTGCTCCATTGTCCACCACTTGAACCTTACGTTTCTGCGCGTGAAATCGTATTGCGATCGCTGTTGCCTTGGCGTTCAATGAATTCAATACCTGAAGAGTTCGAAAAGAAAATAGTGATTATAGTTACACGAAAAATTGTCTGCATACCAATTCCAGCACACATTCTGGAAAACTGGTCACGTTCGACGTCGCAATTATCGAGGTTTCCATTTCACGGTTTCTATCGAAAAGATAATAATTTTGAATTCCAACTCCGGCGGAAACCTTTCCACCGATTCATTCGGCGATTGTAAGCGACCAATAGTGCCGCCGCTTTTCAAATCAGCGAAATAGGCTGTCGTACCGTGGATTACCGATCGTCGGTAAGAAGGTTTGTATTTTCAAATGACTCTATTTGACTGAGAAAAGAAATGAAAAGTAAAAGAAATGAATTGAGTAGAACGATACGAACGAGTTTCAGTCGAAAGGACATTGAAAGCAAAACGAGACACGTGTACGGACATATTTATAAAAATTTCTTTATTTTATTGCAACTACTGAAGAATTTTCACATGTCGCGCTGTCGCAGCTTCGCATTCGCATAAATCGTGGAAAACGATGATCGCATACTTTTACACACAGAATACGTGGGTGTTTATACGATAACGACTTCTCTCGGTTTTTTATCCGGCTAAGAGTATTTCGAATACAATTTACGAACGTTTAATTGTGTGTGCGCAAAAGGAAGGACTTCGAATCATTAATGACGTGGTGTATATGTACGTGTGCAACGCGTGGTATCCTATTGATGCTCGTAGAAATTCGAAATGCATATGCCGTGATGACTCCTATTGATTTCGTTCGACGTTCGCGTTCGTGAGTCGCTTTCGAAAATTATTACACTGTTGATCACGTTCTGATAATTAATAACAGACGTGCCTAAATTATATTCCGCCTTACGTGTAGAAAAACTTAACAACTGTAACGGGTATGTCAATATATCCGGCGCCGGTATAAAGTTAACACGTTCGCCGCTGTTCATTTATCAGCTTCGAAATCCTTTCAACTACTCCTACTGTTATTTAAATCAAAGATTGGGCAACATTTAATGCAATTAACGATCAGCTATCACAATTGAAATATTTGATAATCAATTGCAATTAACGATTAAACTTGTAATGCAACTGATATATCATCGCATTTACCTAAAAGTAGGGTACTTAATCGTCAATTGCATTAATCATTAAATTAATTACATTACATCGATGTATACATATAATTAGCTGTTCTACTTAGTCGATTCAAATTTTGATTAAAAGTTAACGATCAATGTTTAACGGTTAATATTATTAATTGATCGGTAAAATCAAAAATTAGTACCCGACTCTGATTTAAAAGTTTCAGAAAGGTTTCAGTGGCGGACGTGCCAACGAAATTTTCCTAATTAAGATAGATCGAATTACGGTTCCTGAGTTTGTCTTTTACAGCACTTACCATCGAACGTCGTTTTACCCTCGTGTTTTTTTTCTTTTTTTTTTTTTAGTTATTCATCTTTTCATGCGAACGTTCAACAAAACGCAACTAAAAGGGAAGCTTAATTTACGTAGAAATACGTAGTTACATACGTACGCATTGGGGCACGTAACGCGCGTAAAAAATGTTTACTCCCGATCTCTCATTCGTCGTAACGGATCAATATAATCGATATTATTACAAATATTACGTCCAACAGAACAACGTTTTTACAATGTATAATTAAAAAGACAAAAAAAGTAGTATTAATAAAAATACGATCGTTCAGATAAGGTGAATCACGCAGAAAAGCTAATCGAGTTAACGTTTACCTGCGAATAATTCCATCTCTCTAACACACACGCTTCGACCAGTGTTCTTACGCATCGGACGTGTACACATTATATATATATACATTGAAGATCGCGAAAAGCATCCCATGAAAACGTCTACTTTAGTTATTGCTGTGTCTCTCGCGGCTCACACTTTTCTGATACATTGGAAGAATAACTTTTCTCCTAATCTTTTTTCTCCTTGGAAAAGCAGACGCTTCGTTCCTCGTGCGTACACAGTATTACGAGCACTAAGACGGTACTTCAAATACCACCCCTGGTAAAATGTAATCATCGTGATTCAGTCATTATAATTATTCGTATATTTGTCGTGAAAATTGTTTGTATTCACGGCAGAGACAAATAGAATAGTAAAACTTGCCATATATAAAAAGAAAATATGAATATAAAAAGGAATCTATTCTTTTACAATCATTCTCAAGCATTGAGAAAATTGTTCAGCAATCTCTGCCGGCGTCCCTTAATTATTTTATACCACGGCTAATAAAAAGAATGGAGTCTCCCCGATGCCAAAACACTGTACCCGTGGGTGGTCGCTTTCCGAGAGTCGTCAGGAAGGAAATCTGTATAACTCACCGACAGTTTAATCATCACAGACACACACGTGTTTCAGATTCTCTGTCGCGATTACGATTGTTAGGCGCACGTGATCTTGAACACTGGTTGCACGTCGCCCTTTCCTTCGAATTTCGTTCACTTTTTTTTTTTCTTTAATTGTTAGGAAATAATTGGAGATCAACGAAACGAAACGATTCCGTTATGAAAGAAAGACGCGCCAGAACATACAACTCACAGCGGAATTAACGGTATACTTTTTCTCGCACCCGAGACGATTATAATTATCCTAATTTTTCCCGAACCTGGCTGATCCGGTCGCATATCAGACATTTCGAGAAAGTGATAGTAGAGGAGAAAAAGAGAGAAAGAGAGAGGATGAGAGAGAGTGAGGAGGGGTGAGAGGGAGGAAGAGGGAAAGGGGGAGAGAGAAGAGGGGGAGGGAGAGAGAGAGAGAGAGAACGGAATAAAACGAGTGTGTTTACAGTTGTTCTGGTTGTTGCGGTTGTAGCGAGCTCGGAAAAAGTCGGTACTCGTAATACTAAAAAAATTAGAAGAACTTAGCGAGTAATATACACGTGGAAAAGCATCGAAAATATCGGATTGAAAGCTCGCCGTCTAATAAAATGGTATTGATGGCTTTATTGTAGTAAAATTATAGTAATAACAATCACATATGGTGTCATCTATCAACGAGATATAACACGCACGTTTGAAATGATGGGGGACATACATAAATAATTTAGACGTATCGTGTGGCTTGACGTAGTGCTTAGAAATCATGTAACATTAAAAATATATATATACATATATATGCGTATATATATTTATATATATATATTTATATATGTATATTTATTTATATATATATATAATATGTATAAATTGTTGAGTTATTTCCTATAAATATCTTCTAAAATCTGGCTTGGCAAATGAATCACTTAGAAACAAATTCTCACAATTTTTTGTTGTCATTATCTTTAGGCACCAATGGTATGCAGACCCTGTCTTTGGTACATACGACCGATTCGATTTTTCTTATTATATCTGAACGCGGAGAGTGCGGCCTCCCCGTGTCTCCCGGGATACGTGTTCAAAGAATTGATTCGTTAGCGATAATGCACTGTCTTGCTTTTGTTCCTCCATCGTTTGTTCGTTTACACATTGTTCGTTACATGGTCAAGTTTCGTCTTTGTTCCAGTCCGATATCCAGGAATCAATTGAGATATTCCTCGATCAACGATACAGTCCTTAAACAACATTCTCGGTAACAAAAACTCAGTCTTCTTCCTTTTTCTCTGGTTTCAAGTCCACCATTGCGTGAAGCTCCTCCGGACTGTATCTGCAATCGAAACGTACAAGTTCAAGGCAAACGTTCCAAACAAGGCGGCAATGGCGACCACGAGAACAACAAAAACAACGAAAAAAGGAAGACAATATCACTGACCCTAGCAGGCTCTGCAAGTCGCAGACGAAACGGTAGACGTACCGCTTCCCAGCGGTCTTATGGATAATGTTCTTGTCGTAATAGTAGCGAAGACCACGACTCAGTTTCTCGTAGTTCATCTTAGGCTTGTTCTTGCGAATACCCCAACGACGCGCCACCTCGTCCGGGTCTGTCAGCTTGAACTCCCATCCGTCCCCGGTCCACGAGATGAACCCTTGGCAGGATTTGTCTGTTAAGAGCTCCAACAGGAACTGCCACAGCTGGATGGGGCCTGAACCGGTGAAGCACGGTCCACTGTCTAGAAATTCAGCCAATTTCAACCTTTGTCGATATCATCTTATAGCGATTTCAAACCGTTAGCGTTCGTTACAGGTATAACTCACTTGTATAACCAGCGATCATCGCGCTCTGTAACAAGGGCTTCTGATCGGGGTTGTTGCCGATTGAGGAGGGATGATGGGGGTTAGAGGAATCCCTGGGACCAAGGCTCGCGAGGAACGCGGGGTGATGGGACAGGTGTTCTCCGATGGGACCAACGCCCCATTGGTCACCGCTGACGCCGCCAGCTCCACCGCCGCTTCCGCTTCCGGGAACCGTTTGGAATGGCGTCGCATCGTACTGTCCGTATCCACTCTCGCTGTAGCCTTCGTGGTAGCGACCTGTTCACGATACGTTCAAGTTTAATCATGATTCGCCGTTGCCGGTGGAGAAAATCGGATCGAATTGAAATCGGAGCTCACCGCGTGGATAGTTCTTGAACGGGGACGGTTGATACTTCGGCTCGAGCTGAATTCCGCTGGTGCTGTAAAACTCTGGCGAACCGTCTAGATTGTAGGGATGGGGCGGCTGATGGTCCTGCGGCAGGCTGTGGTACTCGGAGGTCTCGTCGTACCCGGAATAGTGAGCCGGTGTCATATAGCTCTCCGTGGCGGCTTGGCTGACCCTGAGGTCGCTCTCGTTGGTCCCTGTGCCCGCGAGATCATTGCCGCTCGTCAATGCTCCGCCACCCCCCTGCAGGTGCTCCGTTATATGGTGATTGCTGTAGTTCGCTGCAAGATCGACCACCGTTTTACAAACCGTTTTCAAAAAACGTGTCCGGCCGACGAGCCTCGTTCCATCGAGGCGCCGATACTTACACTCCGTTTTGAGTTGATTTAAGTTCCGTAGATGAATGTACGCGTTGTTCGCGGTGTTGTTGTTATTGTTATTATTGTTACTGTTCGGCGTACTGGAATGAGAGTTCGGTGCTTGAGTGCTATGGCTATGCGGTGGCGGCGGCGAGGTCTCGTCTCTCTGGTTCTCGTCTTGGCACACGGGACTGCGTAAGTGGTTGTAGCCTCCTGAAACCAAACGGAAATTCGTCGTTCAACGAGTTCGTGCTTCGGAAAGCGGAGAACAGTTCACAGGTACCATGGGGGGGCTGAAGAATTGGGAGTTGGGACGTTACGGAGGGCAAGAGGAAATTCCTTCACTCTCTCTATCTTCGAAACTTCCAATAAACAGATTTTTATCGTTTCTACCGACGCCGTAGATCCGGCACAATTTTAATTAAGCTCGTCGGGTCGCGTTTCGAGCTTTAGGGGCTCGCGGGGCGAAATCGCGGACGATCGGCCGAGTATCGATCGTCGGGGGAGGACCGAATGGCTTCCAAACCGCATCCATTGTCTTTCGGCGTGGTGAAATTCGTTCGAATGAACTGGTGGCGAGGATCGCGCGAGGCCACCGGAGGCCACGGGAGGCCACCGGAGGCCACAGGAGGCCACGGGAGGCCACGGGAGGCACGGAGTCTGCAGGGAGGAACTGCTGACACGTGGGCGGCGCGCATCTCGACGATTGGCTCGGGCGAACTCCGCCTATCCTCGACTTCCTTTCCTCGAGCAGGAGAAACAACGTCGCGCAGCGTCGTGCCGCGCCGACTCGCGCGTCCATTACGGAGGCTGCGATCGTTTCGTCCTCGAACGAGCAACGAATGCCTCGCCGAGAATGCGATTTCATTCCGTGCGAGTTCGCGTGATTTCGTGTAACCGCGCGCGCCCGAACGAATCGGTTCGATCGACTTTCGTGAGCCCCGAACCTGGACCAGACACCGGTGTGCCACATGTTTACACTGTTCGGCGTGGTTGCACGGTAGCGACGCGCATTATCGATACCGGGTGAACTGTTTTCAATATGTACGAATCTCGATGCAAAAATGTATGGTAAAACCTCGATAGACATGTGGAGAATCGGTATTTGTTTAATCCTTAAATGCATCGCGTCCCTGTTTGGTAACATATATACAGGGTGTTAAGAAAAAAACCCATTCAATATTTATATGGTATATAGGATACATTGTACTGAGTAAAAAAGCTTTAGTAAACATAAGTCGAAAGGTCAACCGTTTCTGAGATATAAACATTGTTGTTTGCTAGAATCATGATCGACTTGCTTACGGGGATAGTTAAAGAGTCTAGTGTATTTCTCGCCGATAAATGACTTAGAAGAATTGCGTAACCGAATCCACCATGCTTGTCAAACAATTCAACAGAAATGTGGAATTTTCGAGAGAGTTCGCGACTCTGTAACAAGAAGATGCAAAACGTGTGTAGAAATGGAAGGTGGACACGTGGAAAAGCTTCTGTAAACATCGAAAATTCAGTAGTAAGTCGATCATGATGCTAGCAAACAAAAATGTTTATATCTCAGAAACTGTTGACCTTTCGACCTATGTTTACTAAAGCTTTTTTACTCGGTACAATGTATCCTATATACCATATACTATATGGCTTTTTTAACACCCTGTATATATTATTAAATATATAGTATATATTATATATTATTAAATATATATGTTATATATTTGTTTTGTAGCCAATTGCCTACATACGATAATTTTGTAATAAAAAACTATTTTCATACAGATATAATTCTTTTCTTTATTTTTCCCTTAACACGCACTCATTTTTAAGTAAAGTGCGATGAATAGAAATTGAAAACCAAAAAGTCGCGCATTTGAGGCATAACACATGCTTCTTAGGGGTTGAAAATAGCCTCCAATGACGCGGATAAGACGCTCATTCTACGAAATATTTGAATACATCACCGTTCGTATGACTAAAAATAGTCGTTTTCTTGACTGTTCGCGAACTGCCGGAGTACAGAAAATAGTGAAAACTTGATGGAAAAAAACTTAATAGTTAAAACTTTGTACTTTTTGATAATAAAAGCCCTTCTTTATAAGAATCCCTACACGAAAAAGTTTTTCCACAGCCCGGATCTTATTATGTTGACACATTACCCGAAGTTCACAATGATTTAAAACAAAATAGCGGGAATTCTTAATACTTTCATGGAGCACGTGATATGTTCTCACTATTTTAATGTCTGTATTTTATGTAGAAGTTGCAGTTTTTAAAAGAAAAAAAATTTAAAGATGTGTCCCAAAAGTGGATCATTGGCGGATAATGGGCTAAAGATCAAACGAGACGGAGGAAGCTCGAACGACTTTTCAAAAATCCTCCGGCTTCCAAGGCATTTCGTAGAACAGAAAAAATTGTTGTAGCCGACGAAACAATGATCGAAGCTCGCGATTTTTCGGTGCCCGAACATTGAAACGTTCGCATAGGTACGAGCGACGTGTGAAACCAGCGCGACAACTTGTTATTTCAAAAAACAATTATGCACGGCAAATCCAACAATTCCGATCAGCGAACGAGCATTCCGATCGCTCTTACGTTCACGTGCACGCTTTAATCGTTCCGCGCGACAGCCTGCCGCCAACCGGGAAGAACGAGCGAAGAACTCGTCATTTGTATTCGACCTCCTTTTTCAGCGGTTTTTACATTTACATAGCTTTTACTTGTTTTTCTAACTAACCTGGCGTTTAACGCGTTGTAATATCACGGATATCAAATTATGTTTACACGAGCCTCCATAAATCATAACGTCCACAAATCACGAAGCTAACGAACGAGAGACGTCGATCGTGCACTCGACTTCGGAAGACCGTGCCACATTCCGCGAACAGTCCGTCCGGCACTGGGAATCAAGCTCGCGGCTCGCACGAATTACGCGCGCGGGAAATCTAAATTTAATTTCAGATAATCGAAAGCAGAGATTAGAGTCCGGCCGCATTATCGCGCGTCCACGATATACCGTCGCTGTTTTTATAATTTCCAAACAAATATCACACCTGACCCCCCACAGATTCGTGGTTCGATAAAACCGACTGTTGGTCCTCGCAATCGATGATCGTGGATACCGTCGGACTAGCGGATCGAAGAAACGACGCCATTGACCCGCGCTCCGTCCAAGACTGGCCCTCGTTTTCAGCAGAATGCGAATAAAAACGGGAGCGGTTTCGATCGTATCTATGGCGTAGAGATAAGCCAGCGTTGTATGCGCGCATCCTGTTTTGATTACTCGCGGGCAGATTTATATTTTTGTCGAAAGACGAAACCGCCTTCGAGGCTTACGCGAACGGAAGTCGACGGAAATCGCTTAATCTTATCTGAAATTTCACCGTTAGCCGACACGAGGGAACAAGAGTGTTACGGAGACGGCACTTATTCAAATTCTCCGCATAGCTTCCGTTCAAATCAATTGCCAACGCTCCGAGCACCCCTATGCGACAACCCGTTCTTCGCCTTTCGGTCTGCACCTGCGCGATCATCGAGTCTTCGTATAGCTTCCAATAGCTGGAAGGGGAGAGAGAGAGAGCTCTCTCGATCGAGGTGGCGATCTACGCGGACGTTGCCGAAATGTGCCCGGTCTCGGTCGCGGGCTCGGCATCCCCAACTAAACGAAGGTACGCAGGACAATGGCTTCTGCGGATTACCATAATCCACCACCGCAAGCGTTTTGTTACGTTGCGTTGCGTTGCGTTGCGTCGCATCGCGTGAACACTCGGAATTATAACGTACGCGATATGTGTGACCAGTCGACGTTCCCACAGTTATCCGTCTGAACGGCGAGGAAAACAGGTGGCCCGGTAAGAGACACGACCCGTAACGAGTCGGTATCGCCCCGCGAGGCGAGCCGCGTCGTTTAGGGACTTTCAGGCGAAACCTGAAAAATATTTGTTTCCTCCGTGCCGTCTAGACGAGTTCGATCGGAGATTACGGCGAACGTAGACTGATAATGTCTCCAGTTTTCGAGATAATGGCTCCAGCGAGACACGTATAATCGAGAACACGCTCGCGCACGGTCCTCGAGAACGGGTTCGAACACGTTGCTAATTCCGATTAACGCCGGCGCTTCCGTCGGCCGAAGGGTTGAAGAGTTTGCTTCGGGCGTTGCTCGCATCGCGTTTCGATCCGAGGGAGAAACGAGAAGACCTGGGAATTAATATTTCGAGAAATTGCCAGCTAGGAAAAAGACGGGGTTGCGGTGAGATGCGGCAGCCGTGGAACTGGGAAAATTGACGGGAATCGACTCGGTGGAGAGTGAACAAGGACACGGCGAGGGTTCATCCGGTAGGATAAAAAGCGTGGTCCGAGGCAGATACGGAGTGAGAACGAGACCGAGAACGAGAACGAGGAGCACGGGTTCTCATACGGTCCGGTTAATAGGGCCCAAGGGACGGACCCTTGCGCGTACACCACCTACACCTGCGCGGGCTGATGTGTGGCTGCACCTCGCACCCCATTTCATGGACGGTGAGCGTGGGAGTGCAGCTTCGGGCAGGCCCTCACGGCACGAACACTCTTACCAGCGCACAAACGCACGCGGCCCGAACGAACACACAGAGGAACACGCACGTCCCCGCGGACGAGCATATGCGAAGCTCCTTCGGCTACCTAAATGCACCCTCTTCTCGCGCGATACGTCCCGTTCCGTCTCGTTCGGCCGCGTCGCGACGCCGAGCCGACCGAGGCCGACAAACAACGACTACGAAAGGAACGCGCGATCGCGTACAAACTATTCCGAAATTCCTGAGCATTCAGCCCACGCGTTTGTTCACACGGATGAACAATTGGACCGGCCGACCCCCTCCGCTTCCCCCGCGCCCCTTTCAAAGCGGACCGGCTCCGGAATTTCGCGAGTCGGCCCTTTAACCCTCGCCGTACCACGACCGGGTCCTCCCGGACCCGGTGCTCGAGGCCTGTCTGCACCGTTTCACGCACGACGCCGTTTGTTTATTTAATTTGATTTATTTATATATACGGGTAGAGACCCGATTTTTATAATACAGAACTAAAAGCTAATATTAACACTAGATTTACGGAGCACAAAGAACAGCTGTTTTATATTAGTTTATAAAAGTAACAGTAGGATGTTTTTTTTTAACATGTGTTTTTACAAGTGTTATTACATTGTAAAATTAAAAAAGTAAATTAAAAAATTAGTGACCCGTCTCATTCTGACGGGTTCCGTAAATCTAGTGTTAATATAATATAGAATCTACGAATCAGCGGTTTAGGTGAACTCGTTTCGAATTTATTGATATCGCATGCAAATACGCTAATACATTATTATCGCTAACAATTTGAAGCGTCCTGTGACAAGTGTCCTTTATGTTAAAGCGATAAAGAATATTAATTATACTCTTGTATCGTTCAATTATACGATTGCTACAACTCTCCTTAGAGATTTAAAAAATATGTAAGCTAATATAATAGTAATAATATAATGATGATGATAATAAGAACAAAATTTTAGATCGAAATGTTTGTACACGTAAGATCGCGGGTCTGTTTGAACCCAATCATGGAGTTTCGCGTGTACACCCAACCGAAGATACTGCTCCCACAAGTCACTCGCAGCTTTTTCGACGAAATCGGTCCCATCGGTCGAAGATCCGCTCTTTCAGGTGACCTAATCGTAACGCACACCTTTTTAGGAGTCGTTGGTACGAAATTCGGTCGCTGTTAGGTCGTCGTTGATGCCAAATTCGGTCGCTGTTAGGTCGTCGTTGATGCCAAATTCGGTCGCTGTTAGGTCGTCATTGATACGAAAATCGGTCGCTGTTAGGTCGTCGTTGCTACGAAGTTTGGTCGCTGCTAGGTCGTCGTTGGTACAAAATTCGATCGCTGCTAGGTTGTTGTTGTTCGAGGCTCCGTGGCACATTCCAATCAACAGTTTCTGTACTTTACACTGAATCTGGCCATCGATTTCCTTGAATCGACTGCCGCGGCCTGTTTATTCGGTTCTGAACGCAGGCGAAATGTAACGCAACTAAAATTGACGCAATCGTCGTGAATACAATTGAATTTGCGCCGATAGGAATACCGTGCCGGTAAATTGAAAGTTATCGGTTAATAGGTTAAAGTAGAGCAGTAGTATAAGAATACGATTACAATAGTTTAATAAATTAAGAGCGTTAACTGGAACGGCCCCGAAGTGTCGTGCTGAAAAATAACCGTCGGCGCAATGTAGCTCGTGGCCACGGATCGCTCTGCGGGGCCACTACCCTTTGAAACCGAGAGCAGCGAAACCACGCCCACGCGCGGCATTCCGCGTAGCAAAAGAAACAAAGCAGATAGCCTTTTTTTCACTGCTTCCATTATGATCGTGAGATATCCCGAGACTGCCACAGCAGGAATTGCTCAATGGGGCATAGTAGCTCTGGCTCCGAAGCCGAGAACAATCTACATAGAAAAGAATCGCTTCTGTCGTGAAACGTATCGACGCGGAAAATCGTTAGATAAAAACCTCGATGGAGTCACGGGTAATTCCCTGATGCTCCAGGAACGATCAGAGAGTACTTATCGCTCGCGAGATTCGTTTGTTCTAGGCAAAGAACGTTCGCGAGAATTTCGGGGCAACAAAAGGTGTCTAAGATTCGGGCCAATTTTGTTCTCTCTTATTCTAATTTTATCTTATTTCATTACGTATTAACTGTCTTCTTTTTCTAGCCGTTAACTATTACTATTCGTCCACTTTTACCATTCCTCACCATTCCAGTCGATTGCATTTTATTTCAGTCTATTCCGTGATATCTACTTTAGCCTAGATTTCAGCCATTTTAGCCGCTATTATATATTTGATTTTACGTTTTATTTATTGTTAATCCCGGGGAGCATGAATTGAAAAATATCTGTCATAGTATATCACAGTTACGAGATTCGTTTGTCCTAGATAAAGAATTCGCGAGAATTTCGTGGGAACAAAAGGCGTCTAAGATTCGGGCCAATTTCGGTCCCTCTTATCCTAATGTTATCTTATTTCATTACGTATTAACTGTCTTCTCGTTCTATCCATTAACTATTAACATTCGTCCACTTTTACCATTCCTCACCATTCCAGCCAATTACAATTGATGTCAGTCTATTCCACGATATCTATTTTAGCCTACATCTTATCCCATCGTACACCGTCATATATTTGATTATACATTTTATTTCATCTCAGCCTACGCGAATGGCGGCGACGTTGCTGCATTCACCCCCGGGAAACTGCCGTGATCCCGGGGCAGCATGAATTGAAAAATATCTGTTACACTATATTACACAGTTGTGCGAGATTCGTTTGTTCTAGGTGAGGTATTCGTGAGAATTTCCGGGGGAACACACGAAAGGTGTTCAAGATTCGGAGTTGCCGGGCGTCGGGCGGAGCCTGTCGGGAGCGCGCAGCGCGAGAATTAATCGGCGGGCGACAGTTGCGGTCGCAATTAGAACACGATCCGTTGACCAAGTTGTTAACCGAGGGAAGTTGAGCGTGATCGGGTCCGAAAGGAACGTCGTTGGAACGCGGGCTGGAGAGAAGAAGGTTTCGAGCGAGCAAAAGTAGCCAGCCGCGTATCAGCTGTGGAACAGGTGCCGGGCTCACGGCTCGGACGGAGGAGTAACGGCGAAAGCGACCAACGAACGAAGAAACGGAACGAAACGAGCACGGCCAGGGATAGAGGGAACGAGGGATAGAGCGAAGGGAAGAGCAAGGGAGAACGAGAGAGAGCCCAGCAACGAGGCACGCGCCAAATCGAACGAAACACGCCAGTCGGCGTGCACAGCTGCTGCACAGGGCAACAGGAGCGGACCGACGCGACGGACCGGCGGACCGGCGGCGGCCTCTTGAAAATTAAAACCTGCCCCACGAACACGCTTTCAACGCCGGAAGCCCATTATCTCTCTCTCTCGCTCTCCCTTTCTTCCCCCCGTCCCCCTCGATCGCTCTCTTTCTCCCTCTTTCTCTCGGCGTTTCACCCGCCGCACCGTGTCCGGTCGATCCTACCCTACGTCTCTCGCGGCTCGCGGCTTCCTCCCGGCTCCTGGCCCGTATCGGAATCGGGACGAACCGCTTCCTTCCGCGATCCATCGATCCGACGATCATCCGATATATCGTTTTTATCCTCTCGCGACGTCCCCGAACCGGTTCGCGCGACGCGCCGAGAATCCAGTCGCCGGTTCGCCAATCTTTCAGGCTTGCGGTGCTCGATCCCGACGGATAAATAAATAAATCTGGCGCACAAATAATTGACATCTGCCGGATAATTTTAGATCGCGAGTAATACGAGCGATCCGCCGCTGGGGCGAATCGAGGAAATTTCAAGGGATTTCCGAAGGTGCTGGAAGTGTATTCTTTTTCTTCGGGGTTACAGGGAACATGGACAATGTTATCCTGATCTTTTGTTACACACGCAGGAATTACAGTAAATTCTCTCTAATTGACGCTCGGCTTGGAAACGAAAATGGAAAATTTTGGAAGAGGAGGCACGATTATTCCAGCCTTGCGGCTCGATTTTTAAAAACTCGAATAACTGTACCTTCTCTTACCAAATTGTCCATTCTTATGTACAATCTGAGCGACAATTAGGGAGAACTTACAGAATATACATGTCTGTAACTTCTGGAGCAAGGTATGCTGTGCTAACGTGGTGAACACGTCGGCATTCGTTCCCGGATGGTTAATCGGTCGGAAAGAGCGAATTTTATAAATGGTGGCGCATCGTTACCAAGTGGAGAATTAAAATGAGAAACGAGGAATAAATCGCGATGTTCTCTTCAAGTACGGACGCAGGAAGAAGCGCCGGCAAGAACGATTCCGCTCAGCCAGAATGTTACCTTAAAAACCGTGACAGGTTTTTGCCGGTCGATCGGCCGAGTTTCCTGAAATCGAACGATCATCCGACACGATCGCGGCGGCCAGCGAGAAACAGTCTCGTCGCGCGGAGGGTCTTGGCAGTGGTTAATGAATTAGCGAATCTCCGAGGTCCATTAAACTGGGATCGTTCCGGGGTAGCGGAGACAGACGACAATGGACAATCAGTCGGTCTATCTGATGGAAAAAAGATTTCATCGGTGTGCCCGTGGAATAAGAAGACGACGAACGAGGCGAACAAGAAGAAGAAGAAGAAGCAAATGCAGAAGAAGAAGAAGAAGAAGAAGAAGCAAATGCAGAAGAAGAAGAAGAAGAAGAAGCAAATGCAGAAGAAGAAGAAGAAGAAGAAGCAAATGCAGAAGAAGAAAAAGAAGATGAAGCAAATGCAGAAGAAGAAGAAGCAAATGCAGAAGAAGAAGAAGAAGAAGAAGCAAATGCAGAAGAAGAAAAAGAAGATGAAGCAAATGCAGAAGAAGAAGAAGCAAATGCAGAAGAAGAAGAAGCAAATGCAGAAGAAGAAGAAGCAAATGCAGAAGAAGAAGAAGAAGCAAATGCAGAAGAAGAAGAAGAAGAAGAAGGTGGAGGAGGAGGAGGAGAAGGAGGCGGAGGAGGAGGAGAAGGAGGCGGAGAAGGAGAAGACAATGTCGCGGAGAAGTGACGTCGGTGGAACGCGGCAATTGTGCGATACGAGCCAGTAAAAAAGTCGTCCTCGACGGCAAACGAAATCGCGCATTGTTCGGTAGACCGGTGACCTGCGAACTCTCCCACAGTCCACGGCCTGAGTGGATCGCCGGGCTCTCTCGGTGTGCGTGTTTTTTCAAGCAAAACGCGCGCCCGTGAGCCCGCGCGCTCGCGCGAGCGAGGAACGAGCAGCCCGAGGAGCTCGGAGGAGCTCGTTCGCCAACGCACCTACGGAAACGCGTGGAAAATTTATACGCGAACGCTCCGCTTTCTGCTCGACGCCGCTACCTTCGCGATTCACCGTCGCTCGATCATTTATTGAACGCCCGAGACATTTGTGTACTTTACAATACAGAGTAACGTATGAAAAGAACATGGAGATAATTTATCGAGGCGATCGATGCCGTTTAACTCTTTGCGATCGAAGCCCGGGATATTCACGGCAACGTCGCGTTCGCCGTTGTATAACAATGCGAGATTATAAAGATATAGAAAGTGAACAGAAATTATATGTAGTTTCGTAATGTCTCTGCGAGTGTTGTGGATAATGATCGATTCCACATACGCTGACTACCAAAAGTATCAGGACACCCCGCTTATTTAGTATAAATTGTAATATTTCATTCGGTACGGGTAACCTTTGCAACTCTGCGACGCGACATCGTATATTGTCGAACGTACATATTAAGTTATAAGCGTTTGTCGCTTATGCAATTAGTTTATCCATTCATTGCATATTGTTCGTCGAGAACGTATCCTGAATTCATTTCGTACCCTTCGCTTTCGCCACGACACGCGTCGATTCCCCATATGTTTTCTTAACCCATTACCCGCCGCCATTTAAACATACAAAGAAAGATGTTATTAGTTTCAAATCTGAAGTTTACAATGATTTAAAATAAAATAACGGGAATTCTTAATACTTTCATGGAGCACGTGATACGTTCTCGCTATTTTAATGGCTGTATCTTATTTAGAAGTTGCAGTTTTTAAAAGAAAAAAATTTGGAAGTGTTCCAAAAATGGGGCATTGGCGGATACCGGTTAATACGTGGGGACATGTTACAAAATGCATGGAACCAAAGAGTATCAGAAATAATCGAGAAACTAATAAAAAGGATGCCGAAATTGACGTTATTTTTATTACAGCATAAAATATATATACATGTGCCCGATACAGTTCGATACAATTATCCGTGAAATAAATTTCAAAAATTATAACAATCTCCTATCGGGTTTTTATATTTCTTAAATTTTCTCTAAGTATCCTAGTACGTTTAGGGGGAGGGGAGGGGGTGTACGTCCCACGTCGAAGGAGTTACAAAAGAATAACACGAGCAGAGAAAGACATACGTGTCAGAAAATAATTCCGACCGCAAAAGATTAAACTGCGGAAAAACGAACGTTTCCTATTGCACGTAGTCCGCGATTAGGCCCGTTTACGCCCGAGCTGCAAAACTTTGAATTTCCCCAGGAAGGAATTCGCAACCGGCGATCTTTGATCGTCGACGCGACGTACCGATCGGGTCTGCTCGCGCTCGGAATGAAATTATTCGATTATTTTATGATTATGGTAATTTTCATGCTGCTTCGCAGCCCGAATTTGTTTTCCGTAACCCACCGGGGGCGGCCACAATGTGGTCATCCTCGCGCGATTATTCGTAACGCGTGGCTTATCATTTTTCCGCGCTTCCGCTCGAGATTTCCCGAGCTTCCTCGTGCGTAGACCGCACAATGGCGGCTCGGGACGTGTCCAATTTCGCGCGATCCGGAAAGCATTCTGTACCCGAGCGGGAACAAACAGACGCGAAAGTTCTAGCTGCTCGACGATGATCGTCTCCTCGAATATTAAGAGCACCGCGAGAAAAGCGCGCTATCAACGGCCGACAATGGACCGCACTTTCGCGGGTCGGGTGCAAGCAAATTGGACGAAACCGCTGTCATTGGAACCGTCGAAGCTTTCGCATTCTAGTGCGAGATCAAACGGATCTCGTCGACAGAAATTTCGCTGCAATGGACCGAGAGAAATCTCGGCTGCCATCGAGAACGGCATTATTTCGAGTCCGAAGCAAAGCAGCGGCAGCGTCCGTTCCGGCGCTCGGAATCCCGAGCAGTCGCGTGCGCTATTGACGCATCGCATCCGCAGACTAATTATCGGTGTGTCAACGACCTAGGTAACTCGGCTGCAGCTTAAAATCTGCGATCGCCTAGGGTCGGGACTCGTTCCGATCCGATACGATCCGATCCGAGCCGAGCGAAACGCGTCGAAACAGCCCGGCGCACTCTCTGTCAAGGAGACCTTGCACGGTACCATTTTATTGGTGATTTACCGCGAAGCCACACCTAGCCGCGGGCGACGCGCATCGCGAACAAAAGGAGAGGTCCCCGCGTTAAAAGTAACGATGCGCGGTTACGGATCATTATGCGTGGCGGTGGCGAGGGGCCGGGGCGGGAGGAGGCGTTATTATCGAGCGGAGCGGAGCCGGCTGGCTCTGCGGCGGCGGGGGCGGCGAGGCGAAATTGCGAACAGGAGAGCAAACCGTGTGGAACCGAGCTGATTTCGTTGCGCGGGAGCGTTGCGTGGTGCCCGCGGACTTTCCACCGCGCCGCGGCCGCGGAGAAAACGCGTCGAAGATATCGCGAGGATCGCGGGGACCGATCGCGCGCGATCGAGACCGAAGGCGGCGCAGGAGACGCGCCGTCCAGACACGGTCCAGAGATCCCGACCCCTCGCCGCCGCGAGAAACGTTACGCCGCTGGCTGCGTGCACACACCGGTGATGCACTTTAATGCAATCGTAGACGATTGACCTTGGTCGAACGGCCAATTAGGCGCGCAACGTAATGGCACGCGTGCCAGCCGGCAACGGCAGACGCTGCTCTGTCTCTCCACCCGCGAGAAAACTTTGATCCCCTGACCGATCCGCCCCGATCATTTTCGCCGTGATTTTCGCCGCGATCGGGAACCACGGACCGATCTCCGTCGCCTCCGATCTTCGCCGCTTCGTCTGCTCCTGTACACGTAGGATTCTCTTTTCCTCGCGATCCGCAGCTTTACGATCGCAGCTACAATTTGTCAACAACCCGTTTGACGACGCTGTAATACCTACGGCTTTTATGGTTCGCAGCGAACACGCAGCGGCGGCTGCTCGCTCGAGATTTCCAAGACCGTGCGATCAGAACGCGGGCAAGTCGGGACACGAAGCGACGCTTGTTCCCGGGATAATTGCGATCCGAAGGCTGCTGAAATCCTTATGCGGTTTGTTTCGAAGGTACGGATATCTTTTGGCGAGGACGCGTCGAACATTGCCGATTTCGATGGAACATTCGCGAAAGATGGAAACGTGGATGATCTTTGGAGATTGCAAGACACGTATTTTTATTCTCGATGGTTATTCGTATTGCGAGGACGCAGATGATCCTAGAGACTGTGGTTTAAACATCGAGTTGTCCGGAAAATTCGGGCCGATTTTCAGAAGGTGGCATGTCTGAATGTATTGGAATTGTTGAAACCAAGCGACGTTGCAACCGAGTTTACAACAAGAAGTTTCGTTCTGTTCGTTCGTGTCGGTTTTGTAGACGACGGACGAAAATAAAGTACATTTCAGACATTGTTTTATTACCGTAAAGGCAAAATGCCGCGCAAATGAGATACGCGGTGTTTACGAAGAAGACGTTTCAGCTGAAAGTACCTCGCGCAAGTGGTTCGCTGCGTTCAGAGCTGGAGATTTCAACTTTGAAGACGACGGACGCTCCGCCAGTAACGATGTTCAAATAAAGACATTGATCGAAAGTAACCCGCGCTACACGACACGCGAATTAACAGAGGCGTCAAAAATATCAAGAACAACCGTTCGTTAACGCTTTGTAAAACTTGCTTACGTAAATCGTTGCGATGCATGGGTTCGGCATAGTTCGGCGGACAAAATTTGTTGGATCGCATTTTGATCTGTGATTTCGAAACGCGACTTCAATGTACCGTTTTTGAAACGGATTGTCATGGGTGATAAAAAATCGATCATTTTCGACAATGTTGAACGAAAAAGATCCTGGTGTAAGCGAAATGTACCACCATTACCCACCCCAAAAGCCCGTCTTCATGCGAACAAAGTAATGCTGCGTGTTTTATGGGATTGAAAAGGACCTCTGTATTATGAGTAGTCTGCGGATTTTATGCACTTATGGCGCATAAATGGTGCATAAATGGTGCACTTATGGTGCAGCTAGTCGACTTTCAAACTGCGAGAAGATCGAATGAACTTAAGATCGTCAACGTATTACATTTTCTACTGCTTAAGATTATTAAAAGAAGAATGAAATTCATTTTCATCGTTCTGTTTTTGAAAATCGATACGACCAATTTTTATTTTGCGTAAAGATCCATGGTCTAATTTCGAGCTTCTACCGTACAACCAGACGATAAATTCAGATAACTAAAGCTCACAATTGGATGAATTGGAAACAGCGATTCGAGAAAAGCGTCCAGTATTAGCGAATCGGTAGGGTGTCGTGTTGCATCACGTCAATGCCAGACTTTATGTCTCTTTGATTACCCGACAAAGTTATTGGAGTTCGACTGAAATGTTCTACCCTGCTGTCGCACTCATTGGACATGGCACATTCTGATTTGCACTTGTTCAGATTTTTGCAAAATTCCGTCGACGGCAAGAACCTTCGATTCTTTAGACGATGTTAAAACCATCCTTGAAAAGTTGTTCACCTGGAAATCTGAGAAATTCCGGGAGGACGGAATCTTTAAGTTGTGTGAAATAGCTAAATAAATATAGCTATAAATAAACATAGCTAAATAAATAATATAGCTAAAAATAATATAGCTGAATAAACGTAGCTAAATAAATCTACATTGATATATAAAACTGTTGTCTTTGAATTTTCCTGAGAAATTACCACGAACTCTGCAGACAACCCAGTTTATTAGACTCCAAGACTCCACCGACTACTCCAACTTCGAGTGAAACGTATTCTCCATACAGATCGAAGAATGAAATGACTGTTTAAACGTATCAGCAGCGAAAGGTCTCAGAATAAAATCGCGCGCGGAGGCACGATGGTCCACCACGCAACTCGTTCGTTGTCCGTAGTCTCCCGAACACCAAAGATTCGAGCCGCGGGGGTAAAAATAGTCTTCGAGCATTATCGAGCTATCAAGTATACACTGAAATCTGGGAATCCTGCACCGTTCCCAAATGCAGCGTACCCTTCGAGTCGAATATCATCGCAGCGAGAAAGCGATCTCTGATCATGCCAAGAGCAACGAGTATCAAATTAACCGAGCTTGGTGTCGCGGGGGTGAGAATGACCCTCGGAGCCTAAACTCGAGTACGCGCGCAAGTTCGGAGCCTACTTTAGCATCGAATCGATCGTGCTTTTCGAATAGAATGTAATTGCTGGGACACGTAACACAACGTCGGTTCATGTGTGTATGCGTGTGTGTGTGCGTCTCGAAGAGGGCAGTTTCGGTTGTTTGATCGAGCAGGTAGGTTGGCGAGCGACTGGCAACGGCTGTTAGCGGGATCGAAATGGAAGCCGGCGCGGTGCGGCGCGGCGCGGCTCGGCGTCAGCGCGAGATCGCGATTGGGTGTACCTGGCGTGTGGGTGGTCGCGTCCAAGGAGACCGGCGGCATGCCGGTGTTCCTCGCGATCGCGTGCTGATGCGGATGCTGGTGGTGCGGATGCGTGAGAGGCTCCGCCTCCTGGTACGAGGGGTAGTCGGCGTAGAACGGTTCGTGGCCTGTCATCAGCGTGTCCAGCATCTGGAGCACCATCTCCGAAGACGCAGCGGCGCCGCTACTCGTCGTCGTCTGACCGATATCGTTCCCGTAGCTGCCGACGATTATGGCCGGCGCCTGCCCCGAAGGCCGCGACGACGTCTCGACGCTCGCGACGCCCGCCGTGACGTCGTCCCCCTGGCTCCCCGGCGCGTCTGCCCGCCCCCGTTGCACACCGTTGCTCACCGTTTGTCCACCGTTTGTTGCTCGCTGATGGTCGCAAGCGGCTACTCGCGACCTGGGCCGATGCCCGAGCGCATCCGTGCACCCTCTCTCCTGCTCGCCTAACCGCCCGAGAGCTCGTCCCCGCGGGCTCGCGAGAGAATCAACACAGGACTCCTCGCGACGACTGTTCGTTGCAGGATCGCGTCGGTGTCGTCCCCGACTCGTCCACGATTCTCATAGCTGTTCGAAGAAAAACCTAATCGTCGCGACGACTCGGACCAACTCTCGCACTATCTGCCGGAATCCTTCGAGGAGCAAGCCCCCATCGAGCACACTCCCGGCCAGCCCTCGAACCGAGCCGAAGAACACTGTTGGCTTCCGGTGCAGAGTTCACTGATACCTTTCCATTCACTGCAGACAACACGGTACGTGTATCGCACAAATTCCGCGATTCCCCGAACAACTCCCCCGGCGATAACCCGCGCTCGACTCTACGCTCGGAGAGCCGGGCTTATCGCGGGACCGCGTTCGCGGCGCAACAGGTGTGCCAAGGGGAGGGTGCGAACACCTTGCTCCGGCTCGAAGAGCCTCGTCCTGCGGCGACAGGACGGTGTGCCCCGGTTTCCCTTCCGGAACGATATCACTGTTCGCGACGACTCGAGCACTGTATCCACATACGAGGAGACGCGACTCGATCGACGACGATCGACGGTCGAAGGAACCGGCCGTGCTCGACGGAGTGATCGAGGATCGAGAAAACGGGCGCGAACAGAGAGCAAGCGATCGGCTCGCGAATATCGTGTGCGTAGAAGAGAGCTTCCTCTCGCGTGCACTCTCCACTTGACGTGAGCGCGCGTGTCACTGTGACGAAGCGCCGCGCCGTTTCCGCTCTCCGGTCCTCCGGTTCCCTCCCTCCCTCTCTTCCGTCCCGGCCTCCCCCCACCGCGATCGCGTCACCGTTTCCCCTTGCTCGCCCCCCCAACGCCCCGCCGCAGCTACGATTCAACCAGCTGCGGACTCCGTTCTCGTTCGCCGTCGCGCCGCACCGCTGATCCGACCTGGAGGTGGTAGAGGAGTCCCTGGTAGGGGAAACTGGTCGATGGTGGGGGAGCCGGTCGTTGGCGGGGGTACCGCGAGCCCTGTGGAGGGGGCATTCGCGCCGTCAGAGGGGAGCCTGCGCTCCGAGAGGGGTTCACGAACGCCCCCTCGAACCTTCAACCACCTGCTGCCACCGAGACGACGCGTTTTCTACGAGATCGCACGGCCGATCCGTCCTCGCGAGGATCTATGGCTCTTCCGAGCGACCGCGAGGGTGTCGCAGCCCTCGACGGCTCGCTCGACTCCTGTCGTCGTCCACGGAGACCGTGCTGCGTACGAAATTTTCGTACCACGAATCGGGTACCCGGATCCTTCGCAAGATTACGACGGCGCGATCGAGGAGGTCGGATAGAGATCGCGAAGATATCGCAACCCGAGCAAATTGTAATCATCGACGTCGGGCGGCACGGGTAAGCCTCGGCTCTCCGGATCGACTTATTCGCCGAACAAGCTTCGCACGCGAGTCGTTCGGTCGAAGGCGATCCATATGCAACAAGATTGATCGTGCGAATCGGTGAAACTGTTCCGTCATGCGACCACCCGCCTTCGCTGTTCCGACGTTAGCCGGGTCAGAGGTTCTAACGTACGACGATTTGTAATCGAATCGTCGGCTGCGTCTCGATCGCCGGCCAATTGGATTACATTTCGCTGGTTAACGAGCGCAAAGGAGGGACGTTGTATCGGAGGCCCGAGATGGAAAGCGTTGCATCATCGTCGGGCAAAAATAGCAACGGCGGCGGCGGTGGCGGCGGCGGCCACTTTCGTGCTCGCGTTAGAACAATGTTCGACACGGTGACCGTTTCTCTGGAAAAGCGGGCACACCTGCGCTCGCGGGCCGTTTAATGCGCCTCGGAACAGAGCCGGGAACACGGGTTAAAGGGAAAGAGAAAGAGAAAGAAGCGGCAGCGCGGTGGATTAGTGCAACCGTGTGCCGGCGGCGAAGGTGAACGCGCAAACATAATTATACGGTGCGCGGCGCAACGTTAGATAATTAAGCGGCGTGCAAAGAACACGGGGACGTTACCGGCGCCGCTCGTTGCTCCCGCTGCTCCTCCTAATGACAACAACAGGACAACAGGCCTCCGCGAAGAGGAACGCACCCGGCCTGTCCTCCTCCCTTGGTCCTTCCTCCCGTCGGATTGCGCGCTTAACGCCCTGTATATCGGGCTGACTTGGCGCGGCGCACCAGCTACGCCTCTAATTACACCGACCGGTTAATTGAATTTTAATCCCACGTTTCCTTGTTGTTACCCTTTTCGCGGGAACGATGGCGTTTTAACGCGAGGCGACGTGGGAAGAGCGGATACGGACTGGCTCGACCCTCGCCGAATTCTGCTCCGGAATTCCTGGCTCTCGGATCGATCGGACGCAGCTCGATCGATGCCAATCGCCTTTGTCTACCGTTTATACTCTATGCCTGCGATTTCGATGGCCCGAGAAGCAGCGCTTTGTTGTAAAGATATCGCAGAATGCACAAAGCACAGAAGGCTGTTCATGATGCGCGCCGCATTCGACTTCCAATTTCCTATCCGCTAAATCGAGAGCTCATCGATAAAGGTGCTCCGTTATCAAGCGATCCTTGTTTTAAATGTGGCCGAACTGTCGCAAGGCGGATCCTACACGTTTCAAGATTTACGCATCCACGAACAACTGTGCTTGCAGGGATCGAAAGGCTCTCTGGTTCGAGACTGACTGAATCTCGAGGAGGAAACTGTAGGAACGAATGTGCAACGCGTTGCTCACAGAAGTGATTCGATGATGCAGAATCGTCTGGTAGAATCGGGAACGATAAGCAGCACTTTTCGTTCATTCTAATCGTATTTTTTGTTACTTTAATGATCCTACGCTATATAATTTTGTATTATTCTTTCCGTTTTTCAGTATTTTTCTGTTTTTAATTATCTCGATCATTTATTTTCTCTTGCATTGTATCTTTTCATCGTATCATTTTGGTTCTTCTTTCCTTTGAATATGTTACGACAAGGCGACGCGTATTGTCATATGAATAAGTTAGAATCAGAATGGCGTAAGTCCGATTTTCGAAAATTTTGACTCGTGTCTTGACACTAAATCTATCGGGCCTTAAAAGTAACTAACGTATGCAACTTTAGAATGATAAAAACACTGTATTTATTTAAGCCTTTCGCCGTTTTTATTATAACGCATACTTGGATAAAGACATTGATTCAATCGTTTCGTAAGAGAAAATCTCCATAATTTGAACAATTTGAAAATGAAAAATGTGAGAGATGTAATTTATATGTGCCAGAATGTTAACACACTAAATCTACCATGACCGTCATTTTGACCGGTTTCACATTTTGTATTTTCAGATCGTTAATGAAATGATTGAATAGATCTCCCAATTTACGTGCATTATATAAAAAAAAACTGATGAAACGTCTACATGAATTCTGTCTTCTCATTCTAATACAACTGAAAGCGTCGATCACTTTTTCTGCCGGGTAAGCTTGCTGTTGAAAAGACAAGTGCAACGAATTATAAAGTTACTACAAGATTGACTCGACTCGAAATTATCTTAAAAATAAATTTCGTCTGCAAACAATACGCACGTTAATAATAATAATAATAATTAATAATATTAATAATAAACAATAATGCTCATTGTTTCTGATGGCGATGAGACCGTGACTTACTTTCACTCTAACCAACCCATATCATTGCAACACAAGGGCTTTTCTCTCGTTGATCGAATAAACTACATAAGATTTGACTTCGATACGAATCCCGGCTGTTTCGAGAGCGCGCTCGTTGAACACGGTGTGTATAATTTTTTTCGGAAACTCGTGGAAGAAGGAGAAGACGAGACAGACGACGAAGAAGAGTCGGCCAGAAAGAAGGTAACGAGGCGCGAACGAGTCCGCTTATAATACTTGGTCGCAGCGTCGCAGCAGTCGCAGCTCGAAGGGCCTAGCCTATTTTTGAGAGGGGGCCGAGCCGGGGGGAGGCGCGGAGAGAGACCGGATGCCAAGAGAGGCGAGGCAACGGGGGTTTCTCTGTTCGGCGGGCTCGCACGTGATGCAGAGGGGACCGGAAGCGCTCACTCCCCTACGCCTCGTGCCTCTCTCGCTCGCTTCGTATAGTCCGCCGGCAATAGTAATGGGACTTACGAAGCGACGCACAATAAGGACACGAGTTCGATGCGCCTTCTGGCTGCCTGGCTCGCTGCCTTCGTTTCTTCGCGCACGCTTTTACCGTTCTCCCGTGCGCGGTCTGTCGTTGTTGCTCCGGCCGATGCTCGCTTTTCCCGCCACGCCGAACCACCCTGCCGCGACGTGCCCTTAGACACCGGCCCCCTCCCACTTTCGCCGGGCCCTTTCGCGAGCTCCCGTTTCGCTTTTGAGTCGCGACGCTGCCCTTATTGTCCCCGGCCGAGATCGAGCCCCGATTCGAGACGATCCTCCGCGAGATAGAGGCTCGCTCCTCCCCCTGGGAGAGGCCAGCTTCGGCTCCGCGTCGCTCCAGTTAACCCTGCTGGTCCGCCAAGGTGGACTCTCGATCGCTGGCGATGTCGCGTTCGATAAGCAGACGGCATTCCCGCGAGCAACGCGCTGCCGACGCGTCGTTAGCTCCGACGAGGAGCCTC
Organism: Megalopta genalis; assembly: GCF_051020955.1. Classification (NCBI taxonomy): domain Eukaryota; kingdom Metazoa; phylum Arthropoda; class Insecta; order Hymenoptera; family Halictidae; genus Megalopta; species Megalopta genalis. The sequence goes on from NC_135022.1 coordinate 12,291,379, forward strand.
CCTCGGTTTCTCTTTCTAGCTCGGAAATTGTCCCGGAATGGAAACGGTCGCCGAAAATGCCCGCCTTCCGTGGGTTACATCGACGAGGAGAAAGTTGCATCCAGACCTTCGCACGTTTGCCGGCCGGATGTCCAAGTTTGAACTTGGAAGAAACCGGGTAAAAGTAAGAGCAGCGTGAACAAACGGTCTTGCGCCGCGGAGTTATGAATCTGGACTCGGAGAGGCGCGACGAAGACGGGGGGAAACGAAGTCTTTTTTCGAGAAGTTTCTGGCGGTCCGCAGAAATCGCGATGGAGGTCAGGCGTAACGTATTTCGGTTGGCAGAGGTGAAAAGCGGTCGTGCAAGATCCGCTGGCAAGTCCGCATCTGTTCGCCGGTCCTCGTGTCGCCGAAGTGAGCAACAATACGGTCACGGCGAGCCTAAGAAGGGTGCATTTACGGGTGCATTAAGGGAGGAGCACTCGAGGACATTATAAAACTATCTCGCTCGCCGGAATATTGGGATAGGACTCCTCCCTCCGTTTTCTCCTCGCTGCCTCGGCTTCCGGTTGTAACGTGAGCTTCGAGACTCTCTCTTTCTCTCTTTCTCTCTCTCATTCTCTCCGTCCGCGTCCCTATCGCTCACCTTTCCCTTCGGCTCGTCGCGTTTCCACCTATCTCCGCGCGTTCCCTTCGCCGATGAGCACCAATCACCGGCGACAAGACGGAAACTCGCGACCGAGAGAGGACTGCGTCGACGGCCGAGAGACTCCGACGACCACGACCAACGAGCACGACGACGGAGACGACGCCGGGAGGACCGTCGTACACGGACAGGAAGAAGGGACGAAAAAAACACACATACACCGCGGTCGTGTCGTGAGTTCTGAATGAGCGAGAGGCTTTGTAGGCCCCCGAGGCGGTGTACGAACTATGAATGAACGAGTGAATGAATACAACCTGCGCCGACCATCGTCCCCCTCCCCCTCCCCCGCGCCACCCTTCGCCACTCCAGACCGTACGCAGCGTACGCCTTTTCCCTTCGCGGCCCTACGCCGGTTTCATCCCCCGTACGACCCCACCTTTCCAATCTTTCATCCCCGTTCACGGCGTTTGTTCCGCAAGCTTGCACAATTGTCCGCGCCACTCCTGCCTCCATATGTTCGGCCTGTTGCGCGCCGATAGACGATCCTCGTCCCGCTTTCTCCGGAAGGGTGGCTCCCCTCGGGACCCCACCTAATTGCTGGGCCGCGAGCGATCGTCAACCTATTTCTCTTTATCGAACGATTTCTCGTGCTCGAAAGAGAACGACGGCTAACTAGATGCTCCTTCGTTCTACGGCCTGACAATCTACTCGTCCACCCTTCTCCGTTTTCATCGACGGCAGGACTCGATCGTTCAGGACGGATCGTTCATGTGTTTCTCTGGATCGGACGATATTTCCTTGTTCTCGAAAAGAACGATGCGCGGGGAAGAAAAGGCTAACTAACGAGGGATGATCTCGAACTAGGAAATTCTAGAAATTCTGACACTTCTGGGATTCGTGGAGCACGTGTAGATATGTGTTACGCAGCTTTTTATTCTCCCGTAAGTTCGCTTTAGAGCCAAACTTTTGATCGCTAAGGATGACCTGTATTTTTTTTAATTATTGGCGGCGGTTTACTAATATCGTACGTGTTGAGTGGTCATGAGAAAAGTAGTAATTTAAAGCCAAAAATAAGTTTAAATTTGAAATAAATATAGATATCAGATAGGCAGGCGATTAGAATAATAATTATGTATCGACCAAGCGACCGCGATCGACGCTTTGGCCACCCTTGCTTTAGGGGATGAAAGTAAATCGTCAAATATTCGGCCCTCTTTTATTTTATTGCTATAATTCGTGCACTGTGCATTGTTCTTTTATCCAAATCTATCGCGTGGCGTTCGAAAAGTAACGATTATTTGCAAATCACCTTTTGCAGGTGTGTAAACAGTTAACAAATCGTATACCACATGATGTATCTGGACAAAAAAAACGCGACTTTCGTTCGAAGACGTTTTTTCTATCTTGTAGTTTGCGATTTCTGACAATGAACTAAAAAAAAACAGTCGAATGTTTGGATACTAATTTCCTCCCCTTAAAGTGAATTTACTCAAGATAAAAAGAAAAAATTGCGCAACACGTTTCTAGACATGCTCCAAAACTCGCACAAAGTATAATCGCTTAAATTCCCGGATCGAGGATGGCACTTTCTAAGTTCGACGATCAAAGCCACCGCCATTCTAACATTACCATCGACGAAGAGATCGGAATATCGAAATCCGGCGGGCTTTGTCTAGGCTGCGAGCACGTGGCTCAGACGCGCGGTTGCTACGAAAAAGGCTCGGAGAAGGACTCGAGCAAGGATCCGAGGCCGAAAATCGGCTGGTCGTCGATCAAAATGCCGCGTGGCCAGCGACGGTTAGTTATCGGCGCGGTGGTTGCTTAACAAATGATCATTGTGCTCATTGTCGGCACGATTGACTAACCTTTCCATAAAGGTAAATCGAATGGCGTCACACGATGGCCGGTCCTTTTTTGGGCCGGGCGTCGTCGTGGAACCATGGGGACCCCGGTTTTGCGCACGCTGGATTCTGCTCCTCTAATTTATGCACGCGAGCTAACAACTCGTGTGGCCGTCGCGACGCGAGAGACGCGGCGAGACGGCTCCGCTCGGCTCGGCTCGGCTCGGCGTGTGCACGCGCGACGACACATACGTGACACGGAGGAACCTCGCCGACGTCGCACATCCTCGTGGCTGCCGGATCGTGCCCGTTCACGAGCGAAGAACCACCGCGAATATTCAGTTACCATCGTTTATTCGGCATTCAGCCGACGTCCGGTTTCGAAACGAGCGGCTCGCGGAAGTCGAGGATGTGGCTTCCACGCATGTGGCCCGCGGAAATCGGGAATCAGGAATCGGGAGAGCCTTCTTGCACACCGTCGGGAGCAGTTGTCCGGCGCGGACGCCGCATTGTTGTCTTCCGTTCGATTGTCCGCGCCGGAAGAAATCGGAAGTACCGGTGCCGCGACCGACGGGATCGGTTCGCTCGCTCGCGACACCGTTGCCCGACAGGATTTCGCGTTGCCGCGGGTTCGTTTCTTGGTCGTGGAAGAAATCGGTGCGTGCCGGAGAAGCGTTCGCAATTAATCTCTCTATTCCCTGTTCCGTAATTCTGTAGCGGTTGTGAAAATATTCCGGTGAGAATCGGGTCGATGGCGGTATTCGGCGGAGTCCACCGGCCGGAAAAGTTGGAGAGCGAGCGAGCGAACGAACGAACGAGCGAGTCGTCTAGCGCGTGCAGCACGGGAGCAACGTAACGCATCGGTTCCAAGAGGAGGAGGTCGAAAGCGAGGATAAGCGAGAGTCGAACCAGAGACCTCGAAGAGCCGCGATACATAACGTAACAGTGCTCCGGCAAGCAGAAATAATGAGTCTATTATACGGTCGCCTGTGTTGGTCGTCTTGCAACGACACGTTCTATGAGCGCACGAATCGTGATACAGTTCGCCAAGTCTTATGCAAAAGTCGCGCGCGATCCTATCCGTGGAAATTCGGCTCGGGCATTGCCAAATTTTGCGGTCTGCCCTGCAATGCAGATCCCTTTTTTCGACGAGTTTCAGAATTTTCTTGAAAGAGAGAGAGAGAGAGAGAGAGAGAGAGAGAGAGAGAGAGAGAGAGAGAGAGAGAAAGAGCGAATGCATTTGGGGCACCCATAAGGCCAGGGTCGCACAGGCGTCAAATCGACGGACACTGGCTATCTCTTCTTCTTTTGTTAATGGAAGACAAGGAAAATTTATTCTTGTTTTTAAGCTCTTGACCTAACATTTTCTTCGCAGTTATTGCGATTAGAAATTTTTCGATCGCAATCATTTCTTCGAAGGGAAAGAAAATTGATGTTTATTGTGCGTCTAAGTTTACTTAATTGCTGAAATATTGACGACTAGAATTTTATTTATTTATCGAATTTTATTCCAATCTTTTAACACGTTCCGTGCCATGTGTATTGCTGATAATACCGCCAGTAGAACTGAAGAATTAATTTCCACCGCAAGAACGGGTCAAAATAAGCTTTGTTTCATTGCTGTGTAGAATTCAACGCTTTATCCGAATTCAGGAAGAAATAGTAACTATTCCTTTTAAAAAATCGAAGGCGACTTTCGTATCTTGATAAAAAAGTAAAATAACATAAAACTGATTATAATACTATATGTCCCCCTGGACATATTTTACGAATTATTTGAGGTTGTCACGTTACGAGACTCACCCTATATATATATACGATAATTAATAATTACATATAATATTACGTATAATATCAAATGGCCAGTGTGAACAGTCGAGTAAACACAGTTCGGCACGGAACGTGTTAACCCTAGATTCACGGAACCCGTCAAAATGACGGGTCACTAATTTTTTAATTTACGTTGATTCATATCGTAAAGATACATTTATGAGTTATTTATTCAATTTATACGTTACTCACGGCAAATGTTGCAATAACACTTGTTAAAAATCAGAATAAATGTCTTATTGTTACTTTTATAAACTAACATAAAACAGCTGTCTTTTGTGATCCATAAATCTAGTGTTAAAGGACAGACAAACATCTATACTTAATAATTTATTGCTAGAAATTTCCGTCAGGAGTCGAACTCGTCGAAGTACGGCAAGCGGTTAAAGACAAGGAAATACGATCAACGTCCGTTTATTCGACGCTGATCACTCCGGCCAGAGCCGACCGCCCCGCATCACGATTTTAAGATCGGAGAAGACCGAAAGCTCTGCGACTTCAATGAATTTGTACGGGCGACGGGTTCGGACGCATGTTTTTCCTCGAGTCGAACGCGAGGATATGCCGAGGATAACGCGCGAGGATGCCGCGAGAGGCAGCGGAGCCCGGCGTCGTCTCCATTGTCCGCGGCGAAGCGTGCAGAGGGCCCGACTTTCCCTCGTTCACCCACGGTCACTGCTGCAATGACGTAAGGCCCCCGGCTAAGTAATTGTTACCTACGCTACGAACGCTCGCTTCATAATGTTCTCCTCCGTTCCGTTCTATCCGAGCTGGCTCCGATCCGCTCGACGACCGTCCGCGGTTGCTCCCGTTTGGGCGATCGCCAGCCCTTCGAGTTGCCTCGGGCCGGCGGATTCGAGAGATCTCGGACTCGCTTTGGATTCGCGAGGATCCGTTCGCCGGGATCGGCAGCCGGCTAAGCGTTTTCCCAGAGCCGGCGTTAACCGCGGCGATAAGCATCGGGTCGACGGGGGAAAAAATCCAGGACAACAAATTGCTCGGCCGGATGAATGGGATGATCCACTCCCAGCGTGGCCCGCGCGTTTCCCATTGTTCGTCGCTGGAACGCCGGAGTCCTTCGGCTGAATGAGTTGCGTCACGGAGAGTTCAGCGATGAAAACGCCGCGCCGCGGAATAAGGTGAACAAGGTGAATCACGCCGGGGCCCGAATCGCGGCCGAGAATATTGCAACCGGCGGCGTGCCGGCTCGGCCGGGTCGGGGCTCATCCTCCGCCTCGCCGACCGGCTGGAGGACGCTCGATTTCTAGACCCGGTGGCTCGTGGAACAGTGAAATCGCGGATTGTCGTTCCCCGATGACGACGGAACGGCTAAACGAGAGAGGCGAGCCACCGACGATAATGAGAGACCTGTGGCAACACGTGCAAACGCGCCGAGCCGAGAGATGCTATCAGGCCCCGGGCCCCTGACGTAACAATGAGAAACTCCTCTGCCGCGAGTCGCAACGCTTTCGTTCTAGCCGCGCGGCTCCGCAATCGGGGGAAATAAATAAACCGGCTTGTCGCGCGATTTCGCGGCTGCAACCGAGACCCTCTGCCCTCCGATCAGCGTTTCCCAACTTCCTTTCCCTACGAATCTCATCAACTGTTCGCGCACTCCCGCGCGAATTCCTGATACCAATCGCGATACTCCGGGACAGGGGGTGTCAAACTCAAAAGCTAACTTGGGCCGAATAAACGATGCTTAACTTTAGGTAAATCGATGTTCATAGAAACAAATATTTTTATTTTGACTAGTACATTGTAATAAACGTATATAAAGTTAAATTATCGTTTACGTCCTGATACTTGACGTCTCTTCTCCGATACTATGTTTTCTATTTCGGGAGAAATTTCATTGGCCGAGACTACTTTCAAAATTTCTAATTCACATTTCTATTTTATCTTTACTTTGCGTCGGATATATTGACTGGGCCGCGTAAACGTTCATCTCGGGCCGCGAGTTTGACACCCCTGCACTAGGAGCCGGCATTTCCGAGGTCTTTGGGTTACAAAGACTGTGTCGGCTCAATTGATTAGCCGGGATTACCCTCGTGGGGTGCTCCTGGACCCCACTGAAAAAGATACTATTTGCAGATCAAAATGTACAAAAATTTGCCGATGATAGCAGTCTACTAGACCTCCACGTGGGTAATATCCCAGGTTAAAGCAGTCGCCGGGCAAGCGAGAGATCCGGGATCGAATCCCAGTCCCGATCTCTCCCTCCGATCTGTCGACTCGTTTTCTCCTGAAGTTCGACGGGGTTGGGAAACGCTGTCGCGTCCGCGAGAAAGACGTCTCCTGGTTGGTCGCAGGACCATTTATCCTTATCCGGGAGCAGGCAGGAGGCGTTCAATCCGCTCGGTCGACACCATATTGTCAGGAGGTGTTTCGCGAACGGTGGACAGTCCGCGGACAAGGCTGTCGCGGGCGTTCGGATTTATGTCCGCGCGGGGACGCGCGTCCGGAAGAGGAGCGTGGGACAGCGTACGTTGGTCCCCGACAGTTTACGGATCGTATCCTCGCCGCGGCGGGGCCCATTCGGTTCGAGGACCGAAGCGGAAGAGGTCGCGCGCGCGCGCGAGAGAGAGAGAGAGAGAGCCTGGCAGAGGGCGGAGGGAGGACTCGAGAGCCGCGGCAGGATAGTGACAAAGAGACACTTACCATCGTTATGATACTGTCTCGAGGGTAGAGAAACTGCGGCGGAGGGCGGTGGCAACGTGGACGACGACGTCGGCTGAGTCCCCGACCGAGGAGGGCCCGAGGTGTTCGAGGTGACGGAACTCGAGGAGGGCGTCGCTGGGCTCTTGTGCTCCGGCGTAGCAGCCGGCTGATGGGCCGCGCCCTGGTATCCCAAGAAATCCCCTAAATCCGGCACGCATACGCTTTCGTACATGCTGCTCGGCGCGTTCTCCAGCGAGGCCTTCGCCGCGTCGACATCTGAATGGAAAATGCAACAGATCCTGAGTCGCGAGTCGGACCGCACTCGTTCGTGTTTCGAGTTCAGCTTTCGTGTCCCGATTTCGCGCGGCCGAGGGGGTCTGTCTCGATGGAAGGAGCCTCGCCGAGAAGGGTACACGCGGGGCCTCTCTTCTTCTCTCGAGGATTCTTGCGCGGAGGATTTCGAAAGCGGCGAGGCCGGGGAAGGTCGCCGCCGCCGCCGCGACAACCGGAATGATCGAGGCACCGCGCGCGGTTATGGGACTGCGGCGTCTTCGCGGGAATTAAATTCAATTAGGTGGCGCGAACGCGAAGCCGGGCCCGCGTTTCTGCCGCAACAATAGCATCGCGCGGCCGTAATCGTGATCAACGATCTAGCCTAGGTGCTCCATTATTCCCGCCATTATTGCGAAGGAGACGCGTGATTCATCGGCAACGACCGTTTCTGCGTCTGTTGCGAGCAGTTCTCGAACGCGAACGGAAGCCGAACCCGGTCCCCGAAAAATTCCGTGTTTACCGCCGTGGGCCCGGAACGGGCCCGGTTCACGACGTTCGGCCGGATCGAGGAGGACCCGCGAGGGTTGCGACACCGAGAGGCGACAAAATTCGCGAGCGAAACGACCGCGGATGCCCCCGTAGTTTCACCGTGGCTCGTTCGTGTGCCGCCGTGCCGGCAAACGGGAGGATGCAGCTTTTTAGTTTCTACTTTTTTTTTTTACGGCGCAGCAGAGTTTCCTAATATCCGTTCTCGTTCGCGGAATCAAAGCGATTACCCACGCCATGTCGCGTACGAACACGCTAGGCTTCGGCCGCGCGGTGAATTACGATTCGCCGGAGATCAGGAGCTCTCCATTGTTCCGCGATTAAACGGGCTTGGCCGCGGCAATTAGTCGGCCAATCGGGGCTCCGTTACTTTCGACGATCGAACCGTTTTTTCGATTTTCCGTGAAACGCCTGCGGTTCGTTCGTGCCGCTCGATTCTCGCGAAAGATGCGCTTTCTCGTGCACGTTGCTGATCGGAAAGCGGTGTTGACACTCCTGTGCCACTTCCGGTGTACTCTCAAAAATTGTAACATTCGATTTCGTTGCTCGATCAATTTCGAATGCGTTTATTCAGTGAATAAATTGTATGCACCTGCGCAACGCCAAAAGAATCTCTTTTATCCCATGCCACTCGCTGATAAATGAGGAAAACAGATTATGCTCGACCTCAAGTGCTTACCGTGAAAATATTAATCCTCAAGTGGCGAACAAAATTTTTCGTAGCTTGTTCTGCAGACTGATAAGACGTCAAATTGACGTACGCCACCAGCTCAAGATTGCTTAACTCTTTGAACACTACCGAGCAGTTGTGGTGACTAATGTGCAGTGACTCACAAGAGTGAAAAGATTTGATTATAAAACTTGCACGAATAATGTAATTTATTCAATCATTTCCCAGGAAGAAGTAGTAATGTAAAATTAGAAACCGGTCCATTCGATGGTAGGTTCAGTATTAAATCGTCTTTATTGAGCTTATCTAGAGTTAATCGTTAAAATTTTACATATTTTATAATTAATTTTTATATGTCACTCTCGTTTTAGATAATATTCCTTAGTCATCCAATGTAAAAAGAACTTTGTCGGTTAAATAAATAAGTAACGCGTGTCGAAACTCCGTTGAAAAACTGTTCTATTGGGTTGGCAACTAAGTAATTGCCGATTTCAGTTATAGGTGTCTCTCATTCCCATTTTTACGATATCCGTAAATGTTATATTATAAAATTATTATTATTATTATTATGTTATTTTTTATTATCCGTGAATGTTAGCAACTGGACAAATTGAATGCAGCGGACAAGGAAAAGCGACCAGAATTGGTCGATCGTAAAGGTGTCATTTTCCAGCAGGACAATGCTAGGCCGCACGCGTCTTTGTCCACTCGGCAAAAATTGATGGATATTGCTTGGGAATCGATGTTACACCCACCATATAGCCCTGATCTCGCGCCATCGGATTACCACTTATTTCGATCCCCGGACAACTCCCTTCGTGGTAAAACTTTGAATGACGATAACGCTGTAAAATCTCACTTAACTCAGTTTTTGGCCGAAAAGGATCAGACTTTCTACGAGCGTGGAATTTTCAAGCTGTCAGAGAGACGGCAAAAGGTCATCGAACAAAATGGAAAATACATTACAGATTAAACTTCGTTCCAAGTAAAAAGAAATTTGTTATTTCATTGAACAAATCGGCAATTACTTAGTTGCCAACCCAGTAGAACGATCTACGATAGAAAATGGCGGTCTGGTTTCGCAGGAACGTCGGATTCGCGCGTCGAATCGGAGCCGATCGATCGAATCGCGGTTTCTCCGTTGCGAATAATCGATAGGGAAGTACGGGCTTTTTACTTAACGGGAGTTAAATCATGGGTGAACCTCCGCTTCCTGCCGGGATCATTTCATACCTTGTCTCGCCCGTCTCTCTCTCTCTCTCTCTCTCTCTCTCTCTCTCCCTCTCTCTTTCGCTCGCTCTTTCTCTCTGGTTGTCTCCCTCTATCGGCCGTCCCATCCGCCCGTTTCTCTCGCTCGCGCCCTTCCTGTCTTCTCAGCCGAGCAAGTACAAGTTCCAGGGAAACTTCCTCCGGCGAATGATATACGATACGAGCGATGCACGCCTCGTAAATAATAAACCGGGGCACGGGCGCTCGATCAATGGCGTTCTCATCTAATTAGAAAATAATGTAGTTCCCGTGCCTCTTAAACAGCGGCACTCAGACTGCCTAAAAAGTCTGTTGCTCCGCTTCGAGACGGCGACGAAGAGAACCTGCGTTTCCAGGACTCTGTGGTTTCTCCTCGTTAACGTCGCGAGATTCGGGAACGTAGAGGCCACCGTGTCTATTCATGTCTAGTTCGATTCTCGATATCGAGAGCTAGGATTGTTTCTATGCCGATTTTTTCAAGGATTTAACCCCTTAACGCCCAGTTTTTTTTACAAAAAACCGGCTAGAAAAAGTCAAGAAGAATTTTGTGGAGAATTTTGATATACTGCGCTTTTGTTCCATGGAAAAGGGCTATATTTTATTCTTGAATAAATAAGTGTTATAGCTTGCAATCCCATGTAAATGATAAATATCAATAAAACGATATTTTTTTTTGCGGCATAAAATACAACGCCGTTCGAATTATCTCAAGTGTGCACAGTTTGGCCTGTTTAGCGCGCTCGAATTAACTCGAGCGTACAAGTTAAGGGATCAACGGTCACATTTAAAAGATCACTGCTCGCTCGGAGCATCGCGTTTTTGTAAAGGGTTGTTTAAATTTACCGAGCATTTTTACATTTTATGTTCAGAAAAAGAGAAAATCAGAAAAAATAAACTATAAGAGTTATCGTTGAAATTATTGTTTTATTTGACTCTATAACACCGCATAGAATTACCATTACTTCTTTTATTACTATTATTTTCATATTAATTTAATAATTTCCGACTATTCGTGATAAAATTCCTGACATTGAAATAATGATTTTATGATCAATCTTTGGGTAAAGTTCCTCGGTGAAGCTTATATTATGATAGAAATCGTAATAAAGTTTCAATAAATCGAATCGCGTCTTTGTTATAAATAGACCGCGGTCTTTCATGCAAAATAAATATTGTCTGGATCAATTGCAAGAAATAGAAAATAACCAGCAAGAACATTCTTTATTCACTGGTTTTAATAGATTCAAAATCGAGCAGTGACATTTTTAGACTATTTCAATCCTTTTACTACACGAAATTGTGTTTACTCAATTGTGCGATAAATGCATAAAATCTGCAGTCTAGCTATAAAACAGTATATATATATATTAGTAAATATATTTATTAATATATATAATATAGTATTTATAAAATAAATATAAATAATAATATTAATAATAAATAAATATTATATATAATATAAATAAATATAACAAATAAATTATAAATAAATATAAATATGTATAATATATATCAAAGGCCTGGTAGTTCCCGTATTTATAAATTTTTGCATGAAATAATCTAGTCTAGTGTTTTCATCCATAGAACGCAATACAAAATTCCAATATATCAATTCGCACGAATTAAAAGCGTTTTGCCTTTGTATATTGCACTTCGATTGCACTTCGTTGGGTACGGTAAAGGGTTAGTTCTTTTCTACGAGGAAAATGTGCTGCTCCGCTGTTGGACGAGAAACGGCGTCGATCCATGCGGCAGGATCTATCTCGCGGAGGATCTCGTGATCGATGTACGAGTGGATACTGCCGGGGGTGGTAAACGGCCGAAAAACCGGCTAAGTGGCCGAGGCAATGGCACGGGACCATTCTGACGGCACAGGATATCCGGAGTGGGAGTTTCTATGGCGCGCGCGGCGGCTGCGGCTGCCGCTGCTCTCTTTTTCCCCCATTCTCTCCTTGGTTCGAATAAAAAGTGCCGATTCAACGCTTCGAAACGCTGAAAACACGGGCCCCGAGGGGGCCGAGGGGTCATCGGGGCTTTACGCGGAGGAGAGACGCCGAGAGCGAGAGAGAGAGAAAGAGATAGATAGATAGAGAGAGATAGAGAGAGAGAGAGAGAGAGAGAGAGAGAGAGAGAGAGAAAGAGAGAGAGAACGAGCCGTCTCGCCTCCTCGATCTCTCTCCATTGTTCGCGGCCGGTCCCCGGCCCTGGTGTACCTGCCGTGACATCGCGATTTTACGGAAATTCGATATCTGTTTTTGTCGACACGCCGATTCGATGTCGCAGGGAAGCTACTCTTCCGGTGGCAACCTGCTTTTCCTCGCGAATCTCCTGGAAACCCTCCCACCGGATCGCCCCGGCCCGATTGTCCATCATCTTCGGCTCGTATGTCGTCGAACTTCGGGCCAACAGGTACACGGACCTGGGGGCGTGACCCCCGATCCACCGGAAATCGGCGAATTCTGGGATACTTCTGTTCTATTAATGGGGGGCTTTCTACCCTGGAAACGTCCTCCGACATTCTCCAGCGCTTCGATTGTCCGCTAAGAATGGGCATGTTTTTCTGCCGTGGATTCAAAGCTTGAATCCTGTGCCCGAAGCGTAATTTCTCTAATCGCGCCGGACATTGTACGTTGGAATTGCTCTTGCTGCGGCGAGCACGATTCTCTTTCGTGAAGATTTCTCTGGCTTCAACCCTTTCATTGCTAGTCAACTCTCGGTGCAAAAAGAGGAATATTGTAGCCTTAATCGCCTAATCGAAAAATTACCAAAATCAACTGCTGGTCGGGTAATCAAAAAGATTTATTTGCCGTATTCTGTGCTACATGAGAAGATAAAAATATTTATATTCTATTTACTATTTTAAAAATCCATTTTTTCCCAGCTCTGCGAATGCCCCACTTTGCGACGTTTGCATGCCACAGTTTGGGATCGAACGATTGGAACCCATGGTTGTTGTTACAATTTGTTCGACAAGAATTATGGAGACGTAAGTTTGTGCAAGTGGCCTCTAATAATTCAATCGACCGGTAGTTGGCTGCGGGAAAGCGTTTAGCGGCGAGAATGGTTGGGCCCGGGGTTAGGGTACGGCGAAGGAGCACTATGTTTGCGCGGCCATGTGGGTAAAGAAACAAACTTGGATGGCCCACCTGGGAATAAGGATAGAGTCACGTACCTTTCTGGAGGATCTCGAGGTGTTCCCAGAGGATGTCGCCCATGAACGCCGGCGCACGTGCCAAAAACGACTCCTTCCCCATGGCACAAATCTGTTTGCCGGTCATGTGCTGCCAGGGCTGCATCGCCACACCCTCCAGCGAGAACTCGCCGATCGCCCAGTGCAGCCAGTGGGCGACAGCTGCTTCCGACCATTGCCTCGGGTCTGAAATGCACAAAAGTGATCGCTTGAGATCGTGTGTCCTGCCCAATCGTTCTTCATTTCAATTAAATCCTGTATCGAGAATCTTTGATCTCTTTTTTTTCATCTCCTTGTTCTTTTAAACGCCTTCTATACAATATTCTATACTACTATTATATATATACTACTATGTATATTACTACTATATATATTACTACTATATATATAATACTATATATATATATATATATATTATATACTACTATTCTATACTAATAATATATATACTAATACTATATATATTATATACTACTATTCTATACTAATAATATATATATACTAATATTATATATATTATATACTATACTATTCTATACTGCTATTGTAAACCAAATGGTTTTTTCGGCACATAGAAAAAATAAATTCAATCTAATCAAATCAAATAACGATACAGCGCGCGCCTATAAATAAACGGTAAATCGGCGGTCGGTTGGTTTTCTTACGAGCCCCGCCGATAAGTCCCCCCGGTTGCGGTTCGATCAGGTTCGATTTCTATAATTATCTCGCCGGTTAATAGCGGATTCGGTAGAGTGTGAAAATTGCATTTAATCTCCGCGATCCGGCGCGGCGATCCTCTTTCCGCGTTAAATTATCCTCCGTGCATTCATTAAAGTAATATTTTTCCGGTAATAACTGGTTTTCCCCGCGGGCCGGCCGGCCGGCGGCCGACAGAACCGCCGGGGAAAAAGAACGCGGCAGAACAGCGAAAAAATTGGATCGCGGCGTTTCCGTATATCACGCGATCCTTTGACAACGCAAATGCCACGTTTGACAACGGCGCGCGCATAATTGACCGCGTTAACGACACGGCTCGACTCGGCGCGGCTTTGCTCCCGCGACAAATAAAAACCAACCGTGCTATTATTCAAATCGAATCGCTGACTAATAACGCTCCCGGGGCTTTTCAACGGGGAACGATCGATATCTATTCTAATCCATCGAACGGTGCTTCTCTTCCAGTTCCTTTCGAATCCAGCATTCGAATTATCTTTCCATCTTTCTCGTTCTTTTCCGAATCAAACTCGACTTCGAATGCTATTTTTGCCAGCGAATCTCGCGAGTGTTCTCTCGATATAGGGTAAGTGTGGGTATTACTGCGGACGCTCCAAATACAGTGGTATTTTATAAAAGTAATCAAATCTGACATTTTATAGCGCGCAATCTTTTAGAAATTAATCTCATAATTTTGTTATACGTTTCATGTTGATAGTTTATGACATACAAGTAACGGCAATCGCGGTATTAATTCGTTTATTGACTTTCGAATATTCGGAAGCTTATGAAAATATCGAGTCTAATGAAATATTCATAACGGCAACAGTGAACGCTGATTCGAAAGGCATTTATATCTTGGTAATTAAGAATAAACTATCCGTCCTAGCGTTATTTTTAGGTAAAGTAATCATTACTTTGACAAAAAAAATCGACATACACTGTCAAATATTATTTACTAACACAGTATTTGGCGCACAGTTTTTTTACCATGTCTGTACATTACTGCTGTGCTTTGCTGAACTGTACTTCTATATATCGAATTTGTAAAGTGCTACAGTGAGAATATCTTGATCCTAGGAATTGTAGCTGTGTGTGCACATTTAAAAGAAAATGGGTCACGTCAACCTTGACACACAGTATTCGGAACGTCCGCACAGTATTTGGTTTGCAGCAATAGATACATAACCGCAGCAATATGTGCGCATGTATGGTTTCTTTATATTACGTTTTTTGATGAAATCGGTGCTTTCAGAGACACAATATTTTGAGAAAGGTAAATATTCAAGTTAAAGAATAATAGGTATAGCTCAAGTTGTCAATTAAATTCTTATTTACTGTGTCGAAGTTCGCTTTCATTGAGAAACCGCAGTAACACCTTTTTATCCATTTTTTTATTCACAGCCCAGACGCGGACTTGGCTTACACAAGATACACGTTTTTACACTCGCATCCTCCATATTTAATTTTACGATCTGTTGAAATAATATAATGATTTGTATGAAACTGCGTTTATGTCGTTTCTTCTTTAAAGAAAAAGGATCTGTGTCACATTATACATATAACATATTCTGCAGCAATTATAATCATTTGTTGAATACGCGGAATAAATTTGCACCTAGAAAAAGATAAGCTTCGCTTATTCTCTAGACAATCAATTACAATTCGTTGCAGCCATCAGTCAGCACATCGTTACTGTTACACGGATTCGCATTTACGATCGTAACGTTACACTCATAATTGTATACTCGCATTTACAATCATAACACTGCAATTGTAATCGTGAATTTGCATTTACAATCGAAACGTTACAGTTACGATCGTGCATCCGCATTTACAATTGTAACGCTGCAATCATGATCGTAAATTCGTATT
Source organism: Megalopta genalis (assembly GCF_051020955.1). Classification (NCBI taxonomy): domain Eukaryota; kingdom Metazoa; phylum Arthropoda; class Insecta; order Hymenoptera; family Halictidae; genus Megalopta; species Megalopta genalis. The sequence continues at coordinate 12,306,852 of NC_135022.1, forward strand.
TGCAATAACAACGCAGTCACCTTAAACCACGAACAATAAACGCAAGTTCTCAAGATTAATCGATAACTCGAACTATTAGTTGCGCAACACACAGTTACCTTTCTTTCTTCCCTCTCAATTCCCTTCTCTACTTCCCTCGACCATTTAATAACCCCTTCACGCACCCTCCCCGCTAAAATCTGTCCCGCGATCTCTCTCGCATAGTCTACATTTCCTAGCTTCCTCAGTCAACCAATATTTATCATATTCCTTCGTATATTTCCACATCTAAGTCCAGTTGTTAGTCTTTGTTTTTCCTTCACAGCCTCTTTTTGTTGAATATTATGTTGAATATATAATATCTCATCCGCTTACACCTCGGTGTCCCATAATTATGTTAACACTCGAAAAGGAATGATTCCTGAGGTGATTTGAAGCAACTTTTTCCTTAGCGAAAATGCAATCCGCGGCTTCGTTTACGAGTTATTAACGAAAAACAGCGACCAATGAGAGGCGAGCTCGGCTGGCGCGCGACGGCGGAGCCAATCAGCGGAGCTGTGCTTCGTGCGCTCGTTGGCTGGGCTGCCTCGCGTCAGCTGACCTCGCCTCTGATTGGTCACACTGTTTTTCGTCAATAACTCGTAAACCAAGCTTCGGATTGCATTTTCGCTAAGGGAAAAGTTACTCCAAATGACCTCAGGAATCACCCCTTTCCGTGCGTCAACATAATTACGGGACACCACCCTGTACGCTGATTCTCTTAATCCACCACCTTGCATCTGTGTTCCTACGTATCCGTCTCTTCACCCCAGAATTTCGCGAGCGAACGCTCTCCCGTTCTTCCCCGCCAAACTGTCCCAGAATAATGAAAAACGATCGACGACCGATTCGGCACGCTGTCGAACCTGGCAAGGGTTCGGACGGGAAGACCGCGACACGCCGGGAGGCAGGAATGGGCGGGTGACGCAAGGCTTTTCGAAGCCGAGAGATATTGTGCCGGGTTGACGACATGATCGGTGCTCGGGCCCGGCCATCTTTGGTGGAAGCAATACCGAGAAACATTGGAATGTCCCATTTGAGGTGCGCGCCCATATTTGCACGCGTGTCTTGCATTGTTTCGCGGTATCTTCCCGCGTAAAAGTACAGTTCGGCTCATCATGCAAACAGAAATTACGACGCGGTGCCGTCCCTAACGAGGCGCTCTGCCCCATCGGCCGGCGCGACCAGGATTCCTCGAAAGCAGCGCGGCCGCGCGCAAACCGATCCCCCCCGGGGTCCTAGGAATTTTCGGGGGAAATCCTCGCCGGCGTAGGAACAATGAGAGACCCCCGTCGCCTTCGCGTTTCTTCGCTCCGGCCGATCGCGAACGCGAGCGAGACACGTTCGACGTTCGAGGAAACGATCCTCTCGAGACGATCGCTCCCCGTTCGACGAGAAGACGAGGGGCGACACGGGAACGGAGATTAGGAGAGGAGGAAACCGGCGGAGGCTGTAAACGTAAATAGGTCGTTGATCCGTCTTTAAATGTTCATTATGCAAAGGAGTTCTTCGCATGGCTCCCCACGGTCGGGCGGGGCACGCCGCCGCTGTTCACCGGGAGACTCGCCGATTGCCCCGTAAAAAACGGGAATGCAATTTGTTGCAACTCTAATCTGTTCTTCTTAATTAAGTCGGATCGCGTGTCGCGCGGGACACGGCCGGAGCCGCGGAAAGGAGAGGAAACGAACCGACTCCGCTCCCGCGGCTCATGCTGGACCTTTTCTCCCGCGCGTCTTTTTCGCCTCCTTTCCCGCTTCTGCCGCCGCGCCGATGATCTGGTTCTGCCGGCGCATAACGCGATCTGCATATTTCTCTCTGCGGGCGATGATAATGCACGGAGGAGAGTAATCTAATGTAATACGGCACTTTTAACTCCCACCCGACGTTTCCACCTTATCTGGCCGGCTGATTACGTCGTAGGAAACTAATTGCCTAGATTAGCCTATTGCGGCGCGGTTGATTAAAACCTGCGGCCAGCGAATCAGCGGCCGGCTCGTCCGGACCGGCGATAGCCGGCGCGCATGCATTTCCTCCGACCGTTTTCCACGATTCGATCGAGAGGCTTTTCCGATCGATCGTTCGCGACTCGACGCGATTCAACGATTTCTTTAACGCTAAACCTATCGGGCCCTAAAAAACTTGTATGGTACTTATAAACTTACAACTAGACCGCGGATCTTAACGCAAACTACAAATTCTCTATGTTAATTGTATGGGATATAATTTACGTGAAAATGTCGTTCGTCCGTTAATAATCGTAATTAAGTTGGAAATAACGCAACAATATCCTTCACGTTCACTTAATGTCGTTCATTTAAATGCATTTGAATGCATACAATTCGCGGTCTATTTACAAGGGGAAGAAGATTGTTATTTGTTTAGACTTCTCGCCGTTTTTACCGTGATGTATGCTGGGACGAAGTATTTATTCAATCGCTTTCTATGAAGGAATCTTTGTAATTTCAGCAACACCGAAGGAAAACGTCCGAGAGCGGCGATTTTTATCGGCTCGGTAGGTTTTAGTGTTAAGGGTGGGGGTGCGTTCGGGCGAAAAAATCGACTACCAGTTACGCTGTTTCGAATTATAAGAAGATCGGTTGGTAAAATAATTTTCTCACGACTAGGCGAGTATTTTATTTTATGGAAAAATTGATTAAGCATCGAATAAAAATAACATTTCAACGATGACTCTTGCCGTTTATTTGTTACGATTTTTTTTTTCATTTTGGTTAGACATAAAATTTCACTCGGGTTCGGTAACACTGAAACGTCCATTAACAAAAACTCATTCATCTTATTCTGACAGTGGTTGTTCAACACTGTTTCTACCGAAGGTGCTGAAAGACGCCATTTCCTGAATTTTTATACAACACTATTTTTACGAAAGGGGTTGAAAAGCATCTTCTACTAATTTTCAATCAAATTTATTTCCTATATTCTTTACTCGAATTTTGCTATAGTCGTCCAAAAATTAATTCGACAAATTGTATAATACAAAATATCGTCAACACTTTGGAGGCCATTGTCACGTACACATGACCTCGCGAAAATTTCAATTATGAAAATCGATCCAGCGCAGCTTTCTAACAAAAATGTGTCATAATTATATTGTTACCAAAATATAGCCTATTCATATTATACACGAATTATATCATAATTGCGCTATTAAAAAAGTGTATCATAATTACACCATTAGCACTTTGACTGTCGCGTCACCCATATGTCGGCGACAGAATTATTTAAAATTCAGTTTTTAATCATTCCTTTTTATACTGATCCACTGCAACTTCATAATTTTATTCAGATTCGTAAGTGGTAAAAATACTGAAGAAGAATATTGAATTTATATAAAACGTTGCTTTGTAATTTTAATTAAATTGAACGAAATACTTTAATATTATGAAATTTTTTAGATTTCTGTTTAATAATTTAATCTAATTTTTGAGCGGCCGTCGAAGTGTTAAAAACAGCGTCGAATGGGAGCGGCGAAGGGTTAAGTTCGCAAGTTACGAGAATCGAGAGGACTTCGGCTACGTTTGCAAACGAGGAGGATCAGGTTCGCTGTCGTCGGTGCTCGGAGAACTCGAAGATCGAGCGGAAAGTCCGGAGCACGAAGCGAAATAAAGAGCAGATCGTGAAAGAAGGCGAAGAAGAAGAAGAAGGGAGGAGGTTCACGCGTCGCTCTGGCAGCGAGAGCGAGCGAGAGAGAGAGAGAGAGAGAGAGAGAGAGAGAGACAGAGAGAGAGCGAGAGACAGAGAGAGAGAGAGAGAGAGAGAGACAGAGAGGGAGAGAGAGAGAGAAGGAGAGAGGGAGAGCGAGAGACAGAGAGGGAGGGAGAGAGCGAGAGACAGAGAGGGAGAGAGAGAGAGAGAGAGAGAGGGAGAGAGAGAGAGACAGAGAGGGAGAGAGAGAGAGAGAGAGAGACAGAGAGGGAGGGAGAGAGAGAGAGAGAGAGAGGGAGAAGGAGAGAGGGAGGGAGAACCAGGCAAGTCTGTTAACAGTGCTGACAAGGAATAAGTTCGGCAAACATCGGCGCGATCCTCAAATATCGGCGGCCGCTTTGATCGTGCCGTGCCGTTAGACACTTCGTGTGGCGCGCTGTGTCCTCTTTGCTCTCACCTTTTCTCTATTTATGCATTATCGCCGCGGAACGCGCCGGCGTCGATCCGCCCCGGCGTACATATGTATGTATTCTCGAGTTTCCACGAACGTCGTTCTGCTTCGCTCTGCTCCGCTCCGCTCTGCTCTGGGAGACGCGCGGCCCCCCTTCATTCATAAAAAGGACCTTACTCTCGCGAGTCACGTAGCCGATGCCCGGCGACCATCGCGAGATCGGACTCCCGCTGATTTCGATATCGTCATTCAAGGACTCCGCTTTTTCATCGAGGAACGACCCCGGGATCCTGATACGCAGTCCACCATTCACCGAATTCCTATACTGCGACAGCAACACTCGCTCTATCGATGGAAAAACTGCCCGAAGTTCACGACGATCCACTCGGCTGAAATGCTTCGAACATCCTGGCGTCCATAACGAACGGATAAGGTATAGGTTTACCTTTTTCCATGAACTATCTTCTTCCAGTCACATTCACGATATGCAGTACATTCTTTCCAATTGTCCCTCGGCTTGATACCATTATTCGAGCCCAGAGGTTCGTTTTTATAATTGTTGACAATCGGCGACTATAAAAATGAGCCGTGAGGCTCGAATAATCGTATCTTCTCTTACCAAATTGGTTGGTAATTTTTATAAATGCAAATAAATATTGTAAACGCGTCGATGTGTTTTCAGTTCTAACGACAAGTTTTAGCAGGATGTTAAATATTACATCATCTATGACTTATAATTACTTCTTGACCCAAATGGTTCATATTATCGTATATATTTTTATATATTTATTATATATACATTACATAATATGTAATATAATATATTATTAACATAATAATTATTAATATAATAATTATAAGATATTATTAACGGTTTATATCATATTATATTATAATGATTTATACCCGTCAATAAAAAAAAAAAAATAAGTATGCAGTAGATTCGAGAAATACCAAATAAAAACAAGAATCGAAATGAGGCGGCACGTAAAAGGCGAAAGACAAAGTGACTTTTTCGTTCGAAGAGAAAGCTCGAAGAACGAGCAAGAACGGAGATATCGAAACAAAGAAAAGAACCGAGAAGAGGAGGAAGGATAAGTTCGAGGAACAAAGAACCAAGAACGACGACGAAACCGAAAGTAGTCGAGTTGCCTGCGAATTTGTGGAGGCGACAGATCGAGGAGTAGGTTCGAGAGGTGTCTAAAAGCGGCGATAAAGACGATCGGGCCCCAACGATCCTCAAACAGAGGGGGGAGGGCGAGAGAGGGCGCGAGGGAGACGTAGGTGGCCGCAGGTGCCACGCGCAGGCAACCTTTCTCGGCAATAATCGAAACGCCGACCGTGATTTCGGTCGGTTGGTTTAGGAGCCGAGAGGTTTGCCCGCGATACGATGTACCTGCCGGCCAGTGATAAATTTCGCCGCGTTGCACAGGTGGACGCCAATTTCTGTCCTTCTTTTTCTCGGTTTTTGCAGGCGGCCGAGCGGCTGCCGCGCCGCGGCGGTCGATCGCGGGATTGCGATTGTCGAGCGTCGTGACGGAGATTTTAATTAGAGGTCGGCCCCCTTTCGACGACGGAGGTTCGACGGTTTAACGCCAAACCTGCCGAGCACTAAAAAATCACCGACGCGGGTTGCTTCGTAAGAACGACAGCACTGAATTTTTTACCCAAACTCTGTGCCATTGTTAGGGCATCTGCTCCAATTAACAAATTTATTCGATTGATTGCAGCGCGAAAGTCTCCGTAATTTCAACAATTTAAAAATGGAAAATATGACACCGGCCATTTTGACCAGTTATGATTGTCATATATTATTGACTGGTTATCTGTGCCATTGTTATTATAATGTCTGCTCCAATTAAGAAACTTATTCGATCGATTGGACCGCGAAAATCTACATAATTTCGAGAATTTTTAAGTGAAGAATATGACACCGGTCATTTTGACCGCAGTGGCAGCTCCAACGTTATCTGTGCCACTGTTATTATAATATCTGCTCCAATTAAGAACCTTATTCGATCGATTGCAGCGCGAAAGTCTGCATAATTTCAAGAATTTAAAAATGGAAAATACGGCCATTTTGACGCGTTAACGCGTCCGCTGTCAGACAACCGAGGGAATTGAGAACAGGCAGAGGCGAGTTTTCGATTCCGAAGAATGAAACTCTGTTAAGCCAAACATGGGCGAGGCAAGCGAGCGCGTCTCGCGGTGAATGAACATCGAAGAGATGGGTTTCGAGAGAACGAGGCTCGAGATGGTCGATGGTTTTCCAGCAGGAGGAAGGATCACGCGGGAAAGGAGGTTGCCCCGTCTCGCGTGCAATATTCAGCGCATCCTTTCGCTTTCCGCGTAACGCGGTAGATCAGATTGCTTCGACATGAATTATTCTCGACATTCTATTTAACGCCAACAAAAGCCGCACTCTCCCTCTCTCTCTCTCTCTCTCTCTCTCTCTCTCTCTCTCTCTTATTCTATCTATCTCGCTCTCTCTCTCTCTCTCTCTCTCCCTCTCTCTCTCTCTCTTATGCCACGTGGTTGCCACAGAGAGGCGAGAAACTGTTTTATTATGAATACTCCCCGGGTTCGAGAGCTGTGTAAATGTTCCTCCCGTTACAAGCCGGAGCGCTGCCACGTTACGAAGCGGCGTTCTCCGCCGCTCGGTTGCCTGCGAACTCCATTCAGTGTAAATCATTCGGACTAGGAAACGTGTGCCACCGCTTCGTTCCTCCGGCATTGATTTACAGCCCCGAGGAGCCCGTGATCAAGGTTCCCGGCGAATCGCTTCGTCTCGCTCCACTTAGCCTCTCCCGAATCCTCGCGCGAATCCCGGGCGTCGCGGAAAGACCGCGCGGAATCGTCCGAAAAAGTATCGCGCGCTCGAATCCCATTACTTTTACGGCTCTCGAGGACTTTTGTGAAATCCTGGCCGACTGATTCACGAAAGGACCAAAGGACCTAATCCTTGCTCTTTCTTGGCTGACGACCAATAACGTAGCACGTACGACAAGTAAAATTTAGCGCGATTGTCCAGTTTTACAGGACGTTGAAATTCGTTAGTAACAATAACGATTTGCAGCAAATGTTATTAGGTTCGAAACAAGTCTTTATAAACTGTTCGTCTGATTCATTGATTCTCCGACAATCGGCATAAATTATGTTCTTGTTTTTGTTATTGTACCGATGGATGTTATAATATGATAACACGGTAATCAAAATCCGAAGGTTAAAGAAAACTTGATGGGGTTTTCATTTCGTTCGGACCGAGTCGATTAAACGGTTCGGCGCGGCATTGCAATCGTTTTCGCAGCATCGACATATCTGCGGCTATCGTTTTACTGGAAGTTTGAAACAAGTTTTCGTAAACTGATCGCCTAATTTGCCGAGCCTCCGCTATCTCCGTTATTGCGAAAACGTGTGTTTGCTCGCGTTTTTGTTTCGTTGTCCTCGCGTATACGATACAATTTAAATCAAATCAAATGAAATTTAATTAAATCAGATTGCATTGAATCGAGTTGAATTCAATTAAAATATTTAATTAAATTGGATCGAGTTGAATTGAATTAAAATGGTCTCTACACGCGAAACACGTGATATCTCCTTAAGAAGGAGATTTCCAAGGAACGGTTCGCGTTTCATGGCAGGCGTATAGAATTGCTGTGAAAGTGGCGACGGTCCGCAGGTCCCGATAACGTAAAACTGATGGGTTTCGAGCGTAACTATGTACTTTCGAACGACGCGACGAAGGCTTCGTTACGCCGTTTGGCGCGTGCTCGCCGCCTATCTGCGCCTCAACAAAGAGCTGTTCATCCTTGGGGACGCTTATTATTCATAAGAAAGGTAGATTCTGAATAAATCATAATAACGAATGCGTCAGAGGGTTCTGACGTCCTACGGCGCGATCGCGAATGCACGCCGCGCCTCTGTTGCGGCAGGTGCTTCTGCGGCCGTTGCAGCACGCGCCCGATCTTCGCAGGATACCGGTGTGTGATAGCGGTAATCCTCCGCAATATTCGGGCATTCTTCGCGGCGCCGGAATCGAGATTCACAATCGGAGGCTTTCGATCGGTAGAGAGCCAGATGCATTTCTCTCGCATCGTCGCTCGTTTTGTAAACAAAAATGGACACTCTTTGGGAGGAGGAGATACGACTATCCGAGCCCCGCGGCTCGCTTCTATGGTCGTTGAGAATCGATGACTATAAAAACGAGTCGCAGAGCTCGAATAATCGTGCTCCCAAGCTGGGGAGAGGCTACAGCAATGTCTCCCTTATTGACGCTCAGATTGTCCAATAAAATGGATAATTTGGGAAGAGGAGATGCGATTATTCGAGCCTCGCGGCTCTTTTTTATAATTGTGGATAATTTATAACTATAAAAATAAAACGCAAGGCTCGAATAATCGTGCTCCCAAGCTGGGGAGAGGCTACAGCAATGTCTCCCTTACCGACGCTCATATTGTCCACTAAAATTGATAATTTGGGAAGAGGAGATGCGATTATTCGAGCCTCGCGGCTCTTTTTTATAATTGTGGATAATTTATAACTATAAAAACGAGTCGCAGAGCTCGAATAATCGTGCTCCCAAGCTGGGGAGAGGCTACAGCAATGTCTCCCTTACTGACGCTCAGATTGTCCACTAAAATTGATAATTTGGGAAGAGGAGATGCGATTATTCGAGCCTCGCGGCTCGTTTTTATAATTGTGGACAATTTATAACTGTAAAAATAAACCGCAAAGCTCGAATAATCGTGCTCCCAAGCTGGAGAACAACGCGCGAGAGAGACTACTGTAATGTCTCCCTTACTGACGCTCAGATTGTCCACTAAAATTGATAATTTGGGAAGAGGAGATGCGATTATTCGAGCATCGCGGCTCGTTTTTATAATTGTGGACAATTTATAACTATAAAAACAAGCCGCAGAGCTCGAATAATCGTGCTCCCAAGCAAGGAGACAACACGCGAGAGAGACCACAGTAATGTCTCCCTTACTGACGCTCAGATCGTTCACTAAAATTGATAATTTGGGAGGAGGAGATGCGATTATTCGAGCCTCGCGGCTCTTTTTTATAATTGTGGACAATTTATAACTATAAAAATAAAACCGCGAGGCTCGAATAATCGTATCCCCTCTTCCCGAATTGTCCATTTCAGTGGACAGTCTGAGCGTCAGTAAGGGAGACATTACCGTGCCGCGTTCCGAAGCTGCCAAGGAGCGGGTTCCGTTCAAAAATGCCCGACGACTGGCCGACGTATCATCGACGGGCAGGGACGAATAGGGACGCCATTGCTGATGCTAGATGAACGGAGTTTGCGAAGTGTCGGCCTATGCGAAGAGAGCATGGCTCCGAAAGCGCCACGGTCCACCGGTCTCATCCGAGTTGACCGAGCCCGAACTACTCTCGCTCGTCTGGAAACGAGCATGCGAGGCGGAGACAATGGCTGGCGAGAAGGTCGAAGAGACGATAAAACGGGCGAGCAGAGCTCGACAGCCGGAGAAAAGAAGAAAGAAGGAAACAGGGACGCGAATCGAAGCGGGAGGGACGAGGACAGTGGGATAGAAAGGGAATAGAGGAGAGAATCGGCGCGACTCCTAGGCCGGCTCGGAGTGGAACGGCGCGGCGCGAGGCTGCTCGTTAGGTTCACGGAGGTCAGACTGTAGGTGATCTGGCCCCGGAGGGTACGAACCCGGGGCATGTAGACCGGAAGTAACGTCACACCCGCGTGGCTCTGAATGCGCATACCGGATGCGTGGCATCGGCTCCCCATCAGAGAACCATCAACATCACATTCACAATTCCTGCACATCGCCGCCTCGTCGCACATCACATCACATCGCATCGCTCGCATCGCATCGCATCGCATCGCATCGCACCGCGTATAAACCGCGTCTCCACGCTCGCGTACTCACGCACCCGTTTTCTCTCCCTCTCCCGAATAACCTCTGGCCAAAGCACCGTTCTCTCCTCTCTCGTCGCCGATTTTTCGACAAATTTCTCCCGCGGCCGCTCGACCGTGTCCCGTGCGCAACCAGTCGAGAAGCTCCCGTCTGACCATCGAGATTCGGCTCTGCTCTTCTGCTTTTCACGAACGATACCCCGTTCACCAGCGTTTTAATCGCTATACATCGCCGCCGTACGCGTAACGGGGCCAAGTCTGATGGTCTTGGCCCCGGACGCGAGCCATTTTATTATTATTATTATTATTATTATTATTATTATTATTATTATTATTACTATTATTATTACTATTATTATCAATTATTGTTCTCCGTTTTTCTCTTTTTTTTGCTTCTCGATTTATATTTATTATCATTATTATCCTCACTTCTCCATCCCTTTTGCACTATATTCCCCCTTCTCTTCCTTCCCCCCTATTGCCCGTCTCATCTCTAAAATCTCTAAAATCTAATCTCTCTAAATCTTACACTTTTTCTGACAAAAGGGTTCTCTCCGAGTTTATACGTGTCGGTAAATCGTCTCGATTTTCGGAGAATTTTCGTGGTCGATTGTCGGCGCTGAGCGTGTTAAATATCACCGTTTTAGCATCGCACGCGTTCGAGGCGAACGCGGGTGCCTAAATTACGAAACGAGAAGTCGATCCTGGGATGAAACGAAAATCTTGATCGATCCCCGATATTCGAAGGACCGACGGATTCGAAGGTCGCTGGATTTAGAAAAGAGTGCATTGCTCGGCGATCGCGACCGGCTCGGGGAATCGGAGAATGCAAGAAATTGACGGAGAGGGCTTTTCTGTGGAAGAGGCGGTCGTTACTCTCGCATGCATCTCGGATGCATTTAAGATCCGCGGACGCAGGCGGTTGTAATTCCCGTGGCTGCGCCGTAACGAGTACGGCAGCGCTAATAACTCTTGATAAAAGGAATCGAACGGTCGGTGTTACTCGTTACGCGCGATTATCGGCGTCTCGTTATCATTAACACCGAGGCCGAACGATCGCGGGGTAATGGAGCAGTTTCCTCGAGGATGATATCCACGTTAGGGACTGCCGGTGTCGATGCGCCGGTGCACCGGCGCATCGACGGCGTCGCAACTCGAATCGTAATATCTCCTCGATCCTGTAATTAGAAGTCGTTCGGGACCTTGTAGGATACAAAGGGTGGCCCGCACCGGCGAACCGATCAGGTCGGAGAGGGAAACGGACCCGCGAGCAATTAGAGGAAACCGAGTGGAAGAAGCGTGTACCGACCTTTGGTGATGTTCAGGCGAACACGTTCCTTCTCCCACGAGGCGAAAGAGGCCTCCAGGGCCTCGGTCATCTTCTTGTTGGTCCCAGGTGTTAACGGCGGCACTTGCGCCGGGATATCTGAAACAGCGAATGCGGGGATCTCGATTATTTCGGGCCGTGACTTCGCGAGCACCTATCGGGGTTACAGGTTGCGCGAGTTCCACGGGAAAAGTCTAACCGGCGCTTGGAATACTCGGGGAGCTCCATTTGTATGAACCGGAAGGGGGTCAGGTCGGTCGACGTAACCAGCTTGTTCGCTCCAATTGTTTGTTTATTTATTCTAACGGGCGGAATAATCCGAACGACGCGATGAAATTCGGAGGAGTCGAAACTCGACGACAAATGGCACGATGCGCGACATGCGTCGTCAATTATGTGAATCGTTTATTTGGAAAGCGGTGTAAGTCCATTTTTTTAAAAGACAAATGAGATGTCACGTACGATGTGACATTTTCATTGATAACTAGTTAATATTTAATATCTTGAAAAATGCCAGTGTTTCGTTCAATTGAAAATTGGCCAATAAAAGAAATTGCGTAGCGATCGATTATTATTATTATAAAGTGATGTTAGTCCAATTTCCATAGACGTGGATGGCGGAGTCGCGTAAAGAAATTCTTGTGTAATATGATGTTATAAAACAATGTAGAAGAAATAATAGATTTTTTTATTTTGCACGAAATGAAACGAGAGAATTTCGTTTCAACAAAAAATCTACAAAATGCAACTGAAAAACGGGTAAGAAAAAATACTAACGGAGTAAAGGTAAGGTAGGAAAAGTGCACCGTATAGCAAACTTGCACTTATAGCAAAAGTGCACCGTATATCATTTTATATAAAACATGAATGGAGGACACAGAATTTAAGACGTTATTTTTATTGACGTTGATTTATCATCAACATGTCGGGGAAGCCGCCAAAATTTGAAAGAATTGCCCTGATGCCTCTGTGCATCAAAAATATTTCAAAACACTGCCACATAAAGGGCATAAATAAATAATATCAATACCTTATGTCAAGTTTGATAATATATAAATATAATTGACGTTCAAAATAAAAAATACTACTTCTATTTTATTTCTTGTTATTATTGATAAACAAAATTGGATTTATGCAAGATATATTTTAAGTGATATTTAATTTTTCATAATTGATTTATTTATAATTTATATATAAAACTTTTCTTCTTCTGTACGTTTTTAATCCGAGTGGTATGAAAATTGGTAATAGGCACGGAAACTGGGGCATCCGCCTCGGAAATTTCAAAAGGGAACATAAATTAACCCTTGTCGCTCCTATAATTTTACAGAGCGTTTTGTAGCCAACACCAGACAAATTAGAAATAATAAAATTAAATTCAATATTTTACTTGGAAATGACGGTAGATATTTCCACGGTAGAATTTCCACGCTGGTAGAACGCTGGCTAAACCTTGACACAGTACAGTAAATTCTCCCTAATTTTCCCTGAGCTTGTAAATCAAAATGGACAATCTAGAAAGAAAAGATGCGATTATTCCAGCCCTGCTCCTCATTTTTATAATTACCGATCGTCAATAATTATAAAAACGAGGTGCGACGCTCGACTAATCGTATCCCCCTTTCCCAAGTTATCCATTTTTGTTTACAAGCTGAAGAAAAATTAAAGAGAATTTACTGCATTACTGCCATTTGTAATGATAAGGATTAATAAATGAAACTGTAATCTAATAAAAATACTCGGAGAACAACATTTTCTCGATATTTCTCTAGACAACGACGATGCATCGGTGAATTTGCTCGGCCCTAAAAGGGTTAAGAGCTCAGTCAGAGTTCAGTCAACCGGGCGCTGCAATAAATCTTGTTCATACAAACGGAGGAATACAGGATAAACGGAGTTTCACTGTAGCTAGTTTCCTGTACCCCCACCACCGCCGTCTCTCGGAGCGCGGCCAAAAAATGTCTCGAGCACGGAACCCCGAAATTCCTGCGAGCCTCGGGACTGGGGTAGCCGGTAGGTGTCAGCAATCGGCACGAAACGAGGTCTATCCGTAGAAACGGAGGGGCGGGTGGATGTGTGAGAAGGCAGGTTAATGGTACTTCTCACAAAGCGGCGTACAGGCAGGGAGCACGCGCGCGCTGGCTGGCTCGTACGAGAGAGAGAGAGAGAGAGAGAGAGAGAGAGAGAGAGAGAGAGAGAGAGAGAGGGAGAGAGAGAGAGAGGGAGAGAGAGAAAGAGAGGGGGAGAGAAAGAGAGAGGGAGAGAGAGAAAGAGAGAGAGGGAGAGAGAAAGAGAGAGGGAGAGAGAGAGTAAGAGAGAGTAAGAGAGAGGGAGAGAGAGTAAGGGAGAGAAAGAGAGAGGGAGAGAAAGAGAGAAGGAGAGAGGGAGAGAGGGCGGGAGAGCGAGAGAGGAAGAGAGAGGGCGGGAGAGCGAGAGAGTAAGAGAGACAGTGAAGAAGGAGCGTCAGGTGTCGCGGCGGCGTCGGCGGCGGTGTCGGCAGGAGCAGCGAAAGCGAACAGGCGAGGGGGCATGCACACCATCCTAGATAGCATCGTCGTAAAGAGGGGTGCAACTGCCGCGGCCGGGCAGGTGCAGGTGCATCGTCGTTGTAGGTACGCTTGCTCTATGCCGTGCACACCGCGGCCCGACGCTGTACGCCTTATGGCGCTCGCGCGGAATGCCTCTCTCTTATTCCGATTCCTCGTCTCCTTCGCTCCTCCTTGCCCTTCTTCGCCCGCGCCGCTCTCTTTTCACCCGGTTCCCTTTTCTGGAACACTTTTTCCCCCCGTAAGACCGTTTTACGATCGCGTAGGGTACAGGAGCCAATTACTGCGCCCTGTTAAACAGGCCTTCGGGAGTTTTCGCTAGCGAACGCGACTTTAGCAATTCAAATGACATTTCTCGAGGACTTAATTCATCGGGACGCACGACTTCGAGGAGAATGAGAGCCCCAAGCTGCACAGAATGCACCGTTGCGAATGAGAAAAATTCGCTGCGCCGCTCAATTCGCCAACTTAATCGCTTAATCGCAACGCGGTGTCCGACAACTTGCTAGTAAATTCTCCCTAATTCGCGCTCTGATTGTGCACGGAAATGGGCAATACGGGAACAGCAGATACGATTACTCGAGCCTTCTCTTCCGAAATTGTCCATTTTTCTTCGGAGGCTGAAGGAAAATTAGGGAGCGAATGCGTAAATTAACGCGTCAATGGCGTAAACGTTTGTTCTCGCTTATTCTCACGCGTTAAGATAAAAACGCAGCTAATTGAAATATTAAACTGTGCAACTACGAGCAACTTCGACTTTTCCTGGTGGCTTAAAATTCGAGAGATTCCTATTTAGAGATTCCTATTTCTTCCTGTGCGCGTGCTTCGGTGCGTGTCCGCATTAAGAACACGTGTACCCGTGAAGTATTTCACGCGTGCATGTTTAAACGCACTCGTAGTATCTCGCATCGTGCATATTCGGGAACAGACTCGCATCGCGAGAAAATAAGTTACGCGTGGATCGTGATAGATGGACGCGTGCATGTAACGAAATGCGCGTGAATTAATACGTGTATATTTAAAGACGCGTGAAATAATTCGCGGGCACACGTGTCCTTATTATGAGCACGTGTGCACGAAGTGCACGTTGAAGCAGATAAAACTACTAGGATCCTCCGTCGGCGAGCCAAATTTCCTTGAACTTCTCCTCGAATCTACGATTCTTTCCCTCGAACGCTCCCTCCTTTTCCTCGCACGCTTTTCTAGAATTCCATTTCGCTTTGTTCCGTTTCAACGAACGCGTTCACGAATCCGGCTACTTTGCAAACCGTCGAATCGATCTTTGCAGCACTGTGTCAAGGCGAGAGCTAGAGGCGAATCAAGTTGGAACACGGTTGATCAAGAGCTAATGCTTGGCCAGCGCACTATGACCCAACTCAGACATATCCCGTGCCCATAAAGCGGTTCAAGATTCGTGCGATGATCGAATAAGCCAACGTATGCATTGGCTTATTGGCAAACGCCTAAGCCAAGCCTGGACGTTAAACTCGTGATCTATGAAACGAACATCGAGTCAGCAGAATCGCGGGGCTGGAAAAATCCTCGAAGCAATTACAAATGGTCCGTGGTACGTTGGAAACGATGAACTTCGCGAAGAGCTAAAAATAGGAACGGTATCAAAAGAAATTGGACGACGGTGCAACGACTATAAATTGAGACTGATTCATCATCCGAACGAATCAACGAATCAACTACATACAAGGCACCGACACTGTCGTCCTAAAACAAAAGGTCCTATCTGCAAAATTTGGCGATTTGATATTTTTTTTAGTAAGCGTATTTATTCGTATGGATCGATAATATATAATTTATGAGATCCTAAGAACTCGCGTGGGACATTAGAACTTAGCACACGTGTAGAAAATATGGACAGCAATCTAGAGGTACCAGAATGTCGAACTACCAAATTTTGCAGACGGGATCTTTTGTTTTAGGATGACAGAGCACGCCTAGAAGACCGCAAAGAAGGCATCCCAAAAAGTTCCTACATTGACACAATGTCCTCTCCGATACCTTCAGTACCTATAGTATTAATATTATTATTAATATTATAATATTATTAATTATAATTCAATTTACCAAGTATTCTCCATGAACGAATTATAAAGACTACTAGGGCGATAAAAAAGTGTTAAAGGTGTTAATCCTCGAACGACGGATATAATGTAATATCAATAATGACAATAATGTCAAAATTAATTGACGATAATTTGTCGATAATAAAGATCATTTATAATTGTATTCATCAATTTCTCTCGACGCATCTTTTAACCCCTTAATGCACAATTTAAAAAAAAAACCGACCAAAAAAAATCAATTTTTTTTATCTAAGAAAATATATATATATATATACATATTTGGACCTTAATTTCAATAAATATGTAAAAAAAATGCAAAAATTACTAAAAATTCAATAAAAATAGTGGATAAATAATTATAGTGAATATTGAATCGCATTGCAGATCGAATTTTGTACCCATCGTACTGTTTTTCAATTAATATAGGTAACATAACATAAGTTGCGACGCCGACCGTATATATACGGGTCTGCACATTTTGGCCGGTTTTGCACGCCCGTGTTAATACGTTTCTGCGCGTTAAGGGGTTAACACTAAACCAACCGACCTGTAATGATGATTAGCGTGCATCGACTCGTAAGAGTGAAAAGATAGAATTCGCTTAGATTTTGTAAAACTTTGATCATAAGACTTGTTTCAATAATATAATTTATTCAATCATTTTCCACGAAGAAGTATCCAAAGTTTGTAGTATCGTAAAATAAAAAATCGGTCATTTTCACCGTGGTAGGTTTAGTATTAAGGTACTCATTCCGAATTCTAGACACATTGATTATTTCATAGACCTTAACGAAACTTATGCGTACATTTAAAATAATCGTTAGAAACTGAACGATCGACTAACGATAATTACGCTTCGGGTCCAGACGGACCCGAGCCCCGCCGCCGTCCATTAATAACCGTTTTCGAGCAAAGAAAGGAAAAGCAGTTTTCGACGGGTGCCGGCTTGTGTGCGCTGTAAAGTCCTCCACATCGCTGCGGTCCTTTGTTTCGACGCCAGCCGGCGTATATCTTATCAAGCTCGCTGCCTCGCGTTTCTTCCGTTTACGATATAAACAGGAGTCGTTCCTCGGGCGGACTGTTTTTCGCCGCGAGCCGACCAAGCTTTTCAATATTTACCGCGAGGCTCGCGAGCACGACGCGATAAACGGGGACGAGAGCGGAATTATTGTCGTCGCGCGTCCACGCGGCCAGCCTCGCCGCGAAAGCGTATTAAAAAATTGATGGTCGTAGATTCGATGCGATCGTTACGGTGTCGAGAAACTTGGGTGTAGCGCCTGGCTCGAGGACGCCGTGACTCGATAAAAATCATGTGCCGAGGCGAGCCCGGGGATGTCTGCACAGCTGGATTTGCATGGCCGTAGCCAGCCGACTGGCTCGCGAACGGGCTCCGACAACCACCTTCTGCTTTCATACGCGAGACGCAGTCGCAAATCTTTTGGTCGAAGTCGCAGCAAGTCTAGAATCGAATGCACTCCTCGGAACAATTGTATGATGTACAAGTTACCCTCCTATAACGCGGTAGATAGATTCCTAGAAAATACCGTGTTGTGTGAAACCGTGTTATATGAGACCCAGAGTTAGCACGAAAAGGGGGGATTACGTTATTAATAATAATAACTTATTTTAATAAGTTATATTTAATAATAACAATATTATAATAATAATAATAACTTATTTTAATAAGTTATATTTAATAATATAACAATATAATAATAATAATAATAACTTATTTTAATAAGTTATATTTAATAATATAACAATAATAATAATAACTTATTTTAATAATGTATAATTTTTGTGTAATATAACATTTTCGTATAACGTATCATTTTTGAATAACGAGTAATTTTTGAATGATATATAATTTTCGTATAATGTATCATTTTCATAAAACGTATAATTTTCTAATAATTCTCCCATAATTTTTAATATCGTTGTTATACACTAAAACTACATAAATAATCTTGGCCTAACCCGCATAAGTAAACTAATTCTGCACTCTAAATCGCATTTCCACCCCGTTATCGCGACATTCGCGCAACATCCTCGAATTGTAGCAGCCCGATCGTTTCGAACGCACTCGATGCAAAGCTAGAATCGCGGCTCGTATTTTCCAGGCAGCTACCGAAGCTCTGGTCTCACACCTTACCCGCATGAACCGGCTCGAGTGTGACCGCGTCGGTGTTAATTTCGAAGATGACGGCTCGCCGATCGCTGGCTGCGAGCTTCTCGAACGACGACGACGACGACGTCGTCGACGCATCGCCGAAAGTCCATTAGGTATGTATGGCGTGCACGCACGGTAAGTCTCCCGTAACCCATAAGCACCTTTGTCTCAACTCGCACGGGCACACGCACTCACACGAACACGCGGCAACAAGCGCGACCGGGAATTAGCATACGAGCCGAGCTGCACGGCTGCGAGCCTATGTACGAAGTATCGGCGCATCGTTCCGAACCGAAGACCATCGGTCGACTGTCGTCCCGGCGACTATCCAAACTCGAGAATTCACCGCCAATTTCAACCACCGGTCGCCCCTGCTCGCTTTTATCCAATAGATCTGTTTCTACGACCGATCGAATTACTTGGGAATCGATTTCATTTTAGGAATTTCATTGGCCTCGATCCGAATTTTCTTCCCGATAACTCTGAATAACTCCGACCAAAAAATTCGAGGTGTCACGTCGTGATTGGAGCGCGGATTTTATTCGCTTACGGCGAAAATGTACGGCCGAAATATCAAATTATGAAGACATAAGAAGAGTTACGTCATTTTGTTACGCTACTATTGGGTTGGCAACTAAGTAATCGCCGATTTGTTCAATGAAATAAAAGATTTCTTTTTACTTGGAACGAAGTTTAATCTGTAATGTATTTTCCATTTTGTTCGATGACCTTTTGCCGTCTCTCTGACAACTTGAAAATTCCACGCTCGTAGAAAGTCTGATCCTTTTCGGCCGAAAACTGAGTTAAGTGAGATTTTACAGCGTCATCGTCGTTAAAAGTTTTACCACGAAGGGAGTTGTCCAGGGATCGAAATAAGTGGTAATCCGATGGCGCGAGATCAGGACTATATAATGGGTGTAACATCGATTCCCAAGCAATATCCATCAATTTTTGCCGAGTGGACAAAGACGCGTGCGGCCTAGCATTGTCCTGCTGGAAAATGACACCTTTACGATCGACCAATTCTGGTCGCTTTTCCTTGACCGCTGCATTCAATTTGTCCAGTTGCTAACATTCACGGATAATAAAAAATAACATAATAATAATAATAATAATAATAATAATAATTTTATAATATAACATTTACGGATATCATAAAAATGGGAGTGAGAGACATCTATAACTGAAATCGGCAATTACTTAGTTGCCAACGCAATATTTGGCACCTACGGCTTTCAATTTTGACGGATTATGTATTATATATTATATATATGATTATATATAATAATAATAATAATAATAATTTTATAATATAACATTTAGGGATATCATAAAAATGGGAGCGAGAGACATCTATAACTGAAATTGGCAATTACTTAGTTGCCAACGCAATATTTGGCACCTACGGCTTTCAATTTTGACGGATTATGTATTATATATTATATATATGATTATATATAATAATAATAATAATAATAATTTTATAATATAACATTTAGGGATATCATAAAAATGGGAGCGAGAGACATCTATAACTGAAATCGGCAATTACTTAGTTGCCAACGCAATATTTGGCACCTACGGCTTTCAATTTTGACGGATTATGTATTATATATTATATATATGATTATATATAATAATAATAATAATAATAATTTTATAATATAACATTTAGGGATATCATAAAAATGGGAGCGAGAGACATCTGTAACTGAAATCGGCAATTACTTAGTTGCCAACCCAATATTTCAATTTGACGAAATGATTAAAAACATCGAATTCATTTTTATCTAATTTCTGTTTCTTACAATCGTCTACGAACAAAGATCCGCATAAAGATCCGCGGTCTAGTGATAATTAACCCCTCGCTTTACGATTTATGACGCAGCGATGCTGATTACGATCGCTTTGTTGTTAACGATGTTCTGGAAGAGAAAGAAAATTGATGTTTACTGTATACCACTGTCTACCTTAACGACTAAGTATCATCAACGGAACAATAGAATTTCATTTCGATTTCAGTGGAACGAATGACAACCATTGCTTATGGCCAACGCGATTGTATAGACCGTAAATCGCGGTCTATCGCAAATCGTTATTGCGTCTGTTTTGATTCGTTTTGTAATTCTGCTTTCATTTCTTCCGTCCGCACTATCCGCTAAAAAGGTTATGCTTATTGCTGAATAATCCTCCGTTTTATTTTATGGAAGTATAAGCATATCTTAGTATATCTATATGTATGGTTATACAGTAATTTCTCCCTAATTCGCGGTCAGATTGCGCACAAAAATGGACAATTGGAGGAGAGGAGATACGATTATTCGAGACTTGCGCCCCGTTTTCATAGTTGTTGACGACTGGTAATTATAAAAACGAGCCACGAGGTTTAAATAATAGTATCTCCTCTTCTCAAATTGTCCATTTTTGTTTGCAAGCTGAGGGACAATTCCAGAGAATTTACTGTAAAATGAGAATGGTCCCTATTAATTCTGAGACGCACGAATAATAGAAATAATAATTATCTCAATAATAAATAATAATAATAAAAATAATAATTAAATCTTAATAATTAATCTGAATAATTTCTCCCTAATTCGCGCTCTCTCAGATTGCGTACAAAAATGGACAATTTGGGGAGAGGAGACACGATTATTCGAGACTTGCGCCCCGTTTTCATAGTTGTTGACGACTGGTAATTATAAAAACGAGCCACGAGGTTTAAATAATAGTATCTCCTCTTCTCAAATTGTCCATTATTGTTTAAAAGCTAAAGAACAATTCCAGAGAATTTACTGTAAAATGAGAATGGTCCGCAATAATCCTAAGACACACGAGCAACAGAAATAATAATTACAACAAATAAATAACAACAATAAAAATAGTAACTAAATCTTAATAATTAATCCGAATAATTTCAACCAGTTGCAAATAATATCAGATCGCATTTGAATTCTCTGACCGCGTTTACTGTTCCGTCAACTCATTTTTGTCAGAAACGCATAAAATCCGCGGTGAACACATACACAAGTATTACTCCAGCTGTCGACCACAATCGCAAGATTTGATCTCTGCAACAAAGGATTTCTTACCCGCGTACACACACACCCGAACAAACGAAATAAATATTTAGCGGACCGGGTTCGAAATCCTCATCTAATTTTCTGGGATGTTTCGGACATCGGCTCGGCGACCAGTGCGAACAGAACGATCCGTCCCGAAAGGGTAACGAAATGTACCACCGGCACACACGGGTCGTTGGTCAGGTTTAAAGTCTCCTCAGGGAGGCTTCCGAGGCGCGGGTGTGCGAAGTGTATCAGCGACGTCGCGGAATTATTCATCGCGGAGCGAGGCGACGCGAAGGAGCGTGTAATTGCAGAAGGGACGGTAGGAAGGAAGGAAGGACGGAACGTAGGCACCGTGGAAGGTAGAAAGAACGCAGTCGCCGAGCCGGCCGGCTCCCGGAGGAGTCGTCCGACGACGCGAATGGAAACCCCACGTGCCGCGGCGCAACGCGACTGAACGCGGTGCAACGCGGCGCATCGCGCGCGGCGCCGTGCACGGAATCTCAATCGGGCAACTTTTGCGGGAACGACGCCTGTGGCTGGCTCGTTGCGAATGCGCCGTACGATCGGCCAAGCCGAGGCGTGCGTAATGTAAGCGATCCCTCGGATTTCGCGGACCATGAATCGTCCGTTTCGATCGCGGACTCGTCTCTCCCTCGTTCGGCCGCGGACCTCCCTGATAGAGGGATCCTCTCCGCGGCTCGCAGCCGCGCTATTTGCCCCGTGGAATGCCGCGGATTAGCCTACGGTGCGCCCACGAGCGAAACAAATCGACCGTCCGCCCGTGTGGCCTCTGTCTTCGAATTGTCCGGGCTGGGCGTGGCTTCGTTGCTCTTTTGCCTTCTACGAAGGTCCGGTGGAGCGGAGCTGCGCAGCGAACGATCGTTTCGTGATCACTTTTGTGATCGATCGCGAAAAGTAATCACCGTGTAGATAATCGTAATTTTTGACCTTTCGAGCTCTGAATACTCCTCTGGCCGAAACGGTTCGCAGGGACGAGCGCGGCTATCGCTGACCATCGCTGGGGGCGGAACACTTTTTTGCCACACTGAAGCGACTATTCGAGGCGCGAACAGTAATCAATTATAGCGATTCGTTTGCAGAAGGGTAAATAATTAATCTTCCGATTCGATGTCTGATGACAGTGATTCACTATATTCTGTTTCACTGTCGTACCTTGTGAAATTTTCCTCAAGATTTGACATTTTGTAGGGCGTCACTATTGGAAATGGGTAGATAAATAAAAGTAAAACGCAGTGAATTAAACTTATCCCTTTTAGTTTATTAATTTGATGTACGAGGAAGGACCGTCTTTACTCTCCTGATTGCTCCAGGAGTCTGAAGACTATTCGCAAAGACGAAACCAAAAACGTCACCTAAAGACAAAGAGCACTCTGTTCTATATACGTATGAAATCATTGTTTATCTAATGGTACTCTGGCGAGACTCTCGGCGTCGATTCGTTTTTGTAACTTATATGCTAGAAGGAAAAACTTCTGAGTATTCAAAAGAGAGAAAATAATCCAATAGTCACGAATAAAAAAAGAAAAAATAATCGAACAAGTTATAGTCCGCGCTACCGTTGTTGACGCGAGCGAGACCGTGAGGTTCTTACATTCGCAAGACGATACTGCTGACTGAGTCGTTTCGAGTGCTTTGAGTCGCGAAAAGGTGGCAAGTGCGGGTAATTATTTTCAGATCTAATTGGTTAGAGAGCGGGACACATGAAATGGGATTTTCGTTTCGGAAATTCCCGGGGATTTTTATGATCCTAATATTGCCCAACCGCTACCTAAGGAAGGCAAATTACTAACGAGTGCGCCTGTTATTAATTTTACACGAAAATAATTGCATATTAATTGCGATTATTCGTTACTCGAATCGATCAGTGATCACGATCGCATTTGGTAGTCCGTGGACATTAATCGGTAGTCTGTAATCATTAATCAATAGTCTGTAATCGATAATGATATTATCTGTAATGGCAGGCAAACGAACGAATAATTTATCTTTTCTCATTATTCGCTATCGAAATAAAGGAAGTCTTCTAATGAGTTAGGAAATACTTGCGGATTATCTAAAAATTATTCAACATCATTGTTAACTATAATAATACAAAATTAATCGGTTAGTTATAATGAAAAAAAAGGTAGTCATTACTTGATTATTATGTATATATAATAATAGGGGGGTATATATAATAATAAGGTTATATAATATAACCTTATAAAATATAATAAAACCTTAAAATATATATAATAATATAATATAAATATATATAATAATGATTATTGTGTTTATCATGACCAACATTTTACATTTGCTTTGATTACTCAAGTTATTCACTAATCATGATTATTTGATTACTTAAATTATTATGATCACTTGAAGTATTCACTAATCATAATTGCTTCGTTACTTCAATTATTGATTAAAATCGCGATTATTTGACTACTTAGTAATTTTAATCACGAATCAAGATTATTTTTGACACGCGAGTTTTAAACCTGAACGGCGTACGGCGTTCGATAAAAATATCAATATGCTTAGGATCGTTCATAATTTTAATGAACAACTTTGCAAAATATTTTTGTGGTACTCCTTCGAGACGCGCGAGTTCTCCCGTAGACGCTAGTAAAACAAAAACGAAAAATAATCGCCAGAAACTAAACGGTCAAATAACAGTATTTATGCTCGGGGTCGAAATGGACCCGAGGCCCGCAGTCCGAGCGTGAAACAGTAATTGCTTCGTGCTTCTTCTACCCGCGAATACCTCTGTAACGCTTACTCCGCGTTTATCGAACGAATAAACGTATAAATACAGAAGCAAACGAATGACTGAATAAATAAATAAATAAGTGAATAAAAAGAGGAAGAACGAGAATTCGGGCGCGGCGCGCCTCCAGGGCGGATAGCGCAGGTGCTCCGGCCGGTTGATTATTTTTTCTTTCTTGACAAAATTCGATATCGACCGATCGAAGCCAAGCCGGGAACGCGACGGCCATTGCTTAATCGAATGGAAATGCAAATAGGCGACGACCCGCGACCCAGCCGACGACACTTGACCCGGCTCGTTCAACATAAATTTGCATAGGCAGCGTTATTTGCGGCCTGCTTACCGTCCACCGTGTCTACCTACCCTCGCACCAATTGTGCACCGCCGACACACAGAAATATTCCCTTCGCCCGATAACCTTAATTGTCTTAAAAAACGCATTTCTATGCCGAAATGAGATCCATGTATTCGGCTGTTGCGCGTCGCCCTTTCGGCCGGCCGCCGTGACCACTCGAATTCATTATCGAATTCATTATCGTCCACCACCGGTCCTCCATGGGAACTGGGACCGATTAAAGGCTGTTTACATTCGAGATCGTATCTCGCGTCTTCGCAATTAGAATTTTCCTTCGACCCAGTAATTTGATCATTTCCGACGAAATTAATAAATTGGCTCGCTTTATAATGTTTTCGTGTTATCATAAATGTGATCGGTAATCAATCGCGAAGAAAGTTTCATATTTTGATAGTTGGTACTTTTATTGTTTTTTAATGACCTCAAAATATCATCCGTGGCACGGCAGCGTGACGGAGCGACGGAGGTTGTCGGTCAGATTCGAAGAGAACTTTTGATAGAAATGCGATGAAACGATGAACTTTCATCCGCGTGGAAGCCGAAATGTTGCAGAATAAGGGAAAAATAGGGAGAATGTAGAATGAGCATTTTGTAACATTGAAACTTTATGTCAAGCTTGAAGTTTATTTATTTATTTATTTATTGACTAGATACCGGAGGTATAAAATTACAAGAAAAAAAAGAATGAAAAAGATAAAAAAATATTCCAACAAAATCGTGACTTATCCAATGGATATTTTATTATCTTTATTACTCTATTATTTTATCTTATGGATATTTTTTACGACAAGTTATACATCATTTCTCATAGATCTTGATACCTCAAATTCAAAAGTCGGTCGCAAAATCGATCTGAAACTTCAGAAGTTCAAAAAGAATCGATAATATAACATATCGATAAACATGATTTCGGACAGTGTGCCAAACGAGTTGCAAAGCTTCTCGAGGGAAAATATTGCGTTGGCAACTAAGTAATTGCCGATTTCACAGTTATAGATGTCTCTCACTCCCATTTTTATGGTATCCGTAAATGTTATATTATAACATTATTATTATTATTATTATTATTATTATTATTATATATAATCATATATATAATATATAATACATAATCCGTCAAAATTGAAAGCCGTAGGTGCCAAATATTGCGTTGGCAACTAAGTAATTGCCGATTTCAGTTATAGATGTCTCTCACTCCCATTTTTATGGTATCCGTAAATGTTATATTATAAAATTATTATTATTATTATTATTATTATTATTATAATATATAATCCGTCAAAATTGAAAGCCGTAGGTGCCAAATATTGCGTTGGCAACTAAGTAATTGCCGATTTCAGTTATAGATGTCTCTCACTCTCATTTTTATGATATCCGTAAATGTTATATTATAAAATTATTATTATTATTATTATGTTATTTTTTATTATCCGTGAATGTTAGCAACTGGACAAATTGAATGCAGCGGTCAAGGAAAAGCGACCAGAATTGGTCGATCGTAAAGGTGTCATTTTCCAGCAGGATAATGCTAGGCCGCACACGTCTTTGTCCACTCGGCAAAAATTGATGGATATTGCTTGGGAATCGATGTTACACCCACCATACAGCCCTGATCTCGCGCCATCGGATTACCACTTATTTCGATCCCCGGACAACTCCCTTCGTGGTAAAACTTTTAACGACGATGACGCTGTAAAATCTCACTTGACTCAGTTTTCGGCCGAAAAGAATCAGACTTTCTACGAGCGTGGAATTTTCAAGTTGTCAGAGAGACGGCGAAAGGTCATCGAACAAAATGGAAAATACATTACAGATTAAACTTCGTTCCAAGTAAAAAGAAATCTTTTATTTCATTGAACAAATCGGCGATTACTTAGTTGCCAACCCAATAGTAGCGTAACAAAGTGACGTAATTCTTCTTATGTCTTTATAATTTGATATCTCGACCGTTCATTTTCGCCGTAAGCGAATAAAATCCGCGTTCTAATCACGACGTAACACCTCGAATTTTTTGGTCGGAGTTATTCAGAGTTATTGGGGGAAGCCCAATAAGTTTAGTTAGTTGCCAACCCAATAGAAGATCGCTCTAGGCGTCTCTCGACGGAACGATGAGTTCGATTAAGTTCGATAAGTTCGATCGGTTTCCTCGAAGCTTCGCGAATTGTCCGCGATAGAAAGCTCGCCGATTCCGCGCCGGCGATTTGGTATGCTAAAGGCCACCGATCTGCATTTTTCGCCGGCCGGCGTACACAGTTACGCGGCGAGAAAATGCATCGCTGTTTTCCATTGCAAAGTACGCCGTCATCGCCGCGAACGAGCATAGAGCCCGATCATCATCCACCACCTCCTCCTCCTCCTCCTTCTCGGCGTGTGAAATTTCGCGAAACTATTTCTTCCTCGGGACGACACGGCGACCTAAATATCCAAAGGCTGGTCGCTCGGTACGCGCACGTCGCGTCACACGTCGGGACTATTTAGGGAGGAACGAGGCACGGAAGAAGTTTTCCTAGCGACAGGCCGACACCGTCGATCGAGAGAAAAAGAGAAAAGGGAACGCGCAGGCCGATCGAGGCTCCTCCGGCTGCTCACGGGGTCGTAATTTTTTCCCTCCACGTGGAACACGCCGCGCAGTTCGTTTGTAGATGAGTTTAACGGACACGGGGCACGTGCTGGCAACGTCTTCTGGCTTATCCCTCTTTCCACGGCGACTCTGGAATATACTCAGCAGCCAAACAACTGCGGCAGCTGTCCTGAACAAACTACTAGCCCTGCGCCTCGCGTACACCGTGCCACAAAAATCTTCCGGCTCCTTCGTGTTTTTTGTTTTTTTCGAACCGCCGACCATTCTTCCGCTTCTCGCCGGCCAAATCGCGCGCGAGCCAATTAACGCGCTACGCGCGCGCGGCAGAGGTGTTTAATACCTTTTTAAAAAAATTCGATTTCTTTTCGATTTTTTCAAACTTTCCTCAAATCTTAACAATATGTAAAGTTTCTCAACTTTAGTCCGTAAAATAATAAATAACATGAACTTTCAATTTAATAAGACGTGTATTCATTGAAATATCAAATTTTACTCGAACTTTGACAATATAAAAAGTTTCTTAAATATTGCCCGTAATTTTATTGCCCGTACTTTTAATTTAATAAGACTTATGTTTATTAAAATCTCAAATACTCAAATGTTAACAATATAAAAAGTTCCTTAACTTTTCTTCGTAAAACAACATATAGCATGTACTTTCAATTTAATAAGACGTATATTCATTGAACATTAAATTTAACTCAAATGTTAACAATATGAAAAGTTTCTCAACTTTCGTCCGCAAATGTACATACAAAGAGCAACGCTCGTTAAATACCAAATAAATAAATAAATAAATGAACACCGAATAAAAGGGATAACGAGATCTCTCCCACGCGTTTGCCATACGGAAATTTCTAGCGATCGAAATAATTGTTTGCCTCTCGACTCGATTTTCAGTAAACGGTGATTTGCATAAACAGAAGAGAGACAAAGACAGCGCATAGGCGCATCGTCTCGGAGCTGCGGATAAGAGCAGCATCGGCGTCTCGCAAAGGGCCGAAGAAGAGTTTATAGAAGCGGCACAATGGCTCCATGGGAAAGATTCCATTATGGCGTCTAACGGATACACCCACGACAACCCCTTTTCTCGGTTCGACGAAAGAGAGAGAGAGAGCGAGAGACAGAGAGAGAGAGAGCGAGAGACAGAGAGAGAGAGCGAGAGACAGAGAGAGAGAGAGCGAGAGACAGAGAGAGAGAGAGAGAGAGAGAGAGAGAGAGACGACCGAGTCGATCGCGTTTCGCACGCAAGAAACTGGCCGTCAGTCATTCGCGCCGCGACCCACGGTTTGCCAGCAGTTTTTCCTTCCGTTTTTCACCTGGAGCCGATCTCCGAGAAACGTTCGTGATCCGAAACCGGCACTCCGAGCCTCGATAATTAATGCCACCGCGTGTCGCAACGCCGGGGACAATTTTCTCTCCGGGATTGGAAAGTGTCCGGGCCATTTTCCCCGCGAGTAGAAAACCACGGGCGATTTCGCGGCATATGAGCGACGTGTCCGTCGATCGGCATCGATCTGATTTGATTTATTAATGGACACCGTTCTTTCGTAGACACAAATGAGCGAAGAATGTTGTATTAGGGTAGCGGTGACGGTTACTGCGGGGGGTGACAAATTGCTGCGTCTTCGGTCCGTTTTCGGACGTGATTGACTTTTATCGAATAAGAGGTGTTAAATTGTTTTCGTTCGAAAATAAACAAATTGAAAGAATGACAAAATACCGTATGCCTTATTCGATAAATACAAAGTTAATTGAAGAACGAACGAAATGAGGGAGTAGAAAGTTCATTCAAAAATGAACGAAATAAAAGAATGACAAAATTTAATATATTTGATTCGATAAATATATAATTTATTTAAAGATGAACAAAAAAAAGAGAATGAGAAAATGTAGTATGTCTCATTCGATAAATACGAAGTTAATTAAAAAATAGACAAAATGAAAGAATAAAAGAATTCTATGTATTCTTATTCGATAAATACGAAGTTGATTCGAAACAAAAAAAATAAAAGAATGAAAAAATTTCATACATCTTATCCGATAAATATAAAGTTCATTAAAAAATGAACAAAATAAAAGAATGACAAAATTTAATGTCTTATTCGATAAGTATGAAGTTTATTTAAAAATGAACAAAATAAAAGAGTGAGAAAATTTAACGTCTTATTCGATAAGTATAAAGTTGATTGAAAAATGAACAAAAGAGAATGAAATATAATAATATTCGATAAATACAAAATTAATTAAAAAATGAACGAAATAAAAGAATAAAAGAATCCCACATTGTTATTCGATAAATACGAAGTTCGTTCGAAAACAAACAAAATAAAAGAGTGAAAAAATTCCATACGTCTTATCCGATAAATATAACGTTTATTCAAAAATGAACGAAATAAAATAATGACACGATTTAACATATCATTCGATAAATACAGAGTTAATTAAAAAACGAACAAAATAAAAGAACGAAAAAAGATTGAATATATTCGAATTTGTATTGCAAGCGTTCTATGTTTTTAATGTTGATATCGATGAAGAAACAGCACAGAGCAGTCTCGGGGTAATTTCGATTTTCCAAATACAAGGTGTCTTACGAAAGAACCGAAATTAGCGTCGCAACAACTAAATAGATGGACGATCGATCGATCGACGATCGACAGCACAATGAAACGCAAGCCGGCGCGCGGCCCGTTCCGTTTCGTTTGGGCGCGTGTTCGCGGCGTGCACGTGACCGGTACACCTGTTGCTCCCCGACGGGCGCTCGTCTGTCGAGGGGGAGATCACCCCTAGCAATGAAGGTGGGGAGACGAGACCGTTTACCCTGAACTGCGTGTAAATTCGGGCGGAACGAGGGTTGGCCCGCCCCCCTGACTATATTTAACCGCATCGAAAATGTACCAGCTAACAGCAACGGCGGCTATATGTCAAGGTTCAAATTCTCCGGGGAGCTTTTCCCTGAAAATAGTGAAAAACCCGGTGGCTGCCGGGTATTCTCGGGTGGAACCGGAACGGGGACCACGGATCCCCGTGGATGGATGGATACGTTTATCGCGCGTTATACCGTGACTTCCCCGCGAACATCCTGCCCAGCGGTTTTCCCCGAAAGGACTGACCAGAACTATCCGGCTTCTTCCAGATAAAGCTTATCTAGCCGCGGCGTGGCACCAGCTTGTTTGCTCGCGGTGCGCTGCGGTTCTAATGGGATTCCTAGCCACGCCTCTCGCCTCTCGACGTCGGAGGCGGTCGTCGGACGTCTCCGAACAATGCGACGACTCTTCGAAATCTACTCGATAATTGCTCCTCCGGAAAGCTTGGCTCGTCTCCAGGGGGTAGTTGTTCGGACGCAAATGAGCGACAGTCGAGACGACGAACCGTGGATCAAGATTCGAAAAGGGCAACATGATCGGAACGTTCTTAAACTGGCCATGTGAGCCGTTTATTTTGAAAGTGGCATAAGTCACTTTGTTTTTATATTATATTATTATTTTTTTATTTTCGATAATATTTTCGTTTTTATATCATTATCGATATATTTAAGGGTTTGCGTTACCCGTAGATAAATAAACAGATAAATAAGTAGATAAATAAATCTGTAAATAGATAGATAAATGAATAAATTAATAGATAAATAAATATATAAATAGATAGATAAATAAATCTATAAATAGATAAATAAATAAATCTATAGATAGATAAATAAATAAATCTATAGATAGATAAATAAATCTATAAATAGATAGATAAATAAATAAATTAAGATAAATAAATCTATAAATAGATAGATAAATAAATCTATAAATAGATAAATAAATAAATCTATAGATAGATAAATAAATCTATAAATAGATAGATAAATAAATCTATAGATAGATAAATAAATAAATCTATAGATAGATAAATAAATCTATAAATAGATAGATAAATAAATCTATAAATAGATCAATAAATAAATAGATAAATAGATCAATAAATAAATAGATAAATAAATAGATAGGAAAATAAATAAATAAATAAATAGATAAATAAATAAATAAATAGATAAGTAATTTTGTTCTCTCCTGCTTTTCGTGACTTTACAGCTGACGGGTAACTTCCCGCACGCCTTCGATAAACAATTAAGCAATCGGTACGTCCGCCGAGCGGAAGTCGGCGCACAGATTCGAGATTGGTCTCGAGTGCGTGTCGGCCGCGATTTATTAATCGGCGAGGCGATCGACGGTGGTTCCAGAGACAGAAAGAAAAGCTCGGGCCACGGTAATCCCGGTCGCACAGCGTCGCAGGCGATCGGTCCGGCCGATAAGCAGGCCCCGAGGAGGAGACGGGCGATCCTTGCTCCGCCGGCCGCTCGATAACGCGATGTTAACAAGCGACGGCAACATTGTCGAGCCGTGATTATCGCGGGACCGCGTGTCTCGGAAAGATAACGGCGGACACCGGGCGCGCTGCGGTTAATTATTGCTCCCGTCCGATCGGGGAAAGTACGAAACTCGACGTGTTAATACTCCCGGGCGGTATCTGTGCCGCGCGCTCGTTAAATCGGCTGAATGGACGACGAGCGGAAACGCGGAAAATACTATGATCCGCGGGCGGATTAGCGGCTGGGAGACGGAGCAGCTACCGTGCTACGCGGTCCCGTCGAGATTCCAAACGAGGCTCCCATAGGGACTACCGTCGAGAGACCGAAACCACGGGAAGCGCGCAGCTTCGTTTACAAATTATCGTAACATTTTCTTCGAGCCACCGTTTTTTCTTTCGGAGCGGCGCGTAGCTACGCCGGAAAAGTTATTCGAGCGGTAATAAAATCGATGATTAACCCTTATCGGTTTAACGTCACTATGTAAAGAACTAGGAACGTTTCTTAATTCACTTGCTTCTATGCAATCGAGTTGTCCAAGTTAGGCATATTTGCAACCAATATCGGAAAATTGAAAATAGGCTTTCATAAACTATTTACCGAATTTGCGCATATATGAATAAATTAAAGTAGGTTGAACGAATTAAAATGAAATTAGATGAAATGAAATGAGATTAAATTGAATTAGATTGAATTGAATTGAATTGAATTAGATTAAACTGAATTGAATTGAACAGAATTGAATTTAAAATTGACTTGAACCGAATCGAATTGAACAGAATTGAATTTAAAATTGATTTGAATCGAACCGAATTGAATTGAACAGAATTTAAAATTGACTTGAATCGAATTGAATAGAATTGAATTTAAAATTGACTTGAATCGAACCGAATCGAATTGAAGAAATATATTGGGTTGGCAACTAAGTAATTGCCGATTTCAGTTATAGATGTCTCTCACTCCCATTTTTATGATATCCGTAAATGTTATATTATAAAATTATTATTATTATTATTATGTTATTTTTTGTTATCCGTGAATGTTAGCAACTGGACAAATTGAATGCAGCGGTTAAGGAAAAGCGACCAGAATTGGTCAGTCGTAAAGGTGTCATTTTCCAGCAGGACAATGCTAGGCCGCACGCGTCTTTGTCCACTCGGCAAAAATTGAAGGATATTGCTTGGGAATCGATGTTACACCCACCATATAGCCTTGATCTCGCGCCATCGGATTACCACTTATTTCGATCCCTGGACAACTCCCTTCGTGGTAAAACTTTGAATGACGATGATGCTGTAAAATCTCACTTAACTCAGTTTTTGGCCGAAAAGGATCAGACTTTCTACGAGCGTGGAGTTTTCAAGCTGTCAGAGAGACGGCGAAAGGTCATCGAACAAAATGGAAAATACATTACAGATTAAACTTCGTTCCAAGTAAAAAGAAATTTTGTATTTCATTGAACAAATCGGCGATTGCTTAGTTGCCAACCCAATACATAGGTGTACGCGCGCATAACATCTCGGCAAACTTTTTTTATTTCTCGAAGATCTCCGCGTCTTTTCATTTCTAGCATTCCTGGTCGAGAGAACGGCGGTCTCGTAGAGACAGAGACGGCAAGCTGATACGCAGAAACTGCAAAATCGGCAGCGAAATGCTATATATATCCCGATGAAGCGGGACGCAACCAGGGACGACACTGGAGATAGGATATCAACGTCGCGGAACGCCACGGAACCAGGAAGATTTTCAGCCGGACCGTCAGCAACAAGTGGCAGAGCGGAGCATTGTTAGCCGGCGATTATCAAGGGACCGCGTGTTTCACCGAGATACCGAACGAGCCGACGTGTGCGTCCCGCGATAACGTCGACGCATGCCCGACCGACTTCCTGAGACGACGCGACCACGACGGATTCGTTTCGCCGACGATCCAAGCGATCCAACGATCGTCGACGAGTTGCTTCGCCTGACGAACCGCTAAACCGATTCGATTCCACTCGAAAATCTTCCGAAACCTTTCCGTGCATTTTTATCTGTCTACAATAAATCAACTTCTCTTGTAATTCTTTTATTTGACCTGAACGCTCTGCCATCGCTATTCTTTGCAATCATCCTTAATTTCTGGTCTTATTGTTTTTATTGTTATTATTATTATTATTATTTTTATTATTTTGATTATTCTTATTATTCTTATTATTATTACTTTTATTATTTTTATTATTCTTATTATTCTTATTATTATTACTTTTATTATTTTTATTATTCTTATTATTCTTATTATTATTACTTTTATTATTCTTATTATTCTTATTATTATTACTTTTATTATTTTTATTATTCTTATTATTCTTATTATTATTACTTTTATTATTTTTATTATTCTTATTATTATTATATACTTTCATTATTTTTATTCTTATTCTTATTCTTCTTATTATTATTATTCTTATTAATCTTGTTATTCTTATTAATCCTATTACTCTTATTAATCTTATTATTCTTATTATTCTTATTAATTTTGTTATTCTTATTATCCTTCTTATTCTCCTCATTCTCCTTATTTTTATTATTCTCATTATTCTTATATATCAATGATCTTCATATTGCTGCTATTATTGTCAATGTTACTCGTATTGCCACAATCTTTATTATCTAATTCTCATATCAGTACTGATTGTTTCATTGTAGCTACGTTCATTATCTTGTTATTATTACTTTCCTGTCATTCTATCTTTGTCTCGCGTGCTCGTTATTGCAACATTCTCCGAAACGAAGTGTCCATCACGTTTACACAATAAATATTGTTATTGTTATTATTATTATTATTATTATTATTATTATTATTAATATGATTATCTTGCAGAATATATAACATTGTGGCTATGCCGATGAGCAAAACAAAGTCCGGATAAAAACTGGACATTGTAATGTTTCTGTTAAAATATAAAGAACAATATAACCTCGGTTATTCGAACCAATCGGACGAATAACAACGGTGGAAAAAATATATCTTTATCTCGTACTATATATATATACCCGTACAATAAATCTGTCAGTCTAAATATAATATGTTTTCGTTCTGTATTGTAAAAAAACGGTTGTTCACCCGTAACACGTAATTGAATTATGTTAAATTGAAATTAAATCAAATTAAGTTAAATTGAAATTAAATTGAATCGTGCCGCGCACGAGTTATTCTAAATTGAATCGCGGAACGTAGCTTAGATGGTAGACTATTCTAGCGCATCTGGAGAGAAAAAAAAGAACTGCAAATGAAATGATGCGAACTGCAGTCTAGGAATGTTCCCTTATCACGCTGGCAGCAACGCGAGTACAATGTTACAAGGCGCTCCGAAGTGGAAGAGCATCGATGAAAATAATAAAAAAGCAGATGGGGGTCGCGTTAAAAGCGCGTCTTACGGGCTTAATCCGAAAGGGACTGTTTAAATTGCGCCGAGGACTCTGTGGTTCGATAGGTTGGTCGAGGTAAATCGACGACGCCGGCAGGATTGCGCGTCTCATGGTCCAATTATCGTACCGCGGCTGATTAGCCGGCTCTCTCTCTCTCTCCCTCTCTCTCTCTCTTTCTGTCTCTTTCTTTCTCTCTCTTTCTACTTCTCCCTCGCTCCCACCTCGAGAGTCCTGGCAGATAAAACGGCCGATTACGGTGAATCGGTTATCGTCCCGGCGCGTTTCGTTGCAAGGCCGCGTCGCGGTTTTTCCAACGGGAGAAAACCCGCCGCCGCCGCGTCGTGAGCCTCGAATATTATTAAACGAGCCGCTAATTAACGGAGCCGATGCCCCCTCCCGCTCGCGGTCTCGGCGTTCCCCGCGAAGATAACGAACCGATTGAGCCGCGACCACCGTTTCACGGCTCGATTACGAGGCGAGTTTCGAGAACGTTACGTTTCGGTGGGCGTGGTGGCTTGTAATTGGCGGAGATCGATCGCCGATAACGGATCGGAGCCCTCGATCCCGAGCTGCCTTCTGCGGCTATCGAATCTCGTCTGGGTCGCGAGCGCGGTCCTTTATCGAACGGCGATTCGATTTTATCCGACCGTTCGAAGCTCGATTCCTTGGGAAATTTCTACGGGATACCAAACGACGGGGAGCAGACGGTTAAATGTTCAACCCTCGGCTGGTGCATCCTACTAAAAGTCTGACGTAACCGTTATTAACGATCCCACTCGACTGCTATAGTTCATTGCGTTGTTATCGACGTAAAGGTGATAAATAAGAGATCGAGATCAATACCTGGTTACTTTGCCGATGAATAATTCAATTGAATACGATTCAAGTCAATTTTCATTTCAATTCAATTCAAACCCGATTCCATTCTATTTCATTTAATCTAATTCGATTGAATTTAATTTAATCTAATACGATTCAATTTAATCTGATCTAATTTAATTCAATTTAATTGAATCTAATTCGATTTTATTTCATTTAATCTAATCTAACTTCATTTCATTACACTCAATCTATAATTTAATTTCTTCATATGTACGCAAATTAAATAAACAGTTTGTGAAAACTAGTTTTCAATTTTTTCACATCGGTTGCTAATATGTCTATTTTATCACTGTTGTCATGTATAATGAAGTGGTCTAACTTGGACGGATGGATTGAATAGAAGCAAGTGAGATATAAACGTTCCTAGTTTTTTATTATTTTTCTTACAATTGTATTATCATCACAGATGGATAAGTAATTAACTATTTGCCTCTCATTTGGTCACTGTCTCTCAGAAGTGCAATAATATAGAATTTTATTTAGGCGATTCAACTCCCTGAATAGAATTTTAACAAATGCAAATAACTGTTGCGATCGTATTAATTAGTTTTGTACCAGAGGATTTATACTCATTAATAAATCAATAAATAAGTAAATGACTAAATAAATAAATTAATTAATTTTAACTAAATAAATGGATGAATGAATGTCTAAATAAATGAATGAATGAATGTCTAAATAAATGAATGAATGAATGTCTAAATAAATGAATGAATGAATGAATGAATGTCTAAATAAATGAATGAATAAATGAATGAATAAATGAATAAATGTCTAAATAAATGAACGAGTGAATGAATAACTAAATAAATGAAAGAATGAATGACTAAATAAATAAATGAATGAATGAATGAATGACTAAATGAATAAATTCGCGAATAAGTGACTAAATAAATGGATGATTAAAGCCTAAATAAATAAATGAATGAACGAATGACTAAATAAATAAATCTTTGAGTTCTCCCGACGACAAATGGGGCAAGAACGATGAACGAACAATAAATCGTCCCGTCATCTATCAGCAATTCCCGAGTGCCGAGTCTGTCCGATCGTTTAGCCATCGCGACGACCAGCTGAAATTGATGATCCAAGAAGAGTATCAAAGGCTCTGGATCTGGACCACGACCGATCTCTTTGGAAACGCCGAGAGATTCTGCCAGGGAACTCTCGAAATAGCCCTGCGAGCCTCGGAGGAGCGAGGACCGAGAATTCGCGTGAAAGAGATCGATCGATCCGCGCTCGCACTCGGACTCTACGATCGATTTGATCGACCGACTTCGACGTCGGGCCGATTATTAATAGAAAGTTAGCGATACGTACATATATTGTTCCAGGACCTGGACGGGCGAGCCTGTCCCGCGGAACGGGAGAGGTGAAATTGCCGAGAGAGAGAGAGAGAGAGAGAGAGAGAGAGAGAGAGAGAGAGAGAGAGAGATAGTACGAACATTCGATTTCTTTTGCTTTATCAGCTCTCGATCCACGGCCGTGTCCGGACACCGGGGCGTTGCAGCGATTTCTACGGGGAAAAATTCCACGGAGCAACGAGAGAACGAAGTATCCACGGAGATCCGAGAATTCGCGGTCGGAAAAATCTACGGTCTGCTGCCAGCGCGGCGTGGATAAACGACGGAGGAGGGGGCCTGGGGGATTTCAAGAAGAAGACGCCTCTTCGCGAAGAAGACGTTGATCGAACGAAAGAATCCGACGATCGGGTGCGGCGCGCCGTAAAAAAGTCCGGACTTATTAAAGATCGGGCAAGGGCGGCCCCGCTACCGGTTTCTCGAACTTACTTATCGAAATGCTACGTTGCTGTTGCCAGCTATACAGGCTGCGGTAACGTCGTCGCTCTCCTGTTTCGAGCTGTTATTAATTCGCGAGGTCGCCGGGGCGGTTTTCGTGGTCGGGAGACGGCGGTAATCGACCGAGGGAAATTACACGCGAGCGTACGTCCTCTCTCTCGCTCCCTCCTTCTTTCTCTTCCCTCGTCTGGCTCTCCCTCTCCCCGGTTTCTCCTTATCCGCAATCGGATCAAAATTGCTCGGGCCGAAACCGCAATTAGCGCGCGGAATCTGGACGCGAGAACGTTCCGTTCCCGAAAAATCTCAATCTCGGCCGGCGACGACACACGCGGTGCGCGTCCGAACAGCGTCTCGGCAACGCCTGCAATTTCGCGGCGATCGATCGGGATCTGGATCGGTATCGGTATCGGGATCTGCATCGAATAGGATCCCGTGGATCTTCGAGGGAGAGCGGCCCAGCCGGCTCTCTCGGACCAGCCGGAAAGAGAGCTCGACGCGCGAATCACCCTTCGGCTCGGTGATATCTACATGAACAAAACGGATCGAGCCCATTCGCTGGAACCGGTTGCCAGGAAGAGCGGCATCGTCGGATAGCTTCTCCGCTCGAGATATATCCCCTACTTAGGCCGGCCACGATCGCTCGTTCACTCGCTCGCTCGCTCGCTCTCCTACTGCTGTAATCCTCCTGTGAGATTTATCATTAACCCGCGTTTCAGCAGATGCACTACCAGCGAAACTCTCCGTGGAAATAACCGGGCACGCACCGACGCCGATATCAACCGAGAGATATCCTGCCGAGGAACGATTCGCGGATCCAGTCCTCGTTCATCCACGAGGAAAATTATTCAATTTGTGTACTCTCCTTGCTGCTTCTTTCACGGCCCCGATGGATTACAGGTTTATCTAGCCGCTACCGTCGGTACGAGAAGTTATTCTCCTCGACTCTTGCGCGTCCTGCTGTCAATTTGACTCTGTTTCAATTCAATTCAATCTATTTGAATTCAATTTAATTCAATTTATTTCAATTTAATTCGATTTATTTTAATTCAATTTATTTCAATTTTATTCAATTTATTTTAATTCAATTCAATTTATTTCAATTTTATTCAATTTATTTCAATTTTATTCAATTTATTTCAATTCAATTCAATTTATTTCAATTCAATTCAATTTATTTCAATTCAATTCAATTTATTTATATATACAAGTAAACAGCAATTTTTGCAATAACTAAAACAAAGCATTCTCAAGTTTCAGATTATATTATTTTGCCATTTTTAGGAAACTTGATCTCAGACTTTATAAATTTTATCTTTTTTAACGTGGAGTCTATGTATACAAGTGAGACATGGAACAGTGAACAAATTAAAAGAAACTAAAAACGTTAGTACGTTAATTAGGACCTACTAAAATGATTTAAGATAGAAACAAGATAAGAAATAATAAATAAGAATTTCCGTACAATTTTTTTAAATATTTTCGTTAACTTTAAAGGGTCTAGAACCGTTAGATATAAATAAATTCTTTCTGTTATGGTGCAATATTGTGTTTCACGATAGTGTCAATGTGACACGGGAGGGACACATTAATTTGGAAAAATTAGGGTCCGATGAGGGTTAACGAGAAGTTTCAACCCGTGAAAATCCTGAGAAGTGGATGTTCGAGGCGAAGTTTCCGCTTTTTTTCTTAGAAAAACCTTCGAAGAATCGTGCGAGCTAAAAGACAAGAAGCCCGACGCAGAAGAACCGGGAGCGTGTCAGGGTCAGAGGTCGAGTGCTCTTCGAGCAGGAGCCCCCCACCAACGGAGAGGAGTCCCGCCAACCGCAGGAAGCGCGCGTGCAGCCGGGATGCAGGTTGCCGTTGCGCTCCTGCACCGTCGACCGCATCTGCAGCGGTCGAGTCACGTTTCC
This sequence comes from Megalopta genalis, assembly GCF_051020955.1. NCBI lineage: Eukaryota > Metazoa > Arthropoda > Insecta > Hymenoptera > Halictidae > Megalopta > Megalopta genalis. The sequence goes on from NC_135022.1 coordinate 12,346,128, forward strand.
GAGCTGATCCACATTTACTGGCACCAGCCTAAAAGTCGGAGCTAGCCGCGACGCTATTAGTGTCCTTGGACTTCCGTGACGGGAAAGACCGGCCGACCGAAAAGCTCGGGATTGACGCGTGGACCGTCGACGCCAGCAACCATAAGATTTCGCTACACAAAAATCCAGAAGCTCTCGAGCCTACGATATCAATTTTCCGCCGCGTTTCGTAAATTGTCGCGCCCCACTCTTTGTTTACAAATTAATCGACAATTTCTCATCTCCTGGAAATTCTTGAAAAGCTTGACGCTAAACCTAACGATTGACGTGTGATTGCGATTTGGTGTAAACTTGGTGCAATTACGGTGTAATTGCCGATTTCAGTTATAGATGTCTCTCACTCCCATTTTTATGATATCCCTAAATGTTATATTATAAAATTATTATTATTATTATTATTATATATAATCATATATATAATATATAATATATAATATATAATACATAATCCGTCAAAATTGAAAGCCGTAGGTGCCAAATATTGGGTTGGCAACTAAGTAATTGCCGATTTCAGTTATAGATGTCTCTCACTCCCATTTTTATGATATCCGTAAATGTTATATTATAAAATTATTATTATTATTATTATTATAATATATAATCATATATATAATATATAATATATAATCCGTCAAAATTGAAAGCCGTAGGTGCCAAATATTGGGTTGGCAACTAAGTAATTGCCGATTTCAGTTATAGATGTCTCTCACTCTCATTTTTATGATATCCGTAAATGTTATATTATAAAATTATTATTATTATTATTATTATTATATATAATCATATATATAATATATAATACATAATCCGTCAAAATTGAAAGCCGTAGGTGCCAAATATTGCGTTGGCAACTAAGTAATTGCCGATTTCAGTTATAGATGTCTCTCACTCCCATTTTTATGATATCCGTAAATGTTATATTATAAAATTATTATTATTATTATTATTATGTTATTTTTTATTATACGTGAATGTTAGCAACTGGACAAATTGAATGCAGCGGTCAAGGAAAAGCGACCAGAATTTGTCAATCGTACAGGTGTCATTTTCCAGCAGGACAATGCTAGGCCGCACGCGTCTTTGTCCACTTGTCAAAAATTGATGGATATTGGTTGGGAATCGATGTTACACCCATCATATAGTCCTGATCTCGCGCCATCGGATTACCACTTATTTCGATCCCCGGACAACTCCCTTCGTGGTAAAACTTTTAACGACGATGACGCTGTAAAATCTCACTTAACTCAGTTTTCGGCCGAAAAGGATCATACTTTCTACGAGCGTGGAATTTTCAAGTTGTCAGAGAGATGGCGAAAGGTCATCGAACAAAATGGAAAATACATTACAGATTAAACTTCGTTCCAAGTAAAAAGAAATTTTGTATTTCATTGAACAAGTCGGCGATTACTTAGTTGCCAACCCAATATATGAGAGTGACAGGTGTTTGAATAATTTTATAACAACGTATGACCGAATTAGGAAAATTGTTTAGTCATTTCCTGTATAAGAATCTGTCTAACGTCGATCGTTTTAAAATCAAAAATGTGCAACCGGTCAAAATGACCGTTATGGTAGGTTAGGCGTTAATTTCTACGCACCAACTCGACGTCTTAGAAACTACACTCTCTTTTTAATAGAATTACGTAAACGTTTGATCGATGCACTATCGATTCTTCAATAGCTTGAAAACGATACTTTTGTACTTCCTACGCTTCCTCCATGCTTCCTGCCGCTAATGCCATTCGCCGTTCGACTTCATCCCCGCTCGCATAACCAACCCAAATTTCATGTACTTCTCTTTCTCGAGTTGTATATTTAACACTGAACCTACCGAGCGCTAAAGACGTCTGACATACGTTGTTTCATAAGAATTACGAGACTAAGTTTATTTAGACGTCTTACCATTTTTATTTTAACGTGTGCTTGAACCGAGATATTTATACAAACATTTTCTACAAAAGTGGCACTATAATACCAAAAATGTTACAATAAAAGATGCGGAACCGGTTATTTTGACCGCCATGATAGGTTTAACGTTAAGTTTTCTGTTTCAAGTTCTCGTATCTTATTCGCCCCTATGTGACTGCTACATTGTTATTCGCTCACTTTAAAAAGGAGTTACCTCGTCGATCAATAAAGTTATTATTATAATTATTATTATGATTATCACTATGATTATTATTATGATTATCATTATGATTATTATTATTATTATAATTATGATATTTATGATTATTATTATTATTATTATTATTGCGATTATTATTATTATGATTATGGTGATTATTATTATGATTATTGATCATTATGATTATTATGATTCTTATTATTATGATAATTGATTCTTATGATTCTCAGTATTACTATGATTATGATTATTATCATCACGATTATTATTATTACTATAGCAGTCATTGTTCATCAAATGTAAAAAAACAGTTTCGGTAACCCCGTCTCCCCGCACAGTGATATCGATTGCAACGATAGCAACAGCGCGGTATCGCGGCAACAGAGAAGTATTATAGATTCGCCAACGACTCGCCGGACACGACATCTTAGCGCGCGAGGGTATCAACGCGTTAATTATCACCGCGTCTCCGCAGCATCCGCGGTATTCCGAGCATCCCGGCAGGCGATTCTCGAAAGCCGGCTTCTCTATTCGATGAATTCGAAACGGCCGGTCGGGCGGAATAGCCGAGGTTCCACGGAACGGAAAAGTATTCGGAGCGGAAACGGAGAGACGAATTCCTCTCTGGGGAACGGTGGGGTCTCGCGCGGCGTCGGCTCGCGCGATAGGAAAGGGTAGCTAGCTACTACCGTTCCTCCTAGCATCGGACAGAAAGAAGGTAAAGGTGCTTAAGGCCGGGGCGTCGCTCGCCTCGCGGTGGCTGTAAGCTGTAAACCGTGAAAGCGAGGCGCGTATGTGTACGGCTTCGGCGGGAAACGTGAAAGGGAACGGGTGGAGGCGGGTGGGTGGGTTTCCGTACCTCTGGGCCTGGCAAAGGACTTCATGGCCTTGATTCCCATTCCGGCATAAGCGTCGCCGCCGTAGTCAACGTACATGAGTGCTGTCCTCGCGTGCTCGCTGTACATGCACGACGAATCCTCGGGGGCCCGCTGTCATTCGCTCCGATGATCCCGCGCGCACAGATCGCGCGCGGCGCGTCCCACCGTCCCGAGAGCCGTGCGAATTCGCGTCGCGTGGACCCGCGATCGATGAACCCCGGTTGTCAGGACATCGCGGCGGCGACGATCCAGGCAGGTGTCCGGCGGACAGTCCTCTGTCCCATGCTCGAGGCACCCAGGGAGTCAGGGACGCGGCGCGACGCCCGGTCGTCCTGCCATCGGGCCGGCGACGAGGAGCGCCGTCGACGACGACGACAGACGGAACGGGTCAGCGTTGGTCCGACGCACTGCGGCCGCGGGTTCCCGGTGGTCCAGAGGATCGGAAGCACTGTCAGTCGCGCGCGGTTCTCCTCGAGAGGCTCCGGTGTCGACTCGCCGGCCGAGGAACGGTTCCGGAGAGGAGCAGGTGAAACGATCCGCGAAGAAACTGGTCCGTGAGTCCGGGCCGGACGCGAGGGAGCACGAGGCCGAGAGGCGCGTGTTGCCGCGAGAGGAAGCCGGTCCCCGCGCGCGCCGTGTCCACCATGTGTTTGCTATCAATTCATAACCGCGACCCGCGGGCTATTTCCGAATACCTGCTTGCGCAACCGGCGCGGGCGGACGGAGCGGACGAGGAAAGGGGGGACGACGCGACTCGACGCGACACCGCGGCGGGTGTACCAGCGGGGCGGCAGGGTGAGACGGGGTGGTGGGGGGTGGGTGGCGTGGGGAGAGGAGAGGTGTTCACGCGGGTGTAATAACGCGGCCGAGCTCCGAAAATACGAGGACGCTTTGCTCCGGGACGCGCTCCGGGATACGCTCCAGTTTGTCCGAGACCGGAGAGCCGCTTTTGCCGCGGCGCGGTCCGGCGCGGCGCGGCTCGAATTTGTCGGATTCGAGGGATTCGAAGGATCTCTCGGTCGGTTGTTCGTGGTCGGGTGGCACTGGCACACACGCGTCTCCCGCACGCCGCTCTGCACGCACGTACTGCACACCAAGAGGAAAAACGTGAAACGGTCTTACGCGGCACACGCGGCTCGATCGAGAGAGAGACTTCTCGTTCGGCTCCTCGGCACGGCACGAGAGGAGCTCGCCGCGAGAGACACCGCACCGCCGGATTTTTCGGAGCGGATCGAGGGATCGGACGATCGAGCGAGAGAGAGAGTCGGCTTGCTTCTTCGGGCGAAGCGCCACCGTCGAGCACGTACGACCGCGTTCCGCAGGTAAGTGCGTACGCAAGGAGAGAGAGACGAAGGGCAGGAACCCGCGGGAACAAGAAGAGGTAGTCGCGAGGAGAGGTAGGAGCGGTAGTAGAGGAAGAGTTGCCGCTCTCTCGCGCTCTATCGCTCGCGAAACGAGCAGAAGAAGGAGGAGGAGGAGGAGGAGGAGGAGGAGGAGAAGGATAGGAGGATCGGCCGATCGCGTGGTGGAGGAAAAGAACAAGAGAGGAAGACGCGCGTCGCCGCCGAGAGGGGAGCCAGAGTTTGCTCGGGCCGGCGAGGTGGGGCACGCCCGGCGGAGGTGGACGCGCGCCTTATTTCTCGTCCTTCGTCAAGCTGAATCAACCAGATTCCCCGCGGTTCCCCCGTCCGCGTTCGCTCCGAATCTCCTCGGACAAAGATGCTCCCCCCTCCTCCCGAGGACTCCGTCGTCGCTTCCCGGGAACTCGCGCTCTCGAGATCACGGCCGCGGACTCGACCGCTCTTTCGGACTCGATTCCGAAAATCGAGAAACGCGCGAGAAAAAAACGGAGAAATCCGCGGACCGGCGGACACCGCCCGGAACACACCGACTCGAAGAAGACAAAGAGACCTCTCGGCCGAATCGCGCGAGGGTGAACGGAGCGGGCGCGGGGCGAGCAGGAAGAAGAGAGCGACCGTCTCTCCCGGATCCCCACCAACCGCGTTGCACGCTCGCCTAGCCTCGCTCCTCGCTTAGTTTTATGAATGAATACTCTCCCGTCGACGCGGCAAACTCACACTGGCGTCGGCACGCTGGCGCGCGACTCTCGTCTCTCTCTCCTTCCATGATCGGCCGGTCTCGCTCGCTCCGTCCTCTCCGCGCCGCTCCTCTACTCGCCGCTCCGCGCCGCGCCGCGTCGATCCGTCTTTCCTCGTTCCTCTTTCCTCGTTCGCGTCTCTATCGATCGCCGGCCGCTGTTCCCGTTCTCCGCTCGCCGATACGTCCGTCCTCTACGCTCGAGCTCGCGACGCTTCCCTCGCTCTTTATGCTCTTACGCTCCGCGGTACCGCGCGCATACGTCTGTCGTCGTCCAACCGCCGCCCCGGCCATTCATCTTGTTCGCTCGGCTACGAGGCTACGGGGCGTCGGAGAGTGCGACAGAGACCGAGATCTCTCCTCCGTGTCTCGCCGCCGCCGCCGTCCGCTTCCACCCGCTTCCACCCGCTCACGCGGGCCACGGTTGTGTGAGTACGAGGTCTCGCACGCACGCGCGCCACACGCGCGCAACCATAGCCCGCTCGCTCCTTCATTCGGTCCGCTCGAGGTTCATTCATGCCGCGCGTCTCAACCGGCTAACCTCCTCTCCCGTCTCTCTCGCCCCCCACTTTCTCTATTTTCGCCCCACCAGCCGGCGATTTTCCTCGGATCGTCGCTGACGTCGTCCCGCCGAAAAACACTGCGACCCCGGTGCCTCGATCGCGGTCTTTTCTTTCGCGTCCCGTTTCAGTTTCGACGGACGAGACCCCATGTAACGCGGGCATCGAGACGATCTCGTGGCACTTTCGTGTCATCGCGGCCTCTGCAGGGACGGTAAACTGAAATAAATGAGCGGAAGCGACGAGAAACTTGATCGAGAACGTGTCCGAATGCCCTGCGGCGGGATCGCTCCTTTCCCTCGGACATTAACATCTTGCGTCGCGGTGCCGACCCTTCGATATGAATGAATGGTTTGGTAGCGCAGTGTGACGTAAGTCGCAGGTTTGCTCGTTGCGAGAAACGCGGAGCGTTGGCTGTGCGCTGGGAACGTACGCGTTGTTTACTGACCGAATTTATTGTTGAGACAATTTCGTGTCACGTTATTCATAGTAACTCTGTCATTTGTTTTGCTTAACTTTTTCATATTTTGCCATGTAATACACGTGGTAAAAATAAAAAATCTAATAAACTTATATCCTATACCATGCAATCAAATAAAATAGATCAAATAAAACAACAAAAGAAAAGAAAGGAAAACAAAAGAAATTAAAAGAAAAGAAAGGGAAAGAAAAGAAAATAGAAGATAGAAAAAAAAATAGAAGACAATAAAAGAAAATTAAGGAAAATCAAGGAAAATCAAGGAAAATAAAATAAAATTGAAAGAAAATAAAGGAAAATATAGAAAAAGAAAAGAAAATAGAAGAAAATAAAGGAAAATAAATAAAAACAAAAGGAAATTAAAAGAAAATAAAGGAAAAGAGAGGAGAAGAAAATAAAATAAAATAAAAGAGAACAAAAGAGAATAAAAAGAATAAATTAAAGAAAAAAAATATATATATAGAATAGTATAAAATATAATAAATTAGACTCGAATAACTTATATATTGGCACATATAGATCGCGTTTTAAGAGACGTGTCAAAACTCCCGAAAATTTCACTTACGCCACTACGATTCTAACTCACTCGAGTGTGCGTCATCAATCTTTTACCGCTGATTAATCTGTAAAATAAATCTCGAGCTGCAAAGATCACGGGTTCCTCGGGTTCCTCTCTGGGAGACGTTCGAGACGCGAATAACGTTCTAACTGCGAAGAAAATCGCGAAGCAAAGGGTCGCAGAAGTACGACGGTTTCTACGGTTTTACGGAGGAGCGTGGATTCGAGAATAGGAGCAGTTTTATTAACGGCACGGGTCACGCTCGGGCGACGCGTACCTTTTCCAGCAGCGTGGCCAGCGGATTACGCAACGAACGTTATTTCGCGTCCCGGCGGACCGTTTTCCCAAGAGACCGGCCCGATAGAGATCGTTGGAAGAAGTTTCATTCAGGTTTCCGAGCGGAGCGCGCACGGAAGTGGCCGCGTAATATCACGCAGCCCCGTTTCAGCGGGAATAATCGACGAGAACACGTAGCATTCGGCGGAGAGGCAGCGAGACGTAATTACGTGCAACGCTCGAACGCAAACACTATTTAACAACGTCGGTAATTCCTGGTCTGTCCCTACTCTCCTCCGTCTCTCTCTCTCTCTCTCTCTCTCTCTCTTATTCTATCTATCTCGCTCTCTCTCTCTCTCCCTCTCTCTATCTCTCTGTTATTATATCTATCTGTCTATCTCGCTCTCTCTCTCTCTTTCTCTCTCTCCCCATCTCTCTCTCATTCTATCTATCTGTCTATCTCGCTCTCTCTCTCTCATTCTATCTATTTGACTATCTCGCTCTCTCTCTCTCTCTCTCCCTATCTCTCTCTCATTCTATCTATTTGGCTATCTCGCTCTCTCTCTCTCCCTATCTCTCTCTCATTCTATCTATCTGTCTATCTCGCTCTCTCTCTCTCTCTCTCTCTCTCATTCTACCTATCCGTCTATCTCGCTCTCTCTATCTCTCTCTGCTTCCTTCTCTTCCTCTCCCTGTCGCAGTTCCTCCCACTCCCTAGCTGGCGGCGTTGAAATGCGCCGGAGCCGAGGATGCTGCCGGCCGAGTGTGATTAATGTGGAACTTCTTGCTCCCAGGCAAGGCTAGAAATTTCTTACGGGACGCATTTCCGGCAGACCGGAGGACCATTCATAAACTCGCATCGATAGCGCCTGCTGGCTGCTTGGCAGCCTCTAAAGCAGCTTCCCGGCCATCTCCCGCGCCGAGGGACACGCGCGATCCGATCGCGATATCGATCCTCCGGCTACCGACCTATTCGCTGCGCGAAAATCGATCGCCAGATCGCTGCCAGACGGCTCAAGAATTTATCGAGCGCGCGCACGGATCGCGCTCCGCGGGCTACGAATTGGCTCCGACTTCGAACGGAGTTCGAGCTCGTTATTTTCATTCGTTTCGTTCATTTATTCGCGGGAGAAACCATTTGTGCCACGGGAGAAGGTAATACGAAGGTTAACGCGAAATAAAACATTATCGCTCGCGAGCATTGGAAAAAATGATTCTTTGCACGATACGGTGCAACGGATAGTTTTAGGCTTCCCAGAGATTGTTCTATCGTATTTGTTTTTTTTTTGTGTGCGCCGATTTAGCACGATTGTTCATTCTATTCACAATCGTACGACGGGACACCGGGTCCTTTTGGACCCAGTGTATAAATATTGTTCTATCAATATCTAGTTTCATTTAATAAAAACTTGCTCACGTTGTATTCAAAAATGTATAAAATGTGCCTTAAAACAATATTGGGAAGGAAGATTAACGAATAAAATATAATAATAAATGGTAATAATAACAATAAATGATCCACATCATACATACTCTGTTACATATTTTTCAAAAAGATCCGTCGTTCGAGTTTTCATCAAATATTGAGATTCGTACGTTGCGCGATGGTTCGCAGAATAAAATAGTGCGCGATTCCTGAAATATTCTGATTTCGCATACGAGAAGAACGTTCGCATAATTATTACCGAAGATGAAATACGACCTCGGATTGCTTTATGCACAATCAAAATATCGGCAATTCTCCTTCTATTAGGTGTGCGAAATTATTCGACCGAATGTGTGTAAGAAGCAGGTCTCGTTTAGGAACGGCGAGAGCAGCGTGGCGATCGAAGTTGAAACGTGGATGCAAAGACGCGTAAAATCTGCCGCATTTGCATAGATAAAGGACGATTTCGCCGGGTCGACGTCCGTGGAAAGTTTCCGCGAAGGAGGCGTGTCGTTATCGCGTAGACCATCCAATTAACGATCCGCAACGGTCTTCTCCCGCAAGAAAATGCGATCGAGCGGATTAAAAAGCGACCTCGCCGATCGAGGCAGGCCGACGATTATCGTCGCAATTACATTTTACTGCGTCCCACAAAGTTACGCTCGCATCCGAATCCACGGTTCGAAACTCCGGAGCATCGCGCGCGGTTTATTCTAACAACCGGTTGCACGGCGCTCGGATCGATAAATTAAACGGGAAGTTTGTCCGGGCTGAATCCTGCTTCCTAATCGCGGGCAACAGGTGCGACTCGCTCCGTCGACGATAAATTCTGTGGCTCCAACGGAGAAACGCCGCCCCGCGAGTCGCGTCTTTCCACTTCCGAGATATCGCCGCTTGTATTGAGTTGGCAACTAAGTAATTGCCGATTTCACAGTTGTAGATGTCTCTCACTCCCATTTCTATGATATCCGTAAATGTTATATTATAAAATTATTATTATTATTATTATTATTATTATATTATATATAATCATATATATAATATATAATATATAATCCGTCAAAATTGAAAGCCGTAGGTGCCAAATATTGGGTTGGCAACTAAGTCATTGCCGATTTCTCTCAGTTAAAATATTATTATAAAATTATTATTATTATTATTATTACAATATATAATCATATATATAATATATAATATATAATCCGCCAAAATTGAAAGCCGTAGGTGCCAAATATTGGGTTGGCAACTAAGTCATTGCCGATTTCAGTTAAAATATTATTATAAAATTATTATTATTATTATTATTACAATATATAATCATATATATAATATATAATACATAATCCGTAAAAATTGAAAGCCGTAGGTGCCAAATATTGCGTTGGCAACTAAGTAATTGCCAATTTCAGTTATAGATGTCTCTCACTCCCATTTCTATGATATCCGTAAATGTTATATTATAAAATTATTATTATTATTATTATTATTATTATTATGTTATTTTTTATTATCCGTGAATGTTAGCAACTGGACAAATTGAATGCAGCGGTCAAGGAAAAGCGACCAGAATTGGTCGATCGTAAAGGTGTCATTTTCCAGCAGGACAATGCTAGGCCGCACGCGTCTTTGTCCACTCGGCAAAAATTGATGGATATTGCTTGGGGATTGTTGTTACACCCACCATATAGCTCTGATCTCGCGCCATCGGATTACCACTTATTTCGATCCCTGGACAACTCCCTTCGTGGTAAAACTTTTAACGACGATGACGCTGTAAAATCTCACTTAACTCAGTTTTCGGCCGAAAAGGATCAGACTTTCTACGAGCGTGGAATTTTCAAGCTGCCAGAGAGACGGCAAAAGGTCATCGAACAAAATGGAAAATACATTACAGATTGAACTTCGTTCCAAGTAAAAACAAAATTTTTTATTTCATTGAACAAATCGGCAATTACTTAGTTGCCAACCCAATAGTTCTGAAACACGCTTCGTATTTTAGTGGCCATTTAAATTGCATCACTTCTTTTCAGTCTATAGAATCCGTTTTCGATCAATGCATTCACGTTTTCAAGTCGTTCGAAATCGTGACACACGGCCACAGAATTCGCGGCTCTGTGGAGAGCGTACGATAAGGTTTCCTCCACCACAAGTCGAGAATTTGGCCGGCGCAGTACGTCACAGCGTCGAGATATGAGCCGTTCATTTTGAAAGTGGCATAAGTCACTTTTTCAAAAAAATCGAGTTAATGGTAACACTAATTACAATTGAACAGTATCTTTTCATTTAAAAAAAAAAAAAAAAAAGTAGTGACTTATGCCACTTTCAAAATAAACGGCTCGTATACACGGCGGCTTATATGCTCGATTTGTCTCGTAGTTGCTCGACTTTTCCGACGGTGTATTATTAAACGAGCAGCGACAGGTTGAACTGATTTCTTTTATCTCCCGATCGAACTGGTTCTATGTTTACAGTATCGGCCGTGGGAACGAATTCGACCGCGATACAACTTTGCTACCCACGCGGAATTTCTTCGAGACCGATCGCGATACAGAAATCGCGATTAAAAACGAGCGGCTACTTGTCGCTCGACTTTGCAAATATCTAACGAAAACCACGAGCTCCGAGGGCCTGGCGTGTCTTGCACGGCCTCCGTTGGGCACGAAGCAGCCCTTCAGAGGTTTTGAAATTACCTGGTTCGTCTATATTCCCTCGTTACACACCTCGTCAACCCCTTTTCTTTCCTCCTTCTTCTAGGTTTCCTTAGATCTATCCTTATTTTCCACTATTGCTATTATTATTTCAGTTTTGAATTTTATTTTATTGTATTCATATTAATGTTCTTCTTGCTCCTTGCTCTCTCTTATTATCTTTATTTTTGTTTCTTCTGTATTTAATTTAATTTATTTTTATATGCGGTTAAAAATCCATTTTTATAATAAGGAAAAAACATATATTGTATTAAGACTGACAGAGAGGTTTAGGTAAATAATTTATGTTAACTCATTTTGCATTTGGGATATTGGCTGCGAATACAGCAATGTCTCCCTTACTGACGCTCAGATTGTCCACAAGAATGGACAATTTTGGAAGAGGAGATACGATTGTTCGAGCCTTGTGACTCGTTTTTTATGGTTATCGATTGTTAACAACTATAAAAACAAGCTACAAAGCTCGAATAATCGTATCTCCACTTCCCAAATTTTCCATTTTTGTGCACAATCTGAGCGTCAATTAGGGAGACATTACCGTATGTCCATTTTATCGCTGTTGCCATTGACAAGTTTAAAACGTTATGTTATAAATATTATATTAAAATATATCAAAATATTATATCAAAATATTGTATTCTAAAATAAATATTATATTCTCCTAACTCTTTTATAATTACTAAACTACGGATTTTATGAGTTTACACCAAAATGGAAAAGTTGCAATTTAAAATAGTAAAAACATAAAAAGAACCTAAAAATATTAACGCATTATTTTGAGTGCGTTAAAATGATTAAACTTTCTACTTAGTTTATACACCTTGCAACCGATGCGGACGATTCTTATTTTGCGGAAGAATCCGCAGTCTAACAATTGCACTCGCAAAATCGCGTTCACGTCGCCTGTGTTACAAAGGCTCGCCTCGCGTATGCGTACAAATAAATTATGTTTTATTGCAATTATAAAGTTCCCCGCGGAAATAGCCGCGGCGAGTTCTGGCGAGTTCCGGCGGGCTCCCCGAGAAGGCCGCGTGTAAGAGTACCTGGTCCGGAGCATGGCGCGGATATATTATTCGCCCGCGGACGACCGAGAACCCGGAAGGCAGCGCGCGAGAAAATCGTAACCGTCGATCAAGAGCCGTGGATATTAATAAAGGCGGAAGGACGAGGAGCGGGGAGGGAGTGGGAGCGAGAAAGAGCGGAAGAGAAGCAACAAGAAAGGAGCGACAGCTAGCCTGGCTGGCTTCTCTTTGGAGAAACATCGGGATTACCGGGAATAATAAGTCGAGAGGTGTGCGAACAGGGTAGAAACGACACCGGATGATAAAGGAGGACAAGGCGGAAGGTGCGAGAGATTCGCGGGAGGAACGTGGGCTTGGATAGGCAAACGAGAGAGGAGAGAGATAGGAAAGAGATGATAGAGAGAGAAGAGAAGAGACATAGTACAGAGAAGGGAGGTGATAGAGAGAAGAGAAGCGATTGGAGATGAAAGAGACAGAAGGGAGATGCTAGAGAAAAGAGAGATGATAAAGGGAAGAGAAAGACAGAAGGGAGATGATAGAGAGAAGAGATAACAGGGAGATAGAAAAGAGATGATAGAGAGAAAAGAGAAGAGTCATAGTAGGAGAGAACGGCGGTGATAGAGAGAAGAGAGGCGATTGGGAGATGAAAGAGACAGAAGGGAGATGCTAGAGAAAAGAGAGATGATAAAGGGAAGAGAAAGACAGAAGGGAGATGATAGAGAGAAGAGATAACAGAGAGATAGAAGAGAGATGATAGAGAGAAAAGAGAAGAGTCATAGTAGGAGAGAACGGCGGTGATAGAGAGAAGAGAAGCGATTGGGAGATGAAAGAGACAGAAGGGAGATGCTAGAGAAAAGAAAGATGATAAAGGGAAGAGAAAGACAGAAGGGAGATGATAAAAAGAAGAGATAAACAGGGAGATAGAAAAGAGATGATAGAGAGAAAAAAGAGAACAGGGGGGCAGAGGAGAGATGATAGAGAAGAAGAAAGTGGAGGGAGACAGAACGGAGATAGGGAGAGAAAAGGAAAGAGAAATCATAGAGATAAGAGAAACGGAATTGAGATGATAGAGAGACGAGAGCGGAGGAAGACAAAAGAGAGATCATAGAGAAAAGAGGGACAGAATTGAGGTGATGGAGAAAAGAGAGTGGAGAGGGGCAGAAGAGTGATGATAGAGAAAAGAGATGAAGAGAGAAGAGAGAACAGAGAGACAGAAGAGAGATGATAAAGAGAGGAGAGAAAAGAGAAATCGTAGAGAAAAGAGAAATAGAATTGAGATGATAGAGAGAAGAGAGAGATGATCATAGAGAAAAGAAGAACAGAATTGAGGTGATAGAGAAAAAAGAGTGGAGAGTGGCAAAAGAGAGATGATAGAGAAAGGAGAAAACAGAGAAACAGAAGAGAGATGATAGAGAGAGAAGAGGAAAGGAGAAATCATAGAGAAAAGAAGAACAGAATTGAGGTGATACAGAGAGAAACAGAAGAGAGATGATAGAGAGAGAAGAGGAAAGGAGAAATCATAGAGAAAAGAGAAACAGAATTAAGATGATAGAGAGAAGAGGGATGATAGAGTAAAGAGAAACAGAATTGAGATGATAGAGAGAAGAGAGATGATCATAGAGAAAAGAAGAACAGAATTGAGGTGATAGAGAAAAGAGAAACAGAATTGAGATGATAGAGAGAAGACAGATGATCATAGAGAAAAGAAGAACAGAATTGAGGTGATAGAGAAAAGAGAGTGGAGAGAGGCAAAAGAGAGACGTTAGAGAAAAGAGAGAACAGAGAAACAGAATTGAGATGATAGAGAGAGAAGAGGAAAAGAGGAAAAAAGAAATCATAGAGAAAAGAGAAACAGAATTGAGATGATAGAGAGAAGAGGAATGATAGAGAAAAGAGAAACAGAATTGAGATGATAGAGAGAAGAGAGACGATAGAGAGAGGACGATCGCGAGGAGGAAGGAAGCTTCGCGTGCCACCAGCCTTGTCCGGCCAACACCTATGGTGATCGAGAGAAAGGGGAAAGAAACAGAGAGACAGCATGAGAACGAGAGAGAGAGAGAGAGAGAGAGAAAGATTCTGTGCTCGGATGGAAGCGCTGATACAGAGCAGAAGCTGCTGCCGTTGCTGCCGCTCGGTGCTGTACGCCTCGCCGAAGGCTGGGCAGGTTTTTGCCCCGTTTTTTACGCCGTTTATTATAACTAGGAAGCTGCTGTCGGACAAGATACGCTCGGCTCCGCTCGCCCCACGATCCCTCGCAACAGTTATTCCAGATTTTCGGCGGGCTACCCGTCCAGGTGTTCCTCCAGCATCTCGCGACCCTCGCAATGAACATCGTCCGAGTATGGTTGCTCGTCTAGCTCAACGAAGTCGATGTTCGGAGATGGCACTTGACGCCTCGTTGATACGTTTCTGCCATTTTCAAGGACATCTGCCTATTGCCTTTAATTTAATTTAATTTATTTACATGTACTCTCTCTCTCTTTCTCTTCCTCTCTTTCTTGTTAAGTACCTAACCCATTTTTACAATGCAGAACGAAATCATGTCATATTAAGACCGATAGAGAATCAGCGAATCAGGAGATTAGGTGGTGAGCTGTCTATGTCTATTTTTACAATGCAGAACGAAATCATGGCATATTAAGACCGATAGAGAATCAGCGAATCAGGAGATTAGGTGAGCTGTCTGTGTCTATTTTTACAATGCAGAACGAAATCATGGCATATTAAGACCGATAGAGAATCAGCGAATCAGGAGATTAGGTGAGCTGTCTATGCAGGCCTAATAAGCAGAATTTGCATTCTCTTCGTTTAGAAAGCGAGTCTACAATCTATGAGCGACTTTGTACTTCAGTATCGATTTTATTATTTTGTACGATTGTGCAACTTGTAATTGCATTACATTTCCTTCTACTCCTGTAAACTTCGTTCTTTATCGCAGCAGAACGGATGTCTTTCTACGCTGTGCACCTAATGGGTTCTTTGCTCGTACAATGAATAAATAATTTACCCAAGCTTGTAACCAATACGGGCGTCCGTTATTTCGCGTTGGAAGTTTATTCAAGTTTACTTTTCTTTAAGTTTATGTTTATTTTGTTTCAAGCTTATACTTGGTTCCCAAGTTTTTAGTCGCTTCAAAGATATATTTTATATATCTTTTATATCTGTTTACAGATACAAATTTCGTACTAATTGTGTACGATGGAACGAGCAAGCAGATTCGATTGAATGAAATTAAATCTTAAAAAACATAAGTAAATAAATAAATAAATAAATAAATGGTCTCTAGAAGAGCGAATACGATCGCTTCAACATCGAGAAACGAACGGGACATCGAACGACGTCCCGAATCGATATGGTAAAACGGATGCGGCGATTGAGGATGTTCATTCGACGGGATGCTATCGAGGCGGTGAGTTTAACGCAGGATGAAGTCGGTGCTCGAGGATTCGCAATTGATTCGCATAGGTGGCGGCCGACGCGTTCTCCTCGTTGGTCTGTTTCTGGCGTTTTCGCGGGGGGAAATAGGTAATAATTCTAGGGGGGGAGGGAATGGAAGCCAAAAAGAGGACGCTAAGAGAAGGAAACGAGGAGGAACGACGGAAGACGCCTCCTAGCGAGAACAGCTATCGCGTTACGAACCCGTGAAAAAAGGGAGACGAGTGTTTGAAAGAGGCGCGCGACCGTGAGCGGAGCGTGTAGTTAACGGAGGCGGGATGGATAGCGTGAGAACGCATAAACTTATAAGGCACGAAAGAGAGACCGAGGACGACGGGAGGATACGGAGGCAAAGGAGGCGAACGGAGCAATGGGAGACGGAGGAGGGTGGAGAGGAGGGAGAGGCGGGCTGGCCGGCTCCTTTCCTCGCCGGTGGAAACTGCTCCTTAGGAGAGCCGTAGGATAGCCTATCCGTAACACGTCGCTTCCTCTCCCGGGGAGCCTTTATACCTATCTTTTTCGCTCATTTACCTCGCGTTTTTGGTTTTGCTCATTTTCTACCCGCGATCGGCCTTTTCCCGAAGAGCTGCCAGCTGCCTCGCCGGGAACAGAAGTCATTTCGGAATTTTAGAGCATCTCCGCAACCGGGAATCGAACGGCCTTCCTCTCGATCTTTTGCACGGGTATCTTCGCGAGAAAGCATTGTTGCACTCTTCGTTGTCAACAGCGATCGCTGATCTGCCGATTCTTTTTAACCGTCGTCACTCCAACCGACGGTAATGCTGACCGAGCTTAACCCTTTGCGATTCGATATCGTCCGCACGGCTAAATTATTAATCGTTTGCACTCGAGCGGCGACTCCGACGCTAAAAATTGTTGCGCTATTTTCACAAGACTTTTTATCGCGTTATTAAATTTGTCCGTATTCGATAAATCGTCGAATTTGTATCAAGTGAAGACAATCGCAAGAAATGGAGATACATGCTGTGGGTTGAAAGAAATTTCTTCATTTTGGAGTTAAAGGAGCCTCGAGTGCAAAGGGTTAACCCATTGAGCTCGAAGTAACTTTAACTGGAAATCCAAAATATAAATATATAGTAATAATAATATAACACGGCGCGTTTTATGCATGTGAAATCGAGTATTGTGACTCGTTTTAATAGTTATTAAACTGTGACACTTTTAATAGTTCTTCAAATATAAGCGAATACGATGATGCAGAAATTATTTTCGGAGCTGCTGTAACAATTTTTGTGGTGCCTTCGGGTCACGCCATTCGAGTGAAATCTTTTACAATTCTAATATAATTTCACAGCAGCATAATGTTTCTTTTCTATTTCAATTCTACTTTTGGTATACTATGATAAAATATGCATGTACGTATTAGCATACATTGGTGGGAATATCAGAAAAACCTTCGGAGCGCAAAGGGTTAAGCCAGCATTGCAGCGTTCCATAAAATTGCTGAAGTGATAAGGGTTAAGGTCGAACTAATTAACCTACTCTTTTACGTGCTAGCGATTTGTAAGCGTTAATATAATACCTCTCTCTTCAACTACAGCTATATTCTTATAAACTTCGGCGCTATTACCATTTTGACCAATAATGTCTGCGAAGCAATCGATCTATTCGACGATTCATTAGATCGCACCTGTGCAATAATCTATGTGAACTAACGGGCTCTCCGCGCGGTTCGCGGATAAAATAAATAAAGCCGTGAATTTGCATGAATTTTCGAAGTCCGCAGAGAGGGATCGGAAGCCACGGTGAAACGGGGAACGCTCCGGGACTGGTTTCTAGAAGCGGAAACGGAACGAGCTGTGTAATTTCGAGGCCGGGCTCGGTTACGGTCGAGTCCGGACCGTCCGATTAATTAAAAGAAGGAGCCACGGACAAAAGCGGGGCTGGTTCGTCAGCCAGAAAGTTCGGCCCGGCCAGAAATCACGGTCCCCACGAAATCGTGCAGAAAACCGGAGCGGAAGCATTAACGAGAAGAAGTCACGGTTACGTGGCCGTGGGCCATGCGCTCTCGCGCTCGGGGTTACCGGAAGTCGAGTGACCGTAGCGGGGCAGGTGAGCTGCTCGATCCCTCGATCCTCCTCCCATGTCTCTCTCTCTCTCTCTCTCTCTCTCTCTCATTCTCTCATTCCATCTCTTTCCCTCTCTCTTACTCTCTCTTTCCCTCAATCCTCCTCCCATGTCTCTCTCTCTCTCTCTCTTCCTTCTGTCTCTCTCTTTCCCTCTCTCTTTCTCTCTCTCTTTTTCTCTTTCTTCTCTCTCTCTTTCTCTCTCTTTTTCTCTCTCTCTTTCCCTCTCTCTCTTCTCTCTCTTTCTCTCTCTCTCTTTCCCTCTCTTTCCCTCTCTCTTTCTCTCTCTCTCTTTCCCTCTCTCTTCTTCTCTCACTCTTCTCTCTCTTCCCTCTCTCTTCCCTCTCTCTTTCCCTCTCTCTCTTTCTCTCTCTCTCTCTCTCTTTCCCTCTCTCTCTCTCTCTCCCTCCTGTCCACTGGTTGTGTGCGCGCTGCGAAAGAAAGAAAAATGGAAGGAGAGCCCGTAAAGGAAGTGACGTCGCACCGCGAGCGAGCGAGCAGGCGAGCAAAGCGAGCGAGAAGCGAGACTCGTTCACGCTGCGACGGGAGAAGGTGGTGTGGTGCGCGCTCCACCTTCTATCACCTAGGAAAACAGGGCATAACTCTTTCCTGTGCCGCCGCTTCTCGCGTCCGACAATGGAGACTGCAGGCGGATCGATGGGATCCAGGCGAACCCGCCACCGTGCTCCACTTCGATCGAGATTTTACCGCAATATCGATCTATCCGCGCGCCGGCTTTCCCAATGGGCCATGTTGGGGATCCAATCGTGTGTACCCCGGCCAAATGCACGCGTATCTAAGAGGCCGCTGCGCGAGTGCAGCGACACGCATTTGCCTACGGAAAGATCCTCGATGCTCGGGCAAAGCGGACAGCCTCCTTCGCGGCCGCTTATCGGTCGCTGTTACGCTCTTTCGTATGTAGTCGTTACTTGGTGTAATTGGATATATTTTGTGGAAAATAGATTTATTTTCAAATTTATTTATTAAAGTAGAAAAGAAACGTTTGTAGAATCTGAGGATACTTTCGCATTGCTGTTAACTCGTTAGAACGATTATGAAGAGAAATAAATGTTTGCGTAGCTTTTGCACGTTCTAATTAACGAGGACAATTTTTATTTCGCATATAAATCTAGTTGTAACAGGCATGGTTATATTTTAATTAATTCACGGAATTGATTTATGGCCAGCTCAATTGTTTGTATAGAATTCTTGTTAGTGTAAATCAATTGGGCGATTGTAAATCAATCACCGAACTTTGTTTTCATACTTTCAGAATTTATATATAATATATAATTATTATAATAGTTATTTATATAATATTATTTACTACACCAAAGGGTCTGGGACCCGTATATGTAAATAAATTGTAAATACCGCTATACGATTATACCATTACAATTACACTGCGATTTTTGTGATTATAGAAATATAATAATAATTAATCGCGAAATAAAAATTGTCTGCGTCAATTGCAAGAAATAGAAACTTAGTAAAAAGTTCATTCCTTTTTTAACAATTTTATCAGATTGAAAACAATGCAACGGCATTTCTAAATTCTTCGTGTTCCTCTACTATTCGAAATTGAAACGTCTCGTTTCTACCATAAACGCATAAAATCCGCTGTCTAGTTATAACGAAGCACAGTAAATTCTCCCAAATTTTCCTTCAGCTTGTAAACAAAAATGGACCATTTGGGAATATTTAAAATTAATATTAATAATTTGGGAATATTCAAAATTAATATTAGTAATTTGGGAATATTTAAAATTAATATTAATAATTTGGGAATATTTAAAATTAATATTAATAATTTGGGAACATTTTAAATTAATATTAATAATTTAGGAATATTTAAAATTAATATTAATAATTTGGGAATATTTAAAATTAATAATTTAGGAATATTTAAAATTAATATTAATAATTTGGGAATATTTAAAATTAATATTAATAATTTGGGAATATTCAAAATTAATATTAATAATTTGGGAATATTTAAAATTAATATTAATAATTTGGGAATATTTAAAATTAATATTAATAATTTGGGAACATTTTAAATTAATATTAATAATTTAGGAATATTTAAAATTAATATTAATAATTTGGGAATATTTAAAATTAATATTAATAATTTGGGAATATTCAAAATTAATATTAATAATACTAATACTAAAAATACGCTACTCATTTTTATAGTCGCCGATAGTCAACGACTCTAAAAAACGAGACGCAAGGCTCGAATAATCGTATCTCCTCATTCCAAATTGTCCCTTTTCGTGCACAATCCGAGCGTCAATTAGGGAGAATTGACCGTATTCGGCGTACCACTGCACGTGCTAATCCGCACACATTCAGAATCGGACAGAGTCCACGATCGAGATATCTCCGGAAAGATCTCTTAGCCCGCGACGGCACAAGCGATCCCAGCGTAGTTTTCCGCGGGCGATTTTACTTATCGGCCAGGTGGCAAATTTGTTGGGAAAAAACGAAGTCGTTCCAGGTGGAAGAGCCCGGGGGCAGAGATCGCTTCGGGATTCTCGCGTAATCGCGGAACGCTCGCGAAACGGTCGCGCAACGTTCCGCGGGATCGCGGCGGGAGGTGTAACGCGTGAAATCACCGAAGGACGCTCGCGCTTTCTCGCGGAGACTCTTTCGGCGGGATTGTGCGAGGGACGGTCGCGCGAGCGCAGTCGAACGATTGTCCTAACGACAACGACAGTTTTCTCTCGCAACTCAGCCGATTATTGCGGCACATCGGAACGCGGTTCGTTGCGTGAAAGTCCACCGTCCGTCCGTCCGTCCGTCCGCTCGTTTGCCCGTGCTCGCGAGAGAGAATACAAACGCGAGCTGGAGAACGCGAGAGAGAATACAAGAGAGAGAGAGAGAGAGAGAGAGAGAGAGAGAGAGAGCGAACGAAAGAGAGAATACAAAAGCGAGCGAGAGAACGCGAGAGAGAACACGAGAGAGAATACAAGAGAGAGCGAGGGAACGCGAGAGAGAATATAAGAGAGAGAGAGAGAGAGAGAATATAAGAGAGAGCGAGAGAACGCAAGAGAGAATACAAGAGAGAGAGAGAGAGAGAGAGAACGCTGGAGAGAATACAAGAGAGAGCGAGAGGACGCGAGAGAGAATACAAGAGAGAGACAGAGAGGGCGAGAGAACACGAGAGAATATAAGAGAGAGAGCGAGAGAGAGTGTGAGAGAACGCGAGAGAGAACGCCGGAGAGAATAGAAGAGAGAACGAGAGAACGCGAGAGAGAATACGAGAGAGAGAGAGAACACGAGAGAATATAAGAGAGAGAGCGGGAGAGACAGAGTGTGAGAGAACGCGAGAGAGAACGCCGGAGAGAATAGAAGAGAGAGCGAGAGAACGCGAGAGAGAATACGAGAGAGAGAGAGAGAGAAAGCACGAGAGAATATAAGAGAGAGAGCGGGAGAGAGAGAGTGTGAGAAAACGCGAGAGAGAAAGCCGAAGAGAATACAAGAGAGAGCGAAAGAACGCAAGAGAGAAGACAAGAGAGAGAGAGAGAGAGAGAGGGAGAGGGAGAGAGGGAACTCGGGAGAGAACGCGAGAGAGAACGAAAGAGAATGAGCGACCGAGAGGGAGAACTGCGCGAAGAGGAGTCGTGGAACGAGGGGGAGGAGAAGGCGGAGGAGGAAAGGGAGGAGGCCGAGGGAGAGGAAGGGAGAGAAGAGGCGACAGTTTCCGGTCTCCCTGAACACTCGTTCGCTCCGTGGCCTCTATCCTCGTGTGCTCGCCGCGAGCATTTGGCAAGCCACTTTTCCAATGCCCTTTCCGATCGACCGACACTCCGTGATTAGCCTGTCTCGACGCGCTCGCTGTCGCTGCGACTGTCGCGGCGCACTCGCAGAGACCGTGCTTCCGAATTCGCACGAAATTTATCGCCGGTCGAATCGTCCGACAAAAATGTGTCCGATCCTGCCGAACCGTTCGATCGACTCGTTCCGAACGAAAATAAAAACCCCACCAAAGAAACAATTTTTTTTTTCTTTAACCCTCGGAGAGACTGCGATTACCGGACCATTTTGTTCCGGCGCACTTAAATCATAATAACGTTTAATCGATTCATACGCGTTCGGGTGAAGATCGATTTTTACGATAAAAACGAAAGCATAATTTATTTTAATTGGCGGGGAATCAGCGAATCCGGTGAACTGTTTATTACGAACAGATTTGAATCTAGTCGAATTGTGGTTGTAAACATGTCGATCTTATCGCTGTTGTTCTTAATGAATGTGCTAGGTCATTAAATATGAAATGCATCGATTTCATAGGAGAATTATACGCAGAGTGACCTTAATGACCTAATATGTGTCCTGTAAAACGCGTCGATCGAACCAAATCTCGACGAGAGTACTGTTAGACAATGTTGGGCGATGTTAATGGTTTTTTAATTACAGTGATCGCTGTTTCACGGAGGCAATTTTTCGACATTTGGAAGAATTTTAAGAAAGACAATCGTTGCAATGGGATACGTCGATATTATTCGAAAATATATAAATTTTTCATTATTTTTATATAAATTGAAGATTCGTTCGATGAAAGCACAATTTCGTCTAGCGAAGAAGAATTTAACCCTAAAACCCCTTCTAAAATAACTTCTCTGACTTATAGTATTTCCATTTTATAACAAAGTGCATTTTATAACAATCTTTCTTAAATAATTGTTTTAATTATTTTTTTATAACATAATAATTGTTTAAATCTAAACTTTGTTGATATAAAAATTATCTTGGAACGTGATGTAACGATTTTAGCGGTGCCTCAGAGTCACCACTCGAGTGCAAAGGGTTAATTCTACAATTGACGATTTATGATACATTTATTATAAATTGAATTTAACGCGTGATTCATGTACGAGTGACACTAATTTTTAACTAGGTTTTTGACATTCGTTTCTATTGTAATATATTGAGCAAATTGAATGTTACTAGAATTTGTACAGTACAAAATAATCTACATTTCCTACGGTAAATTTTCACTTGTTAGTTTCAGCACCATTAATTAAATGGCTTCGATATTGTGTCAATTATTCAAAGGTAATATTCTGCACTCGACGTGTTAATTTGATATAATTTTAATTCACCTTATATATATATATTATTATTTTACAATCAATATATATATATATATTGTAATATATAATATATATTTGTATATATGTTTATAATATATAACATATATTTGTTTATAATATATATTTAATATATTTCTCTAATAGAAAAATGTCTTGCTGACCAACCGTTGATGAACATGGTACATATGCATAAACGAATAAGCATCTGCATTTGTTGCAATAAAGCTACAGGGACACGCGATAGACAATAAGCGTAAAAAGTGGGTTTTGTCCAGTTAGTGGCTCGAATCGCGCGGGGGCCGCAGGTAGAACGCCGCGCGATGAATAATGCACAGAAGCGGATTATCCTCGAAACGAGTTCTCCGCTTAACTCCCACGCGCTCCGACTACCTTGAGACAGGTGTTCTATGCGTGCACCCGATAACCGATAAAGCTCGTTGCTCCGGCTATCGCCGCGAATACGAGAAACGTGTCACGGGACGCTCCCACAGCGCGCTTCTTCGCGGTTCGACTTCGGTCACCGAGAGCTTCCGGTTCTCGAACCGATCGATTTCGCAAGGAGAGAACGCGAAGCAGAGAGCGAGAGAGAGAGAGAGAGCGAGAGCGAGAGAGAGAGAGAGAGAGAGGCAGAAGAGAATTACGCAGGATGATCTCGCGGGTTTCGAAAGCGGAAAAGGGCGACGAGCCTGGCCCCGCTAAATGCCACGAGCAATTAAACCATTCTGTCGATTAATTACCGCCGATTGGATTCGACGAATCCGCATGATTGATCGACTTTATCGGCGCGCGACAAACGAGTCGACGCTTTGTCCGTGTCCCAGGGATCTCTTCTCCGTTATCTCCCTTGTCGATCGTCGAAAGCGAGATCCGTCGATCGGACAATCGGACGATCCCGGTTGCACCTCCCTTCGTTTTTTGCAGCGGCGCGGAACGTCGCCGGCCGTCGTTTCCTAATCGAATCCGACGCGACTTTCGTGCGATCGTTGAGCAATCGCAAGCAACGCGAAAGGAAAAGCCATTCGTCGATCGTTCGCGCCGCGCTGTGGGACGGAAATCACCTAAAAGCGGCGAAAGACAATCTCTAACTGAAATCAGAGTATGTCCAGCTTCTCGATTCTTTACGACAAGAATTTATATACTGTGTGCGACGTCGCAATTTACGCTGTGTATCTTCGAATTAAATTCGCTGTATATATTATATTATTATTTTTTATTGTTATTATTATTGTTATTATTATATATTATGATATAATATATAATATAATATATATTATGTAATAATACATATTATAATATAATATAATATTATAATATATTATATATATTATATATATTATAATATATTATATATATTATATATATTATAATATATTATATATATTATATATATTATATGCCGTATCGAAACGATTATCCTGTTTGCATCAATTATAAAAAGAAATGATTCTCCCACTTTTTAAAATAATGTTCTGTACCTGCTCTATCATTCATTTCAAGGCGTAAGCATAATCTATTAAGTATGATACAGCTATATAAATATAATAAGTATTTATGTGACTTTTATTTTATATGATAAAAATAAAAGCTTTTATCTCGTAAAATTTATAAATTGGACAATCATTTCGATACGGAGGGAGTATTCTGAAATCTAAAGGGTATTTCATCCGTTTAATAAATAAATGAATAATAATAATAATCTGTAAACGAAGACGTAATTATAAAACACGCGTATTTAATGCACGAATACCGAAACAATTAAGAATTCATTAAAACTGAATAATGGTAAAACTTTCTTCATGTTAAAATTTAGATATAAATTGAGACATAATCTTAAGGCAATAAAAATTAACACATACACTTAAGGCAATAAAAATTCATACTATCGAACTAAACAAGAAACGGTTAATTAAATCAAGAAAACAGCAGCAAACGGTAAAGCTTATATCTCAGTCGTCTCGAGGTGGATTTCACTGAAACCATGTCACCGTGTCAATGATTAATAAAAACGACAATAGACGACAATAGATTAATAAAAACGACCACTTTTCATTTTAACGTCACTTACGGAGCGAGACATTTTTGTTCATTTATTTACCAGCTTGTCGCGTAAACGGGATGGACCCTTGGCTTCCAAAAAGTATAATAACAGCGTGTACACGGGTCAGAATTTATAAATAATAATAATAACAATATAACCGCGTTCGAGCGCCTTTTACCCTACAGTGCGCCGCCCACGCCAGCGCGCGGCAGGAAGATTCGTGATTACAAAAATTGTTCGACCTCCGGCCGAGGCCCATCGTTCTAATCCTTTTCATCCGATATATTTTTACGGTAAGGGTAGCAGTTCCCACGATACACCCGAAAATCTCGTCGTCGAGATCTCGATCGACGAATCTTGTAAATTAGTACGAGGAATCGACGGGCCAACAAGGCGGACGGCGCCGTCTCGTTTTAATTTCAGGACCGAAGTCGAGAGAACGAGGCAAGAAAAAGGAAGAGGCGAGACGAGAGTGCGCGAGCGAGCGAGCGAGCGAGAGAGAGAGAGAGAGAGAGAGAGAGAGAGAGAGAGAGAGAGAGCGAGGGAGAGAGAAGGGAGAGGGGGCACGTAGTAAGCGTAGTAAGACACGACCGGAAGTTCGAAAGGGGAAGCCCCTCGTGGAGGCCGGGGAACCGGAAACGGCCGAATGCTCGTCACGAGCTTCGCCGGCCGGCCCGAAGAAACCCAGCCAGAAAGAAAGAGCAGTCAACGAGAGCGAGAGAGAGAGAGCAAAAGTGAGAAAGAGCATCGGGGAGAGAGAGCAAAAGGGAGAGAAAGCATCGGAGAGAGAGAGAGAGAGAGAGAGAGAGAGAAACAGAGAAAGCAAAAGGAAGAAAAAGCATCGAAGAGAAAGAGAGAGAGAGAGAGAGAGAGAAATTAAAAGGTAGCAAAAGTATTAGAGAGACAGAGAGAAACACAGAGAGAGCAAAAGGGAGAAAAAGCATCGAAGAGACAGAGAGAGGGAGAGAGAAATTAAAAGGGAGCAAGAGCATTGTAGAGAAAGAGAGAAACACACAGAGAGCAAAAGGGAGAAAAAGCATCGAAGAGACAGAGAGAGGGAGAGAGAAATTAAAAGGGAGCAAGAGCATTGTAGCGAAAGAGAGAAACACACAGAGAGCAAAAGGGAGAAAAAGCATCGAAGAGAGAGGGAAAGAACGAGAAAGAGCATCGGAGAGAGAAAGAGAGAACGATAAAGAGCATCGCAGAGAGAAAGAGAGAGAGAGCATCGTAGAAAGAAAGGAAAAGAGAAAAAAAGGTAGTAAGAGCATCGGAGAGAGAGATCGAGAGCGGTCTCGGAGCGAGGCCCGAGGGAGAAAAACGAGCAAACGAGAAAACGAAAGGATTTTACGGGCAGAGGCTGCTAAACGAGCTGCGGATCAAAGGGCGGCGTATTAATTGATATTAATTGCTGCTCGGCCTCTCGGCTACGCTCGTCGAGCAGGACGAGCCTCTCTCTCTCTCTCTCTCTCTCTCTCTTTCTCTCTTGGTCTTCTGCTTTTCTGGAAAGATAATCATCCTCGACGGAAATAGCTCCTCCAGCGACCTACATAAGTACATTCGGTCCCCGCAAATCATTCCCGATTCACGGGCGATCGCGGGCCGCGAAGCTTGAATGGCCGTTCGGCAGGGGTCCGCCGACGAATCGCCGATAAATCGTCGAGGAGTCGCGCGTGTCCGGCTACACGAATACAGCCGTGTACGACACGATCAATTAACAATCCCTGGGGACACGGCGCCGCGGTCCCCATAAGAAAAAGAAAAACAAGCACAAAGAGGAAAACAACGACCGGGAGAAAGAGAAGGTGAAGGCGACGGCGAAGGAGGAGGAGGAGGAGAAAGTCCTGCACGCCTCCGAAATATGTAACCGACACTTCGGGAAGACGTTGTTGCTCGCGACGAAGCACTGCACTCGTGTACAGTGCACGGTGTGCACCAACACGCGAGCCGGTGTACGCACGTCGGTCGACAAAAGCCCGACGAGAGAACACCATCGTGCGGCCGACACGGTGGGAGTATGTCCAAGAATGAGTAATACGGAGAGAACAGAGAGAGAGAGAGAGAGAGAAAGGGGGGTATAGAGGGGGGACACAAAGGGCCCGGGGCCGAGGGAGAAGGAGCACTAATGAATGACTACAAAAGGAACAGGTACGGAAAGAGAGAAAGAGGGAGGGAGAGAGTTCGAGAGAGAGAGAGACGGAAGCAGTGAATGAACGCCGGGGAGAGAGAGACCACGGGCTCTCGCCACGGGAGAGACAGAGAGACGGAGAGAGAGAGAGGGAAGCCGACGGTAGCACGCACGCCAAGGGGATAAGGGACGTCACACGAGGGTGAGCCAGCACGGAGAGGAGAGTTATTTTGGTGCGTGTATCGAAATCAGAATGCAACAAGTGACACATGCGTGCCTCTACTGCCGTGGCCAGAAACATTGCTTAAATCTCCAGGCCGGTTCCCCTGCGCCCTACGCCCCGTGCAGCGAACATACGCTTCTAACTTTAGATCCGCCATCGGGAACTTGACAGACCCGGCCTCCGCTTTGACACGCTTCCCTTTTCTTTTCCCATCCCTTTCCATTCCTTTACGTCGTCGCTAACGAGATTTCCGAGAACCGCCGCGCGGCCCGTCGCCCAGCGAACGCTCGATCGCGATCCACGCTGGATCGCCGGCGTTCATCGCGGAAAGATCGACGGCTCGCATTCGATTCAGCGCCGTTCGTCGTTCTCCGGTTCCAGCTAAAATGTCTACTGCGGTGATAGAAAGTGATGGTGCGACGTGGAGAAGTTCGGGAGAAAGGCAAGCATTCTTAAAACCGCCGGTCAAACGACCGGTTTCGCATTTTTGATTTCATAATTATCGAAGTCGTGAAATTGTTGAATATATAATATAATAATATAAATAAGTATAGTATAATATATGTATAATATAGTATGTATAGTATAGTATAGTATAGTATAGTATAGTATAATATGTATATATAATATATATATATATATATATATATATATATATATATATATATATATATATATAGTATATATAGTATAATATAGTATAATATAATAATATATAATATAATAATATATAATATATAATATATATAAGTAGAATAAATAATATATATATAAGTCGTTTAAAATTGTTGAATATATTTTTTTAGTCGGGCACGCGCTATTGTAAAAATTGCAGAAAAATTTGGATTAACTTTATCTTGTAATTATCACGAGGCAATTATTGTTGGGTTGCTTTTAGACCTTGGTGGTCTAAATATTAATTCGTCGAGAGACGCTACTGGGTAAAATTGACCACAGAAGTCATCGAGTGAAATTAACAGTAGATTTACGGATCACTAAAGCAACGGTAAGACACTTATTCTGATTTTCAACGTTCTTCTTAGTATTATTAGTTAATAATATTAATAGTAATTTCAGTTTTATAGAAGTTTCATTATAATTTCAATAAATTTTATTGAAGGTTTTTAAATTTTTGGACTAATTTTAAATTCGACTTAATTTGAAAATATTTAAATGTTATTATATTTATATTGAAATGAATAGATTCAACATTTTATAATGATTTATAGATTAGAG
Organism: Megalopta genalis; assembly: GCF_051020955.1. Lineage (NCBI taxonomy): Eukaryota > Metazoa > Arthropoda > Insecta > Hymenoptera > Halictidae > Megalopta > Megalopta genalis. Next base: position 12,374,545 of record NC_135022.1, read on the forward strand.
TTTACCTAGAATTAGATCGACGCGCGTTCTTTTCAGGTTCGTAAACTCGAAGGCGTGGAGAATCGCCGAGGATGCAGACCGAATAATCGATTCGCCGGCGGGGTTCCGCGAAGAATTTCGGATCGTGGTGTTACCGAGCCGCGATTGGAACTCGGCGAAAGGATAAAATGAACGCGAGGGAGGATGATCGATTGCCGTGGAGGTGTTCCCCGTCCCGAAAGCCGATGTTCCACGAAGTGGAGGCACAGTTAGCGTGAACGAGGCATTCGTATGCAGCGTGCCGGCCGTGTAGACGCATAGGCGATCGTGCCTCGCCTGGCCGGTTCGTCCCGTTCATTCACTAACCCGCTTCGTACTCCAGTACATTATTGTTAGACAACTGCCCGTTTCCGGCGCTATCGCTTCTACGTGTTTGTCATATTTTCGTCGGCCATTATGGACGGCCGCCGCGAACGGAACGCGTCTCTCTCTCTCTCTCCTCTCCTCCGGTCTTTCCTACGTTCTCGCGAATTTTCGAAACCGCGACGAACGGTCGCGTCGCTCGATGCCGGTCGATCGAGCTCTGCTCTCTGCGAAATGGGCACGATTTAACGATTTTAATTTTCGAATTTAATTTTCCCCTCTCAATTTTCATTGGAAGAAAAATTCGGTCTTCCACGAAGCGACGTAATTTCAAATTATTTGAAATTATTCTTTATTATTATATTAAATTATAATAAAATTATATATATATATTATTATATCAACATATTTCAATTTATTCGTCGAGTCCTGCAGAATAAAAATGTTATGTTAATATGGATCTGAAAATGTTATATTAATATGGACCTGAAAATGTTATATTAATATAGATCCGAAAATTGTATAATTAGATATAATTGAACAATCCTTAAGAAGTCTGAAACTGTACGTTGCAACATATTGTACAGTAATTATTTTGTCTAACCCTTGTACCTAAGCGATAATATATTTCTTTAACATCTTTTGGTAATAAAGATTTTTTCCTGTGAATAAATGAATAAATGAATAAATAAATATTTATCACTTCGGCTGCATCGTCACCCATCTGTGGTCGATAGAATTATTTGCTCAGATTTGAAAATTAGTTTATCCGCTAATCTATTAAATCTTGTTAATTTTATTAGGATCAGGATACTGTAAAAATAACTACTCGACTGTGCAATTATAATATGATTCAATAAAGCACAATTTAATTTTAACAACTTTTTTCAGGCTTTTAGCATGGCAGTCAAAGTGTTAATTAGTATAGTCGGTGTAAAGTTGGTGCGACGAGTTTAACGTTAAATTTACGGATCACTAAAAGCAATCGTTTTCTATTAGTTCGTAGCAATAAGACATTTATTCCGATTTGGAACTATTTTTATTGCAACATTTGCCGCAAGTAACGCGTTGAATAAATAAGTTATAAATGTTTGATTACATTTAATAAAATAAATGTACAATCTGAATAATCGGGAAAAAAAACCCGTCACTTCAAAATCGGTTTCAATAATTAACCATTATTAACTGCCTAAGAATACAAGTCGAGAAAATAGGAAACCATTCTCGAAGCTCGAGCTACTTTCTACTTGGGGTCCGATCGGCCCCGCGTTTAATTCATCCTGGAATCGGAATCGGAATCGGAAACGCGGGGACCCCGGTTTTCGCAATCCACGAAGCTCGACATTACGATGTCGATCTCACACCTGAGCAGGAGAGCGTGCCTTTCGTGTCGCGCGGTAACAGATCGTTTCCGGCGCGCGCGGAGCCTCCACGCCGGAAGAATTATTCAATGGCGTACTCGCTAACTGCGACTACTCGATAGATCGCTGTGCGCCGATACCGGCCGCCGAGCCGAGCGCTGCCGAGCGGCGCCGAGCGACGCCGAGCGACGCCGAGACGACCTAACGGAACGAAACCGCCAGCCGAAAAACTCCGATGCAAATGAAATCGCGAGGAATGCCCGACGATCATGTAATCTCTAATTTTCGTTTACTATTCGTATGCTATTTTCGTTTCTATTTAAACCTCCTTTGCCCACTGGCCCATGGAGACTTTCGAATGTCCGAAACGAATTCTATTCGATGATTTATTTTTCGTTATTTGGGTAAGTGTAACTGTTTGAATCGCTGCTTTTTGCGGCGAAACAGCACATATTGCTTCCTGCTGGTTGTTTACAGAGCGTAGAGATGATTCTCTCTCTTTAGGAAAAACGCTCCTTATTTTTCTGCAAATGTTCGCTGTACAAGTTTATTTTCTTTTTTCGAATTATTTGTGTTCGTTTACGTTTTGACTTTTCTTATTTTCTTTCAGCTTAACGGTGAAAAACGATAAAGAGCGGGTTATTGTTATTGAATTGCACGAGGGAAGAATGAAGAACGCCGATATTATTGTGACTAGATTACAGATTTCACGCATTTATGACAAGAATGACATTTATGAAAGATTAGAAACGTTTAATAGTGTCGATATACTACTTTCGACCGGTTAAAATTATTAAACAAACAATGAAATTTCTAAGGTGATTCTGTATCTTGCAACAGATGCAAGAAATTTTTGTTTGGCATGAAGATCCGCAGTCTAGTTATGACTGTACAAAAAATTATGACTGTACAAAAAATCTCCGATTAATCGTTCAAGTCGACGAATGAGTTACAATTAGCTTTACAAAATTCGTGGAATGAAATTAGAGTAACCGAGTGTGCGACAATTGTAAATAATTTTCGAAAAGGCCTTCGAAATTGCATTGAAGCCAAAGGGTTAACATTTTAACGCTCAGTGTAAATTTTATTGCATAGTTTTGTGATTAATACGTTTATTGAAATATGTAGAATACTTTGGTAAAATATATAGAATAGTTTGATAAAATATATAGAAATAGTTTGGTAAAATATATAAAATATTAGAAATATATAGAATATTAAATTGAAGCGTCATTATTTCCAGAGCAGCTTAGAAATATATAATAGCATTATATATATATATATAAATAAATAATAATATATATAAATAAATAATAAAATTCTTATAAACTGCTATATATATATAGCGTCATTATTTCCAGAGCAGCTTAGAAATATATAATAGCAAGAATTTTCTCCGTACCTTGCAATTTTTCACAACAAATCCCTCTACGTAGAATCAGAACCTCTTTCGTCGAAGAAAATTTCTATGAACGAATCTTCTGCCATACGTTCGCGCGATAGATTTTGGAGCCTATCAAGCAAATTCCCGATAAGATAGCAGCCACACAGTGGACTAAATACACTGCTCGAAAGAGTTACAGCACCGAAAAATTTTGGACAAAAATTGGCCAACTTCCAGGATGTGTTGACGAGATTATTTTGAAGGTTTACTCTCTTAAAGTTTATCTTTAAATTAAAGGGAGGAGGATGAAACTTCGTTCGGCCGCAAATAGCATCTCCGAAAGAAATTGTCCTTAGTCAGTGCATTTCGTCGAACTTGGCTACTTTGAATACGACAAACAAGACCTCGAATTTAAAGGATTACAGTGGCGTGGGCGCGCCAAACTAGAAATCCAGAAACATTATTTTAAATCAGAGCTTTCAAGCTTCGATTTAAAAGGAAAGTCATCGTCCTACAATGATTTCTCGCGTAATTATCGTCGGTCCAATTCGGCCGATTTACATCGGAAATTTCTTTACGCTGCGACCTTTTTTAGCTTAATCGACCTCTACGTCGATTCACGCGACTTCGATGCTCCAAGGTCTCTCAAAGGGTTAAATTGACAACGATCGCGGCGAGTATCTCGTGGTCGATCGACGCGAAACTTTCGTCCGGCGTTCATTAAATTCTCGTTGACCTGTAATCATCGAAGAGGTGAACGCCGCTGGTCTCGGTATCGTACGAATTCGAGGAACGGTTGCACAACGGTTGCATATACCGGGGATGGAAATAGAGTGTTGTCTAATTTCGGTTTCTCCGAAGATGACTATAAAAGCGCCGGGATTTGCATAAGCTTCCGCAGTCTGCCGGCCGGTGATGCATATCGGTAGCATCGTCTCGCGGTCTCGCCGATCTCGGATCTGGCGTGCGAGACTCGAGCGAGGATCGAGCGAAGATCGATCGGGTCTCGCGGAGGGTCTCGAAATGTTCCGGAAGGGTGAGTGCTCCGTTTCCGTGGCGGATTGAGGGTCGCACTGAAGTCTAAAGTCTGAGGCGTCGTGCACGGCAACCTGAACACGCGTGTCCCTCCTCGGCGAGCACAGTCCGAAGGACTCTCTCTCTCTCTCTCTCTCTCTCTCGCTCTCTGTCTCTCTCGCTCTCTCTCCTGCTCTCTTCTCCCCGGGTGAAGAAGAAACGTGGTCACAGAACACAACAAGGTGGAGGCAGGAGGCGGTGAACAACCACGAGGAGGACGAGGCGGAGGAGGAGCGGGAGACGGGGGGGAGAGGCAGGGAACGAGGAGGGAGTTCGCAGAGTTCTGGCTGGGTGAGCACACGTCCGGTCATTATCGGAGCTTATCTACATGAGCACACCTCAAACGTACCCAACCAGACCCGACCGTTCGCTCGCGTACGTACCGAGAGGCTCGCGCGTTACCATTGTGCCCGTGTTTAGAAACCGCGTCTCTGTCTCCTCTTTCTGGCCCCGGCGAAAAATTACGCTTTTCTCCTTTACCTGGTCCCGAATGTCTGCGCCTCGATCGAGCCACGAGCACGCCGCGCCGATTATCGAAGTTCGTCCAAGGATCACTTACCTGGAACAGAAAGAATATGATTTCGTTAGAACAGCCGGTGAACGTTCACACAGTTTAACCCTTTGCACTCGAGCGGTGACTCCGAGGCACCACGAAAATTATTACATCACGTTCGAAAATAATATTTATATTATCGAAGCGCAGATGTAAAAAGATCGTTGAAAGTCTAACTGTTGTATGAGTCACGAGACTCGATTTCATATGCATGAAATACACTTTGTCATGTAAAATGGAAATACTATAAGTCGGAAAAGTTAATTTAGATTTACAGTTAAAATCGCTTCGAGTGCAAAGGGTTGATTATGCGCGCTGGAGATCTACGCGCTCGACGCTTCGAAATATTCGACGTCCCGAATATTTCGAAAAATTACGGCCACCGAAATTATAGCGTTCTCGGTGTTACGGTCGGGGTGATTTTCTTTGAAGTGGAAGGTGATTCGCTTGGTACCGTGCGTCGGAAGTTTCGTCCAACTTTTTATCAGGCCAATAAATTTCAATACTCGTAGCATGACGATAGTACTAATTTATTTTATTTACTTAATTGACGGGAGAACGTTTTAACATTACAAGCATAATTACGAATGTTGTGTACGACGAAGATCGTTTCGTTGATAATATTCGAACGAAACAATTAGTACTGATACGAGAATTAGATAACAAAGACGATAGTGATACGAGTAACGTTGACAGTAATATTAACAATAGTAATTACATAATATCATATAATATAATAGACAGAGTGTCTAAAAATGAATATTTAAAAAATAACGAAAGAAGTTGAGAGAATGGCAACGGCGATTGGCATCGACGAGACCTTTGTGCAAAATAAAAAAAGTTGTTCACCAATTGCATAAAACAAGAACTGAATAACAAATGTATTTTTTCGTTTAACCTATTAACTGTCAAATTTTTTTATTTTTTTAATTTTTGACGGGAGAAGTTATATATATGCACAAGAAGTTGTGTAACGATATAATTATACTCAAATTATGTTTCGTTGTTAAAATATTTTACATTTTTTAAAAAGTCCCAAATAGGAATCGTGGCAGTTAATGGGTTAATAATCTCAATTGATAATAACGTAACAGTACTCTGAAATTCTTCTAATCATTAATCCGTATTTACTAATATAGATAATTATACAGAGTGTCCCAGGTTTTAATGTTCAAACGTTGTCAGTGTATTCTATGGCACGAAGTAAGAAAAAAATGTTATATAAACATAGGTCATATAGAGCTTTATTAAGAATCTATAACAAAAATTCAGAATAGGAATAGTAATCAACTTGCTGTTACCGCGAGCATTGGCTTGAATAGATCAGCGCATGCCGTGTGTTTATGTAAGCTGTGTTTATTAATACATTTCAAAATGTCTACCGTTGTTGACAAATACATGATTGACATCGATCGAAGATCGAATTTCGTTTCTATCCTCTTTCATTTCATTGAACGAATTTTTGTTATAACTTCTTAATAAAGCTCTATACGACCTAACTTTACATAACATTTTTGTCTTACTCTGTGCCATAGAATATACCGACAAAGTTTCAACATTAACACGTTCCGTGCCGAGCTTTTTTTACTCGAATCTTCACACTTTGATATTTTACTAAAACTTGATGTATTACGTGCAATTATTAATTCTCGTACACATAACAACGTAACAAAAACTTATCAACGCCCATTCTTGCGGTGGAAATTGATTCTTCGGTTCTAAATTTCTTGTAAACAATTTGTTCGGTTCACTAAGTAAACATGCAAGCGTGTACCATCGATGGTACACGTGGCACGGAACGTGTTAATAAAGCTCTATATGACCTATCTTTACATAACATTTTTTTCTTACTCTGTGCCATAGAATATACCGACAAAGTTTCAACATTAAAACCTGGGACACCATTATAATTATATACAAAAATATCCTACTGGATATTATTATATTACATTATTACTATATCTAAGCAATTAGGTCGCGCTGCGTTCGTTCCAAAGGATCGAACGAGATATCACGGCGTGAACGGTCTAGACCCGCTTTCGAGGCGCTTCCGCTCGGTTTCGGAATAATATTTCAGGTGCGACTCGCCGCGAGAGGTTCGAAGAATGGCGCCGGCCCCCGGCTGGACAAAAGAGAGGATGCAAGGTCTAATTTCGGCGAGGGCCGCGGGTTTCGTCATCGCGACGGGTTACGTTAGCGGAGTGTCCGCGCGAGCAAGTGGAACGACGACGGACCGTTTTCGAGGCACAGAGGCACAGAGGTCAGCGACGACCTGCGCGAAGAGGGCAGCAGCGAGAGGTGGAAGCACGCTTCGGTGCTCCCGGCGTAGCGACGAGTCGAGTCGAGTCGAGTCGCGTCGAGTCGAATCGAGCCGAGAGACGACCTCGGCGACTCCTCTGCCCGAGGTCTGGACAGAGGTCCGATTAAATGGTAGATTTCGGTGTCTCGACTGTCGACGATCACCCTTCCGACGCTTATTACAAAGGGCTGGCCGAAACCCACCTCCCATTTAATCGGTTCACTTTGCTATTTGGAGAGATACTCTGCTCGCACCCGGAACGGATCTCCTGTTCCGATCGCGGGACTTAATTGCGCCTTGGCGACTATGACGCGTCGCGGTTCTACTACGAGCATCGCTTTATACTGTTCTTGTTTGGGATTACTGTGGCCAGGGATTGGACGAGAAACGGGACACCTGGTATATCGAGAGGAGCTGCTTCAATATTTCGCGGAGACACCATCGGTGTTTCGTTGATGCGCGTTCTTATGAGAACGCAATCGATCGAGTCACGGATACGCGTTTGGTGGGTGATCGCAATCTACACGGTTTTATAGTATTATTACTGTTGGCTATGATAATTATCCTACGGTTGGTAACGACTGCACGCCACGCAGTGGCCGGTTTCTACAAAAAGAAAATTATATATTATATATTATATATATATATATATATATATATATATATATATATATATATATATATATATTATATAATTATAATAATATTTATTATTATTATTATTATATTATTATTTATTATATATTATACATTTTTGTATAATATAAAAGCGGAGAGGAGTCCATTTTAAGAACTATCCTCGCAATGCATAATTTATTCACTGGTAGTCAATTAAACATGTGGCTTCTTATTTGCTATGATCTGTTTTTTACCATTTGTTCATTTTGGACACGGCTACACGGCTTCAAAGTAGCCCATCTCCGAATCATTCTAAATTTGTATCATCGTTTATTATTATTTTGTTCCTTGAAAATACATCATTTTTACAGAATTTAATGTACTTAGTATGTATTTAAGTTGTGTCAAACGAATAATTGAATTGTTTCGGAACAATGTTCGCAACATGAATGGAATTGAATTGAATTGAAACGAGGATTATTTATAAAACTGTATCAATAATTAATCGAATATAAATAGAATTGCACCATTAATTTTGGGATTCGGATAATCGAGGGTCCTCTGTACCGACAAAAAGACAACAGCAATCCTCGTACATCCTACTGTATCAATAATTAATCAAATAGTAATAGAATTGAACCATCAATTTTGGGATTCGGATAATCAAGGCTCCACTGTACCTACAAAAAGACAACAGCAATCCTCGTACATCCTACTGTATCAATAATTAATCGAATACAAATAGAATTGAACCATCAATTTTGGGATTCGGATAATCGAGGCTCCACTGTACCGACAAAAAGAGATCTCCATGCCCAACTTCGACGTTAAATACCTCGAAAACCATTAACCGTCCGCCCCAAAAACCGCGGGTACCATTAGCCTCGGTATTCGAATCCCTACCATTGTGCGCGGTGGCCGAGTCAAAAAGTCGGGAGCGACACATGCGCGGGGTCTCTTCTTGTAAACGAACTGCATAGCAAAATAGTGGTCGTGATTTATCGGCGAGCATTCGTCGACTCCTTTTTCCGAAGTTCGAAACGTTTTCGACGGCCGAGCAACGAGATCGCTCTAAAAACGCAACGAGCAGTCCCGTCACGCAACAGAGTTACAATTTGCGATAGGTACGGCGTGTGTATGCTCGACGCAAATGGGCCTTTTTATCTTGGATCGCGGCCGAGGGCTGGTGAAAAATCGCCGGTGGCCGGCGATGCGTGAACTCGAAACGGCCGGGGAACACGGGCAAAAGAGGACGAAGCTCCGCAACCTCGCCGAAATGCACGAGCCGTGTTTGCTATCCGGCATTGTCTTCCACCTCCTCGAGCACTCCCCCCTCCACCTCCACCACCTCCACCACCTCCTCCTCCTCCTCCTCCTCCGCCCTCGCGCAGGTACTCCCGGAGCTCACGCACGCCGGAGACGCTCCTCGCGCGCTTTAATTAACGATCGATCTCTCTCCCTCTTCGTCGCGCTCGCGTATTTGACGATCCCCGGCTTTGATCTCCTCCTCTGCTCCCTATTTTCCCGCTGGTCGCAAGACTCGGCGCATGCAAATACGCTGATTAACGTTCCTCGTACGACGGCGACGCCGACGTTTCCATTTTTCCCGCCGCACAGCTCCGCGGAAACGCAGCCAGAAACGTAACTAGAGCCTGTCTCGACTCGATGTCCCCTGTCCGTTAATTATTCCTAGATCGCATGTGCCTTCGCTGCTCGGAGAATCACTTCGCCGAGACCACGGAAAATTCTGCGAGCCTGCAGATCTCGCCGGTGGAAAAAATCTTTGCGGAATGTCGGACGACTGTTCGAACGAGCGCGTTCGAATCGTAGTGGCGTAAGTCGCGTTTTTATCATTATCGGAAGCGGGGAGCGTTGTTGTTCTTGTTGGAATGTGTATCGATTACAGACAGAATTTGTTGTTGACCAGTTAGCTGTGTTTGTCGAGTATACTCGTCATGGAGAAGTGGCAGTATTTTGTGTCATGACGAGTATACTCGTCATGGAGAAGTGGTGGTATTTTGTATTATGACGAGTATACTCGTCATGGAGAAGTGGTGGTGGTATTTTGTGTTTGACGAGTATACTCGTCATGGAGAAGTGATGGTAGTATTTTATGTCATGACGAGTATACTCGTCATGGAGAGAGAAATGGCAGTATTTTGTGTCATGGCGAGTATACTCGTCACGGGGAAGTGGCAGTATTTTGTGTCATGGCGAGTATACTCGTCATGGTGAAGTGCTAGTATTTTGTATTATGACGAATATACTCGTCATGGAGAAGTGGTAGTATTTTATATCATGACGAGTAAACTCGTCATGGAGAAGTGGTGATAGTATTTTGTTTGACGAGTATACTCGTCGTGGAAAAGTGGTGATAGTATTTTGTGTCATGACGAGTATACTCGACATGGAAAAGTCGCAGTATTTTGTGTCATGACGAGTATACTCGTCATGGAGAAGTGGTGATAGTATTTTGTTTGACGAGTATACTCGTCATGGAGAAGTGATGGTAGTGTTTTATGTCATGACACAAATCCAATGAAATAATTTATTTCACTTGCATCTTTAACAGTTCAATTTCTTGCACTATATAACAACGAGCCAGACCCATGACGAATATTTCACACAGAATCTAGTAAATACGAATATTATTCGCTTCATTTAAATCGAAACAACAGCTAACAATGAAAGTAAATGAAGATATATACGAGGAACAAAAATTGTCTCGTTTCATCAACCAAACTATTAACCCTTTGCACTAAAACAAATCAGACTCGTGATGAACGTTTCAAACATAATCAACTGGTTACGAATGTTATTCGTTTCTATTAAATGGAAACAAAATTTGATTCTTGAATTTTCAAAATCTACCAATGAAAAAAGATAAACACGAAGGCATACGAGAAACAAAAATCCTCGCGTTCGATGAAGAGAACGATGAAGGACGAAGAAGTGCTAATCGATCCCGTTGCGAAATAGATCGTGGTTCAAGGGGTCACGTAAGTCAAAATTTGACTTACGTCACTGCGATTCTGTGACCTAATCGAATGTCGAAGCGACTAAATACAATAAATTCTCCCTAATTAACGCTGAGATTGTGCACAAAAATGGACAATTTGGAAAGATGAGATGCGATCATTCGAGCCTAGCGGCTCGTTTTTATAATTATCGACAATCGTCGACTATGAAAACGAACCATAAGGCTCGAATAATCGTATCTTCTCTTTCCAAATTGTCCATTCCTCCCCCCGTACCTCGGGATACAAAATAGAACGCGACTCGGTAATTACTCGAATGGAAAGTTATCGAGCGAATTTCTCCGCGCGGTGGTGTCTGATCGAGTGCCGCGCTGAAAGATCGTAGAGGATCGACGGATCTCGGTATAAGGACGCGAGATCCTGGCGCGGGTTCTCGAGGAGATGTTTCGCTTTCGACGCAACGACTCATTGAAATCGTCGGGTAACGAGCGAGCGACAAAAAAGCGGCCGGAAAGTCGACCTTAATCGTTTCTCCCGCGATCGAGCGTCGCTTCCGGCGCCATCGATCATCCCGCGACTTTCCTCGGGAGCGGAGCGCGGGCCGGCTCTCTGTTTGCCCGCTCGGAGAGGGTCCCCGCGAGTAGGTCTGCGGGAGAGTTTTTCTGCGCGGACCGGTGCCGCGGAAAGGAAACAAGCGTTCGCTTGCCGTGCGCGGCCGCGAATTAAAAAGCTAATGGCCGTCCGCGGCTGTTACTTAGCCGCTGTTACTGGTTACTCGCTGCCACATACTCGCCGCGGAACGGTGAATTGGATCGCAGCGGTGCGGCGCGGCGCGGCGCGACGGTGTGAAAAGGGAAACGGGCCTTGCTCGGCGCTCAATGAAATCGCGCGAGCGTAAGCTTGCGCAACCGCCGCCGATTCCAGCGGATAAAAACCGGAACGCTCGCAGATAAGACACGGGATAACTGAAAATGCATTAGCATCGGCTCGCGAGAGAGAGCGGAAGAGAGAAGGAGGGAAGGAGTCCCCTGTTTCCCGGCGATACAGGTTCCGCGGGACTGGAAACCGTGCGAACTGGAGATCGTGCGTCGGCGGCGTGACGCACGAAAAATCGACGATCGATCCCCGGTCTCGCGAAACCGTGTCACGATCGAGCCGAGAAACGAGATCATTAATGGAGCGTGAATATGAAAGGATCGACCTTACGTTTCATTGACGTTAACGAGACCGTTTCGCGCCGGAGAAGGCTGGATCGTCGAGCGGGAAACGTCGCGTCGCGCCGCGTCCCGTCGCTCCGACGGAGCCCCGATATCAAAAGGGATTATAAGGTTCGGATTGGGAAGACGCACGGTGGCTGCGTCTCGAAGAAGAAGCGGGCTTGCTTCTTCGGGCGAGTATCTCTCGCGCGCTGCGACGCCGATACGCCAATAAACGAGCTGCGAACGCGGGAGACAGGGCGAAACCGGGGACTAATGATAGCTCCGGGCGACGATTAGCGCCTCCGTCGATCCCGGGACCGACTGTCTTCGATGCCTGACGGCGACGAACCTTCTAAAGGCTTATTTGCTTCGGTTTAATTAATTGCCCCTCGGCCTATCCTTTCAGCGAGCGTTTCGTTTCGTGCTGTCGCCGCACACGGAGCACACACCGAAAATCGGCCCTGCGAACCTATCGCGAGGAACGAGTTTCTCGTTCATTTCGTGTCGAGTCGAGTCCGCGAATCTTGGTTCAACGGCTCCACGATCTCCAGCATCCCTCTCTCTCTCTCTCTTTCTCTTTCTTTTTCTGTCCCTCTCTTTCATCGCCGTTCAATCGATATCTTAATCGCGCAGCCGAAGCGTCGTGAATCCTGCCGCTAATTATCATTCTTCCGATACTCTTATCTAGAAGCAGCCGCTTTGAAACGCTCGGAACGCTTTATTGCTGGTCAGAAACGGGCACAGTTTTAATTGGACGATTACGACGGTCGTTAGCCGATCAGCTTCGAATATTCACCGGGTGTAGATCTGCCCATTCTCTGGTTCTAGATATTGTCAAACGTCTCGGTCCTGGCCGACGGTGTTCTAAATCGATTGTAGACGGCGAATTAAGAGAGTTCGTGTGTCCCTCTTGCAACAGAGGGAGAGCCGGCCCGGCCACCACTGTACGGCGGAGCGTTTTTCTCAGCCGAGATAGGCACAATCAAGGAAGCGAAATGCAAATGCAATTATGAAAGCGAGAGTTTCAATCACGTTTTACGGCGACGTTCATTACATGACTCACAAAGGAAAAAATTAATAAAATCATTGCATACGTCGGGCTATCGGTGGTTTCAAACATAGATACGCCACGTATCTTTGCCGAGCATCGAAGCTCTTGCCTTAGCATTTCTTGCTTAGTCGAGGATTGCGAACTGCAAATATCAGCGTTTACTGTAATCTGTTACATTTATGTATTGGCTTGCCAAGAAAGTACAGTAATGTCTCTCTAATCGACGCTCGGATTGTCCACAAAATTGAACAATTTGGGAAGAGGAGATACGATTAATCGAGCCTTGCGACTCATTTTTATAGTTACCGATCGTCGACGATTATAAAAACTGGATGCAGCGCTCGGACAATCGTATCTCCTTTTTCCAAATTGTCCATCTTTGTGCACAATCTGAGCCTCGGTTAGGGAGATATTATTGTATTCTCGATTGTTCTCGATTGTCGGTTTCTTGCAAACCCATTAGTATTATTATGTTGCTGCGAATATGTTCTTGCCACTGTTTTGTGAAATGTAGCTGAATAAGTCTGTCAGGGTTTGACATGCTCGAATGAAATAATAGAAGAAAGGAGGATAATTAGACGGCGAATTTTATGTATTTTTTGCGAAAATGTATTTTTAGCGATAATGTATTTATGGCTGAAAATAGCGGAAAGACTAAATGAAACTGAACACGTTGGCGCACTAACTTCGACTATAATCGAAATCATTAAGAAAGGCGGATTCAATTTTGGCGGATTATATATTATAATAATAATAATAATAATAATTTTATAATAATATTTTAACTGAAATCGGCAATGACTTAGTTGCCAACCCAATATTTGGCACCTACGGCTTTCAATTTTGGCGGATTATATATTATATATATGATTATATGTTATAATAATAATAATAATAATAATAATTTTATAATAATATTTTAACTGAGAGAGAGAGAGAGAGAAATCGGCAATGACTTAGTTGCCAACCCAATATTTGGCACCTACGGCTTTCAGTTTTGACGGAAAATTTGCAGTTCGCATAAAGATCCTCTAATAATAATAGTTTCGCAGAGGCACTCGGTCCGCCAGGGTTTAAGTGTACACGAGGGAATTTTCCGCAGCCGTGTGCGGAAGGTGTGGATCCCCGTTCGTAGCTCTGCACATCGTAGATCGACAGAGCCGACAGGGCGTGTGCAGCAACTGGTGTTGAAAAAGGGGTTAAAGCACGGAAAATTGTTGCGAGGGAGACGGCGGAGCGAAAGAACGAAGCCGGCCCGGTAGGTAGGTAGGTAAATGACGTATAGATGCGTATCACGCACAATGCAGGCTCGTGGGAGCCTGCGTGCGCTCGCTCCCACGCCGGTTTTGTCTGGGCGACCGACCCAGACCAGCCCTCTGTGTCGCTCCTCGAACTGCTACAAAGGATTCTCATCGCTCACCTGCGAGAGCCGTTCGCCAATCTAGTTTCTCGCGGTCGAGCGAGACAGTTTAACCTGTTAACCGGCGGGGACGCGTAAACTCGTCTCTACAACGGCGTCTTTCCCGATTTGTTTTCTCTCGTGCCTGACATTTGCTCGGTTTTATCGCTTTGTTTATTCGTTCGGTTGTTTATTCATTGAATAGGGAAACCCTTTGTTGGGTAAGATAAAGAGATGTGAAATTTTTAAAGAGTTAACGGGCTTTTAGACTTGGAGCCAATACCGAAGACTAGGTTTAAGATAATTGTTTGAGAATTGTTTGCAACGTTTATTAGTTAATGAATATAGTATAATAAATATAATATATTATATAATAATATAATATATATATATATATATATATATATATATATATATATATATATATTATATAATATATTATACAATATATTGTATAATATAATATATATATATATAAATATAATATATAATATAATATAATATATTATATAATAATATAATAAATGAATATAGTATAATAAGTATCGCTATCGATACTTTCTTAATTATTTTCACAGCTTATATACATCTTTGAGATACTCTAATATGGTTTCGATTACTGTTTATATTTCTAGAAACTAGTTTTTATTTTAATTTTATCCTCGTTATTTGATAAGCTTTCTATTGTGTTCTCATTTTAACAACAGTGTTGCTTGTGGCTCCGATAATCTCTCATTTATTATATTATCTGTAACACACATATTCATTGTATACTACGCTATTTCTTACTTTTTGTGTCGAATCGTTACAACTATATTTTTATTTTTATTGTACTTGTGTGACTTATTCCCTATTATTATCATTAATATTTTTTTATTATTGTAGTTCATTTAGTTCCGGATTATGTGTATTTCATTTATATGATTTAGCAGAGTAGCCCGAAAATAAATAATAATAATAATAATAATAAAAAATAATAATTAATAATTGAGTATTATTATGAGATAAGTAATGAACCGCAGCGATAGTAGAGGTTCCAAATAAAGCGAAGTAAGTATCATAGAAGTTTGATACGTCGCACAGTGATCGGTTTCCATACAAAAAGTGGAAGAAAGTCAGTTTTAAAAAAATAATGCATAACTTATTTACTGGTAGTCAATTAAACATGTAGCTTATTATGTACTATGATCTTTTTTACCATTTGTTCATTTTGAACACGACTACACTCCAAAGTAGCCCATCTCCAAATCATCCTAAACGATCATCGTTTATAATGATTTTGTTCTTTGAAAATAAATAATTTTTACAAAATTTAATGTACACAGTATGTACTCAAATTATGTCTCTCACAGGACATTTTTTTATCTCTCACATGTTTTGAGTTACGTTCAATTGAATATATTGAAATGGAGAGGACGTTCAATCGAATTGAATCGAGCTGAAAACAAAAGTCGTATTTTTAACAAATGTGTTTACAAACAATTCAAACATTGCATTTTATTTTCATCGTTCTATCCCAAGAAAACCCCAAATATATATATACTAGTAATATAAAATAGAAAAGTAAGGCTTGAATAGATCATATTTTAATAGTTACATATCTCATTTCCGCATTTTGTATGGAAACCGACCACAATTGTACGGAAACCGCGACAAAAGATCGCAGTTTAAAATTAAGAATGATCAACCGAAGAAATTGTAAAGAAATAAATCGAGGAAAAACTGTTTAACCCCTTAATGCACAATTTAAAAAAAAAAACCGACCAAAAAAAATCAATTTTTTTTATCTAAGAAAATACATATTTGGACCTTAATTTCAATAAATATATAAAAAAAATGCAAAAATTACTAAAAATTCAATAAAAATAGTGGATAAATAATTATAGTGAATATTGAATCGCATTGCAGATCGAATTTTGTACCCATCGTACTGTTTTTCAATTAATATAGGTAACATAACATAAGTTGCGACGCCGACCGTATATATACGGGTCTGCACATTTTGGCCGGTTTTGCACGCCCGTGTTAATACGTTTCTGCGCGTTAAGGGGTTAAAGAAGAACGCGAATTCGATAAGCCACGAGAGGCGGTCCGACGGCCCGCGTTGTATTATCTCGAACCGGAAACAATGACCGGATTCCACAGAATTCCGATTAGCATCGAGCTAATTAGAATTGTCGAGCGAGATAGCATCGGGAGCTCTTCGCCGATAGCGAACGGGCCCCGCTTGTCGTTTCGAGCATAGAGGATGACGGATGACGGATGACGAGGACGGCGACGCGGGTTCCTAAATCGGGCAAATGACCGCAAAGAGGCGCGCGGTGCGGCGCGGTGCGGCCTGGCGTTTTGCGCAAGCGGGAGAGCGATCGTTACGAGGCCCCATAAAACGCGATTCCCCGGCGAGGTTTCGCGGAGACGCGACGGATCGAGCCGATTGCGAAATCGTTGGCTGCAAAAGGTCGGTGATCAGGCGGTTTTTCGCCGGCCTTCGCAGCAGCTCGCACAGGCAGCTCTCCGTCGAAAGCGGCGCGTCGGTGCGCGCCTTTTCGATCGAGCAGAAACGCTACCGGCAATAAAACGGTCCGCGGTCGTCCCGACACGCAAGCCATTAATTAATCCATTAGGCCAGTTACGTTGGCCGCAGTCCTCTCTCCTGTTTCGCGTGCAAATCCTCTCACTCCCTTTCTCTCCCTCTCTCTCTCTCTCTCCTCTCTCTCTCACTCTCTCTCTCTCTCTCTCTCTCACTCTCTCTCTCTCTCTCTCTCTCTTTCTCACACACACATACACTCTGTCTTTTTCTCTCTCCCTCCCCCCTGCGGCCGCGCTCAGGAGACCGTTTCGCGCGCGCTGCGCGCCGTTCAGATAATTAATCCCTGCGAAATAAGAAACGAATATTGCGTTGCGAATTCTGCTTCATTGTCGGTGCACGCCGGCTATTCATCGGTTTTCTCGGGCATCCCGGCTACCGTGCTCCGCCGCGCTCTCTCTCTCTCTCTCTCTCTCTCTCTCTATCTCTCTATCTCTCTCTCTCCCGTTTTTGTATTTTTAACCGTATCGCGGCTCATCACGGCCGATCGCGGCGAGGTCCCGACGTTTATGCCCTCTGTAAACTACCCGGACAGGCCCCGAGCAGCCACTCGCGCTCTCTTTCCGATCCCTGCGCGCCTCTAAATCCGCTGCCGGCCGCGCGCGATGCTTCCTTCGCCGGCGAAACTTTCGCCTCTCCGTTTCTCCGCTCGTATATCCGTTCACCGCGTATATCCGTTCCTCGTGCTCGAACGCGGGGAAGCGGAGACACGGAGAACTCGAAGAAGTATTGCGAACAGCCGCGCCTACATTATTGAACCCCGTCGCGCGCAACGCCGTGTGATTTCTATATTTCGAAAATAAAAAAAACAATTAAGCGAGACGGTTGCACCGGCCATCTGTTACGTTCTCATACTAGAAGAATTACATCTCGGGGAAAGTGGGCAGCGTGAACGGTATCGATTCGATGCAAAAGTAATGGGGGATTTCTGTCGAACGAGCGCCCGAGTCTCTCTTTCCACGGGGTGGAAAGACCGCGCGCGTTAAAGACCGTGTGCGGGAGCAAGCGGTTCGAAGAGTAGCGCGAAAACTGAGACGGGAATTGGAAATTAAAATGCACAATTGAAAGAATACATGAATTAATTAGCGCGCGCGTGTGTACAGCGTTGTCAGCATTCTCAGGAATTTCTCTGAGAAACAAACGCCGACGTCTTCGCATCGACGACGCGATAATTTGTACCGGATCTTACGCCGTTGCATTCGATGACGGTCTCGTTCGTTTCCCGTATGTGTACCTCTGTATGTTCATTTATTTATTTATTTATCGGATATGTATGGAAAGCTATCCGTTAGTTATAAAACCGTGAAAGGAAAGATATGGTGCAGACGTTTAGATGACTTGACACGGAGTCGAACTTCAGCGTTTCGTTCCGAAGAAAACGCTACGACTAACTTTATCTGCAAGCGAACTGCTTTCTTCAAATTTTTTAATTATTCCTTCGATCTGCGCGTTCGATGGACAGTTCTTCAAATTTCCGCGCAACTTTCGCCAAATTTCTAATCATTTCTGACAACGAACGGGCGTCGTTGAAGCGAATATCTTTTGCATTTTTGTTCAGTGCATTGGATATTATATTCATTTATATACTCATTATTTATGTACACTTACATTAATTTATAATATTCATTTTTATATTCATTTCTATATAATATTCATTTTTATATTCATTTCTATATAATATTCATTTTTATATTCATTTCTATATAATATTCATTTTTATATTCATTTTTATATTCATTTTTGTATTCATTTATATATAATATTCATTTTATATATTACATTCATTGATACACATTCGTTTCTGTCAAATAATGTATGGCAATTTAGTACAACAAAATTTTAAATGTCGCGAAATTTCAGAGTGGCACTCCAAAGGAACAGCCTATAGGGAACACCATTGGTACGCTTTTTTTATTTTATATCTTGAAAAAAAAACACTGTCACATCAACTAATTCGGATGCACATCGAGCCCGAATTTTCGACAGATATTGAAAATATAATTACAGAATTATCGAGAGTATCGAAAGCGAACAGAATATCTCGTACACGTGATCTGGACTCGAGCGAAGTTAGGCCAATGTTGTTGCAGTATGGGTCCGCGGTTATGACATGTGTCAACAGGGGTATCATTACGCCGGCCAGCGAGCCGCGGCAATCTGTGTTGCACCGTTTCCTAGCGATGATTTAGCGTGATTGTTTTTGCCATTGCGCGAGTTCGGTAAGAACGATATCTTCGAGGCGGATCTCGGTTGACTCGCCGGTAAAAAGAAGAAAAAAACAAGACGAAGAAGAGGAGAAACGTCGAGGCAAAGGGCGAGAGACCGCGGTGGTCGGTGGACGACACCGGGGCTGGAAGGCGAGGCAGCCGGGGCCGAAATTAATTTCCAGCCGACCGTTGGCGCAATCGACACCCTTCTGCGCGAACTGCCCTCCATTATTAAAAAGCAGGCAGCGTCGTGTGGGAAATTGGAAACGTTGGGGTTGGCTCCGGGCCGGTACGGGCCGGCGTTACGGCGTTACAGGTGTTCGACGGAGGAACACGTGAGAATGTGTCGCAGGTGCTGCGCGCCCGGCCCTTCGGCCGCTGCTGCACGGCGTTACTGCTCCCTTTATTATTGTTTCGCATCGTAAATGGTCATTATCGTTCTGCGGGGCAGTTTAGAAGGACTGAGGTGGGGTTGTCGGTGGTTGGTTACCCCGCGTTTCGAATCGCGCGCACGCAACGCATACCGGAGTACGCACACCGACACTGCTTGCGTCCCGACTTAACCTTTTAGGTACGGCTGAATTCTGCGCGAGGCTATTTCTCTGGACGGCAGAGTCCTGATGTGTACTGTACAGAGTCTGATACTGTATATACAGGGTGTCCCGAAAATGTCTCGCAATCCGAAAGTGGCGGGTTCCTCGGGCCATTCGAAGCAACTTTTTCCTTTACAAAAATTTTCTCCGACGCACCGTTAACGAGTTATTAACGAAAAACAGTGACGAATGAGAGGCGAGCTCGGCTGGCGCGAGGCGATCGAGCCAATGAGCGGAACTGGGCTTCGCGCGCTGGTTGGCTGGGCCGCCTCGTATCAGCCGTACTCGATTCTTATTGGTCACTGTTTTTCGTTGATAACTCGTTAACGGTGCCTCGGAGAACATTTTTGTAAAGGGAAAAGCTGCTTCAAATGATCCGAGGAACCCGCCATTTCCGGATTCCGAGACATTTTCGTGACATCCTGTAGACTGTTGTAAATCGATGCGAAGACAAAAGAAGTGTGAAACAATGCGTATGAAGACGATTATTTGATTCAAACGATGAGCGAGTGAGCTACTAGAGCGAGCCACTATAGTGGCGCGTCGTGCCTAAAAGGTTAATCGTCGATTCCGCGCGAAGAATTTATCAGCGACTGGAGAGTCAAACGTCCCCCTGACTAAATCGACGAGTCGATTCTCTCGGAACGTCGTTACAATTCCCGGAGGCATGAGATCGAAGGAGGGTGGCAGGGTGCGAGCGAGAGGCGGAAGAAATACACGGCGGTCTCGAAAACGCGTTATCGTGCCGGCAGAGATACGTTCGCGTTTTTCGCTGTTGCGTTGGCATCGCGTATTCGGAACAAAGCGACGTTGCCCCTTCAGCGAAGCGTGACCGAGGGGGGGAGCGGAGGGAGCAGGGGGCAGGTCGGGGGCCGAGGCAACGTCTGCCGAAATGCCGTTCGAATGGCGGCCATGTTAATGCGCCGGCGAAAGACAATTGCGTTCCCGTGTTCCCTGGAAAGTGCGTTCTCTTTCTGCGCCGGAGAACCGCGCCATGAATTCCTCGCGGCAGCGTTTCTCGCAGATAACAGCCAGGCTAACGTTAATGGCGGAACAGGTGGCCGCCGAGGCGTGACACGGTGACGTCATTGGTCCCCTCGTGCCACCGACTCCTCCGCCGATACGATACGAAACTCCTCGGCCATAACGTCGGCTCCTCTCGTCCTCCTCCCGTCCTCCGTTCTCTCCTCTCCTCTCTTCTCTTCTCCTCTCTTCTCTTCTCTTCTCTTCTCCCTCGTTCGCCTCCCTCGTCCTCGCCGCTCGACCACCCTCGTCTACCCTCGCCGAGCGAATACATTTTCGGCCGCTCTGGCCCGTGACATTCTGCGAAACCGCGCTGCGAGTATCGCCGAATCTTCTCCGCTTCACCCACGGTTAATATTCGCATAATTAGAACGCCCGCCACGACCGCCGGCGGCTCGGCGAATTCCACGCGAGCGAAATTTTAATTTATTCGTGAACGGGAACACAAACCATTAGTTCGCATAGATTGCTGAACAAGTGCGGAAGTTACGATGTACCTGAAGCGGATCTGCGAAATGCATCTAAACGAACGCTAAATGGGTCAATTATTTGACTGTAGGGTAGTGGGACCGGTTACCGTGCGGTGGCCGATCGCTGCGTCTTTGGTTCGTTTTCGGGCATAATTAACTTGTATATTCGTCGAACAAGACATGCGACATTTTTTCAGTTGGAAATAGACAAAATGAAAGAATCGAGAAGTATCTTTTTATTTTTTTTATCGGATAAGGCTGTGTTCTTTTACTTTGTTCATTTTTTAATCGAAAAATTTGACACGATTTATTCCATTAATATTATAGAAAGAATCTGAGGTACAGTACTTGGATCATGTTGTTTATGCTTAATCAAGTGTGAAGACAAATCGCAGATGCATATTCAAGAAGGGATCTAACAGACCCTTGAAAATCTTTAACGAGAAGACTTGCCTCTTATTCTCAGTTTCTTCTTAAATTATAATTTAATATGATCGAAGAAGTTATCGAAGCAATTTCGAATAAACTTTAGAAAATATATAAATTATTTACATAAACTGCAATATATGCTCTAGCATATATTAAATATATAGAAAAAATATAATAAATATATAATTTAATATATAAATATATAATATAATTTAATATATATATTAAATATATATATAAAAAAAAATCACAATACTAACACTAGGTGGAAACCCTGTTGAAATGACGTAATCCTGACACAAAATATAAGTTATTTGCAGCAAATATTAGAACAACACTTGTTCAAAATCAGGATAAATGTCTTATTGTCACTTTTATAAATCAATATAAAACAGTTGCTTTTAGTGGTGTTAAATGGTGTTAAATGCATTAACACTCCTACAGACGGAACCATTTCAACTCGAAATCCAATATAGTTTATCCAACGTATAGTATTTCCATTTTGTATAATATGTATTTTGTATCATTTTATACATATGAAACTAAATTGTGTGACTCATGCAGCAGTTACACTTTTAACAATTTTTGTAACACTGAACGTACCGACTGGTGTGCAATTGACTCATGAGAGTCGAATCATAAGACAGAATTCATTTCGATTTTATAAAGTTTTAAGCATATTATTATTATTATTATCATTATTTATTAATTGTTCTTCAGTCATCAGCCTATATAACAATTTTCCAAGATATTCCTGGTTGTTACATATAACAATTTGCCGACATCTTGTTACATTGTTATAATATTACATAGAACTAGAGTTTTCATTACAAAATTTGCCTTAATAATGTAATTTATTCAATCATTTCCTGCGGAGAAATCTTTAAAGTACGCAATATCGTAAAATTAAAAACCGGTCGTTTTGACCATGGTAGATTTAGCGTTAAATCTAAACGAATTTGATGATACTAAAATTATTTCGAAAAGTGATATAAAATTTTTGAATTGCACTTTTGAGTCGCCATTCGAGTGCAAAGAGTTAACCAGTTAGCTGTAGCACCTCTTTTTCAGAGCGCGATGACGAGAATACTCGTCAAACTTTTGTTAAAATATCGGATGAAAAAGACGGTTTTATTTTACAAAATTAACAATTTTATTACTAATATTTACTTATTCACTTAACATTAGCATAGACTATATACAATAATAAACGAAAGACGCGCAGGAAAAGTCAAATACTTATAAAAATTCAAAATTCAAAATTCAGCAAAGCAAGGAACGATACATGATGACACTTCGCACATCGAACACCAATACCACGATTCTTTTCTAACCTCATTTTTATAACAATGTAAACACCTTCGCGTAGAATCGGCCTCAAAATATTCTAAACATCTTGAAATTTGTGAACATGCTTTTGTTTTCACTAAAATTACAATTCAAATATCCAGTGCTCGCTACTTTTTACGCGCGAGAAATAGAATAATAAATAAGAAAAAAATAAGAAAAAATAGAATACTCGTCTGAGAATAGAATAATAATAGAATACACTGCGAACAACCTGCACGGGCTGTGCATCGAAGCAACGAGCGCTGGGCAAATGAGAGACGACTATTTATCTCGTACCTCTGTGCACAACATCCTACAGGGCGTGGCCTAATTGCCCCGGCTTTCGTCGGACCTAGAATCCCTCCATAGATCGACGCTCGTCCTCGCCTAGATTAGAGCTCCGATTTAAGGGACTTCGGTTGTGAATTTTCGATTCGAGCTCTATATCTCTCGATATTTACGAAAAACTGTTAGCGGCGGCCATCTTGTGACGTCATGCTCGTGAGATTGACACCACTCTGGCCGAATATTGCAAATATCTCCGCAATAACTGCAAAACGGATATTTCTACAACCGAAGCCCAGTCGTTTAGTCTTTCCGGAATCTAAATTTTCCACTTGTGAACTGCATACTTCGATATTAAAGCGTCAGTTTTGGTCGATAGACACCCCTAAAACTAATATACGTATATGGTTTTCTTGTATGTGTGGCTCGTCATAGTGTGCGGCGACCCGGGCCCTTAACGACCGGGTTACGAAAAACTTTGCCGGAGACCCGCGTCGAGGTGACTCCGGCCGATTCGACGTGCCCCTCGGTCCGCGTAAAAGCGCGGCGACTTCCTCCGCTGTAGAGCGTATCGCGCGAGGAACGATACCAACAGCCGCGATAGAGCGGTCCCCCTCGAGCCGCCTCGAACACGGCCGCGAGACTATCCCGTGCTAATTGTTTTTCATAAATTTTCCTTTTACATGCTCCGCTGGACGGGACGAGCCGCGGCGTGCGCTATCGCCGCGTCCGCCGCGCCGAGTCCGCTGCCGCAGCCGCAGCCGCCGACAGCGATTCCGTCCAGCCGGGATCGCTAGTTTCCGCGTGAATTTACTAGGTGTCCGTCATCGTTACTCAACAGCCGAATAGCACGCGAACGTAACGCGATACGGTATAAACGCGTCCCGATAACTTTCACGATAAATATCTCGTAAAACCGTTTAACCGGCCGCGCCGAGTGCCGTGTAGCTTCGGGACAAGAAGCCCCATCGAGAGCCGAGCGTGGAAGCTCGTTAAAAGCCTCGAATCAAGCTGACTGATAGACCACCGTGGTGTTCTCGGTCGACGATGGGACGTGCTTAACCCTTCGACTAAACTGCCGGAGTCGCTTTTGACTCGTCGTTCAGAGAGTCGCGCGTACAATGAGCAAGTCTCGCTGATAGCGCCTTTAGCGATTTCTTTTTTACTGCGGCGACTGTTGTTTGGACCGTTGTTTTGCTTTTGCATAGGTGATAAATAAATATTCGATGGTATGCGATTATTGGACTGCGGATTTGACGGATTTCTAAATTCTGTTTGATTTTCTTTCAGCTTGTAAATGAAACGTTGTTTTGCTTTTGCATAGGCGATAAATAAATATTCGATGGTATGCGATTATTGGACCGCGGATTTGACGGATTTCTAAATTCTGTTTGATTTTCTTTCAGCTTGTAAATGAAACGTTGTTTTGCTTTTGCATAGGCGATAAATAAATATTCGATGGAATGCGATTATTGGACCGCGGATTTGACGGATTTCTAAATTCTGTTTGATTTTCTTTCAGCTTGTAAATGAAACGTTGTTTTGCTTTTGCATAGGCGATAAATAAATATTTGGTGGTATGCGATTATTGTACTGCGGATTTGACGGATTTCTAAATTCTGTTTAATTTTCTTTCAGCTTGTAAATGAAACGTTGTTTTGCTTTTGCATAGGCGATAAATAAATATTTGGTGGTATGCGATTATTGTACTGCGGATTTGACGGATTTCTAAATTCTGTTTAATTTTTTTTCAGCTTGTAAATGAAACGTTGTTTTGCTTTTGCATAGGCGATAAATAAATATTCGATGGTATGCGGTTATTGGACCGCGAATTTGACGGATTTCTAAATTCTGTTTGATTTTCTTTCAGCTTGTAAATGAAACGTTGTTTTGCTTTTGCATAGACAATAAATATATATTCGGTGGTATGCGATTATTGGACTGCGGATTTGACGGATTTCTAAATTCTACCAAATCCTCCTTCAGCTTGTAAACGAAAATGAACAATTTGGGAAGACGAGATACGAATATTCGAGGCTCGCGGTTCATTTTTATAGTTGCCGATTGTCAACGATTATGAAAACGAGGTGCAAGGCTCGAACAATCGTATCTCCTCTTCCGAATTTCTTAATTTTTATTTACAAGTTGAAGGAAAATTAGACAGAATTTACTGTAGTTCAAACAGTAACGCTGTTAGGAGAATCGAACGATTCGATTAAATTGTTTATAACCTGTTAAAATTGTTCGAGACAGAAATAAATGTCTAGGGATTTCCTGTTTATTGCAATCGACGCAAAGAAAATTGTTATTTTGAGCATGAAGCTCCGCAGCCCGGTGATTATTGTCGAAGACACGTATGCAACGATCATTACCGTAAAACGAAATAATTGTATGTAATGCGAATGATTCGAATGAACGTCATTTATTTGATAACTCACGATTAGACCGCCGATTTTATGCATTTACGGCAAAAGTGTGTAAGTGAAATACAAAATTATGAACACATAAGAAGAATTTAATAATATATTTACATTATTTTCAGTTTGTTATAATGACGGCTGAAGGCCAAATCGAGGGCAACAAAGTAACGTTACCTAAACAATTCAAAAAAGCAACATAAAAGATAATTTTTCTACACCTATCGTATAAATCCAACGGTTTCCGATTACAAATCGAACTAGGAACTCGAGCTCAAGCGACTGTCACTGTGTCGGCGCAGCATCGACGCGAGTCAGAAATGACCCCGGCATCGAACGCTTCCATGTACAATACGAGGGCCGAAGAGACAGTCGCGGCGAAACAAAAAGCCGGGGAGACACGGGTCCCCCTAATCTCTAAAACCGAAATAACGACGAGGACGGTTTCCAGCTGCGGTTTCCAGGTGCGATTTCGGCGGGCAGCGCGATAACGCGATGGCACACGATCTTCCCGTGACTGACAACGCGCGGCCGGTTACGTATTCTAACGAGAGATCGCCGTAGATAAGGACGCGGAGTTATCGAACCGGTATCACGGTGATCGAGGAAACCTGCCGCGGCGAAAATACCGTCGCTTTTCGAGGTACTCGAGCGGCGAGAGCGCGGTTCTCTCGACCGCGCTCGGGGGCCGCGATGGGTCCGTGCATCCAGCGATCTAGTCGGTCCCAAGGTCGACTCTTCTGCCGATCCCCTTGGCGGAGTCGAGAAACCGGTGGCGAGGAGGAGAGAGAAGCGAGCAGAATTCTTTTTACGCGGCGAACGAGGCTCGCGAGACGAAAAACGCGAGCGAAGGAGGAGGGCACGAGCGAAGACAGAGTCCAGAGCCGAGAGTCCAACGGAGAGAAATAGATAGAGGGAGAAAGAGAGAGAGAGAGAGAGAGAGAGAGAGAGAGAGGGAGAGAGAGAGAGAGAGAGAGCGGAGAAGGGCAAACGCGAAGGAGAGAAGCGCGGTGAGCCGAGAGGAGACCAGAGAGAAAGAGAGGAACAGGATCATCGAGGATTGGACAAACGAAACTCCTCCCGCGTTATCTGCGTCCAACCTGCACCCACGCATCAATTCACCGCGGCAACGGACAAAGAGAGAGAGGAGAGCCGGCGAGAGACCGAGAGAGAGACGCGGGACAGAGCCCGGGAGAGGGAGAAACCGATCCTCCACCATGCCACCGATCTTTGCTACCGCTACCACCGCTACCACCCGGCAGCCATGACCCCGTACCAACATGCTCGCGCTACGAGGACCGCGAATTCGTCGCAACCAATCGCAAACAATCATCTGGACGATCGCTTTTCGACTACTGCCTTCCTCTCCCCGCTCCCCCTACGCGGGCTCGAGGATTCGCCTCTTTGAAGCGATTACGGGGACACGGACGGCTCGACAAAGCCAGTTAAATTGCCCGGGCTAGCCACCGGCTGCCATGGTTCAGCGAGACAATAGGGAAACGAGAGACGAGTGGAATTTTCGCGAGGAGAACGCGAGTGCCAACAATTCGCTGCGATTGTTCCAGACTTACGGAGAAGCGAAAGCGATAGAAAAACAAATGTGTAGTTGTTGTGGATAGGATTAACAGTCTTATAATAGTATAATTTTTAAGTTTATTGTACAAATTATTGCATTTTATTCGAGTTTGATTTATTGTACTTTATTCTATTCTAGTATTTTGCTTCCGTGTTTTTATTTTATCTATTTTATTTTATTGTCTTGTCTTTATTTTATCTATTTTATTTTATTTTCTGGTTTTCATTTTATCTGCTTTATTTTATTGTCTTGCCCTTATTTGATCTATTTTATTTTATTCTGTTATTCTTATTTTGTCTATTTTATTTTGCTTTCTTGTTTTTATTTTATCTACTTTATTTTATTGTCTTGTCCTTATTTGATCTATTTTATTTTGTTTTGTGTGTGTTATTCTTATTTTATCTATTTTATTTTGCTTTCTTGTTTTTATTTTCACTATCTTATTTTATTGTCTCGTCTTTATTTGATCCATTTTATTTTATTTTGTTATTTTTATTTCATCTATTTTATTTCGCTTTCTTGTTTCTATTTTATCTATTTTATTTTATTGCCTTGTCTTTATTTCATCTATTTCATTTTATTTTTTGTTTTTATTTTATCTACTCTATTTTATTATCTTGCCTTTATTTTAATTATTTTATTTTATTTCGTTACTCTTATATTCTATCTATTTTATTTTATTTTTTCGTTTCCATTTCATCTATTTTATTTTCTTGTGTTTTTATTTTATCTATAATAGTTAATACTATCTAAATTTTATTTAGTTAATTATATCAGACGCGTGGTCGCTAATGCCTTGCACTTAATGCGACCATGCCGAAATAAATACATTTGTATACTTATATAAAAAAAAACTTACATAATTAAATAAACAATTAAATAGTTAGACGTATAGATCTCCGCGATCGATCTACGGATCTTCTTCTCGACTCGCGGGGTCGCCTCTGTTGCGTCCAGAGACAAGGGCCATAAAAAGGTCCCACCATTGGGGAAACCCTTTCAGGCCCCAACAAGGGTCAAGGCAGACACCCCCCTCCAAGGGGTGATTCGTGCCTTGACCAATAATAAACAATCTACCTCCATCCACGGGTGCTCTTCCACGACTTTCCAGCGTTGGAAGAGCATTCTTCCACCAGCGCTCGCAGAGAGTACAACACAAAAAATAAAGTTCTCTAAGGCTACTAGAGACCCTTCCACGTCATTAGTTTGCCGTAGGAAGCGCGAATCGAGCGTACAAGAGTTCGGTCGCGCATGTACGTTAGGCGACTAACCGAACGTACGGACAAAACAGCCTCGATCGAATGTTCCGAGAACTCGATATTGTTGCGCTATCTCTGGAACACGTGATTATGCGTCGCCGCACCGTAAGAATGTTATCGGGGGCGATTTGTCGGCTGAATCGATCAGCCGCTACAAATATACGCGTCCGCGACTTGCGGTCGTCGCGAAAACCACGAACGCGCCGAGCTCGGGCAAGGAGGCGGGATGATCTTTACGGTTACCAGAGTTTTCCATAAATTCCGTGGAATCGGAAGACGGGTGTACGCGCAGAGCTTGCCGCGCGGTAGACGCACAAATCTCGTCGGAATAAGATTCAACGGGCCTGGCCGGGAGAGTTAACAAGGATGATTCGAGGTTGCCCACGTTAAAAGCCGGCTAATTGATTGAATTTATGTGAGCGCCGGATAGAGAGCCGCTACCGAGAGACGACGGGCCGGCAGGCCGGCCGACCAGCTTCCGTAAATTCAATAAATCCTGCCCCGCGAGCCCCGCTCCGTTCGCTTTTACTTGCTGTCTCGTGTCGCGAAATTGACAGGGCCCGGAGTACAGGCCTTTTTGCTACAGGATAACGCGATTTCTCCGGCCTTCTTGTAAACCGAATCTCGCTCGAACCTCGCATAAACTCGGGGCGAGTAGGTAGGGTAAGGGTCCGAGTTGCTAACAAATTAAGCGCATTTTTTCGTGCATCTATATATTGGGTTGGCAACTAAGTAATTGCCGATTTCAGTTATAGAAGTCTCCCACTCCCATTTTTATGGTATCCGTAAATGTTATATTATAAAATTATTATTATTATTATTATTATTATTAGGTCTACCGGAAAGTTCAGTCCGTTTTTGAATCGAAATATAACACAATTTTCATACACTTAATAATATTTATTGTAGAATATACTTTCCATCGTTGCTTATGACTTCTTGCCAGCGCGATGGCAACTTGTAAATGCCATTTTTTAATTTATATTCGATTAATTATTGATACAGTAGGATGTACGAGGATTGCTGTTACGATTGTTATTACTTGGAATAATCAAAAATCGAAATAATAAAGATCGAGGGAAATATATTAGGTCTACCGGAATTATAAGCAATAGATATTTATAATAAACAACATAAAGGTAACACATATAAACAGAGAATGTTACCTTTATTATGCTGATTATTATTATAATAATTATAATAATAATTATTATAATAATCAGCATAATACTATGATAAATATATAAATTTATATTACAATAAATACATAAATATTTATAATAAACAACATAAAGGTAACACACATAAACAGAGAATGTTACCATCATGCTATTTATTATAAATATTTATTGCTTATAATTCTTAGCGAATTCTTCGCAAGCTGTTTACCATAGAACCGCGATTATCGTTAAAACAAATGAAAGTGACGGTAGTCGGGGCAACCTGATCAACCACGATGCCGATCCTAATTTCATCCAGAGTCGAAGAAGCGGCCAGTTTACTCGTTCGATTCATCCGAGGAAGGAATTCCCGACAGGAAAGAATTCCGGAAGGTGGCAGGGAGACCGATGGCGGCGGGCCATTCAATGCAGATGAACGTCCAGCGGAAGAGTAGTGGGTGTCCAGAAATCGGTGCTCGATTTATGGCTCATTGAACGATACTTTTCCAAGGGGCCGAAGCGAGAGAGAGCGAGAGAGGAGAGAGAGAGAGAGAACGCGGCCGAGCTCGATCGAACGGAAAAGTCGACGAGAGAGACTTGCTCTCCCGCGGTTGATGGCAAACATCGTGTGCCGGTACCGTTACAAGTGCCCCCGGGCAATCGGCTACAATCCGATTGTGCCTCTTGTTTTTCCTGCTCGTTGCTCGGCCAGTTCCTCGGCAACCTCGAACCTGTTCCACGGGTGCGCGCTTCTGCCTGCACACAACCTCCGCTCCGAGAGCCTAGCCCGCGAACCTTCGAGGCCTCGCGCCTCGTCTCGCCTCATCTCTCGCCTCGTCCCGCCTCGCGCCGCGTTTTCACCGAGAATCCGACGGACTCCGCCGCTCCGGGCTCCTCCGCCAGGAATTCCTGCTCCGTTTCTAATCGACTCGCGACTTTGCCTCACCCCTACGGCTCGCCCGAGTAACTTTCCTTCTTTTCGTTCGGATTGCTAATCTTAGAGAGACCCTTGCCTCTCGAACGCGCCGTATCCTCTTCCAGGAATAGGCGCGAACGCTCGATAGCGTTGAATCCTCCGCGGAGGATGAGCACGTTAACCATTGCTTAGTTTATGCGTCCTCTGAATTATCCTGCTAAGCGCGTACTTGTAAGGCGACACGCGTAGAGAGTTCGTGGGATACGCTTTAACCTTTCAGAACGGCACGCCACTATAGTGGCTTTCGCGGATGTCATCTCTCTGGACGACGAGCCATTATAGTGGTTTGCTCTAGTAGCTCACTCGATCATCGTTTGAACCAAATAATCGTCTTTATATGCATTGTTTCACACTGATTTTGTTTTCGCATCGATTTACAATAGTCTACAGGGTGTCAAAGAAATGTCTCGGAATCTGGAAATGGCGGGTTCCTCGGATCATTTGAAGCAACTTCTTCCTTTACAAAAATGTTCTCCGGAGCACCGTTAACGAGTTATCAACGAAAAACAGTGGCCAATAAGAATCGAGTGCGGCTGACGCGAGGCGGCCCAGCCAACCAGCGCGCGAAGCCCAGTTCCGCTCATTGGCTCGATCGCCTCCCGCCAGCCGAGCTCGCCTCTCATTGGTCACTGTTTTTCGTTAATAACTCGTTAACGGTGGCTCGGAGAAAATTTTTGTAAAGGAAAAAGTTGCTTCGAATGGCCCGAGGAACCCGCCACTTTCGGATTGCGAGACATTTTCGGGACACCCTGCATATACAGTATCAGAGTCTGTACGGTACACAACAGACTCTGCCGTCCAGAGAAATAACCTCGCTAGGTTACGTAAAAAATAAATAAAAAAATCTAGGTAATAATATTGAGTACATTTATCTTGAAAAAAAGTTGTATGTAGACTTTTGGCAACAATACGCGTTTATTACTAAAATTATTGTAGACGTAAACAAATGGCCAAAAATCTGGCATATATCCAATAAAATTTTCAAATGCAACATCAAACGTTCATAGCTTACCTAACAACAGATGAGAAGTGATTTTTCTTTTTCAATTAGATAAATCGCTCCTTTATAGGAAACTCGAGAAAAGAAAATATCTCTCCAAGTAGCACATCGAAGGTTATCAACCACCACATTCAAATGTCAAAAAAACATATAATTCACCCGCCAAAAGTAATGTCGAGTCTTTTCTTTCACACACGGTCTATTGTCTATTGTTATCAACGTGTGTTCGGAAACGCACAAACTCAGGTTTTTGAATAAAATTAAGTGGAACTGGAATGTAGACAATTGGCAACAAAAAATATGCATTTAAGGGTTAATTCAAATTAATTTTAATTTAATCCGATTTAATTTTAATTCGATTCCATTTTAACTTCATTTTATTTCATTTTAATTCGATTTCGTTTTAATCTTTGTAAATTGTAATTCAATTCAAATTAATTTTAATTCAACTTAAGTATTTATACTCGAATGGTGTATCCGAGGCACCACTAAAAACTGTTGTATCACGTTCCAAAATAATCCACACATTGTCATATTTATTTACGAGTCGCAAGACCCGATCACGTACGTGGAAAATGCAGTAAATCATGCAAACTAGAAACACTGTAAGCGAGAAAAACGATTTTAGATTTAAGAGTTGAAATGGCTTCGGGTGCAAAGGGTTAATTAAATTTAATTTTAATTTATTTGTATCGATCGACTACACCGGCACGAGCGTATCATAAAAATAATACAAATAATAATGGCGATAATCACGGTGACATAACCGACAATAAAACAAGGATTAAATATGGTTGCGTGCATTGGCAATGGCGGAGCGCTTTGAACGAATTGCAGGAATTTCAAGGAAGCATTCGAGCGGATGGCAATAACTTCGTCGAGTTTAAATCGACAGCTACTCTTAATCTGAATTCAGTCAAGGTTATTTTAATTCTCTAATCATTTCCCCATTAATCCCCTACATACTAATACATACTAATGATACGCGGATTTTATGCATTCGCAGCGAGAACGGATAAACGATGCACCGGGACGTTCAAGATGAAAAAGAAGAATTTGAAATACAAGATAGCCCCGCGACCGGTGACGTTTGGTAACGCGTAACTCTCTGCAAAAGTGGCTAAAATACTCCGGTCGAACGGTGCAAGCTGCGTAGGATTTACCGGCGCGTTCAGGTTCGCGCGGCGTCGCGGTGCATAATCGTCCGAATCCTAATCCAGCGGGTCCGCGAAGAGTGGAAAAGGCCCATCGACGGGTTCTCGGGAGCGCGAGGCTCTCTCGCGCCTCGCGTCTCGCCTCGCGGTTCTAGCCGAGGCCGCGGTCTACCTGGATTATTGCACCACTAAATTGCGCGTAACTGTATCGACCGCGCGCACCACCCAGATTATACGCATTAAGATCCTCCGTATTAGATTACCCGGCGAGAGCGTATCTCGAGAACAAGATCAAGGTTGCTGTTATATTCCTCGGAAAAACATAATTGCGAGCCGGCCGCATAGCTCATCGGGTCCTGCTGCATTATCCACCTGTGTTTCTCCTTTTCCGTTCTCCCCCCTCCGGCCGATGTTGTTCGTCCGCGAGCTCCCGCGAGCCACGAAAATCCCGCGGGCCGAGCGATTTTTCGGCCGCGAACGGCCCGCCGCATCCTCGAGATCTCGTCGGAACCACGGCCGATTTCGTTTCGACTCGATTCTTCGAGGGATCCGAATCGAACCGATTCCACGAACCGGTCGCAGTCCGAGGTTTAGGTTTCCGAGAAGGAATCGTGGACATCTTCGGAGGCACAGCCTCTACGGCGGAGCTGTAATTACCCGGCAACGGGGCAAGAACGATTGGGGTAGCGAATCGTTGATGAGGTACCGAAACCGCGGCCGTCGCCGCCGCCGCCGCCGATCCTCCGCTTTTAATTAGCTTTTCTCGAAATCGAGCGTCCTTAAGGGAGCGCAGACACGCGAGCCCTCGCGTGGCTCTCGTGGGACCCGCCGAAACTCGTAAACCAAAAATGCATCGCCCGGTCCCCCAACATCCCCCCGCCGCGTTTTTATCGACGCCGTGGCCTCGAGGATATCGCGCGCGCGCTCGGAACACCATATATTTATATATATATATCCCATCGCAGAAGAATTCTCCTTTTACCATGTCGCAGGAAAATCGTACGAGCTACGAAACTCGAAACTCCATTGCACGGCGACACGCGTGGGGTTGATGCACCGGCTATGGCCGGTGCACCGTTGCTCGTCATCTGTTTTATGGTTGGACTGACGATTTTATGCAATTCGTTGTAATAATAATATAATAAAAATAATATAATAATATACATAGTATAATAATAATATAATAATAATATGATATATTTATTATTATATCATTTTTATTATATTATTATTATATTTGTATTATTATTGTTATTATATTATATAATATTATATTATTATTATATTATATTATATTATAATAATTATTATAATTATTATAATAATATATATTATATATTATTTTTATTATATCATATTAAATTATTATTATTATTATATTATTATTTGCACATACTCATTTGAGACATATATTTTTGAAAAATATTGCTCACGAATTGCCATCACGCTGGCAAGAGGTCGTAAGTAACGACGGAAATTATATTGTACAATAAATATTACTAAATTTATGAAAAATCTATTGTTTCCTTTCATTTCTCAAACGGACAGAACTTTCCGGTAGACTTAATATATTGTTTCTAGCGGATACGTACAATTAATGAAAGAAAACTGCTTTTTTACACCCCAAAGTATTCTTTGTAAAGAAGTTGTGGAATTCTGTGCTTTTCTTAGAATAATAATATAGATCGCATGGTAAATGGAACAGCTAAATTTGCCGACTATGCGTACGAAAAATGTAGCCGAAGCATGATCTCAATGAGAAAAAGAAAATGCAATGCGAAGAAAATGTCTAGCAAAGAAGATGAAACGGGTGAAAGCGGTTGAAAAACAAATTAGGAGCGAAAGGAAGGAAATTGGAAGAAAGTAAAATAAAACTACTTTTACACACACACAAAACAAAATATAGTGGAGCGAGATTTTTTTCAAGATTACGCTGCATATTAAACACATACATATATAGGATGTCCCATAAGTATGTCAACACCCGGAAAGGGATGACTATTTAGGTTATTTCAAGTAACTTTTTTCTTAGCGAGAATGCAATCCGCGGCTTTGTTACGAGTTGTTAATGAAAAACGCCGATCAATGAGAATAACAGATTCTTCAGAATTCACACAAATAAAATAATACTTCAAGTAGGACATAAAATTTCAGTAGCTAAAATACTTGATTTTGATAATCCACGGTTAAAGTATGAAACAAATATTTTATTTTGACACTGTGAAGCGTCAAATGAAATAGTTTATTCTGGCAATCTAAAATTTATAAATTATAAAAATTATTAAATTGTTAAATTGTTAATTGTTGAATTATAAAAATAAATATCTTATCTTGATGATCTAAAACACAAGATAAAGTAGTCTGTAATGTACGGTTAAAGCTAGTACGTCACCCATGTTTATTTCTATGCATTCGAAACTTTAGAAATTCTATAGATGTAAGTCGAAACATTGAAGCATTCAGATGAAAATTTTCCAATATAGCTGTCCCAATAGTCATTGTTATTACCATATTATTGTTCTTAATTATTATTATATTATTATTATTATATTATTATTATATTATTATTATTATATTATTATTATATTATTATTATATTATATTATTATTATTATTCTTAATTATTATTCATCCTCCTATTGCTATTACTATCGTTAATGACGCTATTGCAATGTTCTTTGTAACAAAGTTGTCACCCCGTTGACACGACAAACAATTTCAAGGTAGAATACTAAAAACGGGGGATGAAAAAATTGCGTTTGACTTTGCGGCGGCTTTCCCGATGGAATATCCCGTCTCGCGAGAATTCGCGGACCCGGCGCCCGCGTCTACCCTAAAACCGACACCACCGACTTTCGTTGCGTAACGCGGAGAATATGGTGGCACGATAGCGAACGTGTTAACGGAGATGTAACTCGTTCCTCGAATCGACGCGCCGCATTTCAATCGAGAATCGGTACCGTGTAATCGGATTACACCCCGGCCAGCTGTGATTGTAACGTTAACCGGTAAGAAATCGCGCGAACAAAAAGAAGAAAGAGATCGGTGTGGCGGAGAGTCGGAGAGAGAGAGAGAGAGAGAGAGAGAGAGAGAGAGAGAGAGAGAGAGAGAGAGAGAGAGAGCAGGCAGGCGAGCTGTTGCTGCTGCTCGAGGCCTGCAGGAAACAAGGAACGCGTTAACAGCCGGTGGACCAGTCTCCGACAGCGAGCAACCGGGAATAAACAAGGTGGCGGTATCGTCCGCCGTTGTATTTTATAATGCCCCGGGATGGAGTTTTCGTGTTACACGTGTTGCGCGCGGGGAATAACACCGGCACGTAGGGCCCCGGCCTGGCCCCGGTCGGTCCCAACAGGCCACGGCAGGCCCCACGGGGGGGCTGCTGTGTGGCCTGGTGAATGGCCTAGAACGCTCTGCTCCGCTGCTCCTACGATAAATTTCCACCAGCGCCGATTTCCGGTTTCGACCGGGAAACCAGCGACTCCGTGGGACCCGGACCACCGACCGTTTAGCAACAGGTTGCCGGGACACGCGAGTTTGTCGTTTTGCCTCGAAACTGTCGGTCATCGCCACTGGAACGATCTACGAGCCCGGGTTTCGAGCGCGATCTACACAAACGATAAAGCTAGGACACGTACCGAGATCTGACGTCGCGTGAAATCGCGGGAAATCAGGTGACATTAGAACAGTGCGAGACCGAGTATTTCTATCGGGTCGAATCTGACGGGGACAGATCGACGTCGTGTCACCACGCTGTTCATGCGCTCGCGAAAGTATTCGTACACCTTTTAAAACGCACTTTTTTAAATCTTTTTTGAAACTGGGCCAAGTGACTTGAATATTTTTTAGATGACAAAGGAATTGATATACTAGAGAATAATCAAAATGTCTTTTTAAAGTTTTTCTGCTGTTTGGTATGACAAAAAGAATATAAAAAGCTCTCGTCTTTTAACTTTTTTATCTGAGTTTATAACGAAAATTTAAAAAATCCATGGATCTCGGTAAGTTGCATGCGTGCTGAAAATTTGATCGAAATCGGTTAACCGCGAGTCGAGCCGGAGGCTTTTTACAGTTTCTGGTCAAAATCGTGACAAAACTGCGATTTTTGCCATCTTTAATTTGTTGTAACTCGTAACAACGTCAACTGATTATGATGCTATTATGATCAAATATCATATCATAGTTGCCGAGATCTACGAAGGACGTTTTTTAAATTTTCGTTATAGGCTCAGATGAAAAAGTTATAAAACGGGAGATTTTTATGTTTTTTTGTCATCCTAAATAATAGCAAAATTTAAGAAAGACATTTTGGTCATTGTTTAGTATACTAGTCTCTCTATTATCTAAAAAAAATTCAAGTCACTTAGTCCAGTCCTAAAGAAGTTTTAAAAAAGTGCGTTTTAAAAGATGTACAAATACTTTTGTGGATCACTGTATGTATGTATGTATCTGCAATGATGTGATTGCATAGAGGCAACGTTTAGGCAACACATAGTATACGATAATAACTAGGCCGCGAATCTTAACGCAAAACAAAAGTTTTCCAACATGGTCGTAAGAAATATGAATTGAATAAAAAGAATTTATTTCTTTTAATACTTTGGATAAGTCGAAATTCAGTAAATTCTCCCCAATTTTCCATCAGCTTGTGAACAAAGATAGACCATTTGGGAAGAAGAGATACGATTACAGTAATTTCTCCCTAATTCGCGCTCAGATTGCGCACAAAAATGGGCGATTTGAGAAAAAGAGATACGATTATTCGAGCCTTGCGTCTCGTTTTTCATTTGAAGTAACTTTTTCCTTAGCGAAAATGCGATCCACGGCTTCGTTTACGAGTTATTAACGAAAAACAGTGACCAATGAGAGGCGAGATCGGCTGGCGCAAGACGGCCTAGCCAATGAACGAAACTGGGCTTCGTGCGCTCGTTGACTGGGACCGCCTCGCGCCAGCTGATCTCGCCTCTGATTGGTTAGTGTTTTCCGTCAATAACTCGTAAACCAAGCTTCGGATTGTATTTTCGCTAAGGAAAAAATTACTTCAAATGACCTCAGGAATCCCTCATTTCCTGCTTGTACAATAATTTTGGAACACCCTATATAAATTTCGAATGAAGAGACTTCTTGCCTTGTCGCCGAGATAAGGGCAGATCTGACGTAGTCGATCAGGATGATTCCAGGTACAGTAATTTCTCCTACATTGTTCCCCGACTTGGAAACGAAAATGGAAAACTTGGGAAAGAGAGATACGATTATTCGATTATCAGAAACCATAAAAGCAAGAAGCAAGGCTCTAATAATCGCATCTCCTCTTCCCAAATTTTTCATTTTCGTCTTCAAGCAGAGTGGCAACGTGGGAGAAATTACCGCAGTTACTTTTTTATATTACTTACTCTTTTATAGCTGTTGACAATCGGTGACTACAAAAACGAGTCACAAGACTCGCATAATCGTGTCTCCTCTTCCCAAATTATCTATTTTTGCGCGCAATCTGAGCGCAAATTAGGGAAAAATAACTGCATTTCGCGAGCCGTGCGTCCGCAATTTCGAGAGGACGATAGCGTCGCTCCCGGTGAAATTGGGAGCACCGATGTCCTTCCGTCTCCTCGGCCGACGATAACCAGGCGAAACGGCGGGAAAAGGTAGCCGGGACAGCGGCAGGGACATAAGATATCCGTCGCTGACAGGAGAATCGACGCATAAAAGCCGCGGTGTTCTAGGACACCGTTGACGATCGCGGCAGCGCTCGCTCGATCGGAAACAAGCTGCTGCTCTGCTCCGTGCGTCAGGTGCTAAAAATCGACCACATTCTTGGGGAGCCCGAGCGGTGGCCGGTGGAGGCTGCAGCGGCGGAGGCCGGTGGAGGCTGCAGTCGAGAGCGTGCAACCTCCTCTCTCTCTCTCTCTCTCTCTCTCTCTCTCTCTCTCTCTCAATTTCTCTCTCTCTCTCTCTCTTTCTCTCTCTGTCTTTCTCTCTCTCTCTCTCCCTTCCAGCCTCTGACGCAATAGAGTCCGAGCGACTTTTCGATATCCCGGTATCTCCGGTGGTATGCGAGAGCGAGGGGCTAGCCGCGAACGACGTAGATACTCGCCAATGAATGGCGCGTCGGACTTAGCCGACCCGAGGCGAGCCAAGCCGAACGGATTCAGTCAACACTCGATAACGCGATATTTAATCGCGATATACACGCCCGGTTCCGTGAATAAGAGAGGAGCGATACCCCCGCGCGATACCGCTGCTGCGCTCCCACTTTCCTAACCTTCTAATTGATTCTACTCGCCGGCCGATTTCCACTTGTTTCCGATCCCATGATCTCGAGAGGATCGGATCGGTTCGAGCGAGATCGAATACGTGATCGAACAGAGATCGAACGAGTTACTGCGACACGGTGTCCTAACTCTGCAACGACTATGTACACGGATCTAATCGTAACATTTTATCGTTATTTATCTTATCAATTTTTATCATTTATTTACTTGTTTACTTGCTATTTACTTATTTACTTATTTACTCATTTACTCGTTTACTCGTTCACTTCTTTACTCATACACTCATTCACTCATTCACTCATTCACTCATTCACTCATTTACTCATTTACTCATTCACTCATTCACTCATTTATTTATTTACGGGAAGAAGTATCCTTTTGGAAAACTGGCAAAAAGATTACGAATTTCTAAAAAACGTTTCTAAAAATCCCACTTAAACTGTTATTATCGTCGTATAATGTGACAGATGCGCAAGATGGTACCATTGACGACTTCATTCGCAAATACGAGATCAAGTATGACGCGTTTGAACATAATTTGTAATGTACTGCTCGCGCCGATAGTCTCGATACGATGACCAGATGTTGCTCGGAGGATCTTCGAGACGTCGGAAACGTGAAAAACGTCACCGAACCAACCGGTGGTGGTATATGTATACCAGTAACGAGAGGACATCGGAGACAAGTCCCGGACGTTTCTTAAACAGGGGAGGAAACCACCTGGCGCGATCACCTTAAATTATTCCGCTGTTAATCCCTCGCCCTGCAATTTGAATCGTCGCAGCTATTGGGTTGGCAACCAAGTAATTGCCGATTTCAGTTATAGATGTCTCTCACTCCCACTTTTATGGTATCCGTAAATGTTATATTATAAAATTATTATTATTATTATTATTATTATTATTATTATTATTATTATATATAATCATATATATAATATATAATCCGTCAAAATTGAAAGCCGTAGGTGCCAAATATTGCGTTGGCAACTAAGTAATTGCCAATTTCAGTTATAGATGTCTCTCACTCCCATTTTTATGATATCCGTAAATGTTATGTTATAAAATTATTATTATTATTATTATGTTATTTTTTATTATCCGTGAATGTTAGCAACTGGGCAAATTGAATGCAGCGGTCAAGGAAAAGCGACCAGAATTGGTCGATCGTAAAGGTGTCATTTTCCAGCAGGACAATGCTAGGCCGCACACGTCTTTGTCCACTCGGCAAAAATTGATGGATATTGGTTGGGAATTGATGTTACACGCACCATAAAGCCCTGATCTCGCGCCATCGGATTACCACTTATTTCGATTCCTGGACAACTCCCTTCGTGGTAAAACTTTTAACGACGATGACGCTGTAAAATCTCACTTAACTCAGTTTTTGGCCGAAAACGATCAGACTTTCTACGAGCGTGGAATTTTCAAGTTGTCGGAGAGACGGCGAAAGGTCATCGAACAAAATGGAAAATACATTGCAGATTAAACTTCGTTCCAAGTAAAGAAAAATTTTTTATTTCATTGAACAAATCGGCAATTACTTAGTTGCCAACCCGATACTTTCAGCTGACATTTACGTGAAAATTCACTTTTTCTTGCATTTCATATTGTTTAGCCTCCTGGTTATACAACTAAATATTTTCAGAACGTTGAAGGCGTACATTTGACATGGAATTAATGTAAAATAAAAATAATGTAAAAATAACCGGTAGGTGCTCCAAAAAGCTAGCAGTTATCGTGATCCAAATATTGACAAGTCTCAAATATTTCTAATTACTGTTTCATGCATTTTTAGCTATATATATTTATATTAAATTAACTGTCCCAACCCAATACTTCGAAATTCTCGCCGCGAATCTCGCGATGGATGCACAGCGACGCGGAACGGCGCGGACCGGTTGAAAAATACTTTTTTTCCAAGCGACGTGTTCGGCGAGATCTTCGAGATCGCGTTCGTTTCGACTGGCTTATTCGCCGAGTTTTCAAGGCCGCCGGCAGTTATAAACTAAATTATAGAATAAGTT
The DNA here is from genome assembly GCF_051020955.1 of Megalopta genalis. NCBI lineage: Eukaryota > Metazoa > Arthropoda > Insecta > Hymenoptera > Halictidae > Megalopta > Megalopta genalis. The sequence goes on from NC_135022.1 coordinate 12,415,560, forward strand.
GCAGCTTCCAGAAATATCCTCGGGAACTAACAGCTTCAGAAGCTGCACCCGTTCGGGATGATAGAAAAGGAAAAGAGAACTGCGACCGGCGTCTCCGCGTTAGCCTAATCGGCGGATAGATCGACCGACCGCGAGACGACGATCGACGGCACCGTGGACGATCAAACGGTCGGCTCGCGCGTCTTAATATAAATCACGAACGCTTTGTGGTCGGTCGTTGCGCAACCACTCGATAAAATTTCCGAAGTTCTGGCAGCGGGCACCGGTGGCTCGGGTCCACCCCGTTGGCAGCCGGCCGCTGCCAAATTGACGTCTGGCAGCGCGCGAACAAAATAATCGACCGCGACCACCGATGGACCGGGACATTTGCCGGGTCGGGGGGAAGGCATCTGGCACGCTTCTATTTATAATTGTCATTCATACGGTTTCGGGCCGGTCTATGAAGTCCTGCGAAGTATTAATAAAGAGCCGAGGAGGCGGAATATACGATGACGGAGCGGGAAAAGATGCTCGTTCCTATTCCTATCCCTATTCCAAATTCAACCTCAGAATTTCGTCCTTGAGTGGTCCATCGATATCTCGGACGAACTTGCGCCGATTAGTGTTTAATTTGGCGAAAGGCGCACCCCGTATTGGAACACAGATTCCTGTTGCTGGATCGAAAGTACCCGCGTTTGAAATATTAATATGCCTTTAGAATTCAAAATTTGTTTGTTAACTGGATCATTTTTATAGTTAAGGTGCAGTGTTTTCAAACAAGATTTAAAGTGTATCTTAAAATCAGTATTGAACTGTTTTTATTATTGTTACTTATTATTACTACTGTAAATGCTATTTCCCAGTGTCTTCATCTCCACTCACATAATCAAATTGTATTTCATGTGTATCCTTTTTCCTCTCGAGTTTTTTTATGTTTAAGATCTTTTTAGTTCTAAGCTTTTGTGTTTTATCAATATCCTTGTGTGACTGATTGTCAATAACTATAGAAACGAGCCGCAAAGCTCTAATCGTATCTCCTCTTCCCAAATTGTCCATTTTTGTGTATAAATCTCAACGTCAATTAGGGAGAATTTACTGTACAGTAATTTCTCCCTGATTCGCGCTCGGATTGCACACAAAAATGGACAATTTGAGAAGAGCAGGTATGATTATTATAGCTTTCAGACGCGAGACTCGAATAATCGCATCTGCTCTATTTTTGTCTATTATATATAAATATAAATTGTATAATATATAAATTGTATAAATTGTCTATTATATATAATATATAAATTGTCTATTTTCGTGCGCGATCTGCGCGCGAATTAAAGAGAAATTACTCGAGTGCGTCAATCACAGAGCGCAATACAAATTCCAACGCACGCCGATTCGAACGAAGAGCAGAAGAGCGTTTCGGATCGTTCAGCCGGGCAGCGGACATTTAAATCCCGAGCGGCTTCGAGCGTCGGGTTACGGGCAAAGGGGTTAACGCGTATCGATGCAACTTCTGCCGATCTCCGAAGAACTCTCGTTATCCGAACGGAGCCCGCTCAAGGGTTAATAGATGCTCGTCTCCTCTGGCTCGGACAAATTGGCAACGGCAAAGAATCGGGATCGGTTGCGATATTTCTTGTTCTCGAGCTTCCGGGGCGATTACCGAGCTGAAAGCGTGAACATCGGCGACGAGGAGCTCTGAAACGATCCTCGGTTAAACCGGCGAAAAAACTGTTGGAAGAAGCGAGAGAACCGAGTCGGGTATTAGAATTAGCGACGGCGAAGCGGTTAAAGCGGCAACGAGAGGAACCAGCTCTCGAAGAAGGTGGCCCCGGCAGATATGCCGAGGCGCCGTGGAGCAGGCAGAGAGCACAGGCAGAGAGCAGAGAGCAGTAGAACGGGGAACCAGTAGGAAGAGGTCCGCGGTAGGGAGGCGAGGTGGAGGTCGCGAGTGAGCCTAAGCTCGTCGACTTATAAATAAATCTCGATCGCGTGGCTCTCCCCTCCAGGCAGCTCCTCTCGATAGCCGGCTCTCTCTCTCTCTCTCTCCTCTCCCTGTGCATCCTCCTCCTCCTCCCTCATTTCCATTCCCCTTCCCCGTCGTTGCGCCCTTTTTCCTGCTCCTTTTTCTCCATCCTCGTACCCCGGTCGCCTCTGCTCGACGCTGCTCTCGCGACTTTTTGCCCTTCCAGGCCTTTCGCTCTTTCACTCTGTCTCTCCAGCTCGCCTTCTCTCTCTCTCTCTCTTTCTCTCTCCCTCCCCCTATCTCTTTCGCTGTCTCTCCGTCTCGCCCCCGCCGTTGTACCACGCCGCGCCGCTCGACCCCTTTCCACGGGCATCCTCTCCTTGTCCTACCTTAACGCCCGGATGCCGAGGCCGCATCCCGACATTAGGATCGGTCTCTGCCGCGCCGCTCTTTCGCATTATTTCCGTGTGCTCCGCATGCGAGCAAGGGCGCGACGTCCGCCGCGTTTCCGCGTTCGTCCGGGGAAACGATTCGACGCACCTGGACACCGCGAAATACCTGTTTCCTTTGCCCCACGCCGCGCGCGTTCCACGCTCCTCCTGGACGGCCGGCCGGCCCTGGCCGCTGGCCCGGGTGCTCCGATCGAAATTCGATCGAAGACACGGTACGTTCGCGCCTCGTCCATCAAGTAAACGAGCCGGCTCCGCGGTACGCGTCGCGGACAACCGCGACCTTGCCCGCTGGACGTGGTTCGCCGAGCAGCATCGTTTAGTTTTGCGCGAATGGTACCGGTAGCGGTCGGGAGAAGCGACCTGTGCGCGCGCGAGAGAGTCCTCGTGTTCGAGGCAGATATCGTCGGCCGTTTCTATTACTCGGAGATAATTGGAAGAGAGAGCTGGAAGACGAACGACCGGCTGGCGGCCGCGGGGACAGGCGACAAAGCGTTACAAGCGTCCCGACGAATAAATTGAAAGCGGCCGAGCGCCGGGTTCGCGGCCGCTGCCGATAACGAATCTCGCGAGATGCTGGTATCGGCGCGGCCCTCGGAGTTCGCTCGGTGCAACACCTTAAGCACAATCATTTGCATCCTGCCGTTATCGCAACAAATCGCCGCGAAAAACCCGTTCCAGGGGGCTCCGCGGCTCGCGGACCGAGCCGAGAGCTCGCTCGCTCGCTCCGTCTCTGCTCGGCCGGCTCGCTCGCGCACCGGGACGACCTTACAACGCTTCTTCGGACAGAAACCTGTTCGGCTTCCTCTGTGCTCGTTGCGACGCCTCCCGGCGGAATCAATTATTTATTTCGTTGTTTTATTTGTTTAACGTTGTTCGCGTTGCGCGCTAATCAACGCCGTTCCTCCCGTTCCCGAGCGCTCCCCGGATCGGGACCGATCTCTTCGCGGCGCCACAATGACACAACCGGGCCCATCATCTTCTTCATCTTCTTCTTCGTCTTCTTCTTCGTCCGCCTCGTCCTCCTGTTCCTCGGCCCTCCGCCTCTTCTTCCCCTCCTGCGCTCCCCGCCCCGTTCGTCCTTTTTTTCCGTGCCCCTCTTCCCGTTGCTCGTGATTCCTCGCTTAAATACACGAGCACCACCCCCCGACACGATTTATTTCCGGCTACCGGGAGCGCGGCCCGCGCAAATTGCCGACACGACGCTGCACGGTCCCTATTCCCATTCGAATTAATGGCGAACCGTTCAACGTCCCGCCGTTTCTTTACCGGTTGCGCCGGGACGTACACAAGGTATCTCCTTCTGTCCTCGCCGCCCATGACTTATCGCCGCCATTCGTTCGCAGCGCTAGATGAAAGTGCCTTTTTGCTTCTCGTTTACGAGGACTCTGTGCTTCTCCTCTGTCCCCGGCTACGACGCCGTATCCTCCGTCGCGAGTTACGCTTCTTCGTGGAAGAGCAGCACGTTCGGTACCGTTCTCTCTAATTTTCTTGGCGGCCGCCGAAATTTCATCCGCGCCTTTTTTAGAGCCGAGGTAAACACCTTCTTGTATTTCACTCTTTATCTTGTTACTAGGATGCGGATTTGATGCATTTATGGCAAAATTGGGTGGTTATGATTTTTAAATCATAACCACCACCATCACTTAATAATATTAATATTATTAAGTATTATTATTTTAATATTATTAAGTATTATAAGTAAAGGTATTATTAAGTATTATAAGTAAAGGTATTAAATATAAATAATATAGATAGTATATGCAAAAGTATTACAATATTATTAAATATTATTATGTAAATTAATATTATTATGGTAATATTATTAATATTATTATTAAATATTATTAAGATTATTATTAAATATTATTAAGATTAAAGGAATTTACAGGGGTGAAGGGGTGAACCTGCTAGTTAGTCTCCATTTCTTGCAATTTATGAGGACAATTTCTGTTTTGCAGAAAAAATCGGCAACCTACTTATTATACAGTCTATTACTATTCCATTCTACTCATCGAGATTTAGCCGCAATTGAGCCTTATTTACATTGGAAAGGTGTCCGAGCGGAAAATATAGTGTTCGGTGACTGACGTGGCAATTAACGTGGCAAACATATCAAATTGTAGAATATGCAAGATAATAAAAATGTGGAAGTTTCTTTGAGCTTGTATAATAATTATTCGCAGCGCTGTAAGTGGCCTCGATTAGCTAAGACACCCAGTATAATTAGAAAATAACTTAACACTAAAACTACCGAGCCCTAAATGCAACTTATGTATATTACTTTATAGCAATAATTTTTATTTATCATATGATTTATTTGAACTTCGTACGGTTTCTATTATTACATATGACTGATCAGAAAAGTTCATCTAAAAATGTTTCGCAGAAATATTCTTACAATAGCAAGAATTGTTATAGAAAAGAAACGGAGATCAGTCATTTACACTGGTTTGGTAGTTCAAGTGTTAACAAAACATCGCATTTATATCTTTCTAAATTAGAAATAACAGAAAATAGAAGCATATAAATACGACGTTTTGTCGAGTTTTCGTTTAGGAATCGTTAACGATAAAACGGTAAATGTTACTTTGAATCTATAATCGTTGAACTGCGGATCTTTATGCAAAAAGAAAATTGTATTTGCGAATTGCAACGACCAGTTATAATGTAGAAAGTTCTTCCCTTTTTTAACAATTTTAGTAACTTGAAAATAATATAATGACACACATTACATTCCCTCATTCGATCCAGTGTTTTCGAATCGACCTACTCATTTTTGTCAATAAACGCATAAACTCCACACTCGAATAATTATATGTACACACCGCCGTAGGGCGACCTAATTGGTACAAAATTAGGCGCGAAAACCGACCGATGGGTCTCGGCTCGTGGGCCCCGGAGAGTCTCTGGAGAGCGTTCGTGGTGCACAGTGGTGTCCAGGAGTCAGAAGAGAAGGAAACGCAAAGGAGATCGCCTAGAAGAGGCCAGGAGGGTCGACGAGGAATCCTCGCAAGGCAAAGGGACGAGTACGGGGCCAGCTGGCGGAGGACGATAGCCGGAGCGGGCGCGGACGGTAGAGGGGAGAAGGACGAGTAGTCGCGAGTCCGAAGAGGAGAGAAGAAGAGAGAGGGAGAAGCGTCGCGCGCGCGAGAGAAAGAGAGAGAGAGAGAGAAAGAGAGAGAGAGAGAGAGAGAGAGAGAGGGAGGGAGAGCAAGGGAGCGAGAGAAGATAAAAAAGGAAACGACTGGTCCAGAGCGGCTCCGAGAACGACCTGAGGCTAACTGGTGCGTGCCGGTCGTGTGGCGAGCCCGAGCAAAACCTGGTGGCAGAGGGGAAACGCGAAGAGAAGTGGACGGATGGGTACTCGAGCCGCTGTCAACTGGTTTACTCGGCCACTCCTACGCATCAGCTGTCCGGCCGATCTCCTCGAAACAGCCTCTCCTCTTACATAAGAGAAGATCCGTGAGGATCGCGCGAGCCCCTCGCGACTCCTCGCCCGGCCCCCTCGACCTCGCCGCGCGCCCATTCCCCGTGAAATTTATCGCCCCGGACTCCTTTGATCCGTCGACGCTCGAGTTTCCTCGCGGCCCACTTTATCGACTACCGGGGCCCCCCTTCTTCTCGCCTCGGGCCATCCGTCTTTCGGCCCCCGTCCTCGGGTGTACCGAGCAGCGCGAGGCCGACGTCTCGATCTCCGCGGAGATCGAGGATTTCCGCGAGCGGCGTGTGTCCTGGAGAACGCGGTGGACGACGAGCGCTGGAGGGCGAGACGATCGAGCGGATCGTGCGACCGACGACGACGACGGCAGAGGAGGCTGTTTTATCGTCCGCGGCGGAGTAACTCTTGCAATAATAGAGCAGGAAGTCTCTGTGCGCGAAGAAGAATCGGGAGATCTGGACGAGACAATTAAAACGATAGTCACGACCGTTTCGCGGTTTTTCTGCGACGGCGACTAATGAAGAGCGCCTCTAAAGTTGATTACTTGTTAGCCGCTTTGCAAGATAACGAAGTAGAAAGCTGGTTTACGGCCGGGGCCGAAACCGGCCGGCTAAAAAGAATGGTTGCTGCCTCGCCGTTCCGCGAGCGCGGAAGGATTAAGAAACATCGCGGCGCGGTGTCGACAAGAAGCGGCTGCCGTGTCTCGTCTCGTCTCGTCTCATCGGCGGAGACACATTAACCCTTTCGCGGCGGCAAAAACGTCGCGCCGCCGCTGCGCACGAAGAAGCTCCATTAGCCAGGAAACGGAATTATCGCAAAAAACCCCGATTCCCGAGGATCCCGGAAAAAATCGGAAGGTAGGAAGATGACCGGCCGAGAGAGAGAGGGGTCCGACGATCGGCTCTCTCCCGAGTCTACGAAGAAGGCAACGCACGGAGAGACGGGAGGAGAAACAGGGAGACGGATGAACGAAGTTTTCCGAGAAAAGCGACGGTCCCCGGCCAGATGAATCGCTTAATCGTGCGAACGCGAGCGGAAACAAGCCAGCAAATTCATCATCGTCCCGTTCGAGAGCCGAGATTCATCGCGTCCCGCGAAACGGATGCGGTCTCGCATGCGGCATCCAGAAATCACGACGATTTCCGTCGATCCGAGACCGCGCGCTTATCGGCGCCGATAACGATCGACCGCACAGGAAACCTCCGCTTGCGTTGCGAGATTGTACGGCGTGCGACCACCGAAGAACCGAACCGTTCGAAAAATTCGTAACTCGTTCGTTTTCAATCTTTTTCAGTTTTTGCAGGACACGGAGCATCGCTTGGAGGTTAAAATCGCTGCGCGCGATGTCCAGCGACGAGTGAAACTCGTCGAGTATTTCTATCCCAGTGGAAAGTCGATTATTCAAATTCAGAGAAATTAGCCGAAGTTCGATGTCTGGGAACCGAAATCTTGCGCGAAGATCGCGGAAAGGAGTCGTATTTGCGAACAGGAAAATGGTGGTCGTTCGAGGGATGATTTTTCGCGTATGAACCGTTTATTTTGAAAGTGGCATAAGTCACTTTATCGTAATGAAAAGTGGTGATTTTTTAATGTTTATACGAAATTATTTATACTGAGAAAAATAGCGGTATCCTGAGATAACGAATACAAGTAAATCTTCTCGAAAGCTAGCATCCATATTTTTCAACGTGTTAAAACGCAAACCCTTAAATATATCGACTTAAAAACAAAGCGACGTATGCCATTTTCAAAATAAACGGCTCATATAATACTGAAAAATATCCATTATATATAAATTGATATATGTGTATCCATTGATATAAAAAATCGAAGAAATTATATCCTCGTATATAAGTACACTTTAAATAATTTTACCAAAATATGACTTGTTACCAGAACGAATTTTAACGAGTATTATTAACATATTACACATTAATGATATTATACATAAACTGTTTACCTAACTCTGACTCATTAATTCTCGGTCTGTAATAATGTTAAATTTTATTTTTAATCGTAACAATGGGTTTTTATCCGCGTATATAAAAAAACATACAGGTACATAAACTGTTTACCTAACTCTGACACATTGATTCTCGGTCTGTATTAATATTAAATTTTATTCTTAATCGTAACAATCGGTTTTTATCCGCATATATAAATAAATAAGTAAAACACGGTATTCGCAGGTTACTCCAAATACAATAATAAAAAATTGCAAGAGCATATCTTTCCAAAAATTATTTTCGTTTCGCATCATTCAATCACTCGGTGGCAGTCCCAAAGAAAACGTTCGTATACCGGAGAACGCTCTGCAAAGAACTCTCCACTTGCCCGCAACCCTTTACACTTCCGCGACCTTGAAGTTGCCTGCCGCATTCCCGAAACCCTGAAATCGTTGGCCTTCGAATCGCCTAGATTCCTAAATATTCCATCAACATTCCGGAAGTTCTTAGCGACCAATTATCGGCACATTAATTACCGATCGTCGTCGCAATCTTCGGTTCATTAGCGGACAGATCGGCTATCAATTAATTTCGAAGATGTTCCCGGTGGAAGGAGGAAGATCGGGCGAGAGGAGACGGTACCCTATCCGGACAACGAGACCCGGAACACAGCGATTCGCTGACAAGCGGTATTAATTTATGCAAATCGAATAGTGGCCTGCTATCGATTCGCGATCGACGCGAGCACGTCAACGACTCCTCGCCGCACCGGCCGCGGCCGTTCTCGTCCCATCGATTCCTCTACCATCGACGCGGCGATGCATGTTCCACCCTGCCCGATGCCTACGCGTTTATGATATTAGAAACTCGACACACCGCATACCAATTTGTTCCGACAGCGGGAAAGAGCACCAACAACACGGCTTCGAGCTATACGGGATCACGCTAAACGAGGCGAGTTCACCGACGATGGGCTCTTATCAATTTATTTACTTCTTTATGTATTTATTTATTCATGAAAGAACGAAGGGATAAAAACGCAGGATATTGCTCGCTCGTGGTCACAAAAAGGAAGAGTATATGAGGAAAACCGATCGCGGGTTAGTCGCCGCGCGATAAATTTGTCTATTAACAAATTTTGCGAGGCTCCCTCTAGCGAGGGATCAGTGAATGTTGAAAATATCCGCTTTTTAAAAAACATTTAATATTTGAAAAACTGACAATGTGATTTTGGTAACGAGCGTGTAACGAGGATTTTTAGGATTTTACAGAGGGATTCTTGTCGGGAATGGTAATTGTTAATGACACAGGCGACAAAACAGACATATTTGCAGACAATATTACAAAATTCAAAACGAGTTTACATAAACTGTTCATCTAAACCGATGATTCACTGATTCTTTACTACAGAGTGTCCCAAAAATGTCTCGTAATCCGGAAATGGCGGGTTCCTCGAATCATTTGAAGCAACTTCTTCCTTTACAAAAATTTTCTCCGAGGTGCCGTTAACGAGTTATTAACGAAAAACAGTGACCAATGAGAGGCGAGCTCGGCTGGCGCGAGGCGACCGAGCCAATGAGCGGAACTAGGCTGGTTGGCTGGGCCGCCTCGCGGCAGCCGTACTCGATTCTTATTGGTCACTGTCTTTTCGTTAATAACTCGTTAACGGTGCGTCGGAGAACATTTTTGTAAAGGAAGAAGTTGCTTCAAATGATCCGAGGAACCCGCTATTTCCGGATTGCGAGACATATTTGGGACACCCTGTATATTAATATTATAATAGCTTTTAGTTCTGTAGTGTAAAAAATGCTCTTTCACCAGTATATATAAATAAATTAAATTAAATTAGATTAGATTAATTTCTCTGTTTGAAGAACACTTATTTTCGACACGGTTTCGAGACTCGCGAAATGAAATTCGTTTCAGGGGACGAAGAAACGCGCACAGCCGCGATCGCACGGCGTCGATCTTGCTGCAACGAACGTAATCAAATATTTTCACCGTCGAGAAAATCGGTTCCCGGAACAAATCGTTAGACGCTGCTCGATAGCATCTCTCGCGCACGAAATTATCTCGGGCGAGGCGCGTAATCTTCGCGCGATTTTTCCCCCGGATGAACGATTGCACGGCAAGAAAAAATCGAGGCCCACGAATGGAAAAGCCTGGCTAATGGCGACTGCTCGATGAAAAAGATCGGCAAGATTAAGCGTGATTGCGCTCGAACGAAACGAGTCCGGTGATTTTTGTCGGCCTGCCTTCTCTCTCTCTCCCTCTCCCTCTCTCGTCGCGGAGCGTGTTCCGCTTCCCGCTCGATAAATTTAACGCGACGATGAGCACGACGAGCAGGCGACCAGCGCGGAGTCGGTTTCGAGGAATCGAAACACCAGAAATCGTGGCAAACACGTTTTCCAGGATCCGTCGCGTCGATCGAACAACAATTCCGAGGAGCATGGTCGCGTAAGAAGCACCAGGGATCGTTCTTCTGGTTCCTCTCCAGCCTCGTCGAGTCGCTCTCTCTCTCTCTCTTTTTCCCTCTCTTTCACTCGCACGCGAGCGCGCGCGCGCGCGCGGAGTTCGCCCGAAAAATCGTGGCAAAAAAAGACTGGCCAAGTAATTATCGTGATCGCCGCTATATATCGGACCGGGCGAAATTATCCAGAGCGTGTAATTTTCTGTGTCGAGGGGCCAGTGCGAGGAACGGCGCCGATAGCGACGGCCTTCCCGTTCTCCGGCGTCGAGAGAAATTCGAGTGGATCGACGCTGGGCCCTCGAACGAGCCCGAATTGTCCACAATATTTCCTCAAATTGATGCTCAACCGATTTTCATTTTCTTCTCGCCGGACAAGCTTGCTACCGTGAATGTTTCGAGAGCTTCGAACTGGGCTATTTAAATCGTTCATTTTGTTACTCGAGTTTCGGCAATTAAATGGAATGAATTGCAGCTGCATTAGGATCAGCAGAAAGGCTGACAAGTCTGCGAAAAGTATTTTCTAAAATATGTTTTGCAAAATTGCTGAATTGAGCTCGGAATTGTTACAAACATCGTCAATGGTTGTAAAAATGATCCGCATTCCTAGGGTTATTACGAATTAAGGGACAATTGGAAAGAATTTACTGTAGATCGGAAACACTTTTAAAACACCGTATACTTTCCCCTTAATTTACAACCAGAATTGCCTCTTTTAAAATCTCTGTCGTCATCGCAATTCGATCCTTCCCTTCTTGAAAACCCCTCTTGATCACTTGACATTCTTTTGTATCTTCTATCGTACCTTTCCTTTCATTGCATCATTCTCTTTTCTTTTTCTCTCATTTCTTTCGATTCGCTACTCGAGCGACTTAATGTCATACTATTCGAACGCAGGGTCTTGCTCCCGTTGATCAAATAATTATTGTTAACTAATTAATTAATTAATAATTATTACTTTTTATTATGAAATCACATCTTCGTCAATCTGAATATATATTACAAAACGTTTGATATTTTCTCCCAGTTTTCTCTCTCAGTTTAATTATCTTAAACAGCGATTGCCTTGCGCTTCATCGTCCTGCGAATGACCCCGTAACGCTTACCCCAATCGGTTCTCCCCTTTAAAGAATAAACAAATCAACAACGAATTTCATAACTTCTGCCAATCTTTGGAAGATAATGGAAGCCGAGGATCCGCGAGACGAGCAGCAGCTATCTCTCGAGTTGTGAGCGAGTCGGGGCCATCGCTAGCTCGCGGCGAACGAGCGCGCGTGAAATAAGGGAGCCGGCTCGTTTCAGGAGCAGCTGAAAATTAATACGTAATTACAGTCGCGGCCGCGAGAGGGGGAGAGATCGTTATTGGGAAACGCCGGATGAATTCCAAAGAAATATCGAGAGCGCCGACTGGGCCGGCCGGCCGGTGGTTCTCGGTGGTGCAGAACACGGAGGAACGGGAACGAGAACGGAACTGGTTCGTTCTCCGCGGGGAAAAATTCGCGGCGCGACTCTGGTCGCGCGTTAGTCACCGAGTAATATGGAAATTATCGGGTCCGGCGATAACGTGAATCATTCTCCTTGCCTCCGATCCTTGGCCACGTCTGCCACCGATAAACGCACGCGGCGGAACACGCGAGAGATCGATCCGACACAAACAAGCTCGAGATCCGTGAATGGAGCCAATTTCGACCGGGAGAATTTTCCCGCAACAACGACCGCTTATTAGCGTTCGACCGTGCGATATGTCCGAGGAACGAGAACCGCGATCGAGCGAGCCGATTGTGCGCCGAGGCCGATCCGAATCACCGGCGAGGTATTTAAACGGCTGAGAACCCGACTCCGCGCTCTCGCCTTCGCCAGCTGCTCCAAAAAGCCACGCGGCGTCTCGGAAACCCTAGAACTTCGGCGGACAGTTGTGTCCCCTGGTCCCGAAGCACTTGCGCGCCTCGATCTCTCGACTTCCGATTCGATCGCGACGAAAGATTCTCCGGCGAGGTGTTGCGCGCCGTCGTCCGAATCTCGACGATGTCTCGGTCTCGAGCCGGGAGGAGAAGAGGGACGCGAGGTCAAGCGCCGCACAGGTGGCTGCGAAACGAAATCATTGCCGGTCGAGATTAATTTCTACGAGCGATCGAGTCGATCCGGTCTCGACTCGCCGATGCTCGTTCCTTCTCGACGGTCCGTGCGAGAGGATGCGAGGCGAAGAGACGCGGCAGATATTGAGAAAGAGTAAGAGAAAGGAGGGGAGAAAGGGGGACCGCGCGCGCGCGGAAAAGAGAGAGCAGAAAAGGATAGAGAGAAAGATAGAGATAGAGAGAGAGAGAGAGAGAGAGAGAGAGAGAGAGAGAGAGAAGCGGACGGCGCACTTCCGAGCCGGCTCGCGAGAGTCGGTGAGGTTTTATACGGTGTGTATCTGCCTTATGGGATACCGTGCCGGTATATTATGGTTAAGTTGTTGCCGGTCGAGGCTTCTATTGGAGCGCAGCTTCTGGTCTCGCGAGAGATTATAGAGATAATGGGGCCCGGATAGCAGCATTGCTCGGTCCTCGCTCCCAACAAATTGCGGGGTTCATTCATCCTCCGCGATAGAGGGAAAAACTAGCCGCGCTGCTCCGCGTTGCTCCGCTTGCTCTCGCACCATCGCGCACAGGATACCCCGTTCTCCTTCTTCATCGTCTTCGTCCTCGTCTTCTTCTTCTTCTTCTTCGCCTTCTTCTACTTCTTCTTCTTCTACTACTTCTTCTTCTTCTTCCACGTCCTTGTTCCCCCTGGTTCCGTCTCGACCGTGAGCGCGGATCCGCTGCTCGCGCGCGCGTGCATGCGCGTACATGCGTGGAACTCGCCTTTCCTCGCGTGCCCGTCCTTACGTGGTCTCGAGCGTTCCCCGGCTACCCTGAAATTACCATTTTGCCGGACGATGCTCGTCGCCGTGTCCTTGGAGCCCGATCCTCGAGCGACGCGCTCCCTGACGCACCGTTCGTCGGCGCGCTCTCTCTCTCTCCTCCGTCGATCACAGACCATCCCGTCGACGACGTATCCAGCCGAGTCCTCTGTCTCGTTGACTCGGAACAATAAACGGAGCGGACTTTCGGCCCGGCCCGAAACCGACCTCGAACGGAGCGCGCGTCGGAGTCGACTCGGAAGCTCGCCGCGCTCGTTCCGCCTCGAGATGCGGCCGGAGCAAGGATCTTTCGAAGAGAAGAGCCCGCCGAGAAGCCGCGTCTCTGCCCCTGCTCCCCCGATATTCTTCCTCCTCGCTAAGCGAGGCCACGGTTCAGGAAAAAAAGAGGGAAAAGGAGCACCCGATTCCGCCGTATAATTTGCGGGTATAGAGAAACGCAACGAGCCGCGCGGCTTAGATCGCCGCGGATGGATTTAAGAGGATAGGCCAGCAGGCTCGTAACGTATAAAGGGGCGCAAGATAATCAATTACCCCAGCTACCGACTTCCCGCGAGAGCAATAACATCGGCCGGCCGCTGGCTGCCGGAGCAGGTCGTGTACCTGTTGCAACCGCGTATATTTAATGGCACCCCTAATCGTCCACGCCCGGTCGTTCCGTGCCTCTTTATACTTTTCCAGGGGGGAGGGGGGGCTGCTGGCTGGCTCCCTCTCTCTTTCTTTCCCTCTCCACGGGATAGCCCATAAAAATTCACAGCCCCTCGATATCTCACGTGTGACCGCTCTTTACCCACTTTTTTCCATATTCTATTAACCCTTTGATGATGTAAACACTTTTGGTGACGGCGGGCTCGTGCATCCAACTTCCACGATGGCGGACAAATAATTCCAGTGGTTAAGACAGAACGCGCGGTCCGGTTCTACAACGGTGTAAGAAGACGAGTACTAAACGTTTATTTCCACTAGTTCCCCGCGAAAGATGCTAATGTAACATCGGTGCTCATCGATACATTACTTTTTAATTTAATTTAATGGAATTCAATTTAATGGAGTTTAATTTCATGCAATTCGATTCGATTCGATTTAATTTAACTTATTTATGCGTACGGCTAAACACCTATCTTTGCAATAATATATTAGAAACAGAAACATATCTTATTTCGAAAAGCGAAGAATCTCAAGGAATTAGATCATTTCTTTATAGAGACTCTTGTTTGATTTAGTAACACTTGCTGTAAATTTGTGTCTATCGTGTCTGTCTAAATCGCGCTAACTCTCGATGAGTAGAATGAACTTCTGAAGGACCGTACTGATCTAGCAAAACGGGAAGGAGCATTAAAGAGTTAATAAGCCAAGTAACGCCAGGATTATTGGTTATCTTTTTAAAATATATTTGTTAGGTGTGATATTAACGGATACCGCAGATAGAATAGAAACTCTCACCGAGCGTACGAAAGCTTCGTAGAGAGCACCTAGCGAACTATATAAGAAGTAAACCTTTAACCCTTTCGTGGGCGCGATATGAATTTTCAAGAATATTTCAATCCGATAAGAATTTTCAACGGTGGGAATATTTGAGCCTGGTGGTCCATGTGCGCACTAAAAGTGGGTGGGAAGCATTGTTTCCAGTGCCTATGAATGGGTTAAGGGATCACAGGAGTAGGGAAGAGATCGGTACACCTATCTTTCTTACACCGTGGATTTTGCTCAAATCAATACAGAAGTTTCCGCTTGTGTGAGTCAGTCATTTGTTAAGTTGATTAGAAAGCTTGTTTCAAACCTTTTATATGAATTCAATGAAACGAACTTTCCGAAATGTGAAACGAACTTTGCGAACAAGCTGATATGTAGTTTCTTTGAAAGCAATTTATTAAGTTGTTCGAAAAATTTGTTTCGCCTTTCATAGAGATCGTTTCATGCAATTTAAAATAAAAGATCCAATCATACAGTTCATTTGTGTAATCAAATCCAAATAAAATCTATTTTAAACGAAGCAAGATTTCTTATAATTTAATTCAACTGTCCGATATTTTATACGTTATATCCATATTTGTAAAGCGATGCAACAATATTAAAAGTTATTCCTTCGCACGAAAGTTTTCCCATAAACAACCCATACCGTATTGTGTTAACACTTCCACGACCGCGTTAGAAACCTCAAAAATTTGTATAAAATTAAAATATTTCATTCAATTAAACAAAAATTACGAAGCAAACTTATACGACTTCGATTTTTCCTCAGCATTCGTACCTCTTGCAAATCTTAATAAAATTAAGCAATCGTTCTTAATTTTTCATTAATCATCCATTCGGTCATCGATCGACTGAATTTAAAACGAGGAGATCTCATTCGGTTGGCCAAGCGTTAAGACAATTTAGCGTCGAGATAATTAATAATAATAACTTCATTATTAATTTCACACACTTGTCTTCTCTCTCTCTCTCTTGACATTTTTGCATATATAGATTACATTTGAAGACGCAAGTCAACATTTCCGGAAACATCAATCGACTGAATTTAAAACGGGGAGATCACCCCAATCGGTTAGCTAAGCGTTAAGATAATTAATAATAATAACACCATCATATATTCCGCTCGTCTTTTTAACATGTTCGCATCCATAGATTACATTTTAAGACGCAAGTCAACATTTCCGAAAATGCGACTTACGCCACTCCGATTCCAACCCATTCATACGATGGGACACAGATGAAAGAACGCGATCGAATGGAACAGCCTCGGTCCTGTTCGCTGAATCGAGCAACCGGAATTCGCAGTGCATCGAACGATTTCGGAGCTCGCGATTCGTCCGACGGAAAAATCGAAATCGCCGTCGAGCCTCTTCCTCGAAAGGCTGCCGTCGATTTCGACGGAACGTTCGGTGCGCGCAGCTTCCGGAGATCCAGCAGCCGCGCGCGGTCCCGACATGTAGAGAAGTCCGATACTCTGCGGCGAACGTTAAGAGGCTCGAAATGGTGAATAAACGTTCGCTCGTAAAACGCGCACCGAGCCGTATCTTCTAGGAGTAATGGCGCATATGATACGCACCGCGTACGGCTCGCGCCTCTCCCCGCGAGCGAGGAGATCTTACTCTCGTCCTCGTTCGTTCCACCCTGTTTCTCCACCCGACCCCTCCGCCCGGCTCATCCTCTTCGCCGCGCTCTTTCACCGCGAGGATCCCTCGCGCCCCCCTCGCTCCCCCCGCCGTTCGCGCTCCTCGCGCCGCGCCGGTCGCTTTAATGCGTTCGATTTGTTAATTGAGAAAAAGTCCGCGAGGAACGAGCCGGCCACTTTGTCGGTCCGCTTCGCGCGCGAACCAACGAGAGAGCCGAGCCGAGCCGAGCCGACAGCCGCTCCTTTCTCGAGCGGTTTTTACGCCGGCGGTTCGACGCGTCGGCGATTTGGTCGCGCTCCCTTTTACCTTCGCCGGGGAACGGGTCTCCTCCCACCCCTTTTTACGCCTTTTTACGCTCCCCCGGCCATCTTCTGCCAGCCGTCGTTAGCGACGCTCGCCGGTGGAACGAGAGACCGACCCGTAGCCACCGGGCACGCTCCGCTTAATTGCAAATCGATTTCAATTAATCGTTTCTCGGCCGGTGGTTCCGAGATCGCGCGACGATCGAGGGGGGGAACACGCGCGCAAGAAAGCATCGGTGAAAGACGAAAGGCAGAGCAAAAGGGCGAGACTAGGCTTGAAGGAGGACACCGCGGAAGAGGGCGGAGGGGGAGACCGGGGGCGAACGAGAGAGGACGGGAGAAGACGATGACGAGCCGCAATTATGTCTCCACCGGCTGCCGACCGTGTAGAGGTCGTCGGGTACAGTAGTCCGCGAAAGTTCCCATTTGTCACTGATCTCGATCGCGGACTCGACACCTGGCGGTCCCCGGGACCAGCGCGGTTCTCCATCGAATAATCGAGTTTTCAGCTGCGCGGCGGTCGCCGACTCGGCGGACCCTCGCCCCGGGTTCCCGTGGTTCGGAAACGAGACGGGCGCGCGTGCCTAGATCGAGCCGAACAGACCGCTCGATTGCGCCCCGTGCGATCGGGCCGAACGCGGGCCAGATCCGGTCGAAGCGGATCGATCGAACGACCGCGAGACACGTCGGGATCGTCGGGTTTCGCTGACTGCTGGCCAACTCTGGCCGTGCGGTAGGATTTTGCGGCGAACGGTACAGGGAGTTATCAATAATTTGCATATTTCCACGGTTCGTAAAGTAACGAGCGGTTGCCTCGACACCGAATTCCGTTCGCCGCTGTCACTGACCTATAATACCGTGCCGGCAGCGTGCTCCGGAACACCCTGTGTCATCGATAATTCACTTTCACGGTCCGCAGCGGTATCCCGGATCGCAGCGACCCGGTGATTATCTTTCGATAGCTTCCTCCCTCTCTCTCTCTCTCTTCCTCTTTCTCTCCCTCTTCCTCTTTCTCTCTCTCTCTCTCTCTCTCTTTCTCTCCATCTCTCTATCTCTATCTCTTTCTCTCTCTCTTTCTCTTTCTTTCTTTCTCTCTCTCTCTCTCTCTCTCTCTCTCTCCATCTCTCTATTTCTATCTCTTTCTCTCTCTCTCTCTCTCTCTCTCTCTCTCTATTTCTCTCCATCTCTCTATCTCTATCTCTTTCTTTCTCTCTCTCTCTCTTTCTTTCTCTCTTTCTCTCCGTCTCTCTCTCTTTCTCTTTCTTTCGCTCCCTCTTTCTTTCGCTCTCTCTTTCTCTCCGTCTCTCCCTCCGTCTCCCCGTTCCGCGGCGATCGAGAACCGAATCTCGGGCCGGGATCTTTCTATTTGCATCGTTAATGGCTTTGGCCGGCAGCTAAATCATTTTTCTTCGACACACAATGCCCGCAACCCGGCGAGTTACGCCGATGGGTAACGCAACACCTGGCCGGCACCACCACCGAGAGATACGGATCGCCTCTGCGTGGACGAACGACGACGGGCCCTATAAACGGGCAGTTAACGTCGAACTCGGTTGTTACCGCGTAACAACGACGGGTACGCTAACCGGCCGTCATTTCTCCAATTTGTCCGCTCGCGGCGAGCGGATCCCCCGAGAGCCCGCGAGACCAAGCCGGAGCCCGGAACAAAACGCAACGAGATCGAAACCGACCTGGATTTTCTACGGACCCGTTCTATCGCCGTGGAAACAGAGCTACAGTAATTTCTCCCGGATTCGCGCTCGATAATGGACAATTCGGGGAGAGGAGATACGATTGTTCGAGACTCGCGTCTCGATTTTATAGTAACCGATTGTCAACGATTATAAAATCGAGTCGCAAGGCTCGAACAATCGTATCTCCTCTTCCCCAAATTGTCCATTCTCGAGCGCGAATTAGGGAGAAATTACTGTAGCTCTGATTTTATGGTTGTTGACAATCGGTGGATATAAAAACGAGCCGTGTGGCTCGAATAAAATTGTCTACTTTTCTGCGCAATCTGAGCGCGAATTAGAGAGAAATTACTGTACTTAGAAAAGTTCTATTTTCTAATTGTACTCCCCTGTTTTGGATACTTCACGTTGTCTTTGGGTGCCGAAATTTGTGTTACGAACCGACATGGTCGTGTTGTGCACAACAGTCGGTTTATATTTCATTGTCATTTCTCAGTCGGATAGCTGTGGAAATATAGAGTTACTGTGGGAATGCGAACGATAGAGGACCGAGTAGGTGTTTATATTGCAGCATCGATAATGCGCGGCGACTGGACTACGTAATTTTTCTGCGAAATGAAAACTGTCTGCATCGACTGCGAGCAGGGGAAACCAAGCAGCAACTTCGTTCTTCCAGCTAGCTGTGTTTGACGAGTATACTCGTCGTGGAGAAGTGGCAGTATTTTGTCATGACGAGTATACTCGTCGTGCGTAAAAAATAGCGACCATCGGCTATTTAAATTGTAATTTTAATGAAAACGAAAACATATTCTCAAATTTCAAGATGTTTAGAATATTTTGAAGCCAACGAAGGTGTTTACATTGTTATAAAAATAAGATTAGAAAAGAATCATGGTTTTGGTGTTCGAAGAATGTTAAACGAATAAGTAAATATTAGTAACAAAATTGTTAGTTTTATAAAATAAAATCGTCTTTTTGATACAATATTTTCACAGCGACACTTTGTGTTTGACGAGTATACTCGTCATGGAGAAGTGGCAGTATTTTGTCATGACGAGTATACTCGTCGTGCGTAAAAAGTAGCGACCATCGACTACTTAAATTGTAATTTTAATGAAAACAAAAACATATTCTCAAATTTCAAGATGTTTAGAATATTTTGAAACCAACGAAGGTGTTTACATTGTTATAAAAATAAGATTCGAAAAGAATCATGATTTTGGTGTTCGACGAATGTTAAGCGAATAAGTAAATATTAGTAACAAAATTGTTAGTTCTATAAAATAAAACCGTCTTTTTGATACAATATTTTCAGAGCGACACTTCGTGTTTGACGAGTATACTCGTCATCGCTTGATTCCTGCGACACATTTAGGTGCGCGCTCTGAGAAGGAGGCGCCACAGCTAAACTGGTTAATGATCTTAATAAATTAGAATTGACACTCTTAAAATGACAATTGTGAAGAACAGACAACGGACATATTACTTCTTTTAAAAATTATAAACAGTCCAATGCGTAGCTCTCTGTTATTCGGAGTCGATGCTTGCAAGACTGACCTTAGATTCTTTGACACTATTACCAGAATTTATAATTACATTAATCCAGTAAACTGCGACATTGATTTATTTCCAGGCTCTACCAATAAATGTAGGCAAAAGGCTCTCAAAAGCACCAATGCAACCTAATCATAGTTAACATTTCATTGTAAACAAGTACCCAAATCAGACGTTCGTTATTCTAAGTTTGTATGTTCGATTGTTATTTTCTTATCTATTTACATTGTACAATAGGGCTCTAGAGCCCGCCCAATAAATAAAACTAATTCATCGACGTTTTAAAATGCTTTTAATTTTTACGTCATTCTAAATTGTATCTACCCAATTTTTCAATTTTAATTTATTTATTGCGTAAACGGGGTGGAGCCTTTGTCACGAAAAGCGTAATAATAACGAGAACACGGGTACGAGTGCATAATAACAATAATAATGACGGTAATAACTGTAAGAGTAATGACAGTAAGACAAGAATTAAGGATGGTTGCGTAATTTTACCATAAACATTATCCGCGGTCTAGCGATGAGTGACGAAGGCGATATACGAATGTGTTACACGCATCAGGAATGTGTTTCCTCTCTGTGAAATCGTCCAGAGAGCAATTGGATTAAGAAATAAGTCAGTCGTATATGGATCAATGGAGAGCGAAGTTGAAGCTCTGAGATTTGACGTAAAGAATTGATGTGGGAAAGCAAGCAGACATACCGGTTGAGAAAAAGTCATGCACCATGTATTTTGTATATTTCTCACGTGTAACATATTAGTACGTGGTGAACGTTTGATTAAAGTTCGCTTATGCCTTCTAATTTCATAAAAAAAAAACATTGAAAAAGTTGCAAATTTTTGATTGTCCTTTTTCGAAGTACGGTAGAACTTCGATTAACCGAATTCAAAATTGATGCTTAATTTCTTTTTATTTTCGACGAATTATTACATACAATGGTATAAGATGATAAGTCGAGATTCGATCGAGATCTTTCTATAGTTTCGTCGTGTTTACATGGAATAATGAGAAATCTAAACAATAAAAAAATAAAATAATAAATAATAATAATAATTATTATTATTATTATTATATAATATAATATAATATAATATAATATAATATAATATAATATAATATAATATAATATAATATAATATAATATAATAATAATAATAATAATAATAATGATAATGATAATGATAATGATAATGATAATGATAATGATAATAATAATAAATAATGAAATAATAAATCGGAAAAAGATCTAGTTCGGTTAACCGAGGTTCTGCTGTATCCGAACAAGCTGACGAACGGTATCCTCATGGATCCGCGATTACTATGCTCGCGGACGAACCAGGCAGATCCATTTCCACGGCTGCATTGTAGCCTGCGAGCAACTCGAAGGCGCAACGCTGTGCCCTCGCCAGCCGCGGAAACTAGTTTCTGGATCTAGTTTCAGCGTCGTTTATTTTCGAGGCTCTCTAAAACCCTATTAACCGGGTGGTTAACCAGAAGTGATGTTGCAAGAAAAAAAGAAAACCAACGTCGCAGGCGATTTATCCTCCGGTGTGGATAGTTAGAATGTTGCTAGTGCCGTTCGGAGCACCCGGAAAGCAGCTCGTTTTATCCGGTGCGAACCGTTCGCTGGCACGTCGGCCTATGTGGGTGACGTTCCTGCAGCTTCGAGAATGAATTTCCAGAATGTTGATACCGAGTTGCTAGATATTCTTTACTAGCTTAACCAGTTTGGTTATTGCGATCTCTTTGAGATGTGTACTGGCAACGTTTCGCAGAAAGTAAGCGATGACAAGTGTAATACCTAATCCAAGCATGGTTTCATCATAATTATTTGTTCTTTTTATTTCGTCTCCGTTTCCAAATATTCGAAACGTCTTGAAATTTAGGAATATGCTTCAGTTTTCGCCAAGACTGCAATTTAAACGGCAAATTTTTGCGCGTGACGAGTATACTCGTCATGATACAAGGTATTATCGTTTCTGCTCGACGAGTATACTCGTCATGGCACGAGTTATTATCGTTTCGTCTTGACGAGTATACTCTGCATGACACAAAATATTGTCATTCATTCATGACGAGTATACTCGACATGATAGAAGATATTGTCGTTCATTCTTGACGAGTATACTCGACATGATAGAAAATATTGTAGTTTCTTCTTGACGAGTATACTCGTCACGACACAAAATATTGTCATTTCTTCTGGACGAGTATACTCGACATGGCACAAAATATTGTCGTTTCTTCCCGACGAGTATACTCGTCATAGCACAAAATATTATCGTTTCTTCTCGACGAGTATACTCGTCGCAACACAAAATATTGCCACTTCTTCGTCAGAAGTACACTCGCCACAGCACAATTCTCATGCCCGCGTTAAATAGGGTCTCGGCGAGATCGCAGACGTATTTAAAACAGTTCCAAAAAAAAATCGTTGACCGTTTGAGCTCGGTGCGCGAGAAACGGGTCCTTAACGGAAAGTCCGGCGACCTCGGCACGGAGATTCGACGGGCCCGGGCTGACAGCAGCAGAAAGCCGAAAATTACAAGGCCGTCGAGTGTGCAATCGGGCCGATTTGTGGCGCCGGTCCCGCACAGCCAAGGGTTGCCGCAGGAAGCGTCGGGGCTCGTTCGCAACCGGATTACGAAACGAGAGACCCGGAGGCAGGCGAGCACAGACAACCGGGCGGCCGGTCAGCCTCCGACGACCGGAGTCTTTCTTTCACCATTTCCGTCCCCGTCGTGCGTCACTGCGTGAACGCGTTAACCTTTCCCGAAATGTCGCAACGGCGCGCCGCGGATCCGATGGAAAAATCGCTGATGACCGACGACGACGACGACGATCTCGCCGGAGGAGGATCTCGATCGGCGGACGAGCAACGGTGTCGCAACCGATCCACCGTGGAAGGGTGAGACCGGCCGGAGAGGACGAAGGCGAGCGGCTAGTTTGCCCGCCGAGAAACAGAGTAACAAGGAGGAGCCAAAAGTGCCAGCGGAAGAGGGAACAAGCTCTAATGGGAGATGATGAGGCGAGTCGAGGGAAAAACGCAGGAAGAGACCATCGCGGACCGCTCGAGGTACCGTTCCCAGGTGTTCCGGGGGAACTGTAAATTAATCGACGAGTCTTATCGGGCCCTATGCGTCTCGATCGCGGAGGATCGACGAGAGGATCTCTCGACGAGCAAGATAGCGCTCGCGAGAGAGGGAGAGAGAGAGAGAAATAAGTCGGGAGGAGGTTCGCGATAAACAAAATCAAGTCTCCGGGCGACGAAACATCGCGGCCGGCAAAAGGTGGAGCGGTCCGGAGAGGCAAATACAAAAACCAGGCTACAAGGCGAACGTATCAAAGAGCCGAGAGAGAGAGGGAGAGAGAGAGAGAGAGAGAGAGAGACGGCGAGACCGAAGGAGCGCGAGCGGACGCGAGAGGGCGAAAGAGAGAGGGACGAGGACGGCGAAGAGAAAGCAACGAGGTGCACAGAGGGGCGAGGGAAGGCCGCAGGAGCCGGAGGATGGGGTAAAACGGACCCACCGTGAGCCACGTTCCCACGATCTCATGAATGAACTCGCGTGGCTGCCGGCCACGTGGTGGGGAGAGTACTCTCCTTTCCCCCTTTCCCCCGTGCCTCCCACCCTGGCCAAACCGTTCGCCTACCCTTCGTCGTTCCCCTCCGTTCCTCGCCGTTTCCTTCAGAGGCCGGCATCGCTTCTCTTTCTACGGCGGACTCTAAGCGGCTCCCGTCGTCGTCGTCGTCGTCATCGGGGGTAAGGAACTCGGGGTCATCCTGGACCTCGAAAGGATACGTAACAATAATTCGTCTTGATTGCATGCTCGTCATTAAAACGCGACTGCCTCAAGAAGACCCCGTGAAAAACACCGCCGCGGTACATCAAGCGGACGTGATTCGGAACGCAGAAGAAGCAGCACCGGCTTCCTGAATCTTCTGTTCGACCGGTTGGTCTGCATGCAAATATGTTGTGGCACCTCGAACTTCTAAATGCTTCGTCAGGTCTGTCGGCTCACTTTTTCACAGTCGGATCTCGCAGAACTCTGTACGGTCAACAGAGGTGCGTTAACCCTTTACAGACTGTCTGTGCCGTTTCTGACCATATATTGGGTCGGCAGCTAAGCAATTGCCGATTTGTTCAATGAAATAAAAAATTTTTCTTTACTTGGAACGAAGTTTAATCTGTAATGTATTTTCCATTTTGTTCGACGACCTTTTGCCATCTCTTTGACAACTTGAAAATTCCACGCTCGTAGAAAGTCTGATCGTTTTCGGCCAAAAACTGAGTTAAGCGAGATTTTACAGCGTCATCGTCGTTAAAAGTTTTACCACGAAGGGAGTTGTCCAGGGATCGAAATAAGTGGTAATCCGATGGCGCGAGATCGGGACTATATGGTGGGTGTAACATCGATTCCCAAGCAATATCCATCAATTTTTGCCGAGTGGACAAAGACGTGTGCGGCTTAGCATTGTCCTGCTGGAAAATGACACCTTTACGATCGACCAATTCTGGTCGCTTTTCCTTGATCGCTGCATTCAATTTGTCCAGTTGCTAACATTCACGGATAATAAAAAATAACATAATAATAATAATAATAATTTTATAATATAACATTTACGGATATCATAAAAATGGGAGTGAGAGACATCTATAACTGAAATCTGCAATTAGTTGCCAACCCAATAGTATGACCATATAGTATAGTATTATTGGGTTGACCAATAAATTATTGCGTTTTTACCCGAATATATGGCAATACAGAAAAACGCAATGACTAATTGGCTAACTGAATATATAATCCTGTTGCATTTTATAGATAGGTCATTCGATTCTGTGACTCATGTAACAGTCACGCTTTAACGGTTTATCAACGCTAGATTTACGAAGCACTAAAAGCAGCTGCTTCATAGTAGTTTATAAAAGTAACAATAAGACGTTTGTTCGGATTTTTAACAGGTATTATTGTAATATTTGCCTGAAGTAACAGATATATTGAATAAATAATCCATAATGATAATTTGGGTTAAAAAACTCAGAATAATAACGATAATTGAATGATCGTAAATATTAACGAATTGGAGACCCGTTATTTTGACGGATTCCGTGAACCTAGTGTTGAATACAAAGAAATTTGGTAACGTTAAAACTATTTTGGAACGTGATACACAAATTTTTAATGATGCCTCAGAGTCGTGACTCGACTGTGAAGGGTTAATCTCATTGCAATGACGACGAATAATGTCTTCATTCTTTTAAACGCTGTTTTTACGAAATTCTACGCACGTACTAAATCGAATGAAATGCCCAATTTCGTGGACATTTTTGAAAAATCCTCGTAGCGGAGGTAAACAAAAATGTGCAAAGGCATCCGCAGCGTACAGTGGCAGGTTACAGTGGCTATCGCTGCGTGGACCGCAAAATTCGCAACATTGAGTCCGCGAGTCGAGAAACTGTGCGCGACCGAGGAACACAACGCTGCGATGTAGCCATTGTTTGCGAATTTACTAGGCGTACAGCCTCAATCAATTTGTACATTCCATCTAGAACACTCCAGATGTCCAGCTCTCTTGCGGATCCCAGTCTATAGAGACGCTCCATTAGATTCAATAAACAGAGTGGCTAGTTTAGCTAACAAATATTTTATGAAGGTTGACTTTTTTTTACTTTCAACACGGTCTCGTGTTGCCTTTTTTTATAGGCATATATATAAGGATATATAAAGAAAACTAGTTGTTGCCCGAATAACGCGTTGCTATATACATATGTATATTCCATTAAAACTATAACAAATAATACCTGGAAATTTTTTATTGATGCATTTATATGATAATAATGTTGCGTTAATGTTGCGAAATTAATGTCATACGGTTAAAATCATTAAGATCGTAACGTTATCTTCGTAATTAATTTATATTGATCACTTGCTTTATTTTTTATTGTATCTTCCTTTTCTTTTATTTTATCATATTTTTTCTTTACTTCTTTTTGATATGCTACTTGTGCGACACATTCTCATACTATTGTAACACAGAGACTTTCTACAGTTCATTTACTATCATATTCAATAACGTTCTCGTTAGTTTCCCGTACGTAAATTTGCATATTTATAACTTCGTATATATGTATATACAGGGTGTCCCAAAAATGTCTCGCAATCCGAAAGTGGCGGGTTCCTCGGGTCATTCGAAGCAACTTCTTCCTTTACAAAAATTTTCTCCGAGGCACCGTTAACGAGTTATCAACGAAAAACAGTGACGAATGAGAGGCGAGCTCAGCTGGCGCGAGGCGACCGAGCCAACGAGCGGAACTGGGCTTCGCGCGCTGGTTGGCTGGGCCGCCTCGCGTCAGCCGCACTCGATTCTTATTGGTCACTGTTTTTCATTAATAACTCGTTAACGGTGCCTCGGAGAACATTTTCGTAAAGGAAAAGGTTGCTTCGAATGATCCGAGGAACCCGCCATTCCGGATTGCGAGACATTTTTGGGACACCCTGCATAAAGTGCTAAGCTCGTTAGGTAGTAAATAAATGTGCAAATGTGAAGATAAAAACGATGGTCAAATTGCGAAAGGAAACAGTGGAAAGTTGTCGGAGAATGTGACCGGCCAGGAAAGTTTCGTGGATGCTTGGACACGGCGAGCGCCGGCACGAGGAAAACTAGAATGTCCGGGGCCCGATTCAAGCGCGATCGTTGATTCATGGAGGCTGGAGATAACTGGACCGGTCCTACATCGTGCTCCGGCTAACGTCTTTCTGACCAGGAACAGTCTATCCGGTGGATAGAAAGTTGGTTAATGGACGAACGAACAGAGGCTTGTCTTTGAGATCTCGGGCCCATTGAATAGGGCAATATTTCCTTTTCAATGAGGAAGTCCTGGCTTTCAATGCATCTCGCGCCACACATTGTACCTTTTTATCGACAGTTGATATCGCTGGAACGATACGAAGCCGGAAAACCGAATCGGAATGATAGACCGCGACGGCCGATCGGGCGTGTTTTAATCGCGCTGCCGCATCGATCCCCGTCGATCAGATTACGAAATTTCAAACGTTTCGCGGAATCGGATCGTTCCGATGATCAGGTAATAAAGATGTACCTAAGAGAGTTTGCGGTAGCTGGAACGGCTGTGCTCCGGTAATCACGATTAAATGCCCTAGGCGGAAGAAACCGAGCAGGTTTTATCTAACCGCCTGTTTGAAATTATAAACGAAGAGTCGCGGGCGCGCGCGCGTCGTGGGCAAACAGGAACGTTTAACGCGTTTTGCCGCGATGGCACGGCCTCGCCGAGGAACCGAGAGAGTTATTTCGAAATTATCGCGAAACTGGACTCCGATGGCGCCCGTACGCTCGATTCGATGGATCCGGATAGGAAATCCTCTATCGCTTCCTTATAAATTAAACGAACGACCGCCAGGGAAACAAAGTTTTTCTCTACCGATTCTTCTTCCACCGGTCGTTCGAGCGAGCCACGACGAAACGAAGCATCCCGGCGTCGCGGAGATAACAGCGTCCTGTTGCAGCTTTAAACACTTTCATTACCAATAGATCGTTTCCTGCATTCTACGGCCGGCTATAATTAGCCGTAAAAATGTTGCCGACCGGGAAACTTCTGATACAATTCGACAAACAGCGATGCACCGCGCGAAGTGGAACAAAGCGACGGGGTTGCGTCAAAATGGAAGAATTTCGTATGGAAATTAGATGAAGCGATGATTTCTTTTCTTACGTTAAAGCTGAAATGGAGGGAACGTAGTATGAATATTTGTTAATCTTGAACATTTACGTTTAACTGGAAATATTCCATCAAAATTGTGATTTATTCAATACGATGTACAATTGGATCTTTTTATGCCACGTTACTGGTCATTTCTCGTTGAATTTGACACGTTGATTTCAAATCGGGTCGTCAAATTTACCTATCATTCTAGGATTTTGAAGAAGAAATCAGAGGGTTGTCGAATTATTTTCAACGAACAATCACGATTTCGTTAAGTTTTCTCGCTGAAATCGACTTTTTTTTACAATCCTGTAACAATCTATTGGACAGGATGTATGACACGTCATAAGATAAAAGTTCAACTGCACATCGTATCGGATAAATCTCAATTTTATTGGAATATTTCAAGGTTAATATAAATCTTTGAGCTTAAAGAATGTTTATACTACATTCCCTCTAAGATAAGATAGCTAGAGGTAGAAAAAGAAGAAGAAGAGGAAGTGAAGAAAGAACCAAAGCAATAAAAAGTCAAATAAATAATTGTTAACACTTTATCGACCGCTAGCCTATTTATCGGCTTTTCGATTGCCAATGTTTATCGATCGCTAGCCTATTAATCGGCTTTTCGATTGCCAATGCTTATCGACCGATAGCCTATTAATCGACTTTTAGCTATCGACGGTTTTCGCTTCTTTACTGTTTTGTTAGTAGCTGACCTCCTGTATGCTGACCTCCCCATATCCTAATGAATTATAATTATAATAATTATTATTATTTATTATTATTTTTAAAGGAATAAGCACAACACAATGAATAGCGAAAATTTAGCCGGTACTGGGAGCAAATGCGCGCGCGACTAAGCCAGTCCTTACTGAGTGGCAGCCTCAACCACGACCGGACGATAAAGTGTTAACTGTTACGAATAGTATTAATAGTTTAATAACAGTATAACTTCAAAATTCGTTATATCAATTATGGTATTTTATTTGAGTTCAATCTATCGTATTTTATTCCATTCTATTATATTTTAGTTTATCGCACGTTACTATTGTACGCGTGATGTATACGGACACGGATCACTTGCAGTCCACAAGGAAACAATTAACGTTCATTCTGCTGCATTTTCTCTATTTCTCCGTTATTCTGCAACATTCCGTCTTCGCCGTAAAGGAAAAAGAAATCATCGCTCTGTCTCGCCCCGATCTTTTAACGCACCTTCGCAAACGCGGACTTTAAAAACCGACCGGTATTCTAGTTGAGTTAACGAACCCCGATATCGAAAACGTTCCGCGGCGAGCGGATCGAATCGCTCGCGGAGTGATTTACCCGAGCCAAATCGCCGTGAAACCATACAGCATCGAACCGGAGGGCGTGCCTCGTACATCGTCGGGTGCGCGAAAAAGGGTTACAATGACCGCGGAGGCAAAGAAACGAAAGGGAGGAAGAGGTCGAGGCCGAGGAGAATGCAACGAGCTTGAATAACGGAGCAAGAAGGGACAGGATAAACTTTCGTCGAATATGATATACGATCGTTCTCCCCGGTCAGAATTCGAGAGAGGATACGGGACGAAAAGCTCGGGCAGAAGTCGGCCACGAATTAACCCTTTGCAGTCGAAGCTGTTCGAATTCGAAATCCAAAACATGATTTCTGATCTACGGTATTTCTATTTTATATAATTCATTGCGATTCATGCGTATGAAATTGAGCCTATTGGCAAGTACGATGCAATTTTAATAGTTTTTTTTTAAGTATAGAAGAGTCTGATGCTCTTAGAATGATTTTGAAAAATAGTATACCAATTTTTAGCGGCGTCTCGGAGTCGCCACTCGAGCGCAAAGGGTTAAAAACTGTTTCGATCCGAGTCGAGTCGACTCGAGTCGACTCGAGCCGAACCGATCCGGACCTGCGGAAGGGCTCTCGTTTTAACGACATCCGTAATAACGCGGCGATCGCGGTTAATGCTTGCCGCGTATCGATCCGGAGATCGGGAATCGGGCTCGGATTCGAAGCGAATTAAACCGTTACGGGCTACTAATTGCCGGGCCGGGTCGTTTCGTGGCCGTCCGGCAGATAAACCGGCTTGTCGAATCACGTGAGAAAACACGAACGCGAAGGCACCGCGGAGCTGCGGCGTTATTAGTTCCTGGTCCACCCTCCTGCAGCCTTCAGCCAGCAGCCAGCAGCATTCAAAGTGCAGCGTGCAGCCTGTTGCCTGCACCGACCTCCGGGCTTCGGACTCCTCCTCTCGCTCTCTCTCTCTCACTCTCTGCCTCTTTCTCTCTCTCTCCCTCTTTCTCTCTTTCTCTCTCCCTCACTGTCTCTCTTTCTCTCTCTCTCCTCTCCCTCTCTGCCTCTCTCTCTCTCTCTATCTCGCTATCTCGGACTCTCGTCCTCCATCCCTGCCTCGGTGAATGAAGCTGAGTCGCGTGGCGCCTGGTGACGTCACAACCTGTTGCTACCTGTTTCTCTCCTTCTCCCTTTATTCCCTTCGCCCTCCTATCTGCTCCTTATCGGAGCAGCCTCGGTGTCGCGGCGCGCACCGGCGATCCTCTCGCTGCTGCCGCCCCGCGGCTCTTCGACGTCGGTTTCCGGAGAGACGCCGCCATTTTCCAGCCCAATTACGAATTCCGATACTAGAATCATTCCCGTCGTTCTTCTTCCATTCATTCGGCCGGCCGAGAAAAGTTCGCGCCGATCTCTGGCTCGCTTCTCTTTCGCCCGCCGAGATAACTCTCCGAGAACTGGCGAACGGGCAAGTGCAAGGACGCGCGAGTCCACCTGTCCGATACACGCCGGCTTCGAGAAAATCGGAAGCAACGAAGCCACGATTCCTTCGGTATTATTTATTTATTTTATTTGTTGGTCTATTGGTCGGGTTACAGAGTATTGGATTATTTTCTCTCTTTTGAATACTCAGAAGTTTTTCCTTCTAGCATATAAGTTACAAAAACGAATCGACGCCGAGAGTCTCGCCAGAGTACCATTAGATAAACAATGATTTCATACGTATATAGAACAGAGTGCTCTTTGTCTTTAGGTGACGTTTTTGGTTTCGTTTTTGTGAATAGTCTTCAGTCTCCTGGAGCAATCAGGAGAGTAAAGACGGTCCTTCCTCGTACATCAAATTAATAAACTAAAAGGGATAAGTTTAATTCACTGCGTTTTACTTTTATTTATCTACCCATTTCCAATACAGAGACCCATTGAACAATATAAATGGTACTGTACAAATGGATATAAATATATATGTACGATATAAAAACTTTTAGTTATCTATATCTAGGAATTGTATTGTTTATCTCGCAATTGCACCACGACTACGATTCACTGATTCTTATTCAATGAATAAATGTTCTCTTATACGAGTCCAGAAAAATCATTGCAGGTTTATGTACGTTTTCTGAATTTTAATGCTCCGTCTCATGTTGCGAGATTCAGTTCGACTGACACGTTTTACAGGGCAAATGCATTCATTAACAACAATACCGTCAAGATTGGCATATATGTCCTTACAAACTATTTACCTGATTCATTGATTCTCGGTCATTCGACATAAGCTAAGCTTTCGTTTTTGTTACTGCAAAAATGGATGTTTACCCGTATATACAAATGAAACAAACGTCATCTAATTACACAATTTACACAAATTCCATGAAGTAAACTGCTGTTCCGGAACAATAAAAAGACTAATAGATCTACAAGCAGAATCTCTAAAAATTTGTTTTGAAAAATTAATTAAATAACGCTGAGAACTGTTAGAATCATCGTCAATTGTATTGTCGTTAAAATGGTACGTCGTCCGAGAGTTAAATATACGATCTTCCGACTGAAATACTTGTTCGCAGCAAAATATTAATTTAGATTAGGCTACACATTAGAGAGCGAAATGACAGAACTGTTCTAACGATAAAAAAAAAAGATTCGGAATACAGAGCGATCGGGACCTTCGGAGCTCTCGTTTAGGAGACGCAGGACTCAAAAGAAAATTCCATTTCCCGTAGTACATATTTCGAAACAGAAGGGTGCCCGACGGCTCGCCCGACAAAAGGGTGACCGAATCGATCCTGTTCGAGCAGGACCTCGCAAAGGTTCGGGCGAAGGATCTCGAGTCCGGCGGGACTTTCTCCGCGGTTATCCCTCCTCGCGACTCTAGACCAGCTTCGACTCGCGGCTCAATTCCGCGAAATGAATGGGAGAGCCTATCTGAAAGAACGACTCTATGAATGGAAGTGCACCGGTGCTAGATCGGAACTGAATCGAGCGGCGGTTTCATTCAAGGTAACGCGCGTGTCGCGGCTTTCAAGGATCCTCGGGGCACGACCGAGGCGGATCCCTGCTTTACCGGTGGCGGGTACTCGTCGACGCGTTGTCGCGCCACCTGCGAGAAAACGGTCGAAGCGTGTCGGACGTTCGAACGAACGGGGACCGTCAGAGGTAGACACTGGCCGGTTTCGATGTTCGCGGGCGCATAGATCCGCGACGCCGGGGCGACACGCGGCTGCATTTTTCACGAGCTAAACTATCTTTAAATCCCGCTGAATAAGGCATCGAAGAGAAAGGTTCGTTTCTATCGAACGCCTCCGACCGATGCCCCTGGCAACTGCAACGACTATTTAAGGCGAACGGTCGCCGCGACGCCGAAGCGTTCTCTCGCTCGCGATCCCGCCGATCGGCGGCGATCGGGCGTCGATCGCTTATCGGCCGACAACGATCTACCGAGAAGGAGATCTCGTTCCTCGAATCGAATTGCGTAACGAGTAATAAACACGCGCGCGAGAACCGAGTGGGATTTTTCGGGGCGAACTGGAACGAAACGGAGCCGAGCCGAGCCGAGCCGAACCGATCGATCGATCCACCGGCGTGTCTCTCGCCGCGGATGAATCGAACCGGCGGACAACACCGCGCTGAATCGACCGCTTTAAGAATTCACGGCAAACCGAGAATAGATTTATCGATGCGCCGGATTACTCGGTTCGAAGAACCAGCCACCGCGCATTAAATTAGTCGAGTGGCAGCTGTCACTTGCCGACAGTACAATAACCGCGCTCCTAGAGAGCTCCGTCAATTATTAAGCGAACAAGGTAAACGGCCAACCGTCGCCTGAAAATAAGCGACGGAGGTCGTGATACTATCGTTATCAAGCTCGCCGATGCCTACAAGAACCGTGAATTCTCGCGAGACGAGATATTCTAGCGGCAAAGTCTCCACAAAATCAAACGCAATTTTTTCATCCCCCGTTTCTAGTATCCTACCTTGAAATTGTTTATCGTGTCAACGGGGTGGACAATTTGTTACAAAGAACCTCGCAATAGCGTCATTAACGATAGTAGTAGCAATAGGAGGATGAATAATGGGATGTAATAGTAAGAATAATGAGAACAATAATATGGTAATAACAATGACTATTGGGGCGGCTATCTTGGAAAATTTCCATCTGAATGCTTCAATGTTTCGTCTTACATCTATAGAATTTCTAAAGTTTCGAATGCTTAGAAATAAACATGGGCGACGTACTAGCTTTAACCGTACATTTATGAATGTTAACGTGTTGAATGCCACGGGGGTCACCGGTGACCGGCACTTAACTTGGCGGCGACGCCATGGGGGCCATCGGTAATCGGCGCTCCCAAATTGATAGGAATATATATAATTTAAAACAAATGTCAATATCTAAAATTTCGTATTATTAACATGGTGGCCACCGGTGACCGGCGCGCCCAAATTGATATATATATAATTTAAAACAAATGTCAATATCTAAAATTTTGTATTATTGCCATGGGGGCCAACGGTGACCGGCGCGCCCAAATTGATAGGAATATATATAATTTAAAACAAATGTCAATATCTAAAATTTTGTATTATTACCATGGTGGCCATCGGTGACCGGCGCGCCCAAATTGATAGGGATATATATAATTTAAAACAAATGTCAATATCTAAAATTTCGTATTATTACCATCGTCGATTCGAACAGTGACCCCCGTCGCAATTAACATGTCGAACATGGTTATACACTGTAACTTATCTATTGCAGATAATATTTCAACGTTATATGTATCACATAAAAGAGAAAATTCATCGTGGCGCCACGGACAATTTCTGTGAAACCGGCGTGACATTCAACGTGTTAATAATATGTACCCTGTCATTGATTTTCTTACTCGTTCGTCGCTTCCATTTAAAGACATTCACACGTTCTCGTAATTACAAGTTTCTCCTTAATTTGTTAATCTCCCCTACGTATATATTTGCCCGACGTATCAACAAGATAAATAAATAAATAAATAAATAACATCAAGTATTTAAGGATGGTCGCAAACAATATCGACTGACAGAATGATTAAACGACGAGAAAGAATGACGAGAGAAGTTGAGAGAATGGCAACAGCGATTGACATTGATGTATAAGCGATCTCGCAACGAGATACATTTGCGGCTGTCAAAAAATCTAAAGACCGTGCTCGCTGGAGAAATGGCGAGGATCGAAGGAAAGGAGCATTCACGAGAAGAATGACTTGTCTCGAGAGTCGCCGGCCGTGCGGAGACTTCAACGGAGATTCTCGCCTGAGAACGCAGGGTGTTTCTGGGAGCGGCGTGCAGGCTCCGGCCAGAGCAATTTGAAAATCTTCAAATTTCTTCTCTCGGACGCAGCATCTGTCCGAGCGAGAAGGAGGAGGAGGAAGAGTGGGGGCTAAAAGGGGGTCCGAGGGAAGAGGAGGCGAAGCGGGGAAAGAGGAGGCGGCGGAGGGTTTGTTTGAAACTGTAAATCGTCGTCTCCGGGGATCGAGGACGTGAGAACTGTATCTGCGTCTGGTCGCCGGTAAGTAAGCAAACCGGGCCGAAGGAGAGACGGAGAGAGAGGGAGAGGGAGAGAGAGAGGGAGAGAGATAGTGAGAGACAGCGAGAGAGCCTCGTGGAGGAGAACGAGAAGACTGGCGCGGCGAGGTGACGCGTGGAGGAGAAAGGGGAGGTTTCTCGACCGCACGTACAGCTGCGGTTACGCATTTCGCGCAATGCTGCGTGCACTGCCTCGCCTTGCCTCGCTTCGTCTCGCCTCGTCTCTCGCCTCGCCAGCGAGAGAACGGTCCACGCCTGAGATCGATTCCCATCGATGATAAACGCCCGTTTCGTTCGAGTGAGAACTAACACGAAAAACCTCGTCGCTCGAGTATAATTACGCGGGAAGGTATTTCCAGGCACCGGTTACCCTTGCTTTCTTCCCGAGATAATTATCCAGCATACACTTGTTCGTGCGATCCTTCTCCGAAGATTAATCCCTCCGCTCCGGAAAGCCTAAAAATTTCTTCAACCTCTGTACCATCCTCGGGATAGCAATTATTCGTTATATTTTGTTGCGTCTTGTTCCCCTTTAAAATTATTAATGGTAACACAGCCGGTCCGACAGTGTTGTTTTATATTAACCCTTTGCACTCGAGACTATTTTAACTCCAACCTCAAGTCATTTGTTTCTATCTTATAGTGTATCCAATTTGGTGTGATTGTTTTTATTCGATACAGGTGAAATATCGAACGTGTATATGTTTATAGACGATTTTTATTATTCGACAGTTTAGCGGATACAGACAAATTTAATAATGCGAAGATTTTTTTGAAAATAGTGCAGCAATTTTTGGCATCGCCTCAGAGTCGCCATTCGAGTGCAGAGGGTTAACTTACATGCTCTGTCGAGACTTTCAACATTTTTCAATTTTTCGACAATAACCTTGACATAACCAATTCGACATACTAGTTTGTGGCTTGTCTAATGCTGACCTAGTAAGTAGAATTTTCAGTTTTGTCAAAGCTGCAACTTATTTGGTACTTCCTTCTGAAATTCCTTGCTTTAAAAACCGAGTCTACAATCTGTGAGTAACTCTGTATTTTAACATCTAACTTATCTTGTACGGTGCGTAGCTTTGTAGTGTTCTATTACATAACTTTCTTCTTCTGTAAATTTTGTTGTACATCGCATCTAAATAAATGTCTTCCTATATTGTATTCTAATGGGTAAAAACCTATTATTTATTTATTATTTTTATTTATTATTACCTGCATAATAAATAAATAAATAAACCACCACATTATCTCGGATCTACTTTTGTCGCGTACAAAGTGCTAAATGGAACAGTCTCGTGCCCTACTATTCTATCGAGATTTAATTTAAATCAATAGCTTTCAGCTTCTCGCGGAAGGATTTCACCGAACTCTGTATGGCCGATTTGACACTTCAAATCGTGTCTTCGTGAACGTCAATAATTTTAAAGATTCGATTGGTTTCTCTTCTTCACTTGAATATTGCAAACTCGACCTCGTTAATTATTTTGCATCATTGCGAGAAATCTCACATATTAGGATTATGATTACCAGACCGCGGATTTTTATGCAAAATAAAAACTATTAATTACCAGATTCAGGAGTTACGTAGACATTAATTTCTTTGCTTAATAACTTCAATAGGTTGACAGTGATGCAACGGTATTTTGAAACTCTTCGAATGTTTTCACAGTTTTGCATTTCGTTTTTTTTTTGCATTTTTGCGTTTTTTTGCATTTCGTTCCGATTTTTCTTATAATTGCACAAAACCCGCGGTCCAATGATTATCATTGTATTGGGTTGTCCGGAAAGTTTGTGCCGCTTTTTAAATATTGGAGCCAAGCTTCACAGTATGATCGTGGATGGTTGATTTTGATTAATTTAGCATTCCTGCTAATTGACGTAACGATGAGCGTGGGCTATTCTCGATTTCTGTTCTAATCATATCTTCGTCTGTGGTGGACGGCCTACCTGGGCGTTTTTGATCTTCAAGGTCGAAATTTCCAGCTTTAAACCGAGCAAACCACTTCCGCACAGTTCTTTCGGCTACAGCATCCTCGCCATAAACAGCGTATATCTTATTTGCCGCTTGTGTGGCATTTTTGCCCTTTCGGAAAAAGAAAAGCATCAAATGCCTGTAATGCACTCTATTTGCCACCATATTCTAAGGCGTACAAAACCGATAAAAATTAACGAATCGTAACCAAGCTTTTCTCCAAATATGGCTGAAGTTATCTCTTTTAGAATATGTACACGTGTCATTTGTTTTCAATAATTGTGATATATTCGGTCAGGTCTCTCACGCTACCTACCGAAAATCGGCACGAACTTTCCGGACAACCCAATACTAAGATCTCGCACCCGTAAATTTAATAAATGATAATAACGATAATAAATGAATAAATAAGCATGCAATAGCAACAACGATCGACGAAACGTCGAGGCCCCTAGGCCGCTCCCAAGACGACCTTCGTTCGCAATAGCTTTCCCTAAGAGCAAGACTTGATTGCGTTACCGATAATTCGTTTTCGTCCGCTGATTTTCCAGCGAGGGAGGCAGCTCCTCGAGCGACCGAGACCACAGAGGACAGCTCGAACTTTCCGTGGAATTTCTATGGACCGTGGAAGCGCGATCGGGTGTCCGAGCGGCGAGTAATCTCTAAAAATGGCGAACGATATCGGAGCGAAGCGTGGGACCGGTCGGCGCGGCCCATCGGTTCACGTTTCCCTTCCACGATCGTTCGGCGAGCGTGCGCACCCTCTCCCATCGTCCAGAACTCGTCCCCACGGTCCCATAACGTATTCTCATGCACTCGTCGGGCTTCGACCGCATTTTTTTCACCGTTTTCCCATCCCGTCGCAGTGTCCCGTCGCGGCGTTCCTCTCAGTCCTCTCTGATTTTCAGCGAAGCCTTTGATCTCGAGCGATTCGAGGGCTCGCGGCTCGTAAACAGAATTAACTGCCTCCCAACTACGAATCTACACCCTCGCGACATCTTCGCCCGTTCTCGAGACCGGCCTCGCTCGCCTCATACCGATCTTCGTCGGCTTGGACACTTTCTACGATTAGAAACAGTCCTCTAACCAAGTTATCGCACGCTCTAGATACCTACAGTCTACATTCCGGAGTCTACAAAATCATCAACGAAATCGAAGCATCTACGAAGTTAACCCTCGTTATGCTGCGTCAGGGTTATTGACGACTCGTTGCGAGGCTGAAACGAAGTTTCGCGGGCCTAAAATCACCACAACCCCTGGCGAAAAGTATTCGAACAACTTCTAAAACGCGATCACTTTTTTCAAATTGGACTATGTCACTTAAATTTTTTCAAAACTCGTTGGAGGAACCAATTTACTGTACAACGATTAAAAGTACTTTCTTTTCGATTTTGTTGTTACTTGAAACGATAATAAAAATATGAAAAAGTCATGTTTTTTATCTCGGAAAAGTATATGAAATCTGAAAATTTCATTGAATTCGATCTTTTTATAAACGAATTTCTCGTTCTCTTTTTGTCATTCCGAGTAACGCCAAAATTAAAAAATGGTATTCTATTTAATGCGCCGTAAGTTAGTTTCTCCAGCATTTCCAAAAAATGTCAAGCCATTTAAGCCAGTTTTAAAAAAAATTGCTAAGTTTTAAAAGCTGCACGGATACTTTTGTCCGCCGTTGCATGTTATAATAAAAATAACGACACTGGGAATTCTTCGGCAAAAATATGGTAGTTCTTACATTCTTGTGATGATTTAGTCAAGTTTGAAAAAAGTAATTGCGTTTTAAGCGATGTTCAAATACTCTTTTGCCAGTATTAGTGAGATATCAGCGTGAGTCGGAAACGATTTCCGCATAGGCCCGAAGATCTCTCTCTCTCTCTCTCTCTCTCTCTCTCACACACACACACACACACACACACACACACACACACACACACACACACACACACACACACACACACACACACACACACACACACACACACACACACATACACACACACACACACACACACACACACACACACACACACACACACACACACACACACACACACACAGTAGTAGCCGGAAGGTTAAAGTTGATCAGAGCGATTGCTTTCCCCGTGCAATTTATCTGCGCGATGAGAAGACTATGGAGACGCCGTGCTCTCGTCGACTTCCGGCGGAGGGGGGGATGAAAACGTGAGTTTCGCGGTAGAACGAATCGAGGAATAAATTTGCTGTCTGCACGGCTCGATTTGTTCTTGGCTATGCAGAATCGTCTGCACCCGCCTGTCGCCGCGTCGGGGAAAATGCAAAAAAGATCTGTGATCGAGTGTCTCGCCATCTCGGAGCTTCGGTGTATCTTTCTGGCTGGCTATTTTGCGCTACGTGACTGGACTGTCTACCGGCCTGGCTACCGGCGAATCTTCTGTCAATCACTCGAAAACGCAGACGCATATTTCTCTATCCGATCCTCGTTGGAATGGCGGTCCACTCGCCGCGCGAGACACGCGACACCGTACCGTGTGCCATCTTAACAATTTTAATAGACTCGCCGTCGACATCCTTCGA
The DNA here is from genome assembly GCF_051020955.1 of Megalopta genalis. Classification (NCBI taxonomy): domain Eukaryota; kingdom Metazoa; phylum Arthropoda; class Insecta; order Hymenoptera; family Halictidae; genus Megalopta; species Megalopta genalis. Next base: position 12,454,457 of record NC_135022.1, read on the forward strand.
CAATGCCAACGCCTTCTTATGCAGCAAAGCCGAATTCATGCCTTGTATACTTGATCTATTTGTTTATCTTTTTATTCATTTATTTATTTATTTATGGGTAAAAGAATCCCATTAGTTAACCCCCCCAATTTCTCATGTTATTAGTTATAATATAATATAATAAAATATAATGAAATATAATAAAATATAATAAAATATAATAAAATATAATAAAATATAATAAAATATAATATAATATAATATAATATAATATAATATAATATAATATAATATAATATAATATAATATAATATAATATAATATAATATAATATAATATAATATAATATAATATAATATAATATAATATAATATAATATAATATAATATAATATAAATATAATGTAATATAATAATTATATTATAGTATAATTAGTTATGATGACTAGATGTTATTTGTCAATTATAATAATGTCTTAGAAGAAGAAGAAGAAGAGGAAGAGAATTTTATTCCAACTTAAAAGAGCGGAATAACAAGAGCGTAATTAACAGGCTCTTGCTAAAAATCTCTATTATGAATTAGACTTGTTAAAACTAAACGTACCAAACTGGGTCAAAATGAACCCTCCAAAAATTTCACAATAAAATATATTACATTAAAATACATCCACTGTTATTTCTTTCGATCATCTGACTTTCTGTAAATTCTTATTATTATCCGATTATTCAATACCTCGCTTTCCGTTTTTCTCTTAACTCATTTTTTACCGAGCAAAATTCTTTGCACATCTTATGTACCACGAGGGATCATTTGACCCCTTACGAAATTTACATGTTTTTCTTCAGTTCTCCGAATGGAACCTTAGCTCTGAAGTTAGATACACTTTTCAAGTTATAATTTCATGAATGCGATATGTGTGTTTGGTTTCGGCGTGAGCACTTAAATGACCCGATCGATTCCATATGACGCAACGCATAAATAGAACGAACTCTTGTCGGAGATTCACAAGCAACGCTCCCGCCAACGAGGAAAATGTACGAAGGAGAAAATAGTAACATGTAAAAAATGTCATTAATTCATTGCTTTATTTATAAAAATAAAAAAATACGTTTGATTATTTTATTAGAAATCAGAGATTATGTTGCGAATTATTTCCTTTGATAAATTAAGAACCTCTTTCAAAAAGTCAACGTTTATTTCATAAGGAGTCAAATCATTCAATTTTCGGCAATTGGATTAGTATCATCGTGACGTAAGCCGCATTTTCGACAATTCTGACTTACGTCTTCGAGTGGCAAAGTGTTGAAACAAGTGTAATAAATTACGAAGTCATTTTAAATTAATTTAATGCTAAATTAAATATTTAAACTCGGCCGAAGGTGCCTCGAACGAGACGGGGTAAAACACAGTTCTTTACCGTCGATGCTTTCGTGTAAAACAGTCGCTTCGTCTGCAGCCGCGTGCTCGGCGCCGAACATTACCAGCTGGAGAGCTCGGGCGAAGCTCATGTAAAATTCGGCCCGGGCCCTCCGCACGTGGGGCGGCCGGCCAGCAAGATCTATCGACCCTAAATTATACGATCTTCTATTTTCAAGGGAACTGGCATCGTCTCGGGGCAATCCTCGGTCCAGTCGGATCGCAGGTATTGCTAATCCCATCGGAGGAGTAATAGACCCTTCGGATGGATGACGAGTGAGCGCCACGTGTGCCCGTGTCCCGGGGTTAGATGGCCCTGGACGGACCTGGGTGCCGAAAGGGCCACGTTGCGCGCAGAATTTCGGATGACCGAGGATGCCGGAAATCGCGAAGCGACCGGATGCTCGGACGCGACTCGCCTTATCGATCCCAGCGGGCTTTCTTTTCGCGGGACCGCGTGAAAGAGACGCAAACCGTGTCGCAAGCGCAGCGGGCATCCATGGGTCCCATCGGGGTACCGTAACGCGATTGTCGACGGGTCGACTCCCTGCACAGTGGTCTGCGAATTCGCTTTCTGTGACTTAACACGTTCGCTACCCAGCGTCACACGTGTACGACGACCATGATTTTGTATTTCACGTGAAGAACGTCAAGTGAATTTTGTGAATATAATTATTTTTAAAATTGTCACACATTGTATATTTAAGGAATTTACAGCTTCTCTTTGACGACGTTTTCATCATGTTTTATAAGAGGCTACGATGAATTTAATACGATAAATGCGATAAATATTACTACAGTCGGTGTGCAAATTATTCGTACAGCTTTTACAATGGAATAACTGTTTTATGCATAGGCCAAGCGATTTAAATTTTATTGGGGATGCTAGAGGGGGGTTGCAATGATTGCAATCGGTTGGCATGATGTAAAAATTAAAAAATTATGTTTTAACTTTTTTATCTGAATCAGAAATGAAAAGAATTTTATTTAATCGATGTAGACATGTTGATAAAATTGACGAGTGGTCCGAATAAATACAGTCTTTACATCATTATAAAGCAACATAACTTTAGTTACCTTTAGGGCTCGTTAGGTAGGTTCAATGTTAAATAACTGAAATACATCTGCTCACGCATTTGAAACTAGCAAATTTAAAAATACAAACTTGCATTTCAACATCGTGACAGAAACGATTGAACTATTTAATTGCAATTCCAATTTCATAATGCTGCACTAATATTTTGAATTTTTCGTGGTTTTATTTCAAAGTTATATTATTCCGAGATTTTAAAGGGTCCTCACTCGGGAGAACATAAATTTGCACAAATACGACAGTCTAAAAATTGAATTTGGGCCATAAATTACCGCTACCCGGACACCGCTGTGTCCTGTCGCGCTTCGCGCCCCCTCCACTTACCCTGGCCAACAAAGGACAACAGAGAAAAAGAGAGAGAGAGAAAGAGAGTCTGAGAAAAAAAAGAGAAACACCAGGGTCTCCGAGATTGCGAGTTGGACAACAGCGGACGCCGCGCCGTCACGCTCGACGTCTCGGTTTCCTCGGCGACGGAGCCCGAGAAAGCAAGAGGGTAGCTCCCAATTTACTCGCGAGCAGGGCTCGGACAACACGCTGGCAACACATGGCCGAGGCATGGTGAAACTGTGAAACGGTGAAACGGCGACTGGGCCCGGGCCCTTCGCCACGCAGGGCACGTAAGCCTCTCCGACAGCCATGCTCATCCGGTGCGAGCTACCTGGCTGCGGAATAAATTGGATATATATAAACACGTAGACCCGTGACTCTCCGCGTCGCTTCTCGGAATGACAAATTGACTGCGCGATCGACAGCCCGCCACCTTAACCAGGATCCTCCCAGCGGTCGAAACGCGTCGAACGAATCGCTGTATCGCGTTTCCGTGCGGGAGCTTCCGAATCGCTTGTTCGAATCTTTCGTCGCGACAATATCGGACGATTTATCTGTTTATTTGTTTATTTATTATTTTTGCGCGTTTATTTGTTTAGTATACGGCATATGTACTTTAAAGTTTATAATTACATTGTATTAAGTTAGTAATAGTCGAGGGATTATTCGCACAACTTGATCGGAAAAGAAAATGAACAATTAATTGCTTGCACTACGATTTCTTTCGCGGCTCTGTTGACCCACCTGCGTCGAATGCAGGGTCATTTTGACCCGCGAACGATAAGACGGCTTGGTACAAGCACAAAACGTTCGAAGCCTGTGTTAACGCCCGTTTCCAACACAAACTTTATTATGAGTCAAAATGATCCTGCATTCGTCTCCCACGATCATTGGAAACCATTCGTTTTCCGAGGGTTAATTAGCAGTTCGTCATGCTTGATAATTAAATGAGCGCATATTATTTCACGTAGGCTTATTCTAAGACCAGAAATAGTGCAGCACATTGCGGTATGCTTTGAACATCTTCTGGTAAAATTTTTACTACAGAATTGCCTTCGAGAGCTTCTAGATTTATGGTTCTATTCTTCTTTATTCAGACGTCTTGCATTTACCGATTGTTCGAGCTCGCTTGAACTTATATTTAACTGCATAGTTTTACGTTTGCGCACAATAATCTCGTCATTGCTATCACTATTATGGATGCATCCTTCAAAATTTTCTAAATAGTCACCACCATCAGAATCAGTGATAGAATTATAGTCGTTATCGCTCAATATATTTCGTTACACAAATTAGAGTTCTTTCTTCATATTATTTAAGGGAATTCAATTTTCTTTAAATTGAAATTATTATAAGGATATCAAAATTACGTCTCAGTAAAAGACCGGCAAACACAAAACCTTGAAATACAAGAAATCTCGGGAGCAGTCGTTTAAATGTTAATAATTATCATGATAGAACGAGAGAATTTTTGTTTCTTCTATGTCAACATTTACTTTAATTCCTAGACTGTGATAGATAGATTTATTATATATATTATTTAAAATAACAGAACACTCTAATTTTGTTTCGATTTAGAAGAAATGAATAACGATTATATCCAGTAAATCATATATGAAATCTTCATCACTGACTCGTTGTTATGGTACAAGAAGTTAAAAATGGTTAACGAAACATCGAAAGATCGATATTAGGGTGATGTTTGTTTGCACAATTTCATATCCTATTTTACGGATCGGAGAGATCACCACGACAAGTATACTTGTAGAGAAGAAAAACTTGAGAATGTTTCAAGCTTCTTAATGGAGCTAATAGGCTTCTGTATAGTTCTCGCGCGAGAAGAAGGCACCTTTGCGTTTACATTCCCCCTCTTACTAGCTGCCCCACTGTCGCAGCTATCGGTCACTAGTGGCCGAAAGCGGTGACGAAATCGCCGTCGAAGAGGGGGAATGTGAACGCAAAGGTGCCTCTTTCTCGCGCGAGAACTATACCAACAAAACTTAACATTAAATATCTCAAAAACTATAAGCCGTCTGCACCTGAAACCGGGTATCGTTGGATTCAGTTTCACGAGCTCTGCCACTGTGGAAAATCAAAAAAAGGATGTCGCGTCAATGAAACTCCCCCTGTAAGAGAGAAGATCGCAGGTAAGTCTCGCTGCCCGAGATACCTTCCCGCGTTCGTCTTCGAAATTGCCGAGGTGAACGGAGATTGGCACGGTCGGAGCAATTGCGGCCAGCTCCGGGATTAGCCGCGAGACTAATCCGGCGTAAGAAGCAGCCTCGGTTAATTAACTCGAAAGCCGGAGTCGCGATTGCAACGGCGGCCGAGGCGCGACGAGTCCGTACGCAATTTTCTCATTAGAGGCGAGCCGGCCGACGACGTGCGCGCGCGTTTTTTTTTTCCTGCGGAGGGCCGCACCGCGCCGGAGGAAGCGCGAAAGAAACAAATTTCTCGCGGTGCCGCGGCAATGTCGCCGAGGACAATGGCTATTTGCATAAAACATTCCGGCCACCGACTGTCATCGGCGTCTCCTATCAGGCGGCAGGGGGTGCGAAGGGGATCGAGTAACAATGGCGCGGACGGTTGTTACGGCAATGCCGAGGGAAAACTTGCATTATTCAATGGCCTCCCGCGACCGTCGAGAAAATGCAAACGCTACTCCCCGCTCGTCCCCGCTCGCGGAACAGTCTCTTCTCTCGCGGGTAGAAAATATTTCGGATCGATAACGGTCGCGGTTGCACGGGAAACGCGGATAGATAACGAAGGAGGAGAAGTAGGTCGGTTATGCGGCGCGGTTTTCGTCGACGTTCTGCAAAAATTAGAACGAGTTTCCGAGATGCGCTTCCAAGGAGGTAACAGGACTGCGTTAAACGAGTTAGTGTCCCTTTCGAGAAACTCGAGGAAAAACGGTGGATCCCATCGATTCGCCAATCAGCGATCGCGGTTCCCGCGGCGCCCGTTCCGATGAACAATGAGCTACTGTAAATGAACCGGTCGCCCGGCGCAACCGTTTATTTTCTTTGCAAATCGAGTTCTCCTCCCGCGATCGCGAATTCGATCGTCCGTGCTCGAGTCGGCGAACTGCTCGATTCGCGGTTCAATTGACACATTTTTCTTACCGCGGTCTGCGCTACCAAGGTGAAAAGAATTTCCTGCTGCGATCGTTCTTCTATCACTGATCCGCGACGATCGATCTGTCGATTAACACTTAGCCAACCGAATGGAGAGATCTCTCTGTTTTAAATGAAGTCGCTTGATCGCCGAATGAGCAAATCTCCCACTTTCAGCTTAGCAACGAGTGGGCCCCCATTCTGCTCACTTTTTGTTTTTGTTGTCGTCGATCAGTCTTGTCTTGGAGCTTTCCGCGATTCGTCGAATAATTTTTCTTCCTTTAAAAAATACACATTTTAATTCAACTTCGTTAACACTTTGACTGCCGCGCCAGCCATACGTGGGTGACAGAACTGTTTAAAATGACTTTAAAACGACTGTTTAAAATTACAAATTAAATTTTACCCTATTCGACGTTATAATTTCTTAATTTTATTAGGATTTGCAAGAGGTATGAATGTTGAAGAAGTGATCGACGCCACATAAGATGGCTTCGCAATTTTAACGCAATTGAATAAAATACTTTCATTGTATGAAATTTTTGAAATTTTTCGCGCGGACGCGGAAGTGTTAATTGGCAATCCCGGATCCCGTTGAATTTCTTCAATAAATCGTACGTACATATCCTAACCGTTATCGCGACGCTTTAGATTTCTTTTGTAACACGCTCTTCGACTTTAAACGCTCTGTCGCGAATATCATACGACAAATTTTCTGTAATCTTGTAGCGTGCGCTTTTATCGTACGCTTTATGTTATCGTTTAACCATCAACCACGAACTTATCGAATTCTCCTTATCTTTGTAACAAAGGCTTCTGACCTGTGCATACCAAAAATAAATAAATAAAAATAATAATCATCCATTCGTCCGTGGAATCTTCGCGATATTTAAAAGACATCCGACCCGACATCGCGACCCGATCGACGACATGAAACCCACTGCACCCTTCATGGTCATTACTAAACCGCGGACCTTTATGCAAAATAAATATTGTCTGCATTGACTGCAAGATACAAGAGCTTAACAGACATATGTTTCTTCTTTCCTTAATATGCTTAATGAGTAATAGTTAAGCGTAATACAATAGTATCACCAAATCTTTTTTATGCTTTTGGTATAAGCATTGCAATTTTCTCATACAGAGTTATCAGATACGTAATCTCCTAAAGCGACAACATACATTATTTCTGTGACTCCCAACACTACATACTTTCAAATTAAATCACTATATATATTATATTTTATAACCTAACCGGTATTTTGCCCATTTAATTAATAAGTAATAATGAAAAATGATAATGGCGCATATACGATCCGAGAATACTTAAGATACCGAGCGAGAATTCAGCTGCTCGCTTTTACTCGATAATTTCTACCAATCGGTAAAAATTGGAAGAATCGAATAGATAATACCAGGGAATCAAAGGGTTCCCAAGGCTGGCGCGATGCTGGATCGGGAAAGCGAGAAAAATTCGTTGAGCGAGCGAACGAACAAGAGAGAAAGAGAGTGAGTAAGAGAAAGAGAGAGAAAGAGAGAGAGAGAGGGAGAGAGAGAGAGAGAGAAAGGGAGCTAGTTCGATGCGATGGAGACTATCTGGCAGATAAGTGGGTGGACACGTCGGAACGACGACTATGCCGCTCGCGGCGGACCGTGCGTTGCGTACACGCGCACGTACACACGCCACTGAAGGAGAATGGAAGGCGGGGGCGTTCAGTGGGGGGGCCTTAATGAGGATGCTGCTGATTATCCAATTCGTAAATTCTCGCTACATTTTGATCGTGTCGAGCCGAACCGCGAGTAACAAGAATTACTGCCTCCGATTTCTATGCCGGCCGATCTAGCCCAGCGTTCCGCCGATTTATCGGTCGATCCCGATACTTCGAGGTTCCGGCACAGCCCAGCGCATCGATACCACCTCGTCGATGTGGCTGCATAATTTCAGAAACTTACCGCAGACTTTACGGTTACCATGACTGCCTTCGCTCTTAATTTCCAACTAGTACCGCGAACATACTAGACTTTTCTTGCCGTTCGCACGACTCTCTTAACACGATTTTGTATTTCGCGAAAAAAGAACATCAAATTCGTGTTATGAATTTATTTTTATTTAACCCTCGTACGCCGAATGCAGGGTAAATTCGACCTGTTCGCGAAAAGACGGTTCGGTATGCGACAATGCATCTGCGAAATGTAAAATTTGTAAGAATCGTACAAAATATACACTTGTTTCACGTATTAGATATACAGAAAACTAAAAGGCAATAAAGCATATGCTGACCTAACACAGACAGTTTCTCCCGCTGATCTAATAAATGTTATTGTACGGTAGAGTCTCCGTTATCCGAACGTTGATTTTTACAATATTCTGGTATCCAGACGTTCTATTACCCTAATCATTGTTTAGACACATTATCACCTAGAAGAGAACTTGAATGAAACGTTTAGACAATAGAATGTTCCGGGATCAGGATATTACAAAAATAAACGTTCGGATAAGAGAGTCTCCACTGTATTATCATTATTTCTACTATCGGATTGGCGAGAAAGTAATTTCGTTTTTGGAACAGCAATTGCAACGCTCTCTATATGCGACAAGCGAAAATACTTTGTTGCCAAGCAAATAGGATCAGAAACTAGCTCCCACGCAATCATAAAGAGGAAACGCCAGGAGGAGATGCTTCTCTCGCGAGTTCGCGCGGGACAGCGAAGAGGTGTTTTCTGTCGACGCGAGCTTCGGATCTCGCTAATCGATATTTTCGCCAACTATTTAGAAGAGGAAGCCCGAGTGCACGGCGCATATTAATTGCCGGCAGACGACGCGTGCATTGACGCAATTGCAACCACCGTCCGAGTTGCCCATTGCCAAGGTGAACGCTGTGTTCCTTTCTTCGCCGGCGACGAGTCGTGCCGCGTCGCGTTCGGTCGAGACAATAGGCGCTGGTATAATAAAATACTGCAAACGTGGGCTGCCTGTGCAACCCATCTCGCATCGGAATCCTTTTTAACGCGTCGGGCGTCACCTTGCCCACATACGGCCACCGCGAACACCTTCCACTCTCGCAAGGACGTAATTTTACGTCGGTGGATGGCGAACGCGACCATCGATCATTGGCTTGCTCAATCCGTATCTTTGAATAACACCAGAAGCCTTTGCGTTAAAACGCGCACTGCAATTTTCCATGAAAAACAAACCGGACCGCTTATAGGCTAGTAATAATAATATCATAATACTTTTAATAGCGATCTTATTTTTTGTTATTTTAATGATCTCTTGCTATATTATTCTCTATTACTTTCTTTTTTCACTTTTCAATTAATTTAATTATCTTGATCACTCATTTTCTTTTATACTTTTTCTTAGTGTATCGCTTCCCCTTTTTTTATTTTTTTTTATATGCTACTTGTGCGACGTATTGTCATATTATTGTAACGCAGAGAATTTCCTCCAGTTGGTCAGTAAATCAATTGTTATAACCAATTATTATTCTTATTATAATATAAGTACAATATAATAAAGATAATACTATTATTATAGAAAATTTGAGGACTAGAAAGTGCTAAATAACGTAGTCACGAAAGGAATCTTAACGCGAGGGGTTAAGAACAGCTGTAGACAAGCTTCGAAGGCGTTATCAATCACAATTTGAGCGTGACCCAGAGATTCCTCTCTATTCGTGCATGGATCGAAAATATACCCGGCCATCGTACGAATTCCTTTAAACTATGTATTTCTTGAAATAACAGATATTTGGAGGATTCGCTCGAGACACGCGCGGTAAGTAAGCACGTGGATTAAATCGGCCGGTCAGAAGGTTAAGGGATCGACGATCCCGTGCGTCCAAGATCCGCCCAAGTCGCGGCCCACAACTAATTGTCACCGGTGGAAAGGCGTTAATTAGCTGCAACAGAGTCTGGTACACGCGACGGGTCCAATTAGAGATGACGACCGGTCGCGGACTCGTCGCGTTTCCACGTCGCGAAATCGCTGGATCGGATGACATGGGAGAAACGTCGGCATAGGTTACCTTCGAAACGATTCCGATTCGATCGTACCTCTTGTTCCCTGTCTCTATAGGTCACCGTGCAAGAGCTAGCACCCATGGAATTCATTCTCTCTCTCTCTCTCTCTCTCTCTCTCTCTCTCTCTCTGCTTCTCTAAGGAACAGCGCCTCGAGTTTCGAGGGAATTGTATGCAAATCCGGCGGAGCAATTTTTCGCGAGTCTTTGTGCGGTGTCCGGATCGATTACCGCTTGGTAATTTACGATCGTCCGGATATTCGGAACTTTCAGGAAGATTCTCGCGGCGTGGACATTTAATTTAATTTATTCAATTGACGGGAAAATAGTTTTCTGTTACGAGGGTGTGATTATAAGTATTATATTATTATATATAATATATAAATACTACATGTATAAAATATTTATACAAATAAAGATTTGTATATATATTGTATGTATAAATAAATTATATTGTTTTATATAATATTTGTAATCACACTCGTAATGAAAAACTATTTTTCCGTCATGATATTGTAGCAATATCTCATTTATTTATATACATAATATTATCATATCCTTACGGTGACGGTAACGCGACAATACAACCCCTCGCGAACAATATTCGAACATCTTTTTAAAACGCAATAATCTTGTTCCCGTGTGTGGTTTGTTCTAAAAAGAATAGTCCTAAAAATTGGAAAATTTATCGTATCGTTCTAGATATTACATACAAGTGAACGTATGAAAGAATGAAAGGGATTACGAGCCGACTATTAACGATGTTATAAAGAAAAATCAGTTCAGCTACTGACCTACCTGTTCACCGGCTGATTTTCATGAGAAACGCGAAAAAATGCGGCATTTCCTTCCGCCGCGGGCGCTGCATTTTAAAATCGCGGCTGCAACTCGCAAGCGCCCCGTGCGAGCCGGCCTGCCCGATCTAATCGGACAAGTTATACACGAGTAAGTGCTTATGCAGCCAGCGCTCATATTATGCAAGCGTCACTCGATGTAAGTGCGCTTTTTAGTGTCACAATCCCAACGGTTAACAGGACGCTACATCGGCCGCGCCGCGGATCGATCGTGTTTCAACCGTGCTCGCGAAAAGCTGATACTAGAATTTTTTCCGAGTCGACGCTTCTTTCCCGCGATAAAGAACTCGCTTCTGCCGTAACGTTTTCTGTCGTAAACATGTTATTTCTCTCGCCTAAAATATTTCAACCGAAGTCCCTCGTCCGTCTGTCTGCTCTTGTTTATTGCCAGCACAAACTGACGAGTCCGCTCGTAATCGCGAATCGCGTTTCGAGCTAAAAGGTCTTTCAACGAGAGCCACCGATGCAGCTTCTGGCGGATGAAACGCGTTTGAATTTAACAAATTTTGGGCAAACTTTCATTGCAACTTTTGGCACGATAGACAAACCACCAGATAAACTGGAAAACATCATCCAGTCGTTGTGCGAGGTTGCCATAAAAAATTTAGAGAAAGGGTTGGTCGAGTGCAAAAAGAGTTTGGATGGTCATTTGCTGATATTGCATTTCATACGTGCTCTTTTATAGACGCAATCCTCGACACGATTCGAGCTGTTTTGTAATGGACGCTTTTAACAAGGGCTACCGATAATACTTTGCAAATAAAACACGCTTAAGTTTGAAAAATTTAACGAAATTGTATCGTATATTTTGGTATCACAGTTTGCTATTACGTATGAAATGCAATATCAGCTAAATGACCATCCAAACTCTTTTTGCACTCGACCAACCAACTGTGATACCAAAATATACAATACAATTTCGTTAAATTTTTCAAATTTAAGCGTGTTTTATTTATAAAGTACTATCGGTAGCTCTTGTTAAAAGCGTCCACTAGAAAGAAGCTCGAATCGTGTCGAGGATCGCGTCTACAAAAGAGCACGGCCACGTGTCCACGGGGTCAAGAATAAATCTACGCTAATAAACAGGGATTAGAATTACAAGGCGTCGCCCGGAAGTCTGTTACGCGTTCGTGGCTCGTAATCGGGCCGGGGACAAGGGTAAAAACAGTGGACTTCTCGCGTGCTTTTAGGACTGCGGGAAATTCAGCGGTCCGTGTCAACCGAGCGTTCCCCCTCCCTTCTCGCTTCGGTGGTAAAACGCACGATGAATTAAAGCAATCGAAAGCGAGCGGGTGGGAGGGGCACGGCTCGGGCCTCGAAACGGGCCCCCTTCGCCGGGCGCGATAGGTATGTAGTGGCGCGCTAAAACTACAATGGCCGTGCACGCGGCTAATTGAAACATTTGCCTCGGCGATTGCTAGACCCCGGGCCGGGTAAACACACGCGGGAGCATGCAATTTTCTCACGCCAACACTCGATGCCGCGGCCAATGGCGACGCTGCCGTCGGATCCGCCAAGTTGTTTCGATGAACGCGCGATTACTCGCGCCGAGCCCCGCGAGTTCCCGGAGCTGGAGTCACCGATCGAAACGATTCTATTATTCGCGGTGTGCCTAACGCAGGTGGCGCAGTTTAACCCCTTGGCTGGAAATGACGAGCCGCGCCCGCAAACATTTCCCGTGCCGAACTCGAATTTGTGACGGCCGCCGTATACTTAAATGTTTAAAAACGATGTAAATTTCTACTAACTGTTAAACCAAAAATTATTATAATGTGTAGGCATACTCTTGCTTTTTATTCTATTTAAATTTGTGTCATTGTGGAAATAATGAATTATTATAAGCGATAATTGAAAAAGAAATGTAAATAATTTTTAAATTCTGTTCACAATAATATTAATTATGTTTAGAATTGTTTTCTTAATTTCATTCTAACTTATTTCAACCTTCGCGTAACTTAATTTCAATTGTTATTTAATATTGACATTGTTTTATTGACCTGTTCTATTGTAAATGAAATAATGCCAACATTGATACAAATATGCTGTCCAAAAAAAAAATTATAATAGGTACAGGAAAATTGGTTATCATCGTAGAATTATGATTTCTTTTTTAAAGCACGAAACTTCTACTTTAAGATAATATATCTGGATTTTAAGTTTGAAGCACCCTCGTCACTATAACCCTTTAAATGTGAGACCATGTGAGCCAATGCTCGGTGATTGCGCCAAAAAATCGCAGCCATGTTTTTCTTTTTTTATATCAAGGGGGAAGGATCAAACCTCATTCGGCTATAAACGGCATCTCCGAAACAAACTTTGCAGAATCCGCGCATTTCGTCGAACTTAACAATCTTCAATCTCACAAACATGGCCTCGCATTTAACGAGTTACAGTAATAAAAAGTGCATCAAATTTAAAATCGAGAAACATTGTCTTAAAGAAGACATTCCAAACTCTAATTTTTAAACAAAAGTAATCATCCTGCGATGATTTTCCGCGGAGTTATCTCCAGTCAAAGTTGGCCAATTTTTATCAAGAACTTTTCTATGATGTAATCTGTTCAAGCAACGTGCATTAAATAAAAACAGAAATATTTCCGTTTTATTTTGTGACAACGCCTCGCACAGGGCCGCGCCAAATTAAATTGTCCGCACACGCACGTTCCGTCGAAGATAAATCGCAAGGCACGGGGTTAATCAAGAATTTTCAAGCTCCGAACGCCGCAAAAACGATGAAAAGTCCGACGGGGAAAGGGACATCGTCGATCGAAACGGCGCAATGAGAGATCGCTGGCGCGGATCGAGGGTCTAACGAGCAAGAACCCGGCATCGACACTTAGCAAATTTACGAGCGGTGATCTCCAGCGATCCGTAAGCCCGCGACGGTCCGCGCGCCGGGCCGCGGCCCAGAACAACCATAGTCGGATAAAAACTCACCCAGGGAGCTCTCGGGATCGGACAGGTCGGAGAGAGAGGGCACCTTCCGCATCGAGGTGAACCTGCCGGAGAGGGCAGGCACCAGGCCCTCTTCCTCCGCGTCGGAGGCCAGCTCCTGTTTCATCAGCTTCGCCATAACCGTCACCATGCCGCCGCCGTCGTTAATGCCGCCGCCTCCCAGATAGCTGCCCACGCCTCTAGCATCGCGCTGAAACAAAACCACCAACTTTTAATCCGTTCTGCTTCGCCTCTACCACGACGGAAATCTCTACGATGCCACTGGTCTTTTCGTGGCGAGATCGGAACGTTTCCTACAGGGACATCAAACTGTCTCCGACGATACGAGCAGGTCGATGCAGCTAGTCAATTTCACTGCGGTACCAATTTGCAAATCTTTGGTTGTACAAATTTCTTTAGCGATCTCATTTTTCTAACTTCACCGAATGGGAGCAATTGCCAGAAGGAACGGCTTTCTCGTAGAGTTCAGTTTATTAGACGACCTTAAACCTGGAGCACAAGTAGGGTAGCGGTGCTGCCGATTACTGTTAGGTGACCAGTTGCTTTCGGGCATAATTAGTACACTGTGGTTATTATGCATTTATGGGCATAATTAGTCGACTGCGGTTATTATGCATTTATGGGCATAATTAGTCCACCGCGGCTATTATGCATTTATATAGCAAAATTGGATACCTGTAACTTGAAACAATATAAATACTCGAAAAATTGAATAATGTCGACATACTACATCCGACCGACTAAAACGATTAAACAAAGAATAAAACGTCTAAGTTACTTCTGTTTCTTGTAACAGATGCGTCGAATTTTTGTCTCGCTCGAAGAACCACAGTGTAATAATTTAACCTTATATTTGTGTGTCGAACGAGACAGTAAAGAAAAAAGAAAGAATTGAAAGATTCGTTTCTCAAAATCGGATGAAATAAAAGAATAAAAAATGGAACACGTCTTCGATGAATATCAAGTTAACTATGCCGTAAGAACAAACGGAAACACCACAGTAATTGGTCACGGAACAGTAACCGGCCCCCACTACCCCCTATAAAATTGAAAATCGTGACGCTGCATTTCGACGAAAATGAATTTTCTCCACCGCGAAACCGTTCGACGTGCCCTTCGAGATACAGTGGCAGAAGATCGCGGCGATCGCGGGGGATCGCGAGGCACCGAATCTAAGCTCCCGGTAATGGGGATCGGGTCCGGATAAAGATCGGAGGAGGATCGAAGCCGAGGGAGGAGGTCGCGATCTCACCGTGCTAGATCAAAGAGTCGCGAGAAGGACGCGGTCTCTGCGAAGGCATGAATGGACGGTGAACCTGTTGAAGCTGACGTGCCGGAAGGGGAGAACAGCGGAAAAAGAGCAGCGGGGGAGGGGGGGGGGGCGAGGAGAATGGCCACTGGAACGACAAAGGGGGTGAGCCGCGCGGACGTGAAAGAGTCGGCCGGGAAGGAGAAACGAAATCGGTGAATAAGAAACGAGGAACGATGGAGAAGGAGAGAGCGAGAGAAAGGGAGAGAGAGAGAGAAAGAGGTCCGCCCGGGCTGGACGGAGACGGAGGAGAGCCGTGACGGATGACCGGTGGGATCTCGCGGGCAAGGGGCGGCCGGAGGGAGAGGGGAGGCCAGGCTGCTGGGTACAAAGACGCTGAAGAAAGCGGAGAACGGAGAGAAGAGAAACCGCAAACGCGATCGAGACGAAATCGAAGTCGAGCCTGTAGCTCCGTTTAAAAGTCTGCTAGGTGGTCCCTGCGTTTTGGAAACTGCTCGAGGGGGAGGAAGAGAAACGGTCACTCGGAGAAGACAAGACGTAACTGAAAGCGAAAAGACAGGGGAGAAGTCGAGGAGGACAGTCGCAGGATGCGTCGCGTCGCGTCGCGTCGCGTCGCGTCGCGTCGCTGCATCGTGTCGCTGCAGCGACAGGCTGCGACAGGCAACGACGACCGCTTGACCTTCGCGCGACGGACTCCAAGTTGAATGAAACGCTGCACAAGAGAGTGACGCAACAGTACGCAATGCAACGACAGCGCAGCGACGCGATGCAACGGTCTAACCTCGCCGTACCTACGCTCTCCTCTCCTCTTGGCCCCCACCCCCTCGATCATTCTCTCTCTCACACCGCCTCCCTCTCTCTCTCTCTCTCACTCTCTCTCGCTCCCTCTGTCTGATTTTCTTTCTCTCCTACACTCGCTCGCCGCCGTCCCTTTTACGCGCTGGGCTCTCCTACTCTTTCTCTCATCGCTCTTTCCCCTCTAATTCATTCCATTCCACGGTCGCCCCGCTGCCTAACCAGTCCACCCTTCCACCAACCTAACCCAGAGACACTCGTGAATCGGAGATAGACGACTCCGTGTCCGTCACTCTACGACCCCGCCGTGGAATCTGGAAGCCCCGTGAAATCGTCGCACGATCCCCAGGGCACAGAACATTTCGCTCATCGATTCCTCGATACCGTGATTTTCCAGCGATTTTCGAGGAGCTTCAACTAAACGCTCCGATATTTCGTCTCGGAACCAGAGAACTTCACCATGTTCAGAAACATAGGACAACTCATCGATATACAATCACGCTCGGCCCGATCGTGTTCTCTTTAAGGTTAATTCGCAACGTTATTATAGTCTGTATAAATTGAACGCAGTAATTCAAGGAACCTCGGTCAACTTACTATTTTTTATTCGACCTTGTACCCCTACTCCAAGCCTCTGGATCTTTTGATTTACAAATTTTTCTCACAAATTTAACAGATCAGTAAATAAAATCAACATCTCGATTACATGTTCGTCACTATTTGCGACACCTCGTCGTCGTTTCTCGCCGGCTTGCTCACGATGAGTCATCCGGATGATAAATACATTTGCAGTATCTTCTTGGAAACGAGAATTATTTGCGAGTCGATCTAATGTATTCGGCGCGCGGTCGAGTCTTTTTCAGTATGCCGTCTATTAATAACGTCTAACGTTCGTAGAAAATCGATTACGAAGAAGCGTTCGAGAGGATGACGACTCGAAAGACCGCGGATCCAACCGATAAGCGGTCCGATCAGCTGATAAGCGCGAGCGGCGCTGAATGAAACGTTCGTTTCTGGTTTACGTATCGATCGTCTGCTACCTGCGGGCGAGATTATTCATCTGCAATTACCGAACGATCGTCCACTCGGAATGTGGAAAGTGGAGTGAGCGAAGAGAGCAAAGTGAGAGCAGAGAGAAAGAGAGAGAGAGAGAGAGAGAGAGAGAGAGAGAGAGGCAATCGAGAAAGGCGAAAATAAAGGCGATTCCTCTCGAACGGCTCGAAGAAGGCACAGGGCCGATTAAATCTCGTGGCGAACAACGGCCCCTCTGTGTTCCACGATAATTATTTTCCCCTCCGTGGTTGCTACACAGCGTACTGCATGCAACACGTGTATGCAGATAACCGGGCCGGGTCGCGATGCTTGTCACGCGTTCGCTCGCCGTCTTTCTCCTCGCGCATCTAATCTGTTTACCTATCTCTTCCTCTTTCATCATCGGCATTCGAACGATACAACACGGCCGTGTGGCGGTTCTTCGTTCCTCGGCGCAGCGTTCGGCTACGTGATCGAACGTCCGAGTTCGCCGGCGACCGAACGTGGACGCCGGCCAATCGACGGACAAAAACTACAATCGAACGCTGAGGAATACTCGACACGCGTTTTCCCCATCCGCCCACTGCCCGGGGGATGAAAAAATCGCCCACAGCGAAAAATGCAAAAACCTTTGTCCCACACCGCGCCGCGGAATTCTTTTCGGTTCCTACGCGCTCGTTTCCGAAAAAGAACTCTGTGAGTGGAACGGCGGATGTAACATTTCTTTATTTGTTTATGGAACGGATTGAACCCTTTGCTGGAACGAAATACAGAGGGATTTTATACGGGGACGTCGCATGAAGCTAGCAGTCGCTAATATTACTGCTCTCAAGGGAAGAGGATAATGACTGGACTGCGCGTTTTATGCAATTATGACAGAAATTATCAAAATTATTAAGAGAAGAAATAAATGTTTCTGCAGCTTCTGTGTCTTGCGATTGATGTGGACAATTTTAATTTTGCATAAAAATCCGCGGGCTGGTAATGACGAGACAGAATGTTTTTAATTGAGTTGAACGTTATTTGGATTGTTTCGAATAAATATTGATCTAAAATAGTTATCCGAATGAATTCTTGTTCAAATAATTCATAATTTAATATATTATATATTCACTTATATTATATTAATATTTATAATATTTAATATCATATATTCATAAATTATTCTATATATTTATTGGAATGATTCTTTTTTCGAATGATTCTTTAATTGAATAATTCGAACAAATAATATGGAAGAAATTAATCGATAAACTATGAAAAAAATACTTTGTTCTATCATTTTTATTGAAATCAATTATTTTTCCGCATGAATCAAATCTTATTCCAATGAATTTATATTCCAATAAATTTTTACCTAGCTAACTTTTGATACGATTTATTCGACAATGTCGTATATAATTTTATTCGTTAGTCTTCATCCTTTTACCGTCATCGGATTAAAAATCTGCCCAACTCTGGTGTTTGATTCGTGATTCGGTTCGTGGTATAGTTTCGCGATTTCAGATCCACGATAAAAAAAGGGGGAGGGGGAGGGAAGGCCGGCCGTGCAAGAACAGCGAACTCGTTTGTCGGCGATCGATTACGGTGCATCGTGCACGCAACTCGCGCCTATATAAATTAATCGTCGTACGAATTGCCGGTGATGCAACCAGTAATGATTTCTGAGAAACTGCGCTCGCCGGTTTCGTTTCTCGCTCACCTTCTTCCCCGGCAGAGCCGGCTCTCGAAATAGCCCGGTGTGTTCTTTTGTCCTTACGCTCGCACTTCGGAAACGAATATCGAAGTACATACATATGTATGTACGTATGCATCTGCCCGCAAGAGACTGCGTTTCGTTAAACTCTATGGGAACCTGGGAACCGAGCGAAAACTCGCGGCGATCATCGGAACACGCAATCTTCAGCTAACGCGAACTCGCGAACGCACGCACCGTCGCGTCACGGAAAAGATCGATTGCAGTTCAATTTTATCGCAACGCGACAGAGCATTTTGTGCGCGATCGTAGTACCGATCGTCGAATGTGATCCAGGTAGTAAATACGTATCGAGCTGAAGAAGCAGCTGGAGGAGTCGCAATGAAAAATAAAAATCTGTATCGTTTGCAATGAATCTGAAGTAAAGAGTAAAGTAAGTTGAGTCCATTAGACCCAATAAACAGAGTGGGGTAGTTTAGCCAACAAATATACAGGGCCGCGTTTATTTATTTATTTTATATATATATACGGGTAAAAGCTAATTTCTACACTAAAAGAAAAACTAATATTAATACAGACAGTGAATCAGCGAGACAGCAGTTAGGTAAACAATTCATGTAAATTCGTTTTGAATCTTGTAATATTAGCTGGAAATATATCTATTTTGTCGATGTTGTCATTAATAAGTTGAAATATCCTGTAAAGAATTTAAAGCGAACTTTATTAAATTCTTAACGAGAGACCACCTATAGATCCCATTTCTGTATGTATTCTTCTTCTGTTCTTTCTTTTTATCTCTTATCTAATCTTTTGCCATTGTTCATTCAATAACTTCTGTATATCTAGGGCTATAAATAAATAAATACGTCGGTACTTCTTTCGATAATCGTAATAAGTTGATTTTTGTATTGAATTTCTTTAAACAGTTATCGTAGTCCGTATAAATTCAATGTAAGTGTAAAAATAAATAATTAACTGTAAATAATTTCAAGAATTGCGATTATCGTATTATTTTTTATTTAACTTTGTATCTGTCCATTGTAAACTTCGGTATTCTTTGATTTTATAACTAATGACTAATTAGTTGTAGAAATTTAATAAATGAATAAATCACTTCACACGCGAATTCGTGCAATCGTGAACCGCTTCTCGATGAAGGAAAGCACCTCCGATGAATCGAATTCCCTTTTCGAAGATTTCACGGTTAGCAGGGAGCGCAGGTTCTCGATAGGTTCCAGATAAGACGGACCCGCTCGGTATTTCACCGTAGCCAGGAATAACTTAGCCGATGCGCGAGCGGGGCGAGCTCGAAGCGCGATGCAACGGACGATTAATGCCAAAAACGCGAGAGAGCGAAAGCGTCGAGGCTCCCATTTATTATTCGTCGAGTCGAGCCATCGACGACCCGATTCGTATAAGAACCGGCATTATGCTCGTTCGGCGCGGACCTCGGCTCTACGGCCGAGCCGCTCTTCTCTGAATGAATGAGTAACAGGCTCGCGGCGGAGAGAGAAGGGGAGGAGGAGAGAATCGTCAAAAGAGACGAGAGAACAGAGAGAGCCGGAGAGACGACCAAGATGCGAGCAACCGAGAGAGAACATCCTCGAAAACGCCCTTGAAAGGAAGAAACGAAAAGAAGCTATTAGAGAGAGAGCACGTTTTCTCATGGCCGGCACAATTCGTTGCTATTTTTACCCCCGTTCCTGTTCGTGGACCCCCTCCGATTATGCTCCGAGCCAGAAGGAGCGCCTTATCTCTCCTCGATTTCGTTCCCCGTAGCCGGCAATCTTGGCTTGACGTTTCCTCGAATCGACGCAAAATTATTCGGAAGCCCTGTATCTCTCGGACGTCGAATCGTCGGCGGCTAAGTTTCACAAGGTTTCGTATTTTATTACAGAAAGAGGCGGCGGTCAAAAGAAGAAAGCATCGCACGAAGAACGCGTGAAATTTATTGACACTCGGACGACGGGACTCTAGTTATTTTTGTTAACCCTTTCATGGGCACAGTATGAATTTTCAAGAATATTTCAACTCGATAAGAATGTTAAACGGTGCGAATATTTGAGCCTGATCGTCCGTACGCGCAGTAAAAGTGAGTGGGGAGCGTAATTCCCAGTGGCTATGAAAGGGTTAAGGTGATTAGGAGTACATATTTCCTAGTTTTGCACCTCAGACAATTAATTTTGATTTTTCACATGTTTCATTAAGGTTTGTAAAAAAATTTACCGCGTCTAGAAGAAGATCTGAAAAAAATTATACCAACAAAAATAGATAAACAACGTGATATTTTTGTCAAGAAGGTTCGCCTTTCGAGCGTTGAGCAAGAGAATTGCAGTGAAACACACGCTTCGACAGAACGCGCACGTAGCTCAAATGCAGCTCAATGGAATGAAAACGTAGCCGACCTACAAATTAACACCTACGATTACCAGACTGCGAGCCTTCGCCACGGTCTCTTTAATAATTAACTGTGCCGCATCAAATATTCCTCCATACCGAAATACGGAGAATCCTCGATTTCAGAACCGCGCGAATTACGAATTACGAATTGAGGAGACAGTAACACGATCGGCAGGAAGCGAATGATCGAGAATTCAAATAGGCGTCCGTCTCGCGGTTGACGCGGCGGTATCGATCGAAGATGATCGATTTTCCGATAACCAACGGAGCATGCGGGTTCCGCTCAAACGCTTAGAACCATGAATGAACGTAAAGCCGATGTTTTCTTAGACCGAATGTCGCCTGGTCGATGCACGTGCGCATGTACGAAGAAATGACTCGTCGATAAGATAAAATCGTCGACGATGGGGAGGACGAAGAGAAGGAGGATGAGGAGGAGAAGGAGAAGGAGAAGGAGAAGGTGGAGGAGAACGTTGCAATTCTCGCGATCGTCGGAACATGCTCGACGAGCCGATTGATCGGCGTGTTTATCGGGCGCGCAGTGTGTGTCTCGCGCTCGCAACATTGTCGACGAAAAACCATGAGACAACTTATACAGTGCATCGGGAAACCGAGCGTCCTTTTCATGAATAAACCGGCCCGGCGACGTTATCCGTTTCCGATGAGACACGAATATTTCACCGTTCAGACGAGTCCTTTAATATTCGCGGACGTCTGCGTCCGCCGATGAATTCTACAAACGATCCTCGGCGTTCCTCCCTTCATTGTCTTGTTCCAGGATCGTCGAAGATCCACGAAAGAAACCGACGAACTCACCTGACGACACGGCCGGGACGAACCGATCGATGGCAGAAAAGCGGCTATGAATACGCAATGGCCGCCATTCATCGCTTCCCGACTATTTATACGCGGATCATTTTTATCCGCGAATGAATGACAGAAGACACGCGCGATTAAAAATTCTTCCGCCAGATCGGCCGGCGTTATAAATACCCGGTTTCATCGGACACACGGCGAAAACGCAAAGGTTATCACCGCGGGTCCGGTTTATTTCCAGCCACTTGAACCGTGTCCCTTCGGGATCAACGGATCGATCGATCCGCCGGCAAAAATACGAACGCAGAACCGACCGCCTCTTCCGTGGAACTTCTCGATCCACGATTTCGCAACGTTTTCGACGGTAACGTGTTTTCAAGTTGAAAACACTCGCATTATTCACTTCAAAAAAAATTTGGTAACATTAAAGTTATTTAACTCTATTATAACTTTTATTAACTCTATTATAGTGCATAACTCTATCCAGCAGAGAAATGTCATCGACGAAGTCATCTTTGACGAAGCGATACGATGTGAAATTTATTAGTGTCATTGTCATAACTATGATCTTTCACGTAGGAGATTTCAAACGGAAACGATCGAATCGAGTCCCGGCGAAATAGCTCGAGAAAATTCTGTATGAATTGGGAAGACAGCAATTTTCTGAAGCACTTTCTTAAGTAAAGCAAAATGTTCTAATTTATTGGATGAACAACGTCAAAACGTCAACGTCAACGTAAATGGGAGCAATTTTGCTGAAGTTTCTGAAACGCGAATTAGCAACATTGGACAGCGTCGACGAAGAAAATGAAGACAACGGTCCCGATTGCCGAAATAACGGTCAAGAATGCATCTCCGGCGTGAAGCAAATGGATCTGGATGTGCCGGGCGAAGGAGGGATCGCTTTTCGGCGAGTTCTGCGGAGGACTTCCGGTGGAGGAGCGCGCGGCCAAGTGGCCAGTTCCTGCGCGCGGCAAACAACAGCTGTCCTGCTTTCCTCTTATTAATATTCATGGACAGATGGCCAGGAGATTTTACGGTAAAATCCGGTCAAAATCGATGTGATTCCGTAAAATTTAATGACCAGGCTGAACACGTTCGCGTGAACATTCGCGGTGGAAGTATGTGCATCGCGTGCACGTGGAAGTTTACGAGCCGAGACACGGCGAGAGACGCTTCCGCGACCGCTTTGCAAATCGATCGCGCGAACACTCTCGAAGACGGGCCCCGATATAAATCCGGCGATCGGATCGGCGACGAAGCGAGCACGGTCACGGGAAAACGAGCGTGATCGGTATGCCACGGGAACCCAGGAAAGGAAACGGATGCACCACGCCCGAATCGTTTAATCCTGAATCGATGCCGACCAGCGCCGCCATTTCAATCCCTAATTGCTTCGAACTGGCCCCCCTTCTCTGCCATCAATCAGCTTCGAAATTGCTTCTATTACTTCCTCCTTCCTACCAGCAGAGCGCGGCGTTTCTACAAGCAGGTAACGTCGCCCTTAATATTTCAATTCTCGTCCAGTAAAATTCAATCTTCCACGATTTCTATTCCCAATTACACGAAACGGATCTTCCCTGCGAGCCTCGCGGGTTCGTCTTCAAGAGCCGCGCGGGTTCATTCAATTACCCGTAACGCAATCTCTGGCATCCTGCTTCCGCGGTTTCGCGGAGCCTGAACGTAAACGTCTAAGCACGCACGGCAGACGTCCGTTCCGAAAAATTCAATTTCCCCGAGCAACGTTCGAGGTCCTCCTCCGGTTCAATTAACGCACGCGCATCGGCGATCGCCTGGCAGATTATATAACGACGTTATTCCCCGTCAGCCCTCTCCGGTTAATGAAAAGAAACGACGAGGCAGGCGAGAAAGAGAGGCCGAACAGGGAAGAGTGGGAAGAGAGACACGGTGGTCGGTAGAGTGCGTCGTGTGACGTAGGTGAGGCAACGGTGCATCCGACTAGAACGAGCGACGCATGCAGAAGCTCCGAGAGGCCCCGCTCCACGCGAGAAGGGATGCTATTTCTGGCGACTTAGATTTCTCCTTTCTCTCCTCCCCCGAGCCGTTCGGACGGCTGCCGTGCACACGCGTGCTCTTTTCTTCCCGCTTCAGCTCCTCCCTGCGCTTCTACTTCTGCTTCTGCTTCTGCTACCGCCGCTGCAGCAGCCTCCGCTGCATCCCGTTCCTCTTTAACGAGCCACGACTTTCCGTTTCTTCTCGATCTCCCTTTCGCTTTCAAACAATATCGCGTTATACCTTCCCTTTTGTTGCATTCGCTGCCGGATGGTTTTACAATGCTTCTGGGCCCTGATCCTGCACGGACCAGACACTGAACAGAACGAATCGATTCGCTGAAGAGTCATTGATTGATAACTGATACGTACATGTATACAGTGGAGTCTCGGTTATCAGAGTTCACGTGGACCGAGACCAGCTCGACGTATCGATGAATATTCAGAAATCGTGAGAAACGTTTCGATGATGTAACATATGTAACATATGTATTCGAGTTTAATTACATAATTGTGTGATCGAGTGAACGTTTGTTGAACTTTCGAACAAAATAACGTAACAAATCTTCGTTTAGTTGCATATGTTCTTTTCGTCGCTGTTTCGTTTCGTCTTCGGAACCTATTCGAATCATCGAAACCCCGAATACGATGATTTCACGCAAAACGGGATAAATTTAAAAGCATGAAGAGGAGTCATCGATTCTACTTTTATCGTATTACCCCGGGTTCGTTGTGGCATATTCGCAGCACTATGATTTACTGAGAAGAACTGTGCGCTGCAGCATTCGTTGTAGGATAGCCAGCTGTACGAGGAAGGAGAGTAAGATGGCGAAGCTAGAGTCCAGAAACGGTTCGGCGAGTCTGAAAATCCACGAGCAGGAAAGATATCCTTGTCCGATCATAGAGTTGCGTGTCGACCCACCAGTCGACGTTATCGCGGCTGGTCGTTTCTATCCGTTATCTATTACGATTAGAGGAGCGTCTCGCCGTTCCGCGGAGCAAAAGAGTCACGAAGCAGGAGGAAGGGGCCGCATAAAGAGAACGAAGACGGAGGGGAGATGGAGAGAGAGAAAGAGAGCGGCGAACAAAGAGGAACGGATGGACCGAGCGAGGGAGTGAAACCAAAAGGAACAAGAGTACCCGGGGGGCGTGCGAGAAAGAAGGGTGAGAACTAGAGAGAGGAAGAGAGAGAGAGAGAGAGAGGAGCGTTAGACAAGTTAGGTGACCACGCGAGGTCAGAGGGGACTCGAGGGGACGGTGAATGAGCCGCTTGCTCTACGTTCATTCATGAGGCGAAGTCGGAGAGCACCGAGTAGAACGAATTGTTACTGGCACTCGTACAATCCGAGCGCTGCCAACAGCAACGCCGGCTGCCAACGTCAACTATCACCGCGAAAATAGAGAAGGATTGGCCTATTTCGAACGGACCGGACCGGACCGGCTTCCCCCGCTAACAGATCGCCGGTCAGGGTTAATTAACGATTTCTAAAACGAAACGATATACCGAGTGACCCTGATTCGATCGTCTTCCGACAATTCGAAATAGAAACGAATCGAGAGTGCGCCGACGATCCTCGGCTGCGTTTTAGACTATTTTTTTTAAAGAGAGGCGTCGATGCGCCCGCAACAATCGGACGCCGCAGCTAGTGCGGTCCAAATATCAGAAAGTAACGAGCCCCGAATATCCAATTATAAATAGTCCCTCTCACTGTTTACCAGTCGGTCTGTACTTTCGAACGGGCAACGCCAAGCGGACACTTTTAGTCGATCATTGTTGTTTCGCGCCTCGTGATCCAAGAATTACAACGAAACCGTTTAATCGGTCAAACAAATGAACTGGCGAAGCTTGGCGCTTTGGTGCGACCAATTGCTGTGCCTTTGATTTGTTTTCGGACATAATTAACTTCATATTTATCGAATAAGGCATATTCGATTTTTTTATTCAGAAGTAAACGAAATAAATGTACACACAAATTGTTATTCAAAAGTAAACAAAATAAAAGAATAAACAAATACAACATGTCTTACTCGATGAATATAAAGGTGATTATTCTCGAAAACAGACCAAACACACAGCAATTGATCACCCAACAGTAACCGGCTCCACCGCCCTAGTCGATTGAATATGTTTCAGTCGCCCGTCGATTGTTCGCTAAAATCGTATCGCATGACAAATACGAAGCATATACACATTACGACGCGTCGAGAGCTGGCAGAAGGAAGTCCGGTGAACATGGCCGCGGTGCCGGGCGCTTTTCGCCGAGAAAACTGCTATTTCGAAATTGGTCGGCCCGCTTTAAAATTAGACACCGTGTAAATTACGTTTCACCTGTGGGATCTCGCTTAAATTTAAACTCGGACGTTCTCGAGCGGCTCTTTCTTCCGCTTGCTCTCAACCGAAAACGATTAAAGGGTGTCTATTCACTGACCTTGATGGATCTGTGATCGATCGGGTAGCCCTTCCTGGTGCCGGGACTCTCCTCGTAGAAGTCCTGTTCCTCGTCCCCGTAGTCGTACAGGGATTCCATATCCATTTCGGCTGGAAAGGAAGCGAAGTCGGTCAGTCGAGAAATCAAAAGTTGCTCGACAGAGAAATTGCTCCCTCTTCCGCATTACGGTGTACAATTTCACCTCTATTTTTCGAGAACGATTGCCATCCATCTTTCTTAACCCTTGGTCGTTCAGAAATTCCTAAATTCTACGCGAAAAAGACAATTTATATTTATCGTATGTCTGCAATAATTCTAATTCATTCATTTATTCGCGGGAAAAGAACCCACTGGTACAAAAAGAAGGTAATAAGAACGGAAAGATCGTTTTTCTTAGTACTAAACTTAGTACTAAATCTAACAATATGTGACACTTATCTATGATCGAGGGACAATTTATTTAACAAACACCATTCCTGAAGCACCATTCAAAATGATTTTGAATCAGTTCGATGCTTTGCTAATTAGAGATACAGTGATAAATCTTAAGATCATCGATGATCGGTGTTATTAGAATGTGATTTGTAATGGCGAGATACAGACAACGGTAAAGCCAGCCAAAAATGTGTGCCGTGATATGGGAAAAAGGGAGCACGCGGTTTAAAGTTTGCTTCTTCTACGAGAAAAGTTTGCAACTCGGAAGCCGTGAACGAGGGCCAACGAAATCTCGATTTGGCAGTGGACGCGTCAGCGATTGAATCCCCTGCCAATTAGTCTCCCCCGTGTTGGTACCCGCCCCGCTCCTAAATGAATTCCCTTATGTATCTCTGAGAGGCGTTTATTGCGCGGCGTTCGCGGTTCAGACAATCCGTTCGGAACGCGGGCGTGTAAATTTCATATTTAGGCGGGTGGCCGCACGTGAAAAGCATAACTTTCCGTGCGGACGGTTAACTGGGGTCGCTTTAAAAACAGACGTTCAACGAACCGCGGGTTCTGAGCAGGTCTGGAGATGCTAAATCACCGGGCGTTCCCTTTTTATTTGCAACCTGTACAGTAAATCCTCCGGCACATGACGCCGAACGACCCACCCCCTGTTTTTCGAAACGCGCGAGGCGTCGCGCCCCTAGATTT
Organism: Megalopta genalis; assembly: GCF_051020955.1. Taxonomy (NCBI): domain Eukaryota; kingdom Metazoa; phylum Arthropoda; class Insecta; order Hymenoptera; family Halictidae; genus Megalopta; species Megalopta genalis. The sequence continues at coordinate 12,481,794 of NC_135022.1, forward strand.
CTCGAAATGGTCTCTACCGGCTATAATCTTGCGCCAACATTCTTGCAGAATAGGAACAAAATTAGATCCGACGGAGATAGACGAAACACGAGGGAAAGAAAATTCTGTCCGCAGTCTGTCTGCGGCAAATATTATATTGTATTCGAACAAGCGCGAGAACGCGCATGCGCGATTTCGCGAAGGTTCGAGTGTAAGGGGATGCGAACCGCAGGCACCATAGCGTACGTAGGAGGTTTTCGAACCCTGGTTTCTACCAAGATCAGGTTACTCCGGCTGGAGAAGCCCGAACGACAGATGGTAGGTGGAAAAGTGCTCGAGCACACCGGTGCCATCGACTCTCACGGCTCTTTAGGCGCGGGCAAAATCTGCTCGCCTGTACAAAGCGTTTCGAAATTCTGGTTTTTAACCCTGCCGGTGTCGGTCGGCGCAAGGTGTTTCTCCTATGAGAAACTGATACACATCCCTTTTCTATCGGCGGGGCTCAATGGGTTCTCGAACCAGATGCACCAGCCGCTCCATCGAGAAATAATGGGCCGGGATTCTCCGATTCGGAAACGGCGCGGGAAACGCGCGAATAAACTTCCGAGTTCCCAGGAAACCTGTATCGATAAGCACCGGAGGTTTCCGATCGCGAACACGATCGAAAACACTCGCTGAACTCGGCCAGAGATCGCGGGTTCCGCTCCCCCGTGGCTTCGGCGTTGTTTTTGGCCGGAGCATTACTAATAAGCGAAGCGATCGTGCCGATAACAATTCTTATCGTCGAGCAGACTGCTATCGATCCATTACAACAAAGAAGTTGCGACCGATTCGCTTATCTGCCGGGATTTCTAGAGCGTTCCACGATGTTCCGGCGAAACAGCGATCGTATTCCGCGAGCAAGGAACACCGGCGTGTGTCCATCGCATTCGAGCTTTCCCGTGATTAAACGAAAAAAGCCATCGGTTTATGGAGTACGAAAGCGTTCTGTCGGCCGATTTCGATATCGCGACACTCATCTTCGTGGTCGCAACGTCACGCTTTATCGATCGTCGCAATCCCCGCAACGATAAACGAATTTATTGCGCGACACGCGCGGGAAGAACCCGCAACGGCGATTTCGAAGTCGACTGACGCATATTACGAATATCGCGGGGCAATCGGCAAGATAAAACGTTTCGCTCGTCGACGTCTGTAACGAATACCCGAACGCTTGTTAAATCCCGCAATAAACACATGTTCGTTCCAGGTAATTCGTACTAATATACATATTATAAAAGCTTTCCACACAACAAGCATCGCGAGTGCCGAGATAAGAAAACTTAATGTTACCGGCGTGGAACGCAACGATAATCGACTTCTCACTGGCCAACCCTTCCGAGACGGCAGCTTCTTGGAAACTTATTATTAGATCGCAGATCCTTATGCAGGGATTGCAGATCCTTATTCAAGTGTCCTACCGCTTGGAATCGTTTTAGCGTGTTAAAAATAATGCAACACCGCCGTCCTCGAATTTATCCGATGTCCTTACCGTTTTCATTATCGCCGTAAACGCATGATATCTGCACTTTTTACCGCTAATTGCTGTACGAATTGTAAATGCGAAATTGTTTCGCGATCTGGAGAACGCGACCAGTGCGTGTTTCTTTTGAAAAACGAGTAGATCGTATTTTTTATCAAGACATTGCACAATTTCTGTTACAAAGCACCAAAAAGTTACCAATAATCCCGAAAGGGTTAAACGGTTAGGGGATGGATAAAGTCAGCGGTTAAGGTGCTGTTTTCGGAAAGTGGGGAGGGGGAGGATTTTCACGCGTGTTTCCGCTCTATCTTGGAATCTGTAGTCGGTCGGAAGGCGGGACACGATCGGCGTTTAAAGTGTCCGGCCGGCTTCCGCGCAAACACAACACAACAACACAAGCATGCGATTTCCACTCGGATGCGTCTACCTGGCGTTCCGGAGCAACGAAAGCGAAAGAAAAGATCGCTCGATACGGTGGGTAAAGTCGGTAACGCTCCTGGTTTTGTTTCACTCGGCGAGCTTTCCCGGCCGGAATACCGAGGACACGCAGAGCAAACTAGACGCACAACATTAGAGACGAGTTTGTGGTCTCGAAAAGGCTTAACATTTTCCGACCATAAATTCGAGGACCGAGACAGCCGGTACCGAGCAGGAGACGCGCAAGAAAGCACAGATGTCTCGTGTATGCACTCGGTGCATCGAGAATAAAACCACGGCTTCGACCTCGCTGCTATCGAGTAATATAGATGATTTTATTGTGCCTCGCGTAAAGACGAACCAACGAGCATAACAGTAAGTAGGTATACAATTTTTCAAAACAGATATAGCAACTAACGCTGTTCTATTATTATTGTTACTATCGTGTGGAACCTTTCACGAGAACCCGGCGGTTCACTATGTGAATAATCTTGAGGAGCACCCCTGAGCTTCTACACAAACTTCTCTGTAAAAATATCGTCATTTTTATCTCGAAGAAAAAAGTTTGAGAACCACTGACCAATCCTATAATTACCTCGGCGAGATATGCGGAACGCGAAAGAAAAAAAACATAGGATACATCTACCAACCTTCTGTTGTTATTATTATTATCATCATCATCATCGATTATTCTTATTATTTCTAACCGTTTGTAACTTACGTGCATGATAAATTTTTACGGTCAGTCGAAACTGACCCGGCATCCGGAGTCTGCAACGCTACCGTATTTTTTAACCCATAATTAACCCCGACGAGATCGTTTCGGCGAAATATATCGGCAGAGAATGTAAAATCGAGCTGACAGAGAATTTATACATATAGCGTGGCTCGGGAGAAGTGTCCTGTTCCGACGGAAGGATGGATCTCGGGTTGGTTTTTCTGGGATACCGTGTAGAGAGGCGGGTCTGTCCTTCGAGGAGTTCAAGTGTCTATTGTTTCAACTCTGCCGGGAGGAGCGATATAATATCTCTGAAGTTTCTGCCGTTGGGTTTCCATATGCGGGCAGACGTTCCTGCAGGTCATAGGACGCCTGAACCCGTATGCGAGGCCCGGGCACCCACGACGAACCCATACGGGGAAAAATCTCGATGTGCCCTTGACTCTCGAACTCATTTAAACCGACTACCTCCTTTTTTCTAAACGGTAATTTCGTTCGCTTCTTCAGAAAACACCCACTGAACGCGGAGTGTTTGAATCGTTTCCATACAAATAAATATATCCGGTGGTTACCGGACCATTGTACGCTTTGCAAACATGTTCGAACAATCGATCTAAACGACTAGTCCACTATTTCGACCTGTTTCCGAGAAAACGTTCAATTCTTCTTCCAAAGCGATCAACGGTTTTCTCTCCCGTCTTTCTCTCGCGCGTTCCTTCTCCTATTCGTTTCTGTTTCTCTCATTCGCACGCTTCGTCCCGATTCGAGACGGTTCACGGGCATCTTTGTCATAGCGGTATGTCTTCTGGTCTTTGATATTTGTCGCGTCTATGGCAGAGAAGAAACAGCCGAGAAGACAAACGAGGGAAGCATGGTAGGTCGCGACGTTGCCATGCCGTGCTCCTCGAGATCCGAGAAAGTGTACAAAAACCATTCGACCCACCAACACCGAGGGCATCGCGTTCCTTTTTTAAATTGCCAGGCTAGCCATCCCATCCCCCTCGTGTACACGCTTAACTTACACACTGTCCGACGCACTTTGTCCCTCTCGCTTCAACGCATCGCGCACCCGCGCCTCCCTCTCTCGCCCCCATCCCCCCTCCCCTTTTTCTCTTTCGTCTTCGTACGCGTTTCAAATGCCGCTCGACGGAAATATTACCTACAAGCGTTACCGGCGAAATATGTTACGCAGGCGTCGTATAAAAACCGAATCCAGACCCGACAGAAACTGTTTATCCGAGAGCGTGAAATATATTCGAATAAATTTGAAAACGCAGCCTCGTCCCGCCGCCATTTTGACCGCGCGTTTTTTTATCGAGATTGTTCATTTTTATTGCCTCGAATCAGCGGTCGTTTATGATCTTGCGTTAGACCACAGTGGCCATGCCTGCCTTTCTTGGTCTACAATCGCCTTCTCGAAGCTCTTTTGCGGGTTACAGTTTGCGAGTTTTCAATACCAAAGAATTGAAAATTGAAATTTCGTCGGAAATTTTCTCAGCAGACAAACTGAAGAACTACGCGCAAATTTTGATATAGTTCGCGTGGAACCGGTTACCACTGCCGTTACTACTATTCGCAACACGAGCACGCGGAAGATCGTCATGGAAACTAATTATCTAACGATTACATAGCACGTTCCTTCATTAATCACACGACGGATTCTCGTACAATGTATCGCATTGTTCTCGATTATTATTGAAAAAAGATTCAACCCCTCATTTCTCTACGTAACACAAAGAAAAGTCAGTCACTTACTTGAAAGGAAGCGGTGGTTAAAAAAATTCTGCGGAACACGTCTACGTCGGAACGATAAGTCGAAATTGTACGTGACGCAAGATGAGATATGATTATCGCAAACGACACGATATATTTACGATCGATACGCGATCGATACCTGCGAAGAGGCGACTAATCTTCGAAATGTTTTTATACAAATCGTAGCCTCCACTTCGTTGCGAACAAGCCTTGTTCAAAGTACAATATCCATATAAACACCAATCCTCGAATAGACTGAAATCACACCCTCTAGAAGTTGTGTAATGCATTTTCTCGAAGAGGTATATGTGTTTAACATCACACAACTGGAGGTATAAATCACAGTTGTCATGACGCAAGATAAACTTCAGAATACTTATAGAGGACGTCACGATTGTTTGTGGACACTGTATACTCTATGACGTTGCAGTGTATAAAAAATAGTGTGCGTTATTTGCTCAGCTTTAGAAGAGAATGCACGTAAAATCGAATTAACGCGAGCAACTGTGACACAGAGTAAAAATACAATGTCTTCGATGTTACAGCCGATAGAAAGGTATTATCGAAAATCTGTCAAACGAAGTGCGCGACAGATATGTCTTCTGCGTGCACGAATTCGAGATCATAGTATTTGCTTGTCAGCGTTTCCGATTGTCCGTGGGATGCAAAGTAGCTAGTGAACGCTCCGTCAAAACAAATATAGGCCTGTCCGTACGTAGGCGTACGCTTTTCTCGACGATACGCTCTACTCTACTCAGTCGAAACAAACTGCAACGAGTTTTCGTTTCATTTTTACGACGTCCGCACGCCGGCAAATTGTTAATCAAACCGTTCGGTTTGTTCAAAAGTTTCGAAGATTCGCGTTCGCGCGCTACGTGTACACGCAGAGCGCGCAGGTTAACTGCTCGCTTACCTGTTTTCCGACGTAAAATCCAATGAGGAATGCAACAGTGTCAAGCGGCCGAATAATGCACAGGAAAAACACAAAAAGTGAACCGAACACAAAACAAGAATCACGTGTACAACTGTGAGGGACACGCACATCGGCACCACTAACGCGGTGTACCCGTACACAATACAGATTACAAATGTATTATGGCTGCAGTCCAAGCGTTCATGAATGAAACCAAGAGCGGGATCCACCTCCCCACCCCCCGCGAAAACGCGTCATCGACCAATCGGTGGTCAGCTTTGCATATCGCGTATCGTGATTGGACGGCGTGCGCCGATTCTACCATTGGAGCGGCGTTTCAGTCAGTGTTCACAAATAGATAGATGGAGCATTCGTACTAGTATCGCGAAACACGTTAGTATCATTGAATGAAACACAGAATATCCCCGTCTATGGACCACTGGATGGAGGAAGATGAAAATACTGCTCTTAAAGAAATCGAAACGTTGAAAACGACTGTATTTGAAAGGTGCTATATACTAGAAACATACATTTAATAAGTGCACACAATTACATGGATCGAGAATTGTTTAAAAGCTATTATAAATACTTGAAACTCATAGGAAGGAACCGTATATTTCTTTTATCAATTTTAGTATTGTAATCAATATGACTCAATGTTGTTTTTAATTAATATCGGAATAAAGTTTACCAAACAACGTGAATTTAATAACGTAATTTATAATTTAAAATTTGACCAATCAGACAGAAGCATAGAGATGACCTTTTTTTTACAACCGTACACATGAGTGAGGTGAAGAGCCACTCTATAACTTATTACGTATTCCAAGGTGATCATCATCGGCGAGTAGCACTGAACTGTTCATTATATAAAAAGTGAGAATAATGTATTACTTCAAATAATTTTAATAGTAATTAATAATTAATGATTTTAACAGTGATTTTAATAGTATAATTTTATAAATCTTTTACAGTATTTTTATTGAAACGTACATAACCTATTTATTGATCTCACAGTAATTTATTACGTAAGATATAAATTGGATAATTTTTTATTACATATTATTTATTTGAATACATAATTTCTTTGTTACACGAATGACTCTTTGGTTTATAAATTAATTAGTACTAGCATTATTCGTGACATTTGTCACCTGTCATACGATTTGAGATTTTCTACAGATTTATACATTGCTTTTTAAGGTACAATGCTTACCAAACGCTTGACCACTGGTGTACCAAAGATTTTCAAACGCAACATTGGTATTGTTGCACCTGCATGGAAGCAAGCAAGTGATCCAATCCAACAACTGTTTCTTGACAAAGTTCGTGAATATAAACAAAAGAGCGCGTAAGTAGATATTCTTCCTTGCGAAATTAACTGTACTACCAATAAACTATTGATAAAATATTCTTATCATGTTAAATCAATGTATGCAGTGGTGGAAAATTAGTTGATCCCACACCCGAAACCGAAAAGGAAGCCAAAACTGAACTTGAGAGGCTTGCTAAACAGTTTGGTTCTATGGACAGACGTGCCATGGCAGAATTTCCCAAAATGTCTTTCAAAGGTAAGCAATCTTTAAGCAACTAAAAACTTACTCTATCTGAAATTGGCAAATTTTAACTCATTTTCAGAACCAAAAATAGATGTACCTTAAATAGAACTGAATGAAATACACATGATTAGAACAGATGTATTGAAATTGTTACATATAATATTAAGCAATCAATTGTAAAAATATACATGTGAAATTGTATATACAGGTGTAAATTAAATACCATCTTCCCTGAATGCACATATTTATGTTAGAAATAATTAAAAACAAAATAAATAAACATAATTTACAACAACTCATTTATAATACAAAAATATAAAACCTTGAAATTATATGGAACCCGTTAAAAGCTTTGTGTTTTCGACGATTTCCATTAATGTTTCCATGTTGCACTTTCTGGCAACAGATCTACATATCTTCACAAATTTTACTACATCATTTCTAGAGATCAGAGTCTTAAAATTCCCAGAACAGGAACAGAGGTCGTTCATGTTTTCTCTTTTAATTTCTTTACACTTGCAACATTGTAAATCTTGCAACATATATCCCATACTTTTGCGATTTAATACATCTATTAGAAGGAACTCTATTTCTTCGTTATCATAGCTCATTTTGCAGAGTGGACATTTCCACAGGTATCTGTAATAAAAAGTTTCTATTAAAATGAACATTTAAGAATTCTACAATGTGCTTACCTGTTGCTTTCCATAACACAATAATTGTCTTTGCAAAGATCTATGTCCCTTGTATGATTACATGCTTTACAAATGATTTCCGGCAAAATTAACGAAATACATGGATCTTTCCATTCAACCGCATCACTGAAACTGCCGATTTTGATCAATCGTAACATATTAGTTTGTAAATTATATACTTCCGTGTCGACTTCTTTGTCCAAAGATAAAACCTGAAATGAATTTCGCCAAACGATTGGCATAAAATTAAACACGTTTACGAATATATGTATAAACGCTTAAATACCTTGCAAATAGATTTAATTAACTCTAAAGCTGGATTTATTTTTTTACTCTCTTTGCCGTCTAAATCCAAGTTTGGATATTCTTGAATAGATAATTCTTTCTCTGGAAGCTTCTTGTATATTTTTTGTACAATTCTAGAATATATTTCAAAAAGATATTAGATACTATCCTTATTTATTTAATTAAGGAGTAACAGAGGCTTACTGGAAAAGTTTCTGAGACATATCTCCTGATATAAGCTTCTTAGCAAAGTCTGCAGTATTCTCGAGTGCTCCTAATCCTAACTGTGCTGATAAACTTTGACTTAAACTAGTTGGTCTTCTTCTAGGTTTTATGCTACAATTTAATTGTTCGTTTTCAACCATAAATTGATAAATTGCGTTTATGTAGCCCGCTATAATAACACTAAAACTTGATTGGCAAGCAGCTTCTCTTGGCAGGCACTCCATCAAATTCCATTTCATTATAATTTCCGGCTAAATATCAAGAAACATTTAACAACAATAGTTTACAACATTGATAAACATCTAAAATCCGACACTTACCGAATCATCGTCATCCTCGTCCTTATTCTCGTCGTCGAGAGTATCTGCTTCAGCATTATTTTCCATATCCTTTGGCAATTTTCCTTTTACACCAGCATGGTTGTGCTATTAATTAAAAATTATATTGATAATCATTAACTGGAAATTACTTGTCAGTTTAAGACCGAAATTAGTTGTTCTTACAACATCAAGCCATATCAAATACTCCCAGCACTGCTCGTATGTGATTTCGATACTATGAAATATTTCCTTGTTACGTATCGTTTGAACGACAAATTCCATGTAACCCAATGCATCGTTGACTGTCCTTTTCTTGGTGCATACAATGATTTTATTAAAATTGGCGAAAATAATAATGGAACCCAATGTTTTAAACTCTGCCAATAATTGTATAAATAGTTTTTTCATGTAATTGTGCAGTGTTCGTGTCAAAGCTGGATCATAAAGCAATGCATTAGGTGAACGCAGCCATCTGAAAAAGATCGGTTGTTACATTTGGTACATCACTCAAAGTCAAATAAAAATTTAAAAAAATAATCAGTCCTCTGATATTTTTGTCAAAAGTCAGTAATATGTGGATTATCCTGTGTATGTATAAACAGACGAAATTACCTATAGAAGTGAATAATCTGATAATCTGCAAATACATTTTTGTAAACTGAAACGTCCAGTAGCCATGCGTTAACCATACCCCTCAGTGCTCTGAAAGCAGGACTGCAAAGAGCAGTTTCATCATAACTGGGAATTACATTTGCCATAGGATCACCCGTTGCTAGATCCTATAAAATAATAGGATAAATCTTAACTTTGCATTTTTGATGCTCAGTCTTTTTTACATATATAGCTTACTCACTTGAACAGATGCCATTTGTTGATTATGAAATGCAACAAAGGAACTTGTTCCATCAATATCATGAATGTGATGATATTGTAGCAAGGTATTTACAGCCAAACTGTCTATCTCCAGTTCAATGCATACACTGGAATAAGTTCCTGAGTTGTTTGTAGCACAGTGGGAGCTCTCTTCAAAGTCTACCAATAATCTATTATCATCATTCTCGCTGCCTCCTAAATCTGGTTTTTCTGTAGTAGAACACCATAATACGAAGTTATGTTTCTGCAAGTGCCTAGCAAAAAACAAATCTGCACCAAAGAGTGTAGGATCTGCAGGAATGTTTCCAATAGGTGCGTGGAAGAACCGGCATTGTTCTGCCATTAATTCAAGAATTTGTTGACTCTTGAAATAATGTCGAATCATTATTTTTGCACCTACTTTCTGCCACTCGATTGTGTTGTACAAATCTTCAATATCTTGAACGTGGGTGTTGATTAACGGAAAATCATTAAGTAATGGCATCTGAGTTGTGAGTGTTGCTTTGTCTAGAGCAGTTTGAACAATAAATACTGTCGCATCGTGTCCCTCGTTTTTATATGCTGTTATGGCTGCTTGTAGAACACGGCAGACCTGTTGGAAACTTGTTTCAAATCTTAAAACGAATTGCATCGATTCTGGTAAAGCTTTTATCTTGTCTTCTCCGTTCATGGATATAACAGTGTTTCGTTCTTGGCTATATAGTGAATTCATATTAGGCATCTGATTCGATGATACCGAGTCCAAGACAAAGATATGAACTCTTTTACTTGCATTTAGAAAGAGTCCCCAGAATGCTCTCTGGTGATTGGAGCTCCAGTGATGGTATAGAAAAATGTAATTAATTTTATGAACATCTGGAAGATACGGTTGCACAGCAATACTTTTGTATTCCAGTTGATCTAAGGTGAATGTATCCGCGCCATCGGCCATTTTTCTCGCTGCCTTGGGATCCACCGTGCAAACGCATCCTAATTCAAGTATTGCTCTGAATTCTAATGACATTTGCGTCTCATATATTCCCTCGATATCTGGTTTACTCAAATCTTCCAGCAACTCTTGACTATGCACTTGGTACAGAGCTTCTGGGACAGAGTAACGATACAAGTTATGTATTGGTCGTGATCGAGGTAAAACTTTCGAACTTTTCATCCAAGTTACGTTTTGACCAGGTTCTGGATCTGGTCTCGGTGTCCGCGTATTAACATAAAATATGCGAGGTATTATGAGACGTAATGAGTGGAGATCATGGTCAACCAGCACCCACAATCTGAACAAACCAGGCTCATTAGTTGGGAATATTTGAACAATTTGCCAGGCTGAGGTGAGCAATTTCTTTTGAGCCTTTCTTAAGAAACCGCCCAAAGTATTCGTCTCGGTATTTCTTGCAACACCCCAGCTGACTTGTTCCTTGTCGTTCATAGACCTCTTACTCTTCTTACTCTGTTGATGTTCAATTCTCTGTTTCGCTTGGTAAGCCCATTTCTGTTTATGAAAATCTAACCATTTGAGTCTTTCCTCCTTCGTTGTTCCCATTGGTGGTGGCGAACCTAAAACTTCCTTCCAGCTTTTATTCTTATCCTGTTCTTCCTCGTTCTCCAAAGGTCTTTTTCTTTTATGCACTATCGGCAAAGGTCGCTTGAATGGATGTCCTCTATCTGTCAGATCTTCAATATCCCGTGGTTCAGATGGTCCTGCTTCTTGGCCGTCCTCGTCATCAACCTCCTCATCATTGTCGCTCTCTCCTCTCACATTTTTTGGCACTACTGAGAATATATCTGTAATCTTCTTCTGTCTGTGTGTCACACTCTTCTCCATTATCTTTTTGTGCAACCAGTCTGGATGCTTCACTCTAGGTACCGGATTGGAAATCCCTTGTATCGCAGCCGGAATGGTAATGATCTTCTGAATAGCACTACCAAGCCGTTCTATGTAGTAACCCCAGTCCAAGATTTGTCTAATATCATCGGTTTGCAAACCTGGATCCTTTAACCATTTGCGCAGATAATGTCTTCTGATTGCCGGTTCTGATTGAAAGATTGCCAATGGTATTGCTCGCTCAGTGACCGGTGCACCGTGCGGCTTATTAGCAATGATATATTTACATGCTAGCCCAGCATCCTTCACCATTTGATCACCTAGAAACTCAGCCAATCTCTTGGCCGTGGATATGGACGTAGACTTTTGTGCCCCGTAATCCTCCAATTTACGCGACATCGATTTATTTTCGGATATCAACTCAAACAATTCCGCGTCTGGCATGTCAGCGCATTTGCTGTAAAGAACGTCAAGCCAATAATCTGCGTCTTTAGCCACGGATGCGTAACATTCCTCCAATGTGTTTCCTTTCAGGAAGGATTCAAAGACAGAGGTCTGAAAGATTTTAATTAATTGAAGTTCACCTCTTCGTTTTACTTCGAACCCTTTCAATTCAGCTAAAGAACCATCAAAATTGAATACGGCGTATCGTTTTTTTAATTTCTTCCCCTCTTCCTTTGCCGCGGGTAATACCATAGCCAAATATGGTCCATCTACCTCAAAGAAAATAGAATTCTCGTTTCTGACTTTGTAAGTGAAAGTATCAGGATTCACGAGCTCGTGATAGGCGTCGTTAGTGAATTGATCCTAAAATTATAATACATGGTCCAAAATGTCTGGCAGTAAATTGATGAAAGAATACTTGTGAGCCGGACTTACTTTCACCATAAAATTCAAGACAGCGTTAGGATAAGATAGCGTGAGTCTCGACTTTTTTGGATGAGTGGTATGTACTATCACGTTATCAGGAAAAGACGCGGGTAACACACACCAAATTCCGTCAGTATCCAATTCTAAGGGTCGTCCAACTTGCTCTATGATTTCTCTGGCTTTCATGATAATGTGTGCCCCTGTGTAACATACTATTCCTCCCATTTCCATGCTGAACCATCGGGATCTACAATAAAGGTAGCATTAATATTCCAAATCGCAAAAAAAGAAACATCAAATGAATATCTACCCTTTTCTCATAACGTATCCGTAGAAGGAATTTAAAATACACTTGTGAGCGAGTTGCAATGAATCGTAGAGTACTTCTCGATTTTTCGCAGACTTAATATCACTTGCATCCCCTTTTGCTACCGCTGCGGCTACTTGTTGCTTAGCAACTTTCGTAAGCGCTTTGTACTCGTATCTCCTATCTCTGAACGCTCTGACAGTATCAACGTAAAAAGAGTTCTCTTTTTGGCAAATTGTTTGCGTCCTCTCTTCCATTCGCGTCACTTTAACTTTTTTATAGGCTTTTTTACAATATTCTGAGAGTCGTTTCTTCTCGAATGCTGCCTGTTCCAGTTTAGATAGTTCATGATAAGCTCGTCGATTACCGCCAGGAAATTGTGGTGGAAATTTCTCAGTTTCCAATTGCTGCTGCATTCTCTGATATTCGCTTAAACTTGCAGCCACTGGTATTAAAAAGAAGCAGTCGTGTATAAAACTATATTGCTATACTCTATTCTCTTAGTATTCTGTTTTTACTTACAATATTCTCCTCTCCACATCCATTGCATATTTCTTTGACAAAGAGCTCCTGGTTTGTTATAATCACACGCGGCGCAAATTGTCTCATCCACGATTGCGGACGGTTGAAGACGATTGGTTAAAATAATATTAGGATACATGGCACCGACATCTAAGTGGTAGATCACAGGATTTTCCAATCTTAGTGGCTGACTTCTTAGAGATTCTAGCTTTCCCTTGATCTCCTCAACTACTTCATCAAAATTTGTAACCATATCCATTGGAACTTTTTCCTCTTCCTGCAGAGCATGCTTTAGGGCATTTTCAACACCATTTATTAGCTTCTCTACTGCACTCGGTACTATTTTGAAACGACAAGGAATATCGGCCCTGAATACGCCAGATTCGAGGGCTTCTACGTGTCCTCCAACGTAGGTTTCTGAATCCAGCAGATGACCGTCTCTTGTAAATTTGGTTAGTTCTGTCTCTTGCTTGTTAGGAAATATAATGTTAGCTTGGTAGGCTTGCACCATTAAAAGGGATTCGCACAATGTCCCAGATCCCTTCCTAAGTACCTGTAGACAAATAATCATGGTTTATGAATGTAATTTGTTACATGTTCATCGAAGGATATGATCATGAACTTGCCTCATCTGGTTCCATAGGGATTATGGTGCACAAGGCAAATATAAAAGGATGAACATATTTTTGGTACAAATAATATGTTGCAACCGCATCGGAAACTGAATAATTTGCAAGGGTTTCTGGCTCCTCAGATGCCAATCTGCACATTTCTTCAGGATCTAGTTCCACAGGATCATATCTAAGTTTTGCTTTTGCAACAGCTTTCAAATTTTGAGAGCCTACAGGTAAGTATGAGTCCCGTCTTACCCAGCTGTACATTCCGTGAAATAAAAAATCAAGGATAATATTCTATGTGACATTGTCGATAAAAATATCAATTATGTAATACCATAAGCAATCCATATGCATAGCTGGCCTACTATAATAAACTCCATCACGATTTTTTGAGAACCCAATGGCGTCTTTCATTTCCATATTATGGATAGCTGCTCTAGTTTCTACAAATGGCCAATCAAAAAAGTCTCCATTGTATGTGACGAATATATGTGGCCGAATTTCGTTTATATGTTCAAAAAATTTTTTAATTGTGGCTTTTTCATTGGGTTCATTGAAAACTGTGAAGTATCCTTCAAATTCTGGTTTTGGTGTATACTCAAAGCTATCAATATCTTTTGATATAATTTCTCTGTTTGTTATTAAGTATCCCTAAAAGCGAATACATAGAAGAATGGTTTGATATTGAACAGAACACTGTAAGGAATAGTTAATAAAAAGAAAGTACCTGTCCATCAATCATATAGGATATCATCATTATCTGATCAGTGTTAGCATCTGGAAATTTCAAAGGTAGCTTTGTAGTTTCAATATCATATGCTAGCACAATTGGCTCTATTGGTTCAATGATATCTTCTCTCCTAGTTATAATTGGTACCTCATTTCCTCTTGTTTTTACAGAATACCAATTACCGCAAAAGATTTTCATGTCTATAGACACCCTTACATGATGAGGTACATCGTATTCTCTGTACAAAAAAAGTGAATAGATATATGTATATAATTATACTCAAGATGTAGTATTATGTCTATATACCTAATATCAAGAATATTATCTGTAAAATCTATGGTTTGTTTTTTGGGATTTCCAGTCTCCAAATCTTTATTTAACACACTTGACAACATATCTGTGTAATAAGTATGACCTTTTTCCCTCTCCTTATTAATTTTTACAGCTTTCATTATATCACGTCTTACTTTAATCAAGTCTACTGTACTTAAGAAAGACAGTTTAAGATATTTTTGTTGTAATCCAATTAAATGATTTGGCTATAAAAGAAAAATATAGCTATATAGTATTGTATTTTTAACTTATTTTATCCATTTAAATGTGTCTTACTAAGTCAAGATCTTCTTTGTAAAGTGTTTCCAATTTATGTATAAGCCCACCATATTTTTTATTTAAGCCGGTGGATACTTCTTCATATGTATCCTTTCTGCATAAAATATAAAAATATGGACAATAAGGATAAGAAACCTTAAATCTAGTGCAGTCTTCTTCAAGGAAGTAATAATCTACTCCACTGAACAATCTTTTATCGTCTTCTATAATTTCTGTCTATAAGCAAAATGAAAACAAGATAGAAAGTTATACTGCAAAATGATTAGAATAAAATATTGCTGATTATTCGTACTGCAACTTACTGCATGCATGTTAATAAGAAATCCTATTCTCTCTTTAATGTCTGTTACCCTCTGAAATCCATATAATCCATCTACTCTGATATTTTCATTGGCTTCATTCAGTCTACCCCCCGAAGCATCACTATAAAAAATATGATACAAATTTAGAAAACCTGTAGTATTTTACAAGAAATAATTAAAAATAATACCCTGATGGATTTCCTTCTTGATTTTGATCATTCTTTACATTGAAACGACTTGCCCGGTATCTCCCGGTATTCTGCAAACTCGTCATGCTGCACAATTATCAATTACATAAAATAGAAATAATATTATGGTTTATACAGTTTCTTTAAAAACATTATTATAATATAAACACTAAAGAAATAACGATGTTATTCGTGAAGGCACTGTAGTATTCGAACACAACGCGTACAGGTTGTAATTTGCCCGCCAATAGATCTTTGCCGAGAACATATAGGATGTTTACATTAAACAAATTCAACATTGTATTTTAATTAGTAAATGGTAAAAATAGAAAGAAAATAATGTTACATTATTTTGTGAAAATAGTACATATATACACAATAAGCTGCGCGTAAAAGCCAAGAAATTAAAAAATACTTCGAAAATTTAAATAACGTATTCGTTATGAAGAATGTCGAGAATGAAGAATTGGAAATAATAATAAATTAGAAAGCATCGAGCATAGGTCATGTTGTTTATCTTATTATTTATAACTTTTTATTTATAATAAAATAACATATCCAATAATTTACTAAATTGGTTTAGCTCTTACGGAATGTTTCTAGATTTTCGATCTACGGATATAAGAAAAGTCCCAAGACTTATCGATTAGGGAAAAGGGACATTGTAGGTGGCTCCAGCGACAGTGATGCCGTTCGACAACAATCATTGTGGCTTGTTAAATAAATTGGTTTTGTGGTCTCAGTGAACGTGGCGAACTTAAATAGATGAGAAAATTAGATGCACAAGAGGCCTGGGGCGCCGATAAATTAGAAGCGCAGTTAGAAGCGGCCAGGGATGGTCTTCGAGGACTCGATCGCAATATCCGGAAGATCCTCGGCCGGGATCTTCCCGACGGAGAAAATGGTCCTATACAATTGCCTCCCAGGTTAATTTCAAGACAATTTTCAGCGAAACATCTCCTAAAATGACCCCGAAATCGTATTCACTCCAAAGAAGAAGTTTTATTCTATAATTCATTGATCATCCAATAAAACACTGTTACCCCCAAACATAACCTATCTGTTGCACTCGAGACTTGAGATTTCTTAAGGCATTCTATTAAACTTTGCGTGATTTTTGTTGCATTTAAGTTTAACATTTTGTTGTGCCACTACGATGTACCATAATAATATTTTGATTTATATTTTATAAATTTTATAGTTAAAATATGTTATTCGTTAGCCTATGCAGTTACATTGTTTTGCTCTATAATGATTTGTTTACAATACATTTACAGTAGGCTATCACAAAAGAGACCATTGCAGGAGGACAGACGGCGTGTTGTATCAGATTTTGTTAATAACGAATTACCTGGTGGAAAACGTCGATGGCAAGGATCCAATGGAGAACCAAAGACAGTTTTCAGTCGTTTAAGTGCTCGAGTTCCTTCCAATGCTGATGATAGTGCAGACGAAGATGATACTGTTATTAAGGTAATGTTACAGTCAATTCAGTGCTCAGTATATTACGCATTTATAAATTAATTAATTTTTATTTCAGCCGGCTGTGTCTTCAAGAGTAATAGCAACCCCTAGAGAAATTCCATCTAGACAGGAAGTAATCAGAAGAGAAAGAATAGATGAAAGAAGTAGGCAAAGAAATAAAAGGATGTTTGGTGCCCTTTTAGGCACCCTACAGAAATTTCGGCAAGAGGAAACCAAACTTAAAGCAAAAGTATACTTTTCACTATATATACATATTATTAAAAATATATTACATGTAATATCGTTTTAAGTGCTGTATCTTTTTGTAGGAAGATAAAAAGGCAGAAGTGGAGGCAAGGGTAGAAGAGGCTCGAAGAAGGGAAAAAGAAGAATTACGAAGAGAGAGACAACAATTGTTCTTGTCACGTAAACGGCAATTAGCAGAAGTACGTGCACTTGAAGCAAAATTGGCCCGTAGTCGGCAATTCCAAGATTGGCGTGCTGCACAGTTGCCGTTAGCATCGTTTATCAAAACTCGTGCTCAACCCCCTATCTATTATGCACCGAAACGCAAGCATCCCCAAACAGACATTCTTCTGGCTCAATCTGCGAAAGAACTTCATGGTACACGTGACTTGAATTCTATTTGTGTCTCCACAGAATTATTAAATTGACTTTCCTTGTTAACTATGTATTCCATGTTACAGAGGAAATCGAGAGAAGAGAGAAAGCATTGGTTGAGGAATTGGAATTAATAGAAGTACAAGTAGGCCTGGGAAAACACCAACAGAACTTTGATGGATCTGCATCACTGAACGCGACGGTTGAAATTCAACAATCCGCTGAAGAAGGGGAGGAGAATCGTGATCCAAATCCGGAAAAGACTTCGGAATCTGAGAATAACGAAGCAGTGGATGTTTCAGTAAAATCTGAGAAGGACGAAAATTACGATAATAACTTGAACGAAGTTGAAAAGAAGGAGGAAGTACAAGTAGATGAAGCAAAGGACGAGAATAATGGCTAGTATTAAATGTACTTACGATGCTTGTACATATTACGTACATTGGATGGTCCAACGAAGAAAACGATGGAGTCTTTCTTACTTCACATTTGACGCGTGTGGATAAATTTTACAATTTTTCGAAAGAAATGTCACTTTATACTTGTTCTCATATAGGTATAAATTCATTCCCCTCATCGGATTGCATACTCATTTCTTCATCTTGCATCGACGAGATCCGTTCAAATTATCCCGTAGATATAAGAGAGTAGATGCAGTTAATCAGAATCCCATATTTTTTAAATGTTACATATTTCTATTATGACTATTCGTAGCGTATCACTTAAGTAATAATCACATTTCAAGTAGAACGGAGTACTTCGCTGGAAGAATAAGTATGTCGATAAAATACGGTAAAGTAAGTCAAAAAATTTTTAGATTGAAAAAATGATGTATAATAACACGCTCATATATTTCCTTTGTAACACAGTGTCTGTCTTTTAATACGTATGCGACGAAGAGAAGCGTTAAATAAAAATTTAATGCTTTATACGTGTATGGTGGAATAAAATGTATGAATTCAAACATTTCCCACTAATATTACGTAGTTCGAGTTTCAATACAAGTTTGTATATTGTAGACGATATACAAACGTGGAACTCGATTGCATTCTGCGGGTAATATTTTCCTTCTCAAATAGCAATATTAAGAGCAATATTCGAGATACATTCTGTTTTAGTAAGACTATTTATCTTTATTTTTTGCGTTGTCGACAATATTACGAAGATTAAGCAGAACTAAAGAGCGTACGGAAATATAAGTTCAAAAGAGTACTGTTTTGTGTGCATGATTATTTCATATTTGTTTAATTTTATTTCAAAAGCATTTTTACTGAGTTTACATAGTATTAATAAAGTTTATCAATAAGTTGAACGCTAACAACTACATAGTGTTGCAATTTCCTGAAACTTGAAAGTGGACATAAATCTATTTAAGGGTGTAGCCATCTTTCAGGCGTTTCCCTCGCATTCTTCAGAGTTTCGAAGATCGTGGAATGAACACGGTGTAAAATTACTTAAATTACTTGATGCTCATCATCAAATTCCTTACACATCACCGTATACATATTACGCCCATTCACCGAACCTCTTCGTTAACGATGGAACAAACAATTTGATTTTCGTGGATATTATAAAATTTTAATCGACATCGTCAAATTATCTCAATCGATAATCCGATAAGTTTGAAAATCGATCCAATAGAGGGCTCATTTCGTTTCATTAAAATCTCTGATGGACGAACGATACTAGTGAATACATAGCATTTATTTCATTAATTGTTTATTGTTTCATCAACGACTGGCAAATCATTGCGTATTTCTCCACACAACGACTGTTTTCGCTGACCAAGGAATTAATTCGCAACCAATTTGTTTTCATTCACGGGTGTAATTAACTTTGAATCGATCTTGTCGAACAATTTTCAATCAATAAATCGAACGGTGTTGCGGAAATCAGTGCACTAGAGGGCGCGATTTATTAATCGTATGTCGTTAATTGTTTCGTTAACGATTGACAAAGAGTGAACAGTCCACGATTAATTATAAACTTGGCAATTCGAGTAAGTAAATTCCTTTGTCTCGCAAATAAAGGGTTATATTTAAACGACTTTTTTTCATCTTGCAAGAGTATGGACGACGTTGCCGGTTGATCTAGCAGTAGAAAAAGAAAGGGCAGGAAACAGCATGATTAAACGCGGCAATTTATTAAGCAATTTACACGTGGAACGCGGTTTCGAAGCTTTCTCGGTAGATTCGCCGAGAGTTTCTATGTTCTCGGTAATATTTGAGGGTAGGAGGGGATGGCATGAAAGGGGCGTTCCGCCATGCAACCTCGGAATATGGCTAATGCGTCTCTGCGCCGTCGTCTCTATCCTCCATCCTTCTCTTTCTCGTAACTCCGACGAAATAGACACTTGGAATGGTAAATAGTCATCTTTTTACAGAAGCTGCGCCTAAATACGATTCGGAATCGTTAGCTGCATCTGTAACACGTAAAACGTGCACTTCTAAACACAATTGCAAACAATTTTTCTCTCTGATTTCCCCAAAACGCCTCATCTCGTTTCAATCGTTATAAATTTTATTATTCTCCGGTCAATTGAATTTAAAAAATATCGTGCCCATAAATAATTTGACTAAAACGGATATTACTTGCGATTCGCGATCTGGCTGCTTACCCGAAGAGAGCGCCAAAGGAATAAGACTTTGAAGAATGAAACTAGGAGCAAAAGAGGATACGAAACTATGCGTAAATAAGCCTTTGAATCGAATCGGATCGGTTTCTGGAAGATCCTAAAATAAATCAATCGTTAGGCAAGCGATTCTTATTGGTAGAAGCTTCGAAATGGGAATAGAAAGAGATTAAAAGTGAGGCCGACAACGCTCGGCATCGAGTAGCGCGGAAGCGTGAAGCGTGCGACGCGACGCGTCGCGACGCACAGCGTCGGGGAGACATGAGAGAAGCCGACAGGGGTCGGGGGTATCCGAGCTATTTGTACACCGAATGGAAAACGCGGACCGACTCGCCTCCAGACGAAAGGAACGGGACACTTTCTTAATTATCATGCACCACCCCGCTTTCACGTTCACCTCTTCCTCCGTATCAGCTCTTCTTCTTCCAAATTCTATTGTTTGGATGCTGCTAGTAACAGAACACACTGATCGAATCCACTGCACCTTTAAGATTACAAATTGACTACCGGTGGGTTATAGAGATTAATGAATTTATTATGACAAAAATTAAACTAGGATCAAAACGAGAAATTATTGATTCTAATTTTTGTACTGTTTTAGGATGTATTTTTCCTTTCTCCAGAATGCTACTTTATTTGTCATTAATTCCAAGTTGAATAGCGATCATTTCTCGTCCACTGAAACACGGTCTCGTTGCCAAGTTCCAAACGGAATAACGAAACTACTTCCGTCGCAACGGATTTGGATCCTCGGAAGAAAGTCTCCGGCTACAGTGGACCTCTTTCAGAGGTTTTCGACTGTAGCAAAAGTGCGTTCGTCAAGATGATCGCTGGCCCCCGTTCTCAGGAAATCGAGCATTCTCTGCTTCAACGTTTGACGCTGAGGCTTCCAGCCGTACAAGCTCTCGGCCCATTAATCGCGCGTACACTTCTAATACATTCTATTCTATTCTAAGCGAGCCAAATACGCGCAGGAACTGTTCCCTTTCTTCGTCGGGTTTATTTATCCGTTAATTTATTAGCGCATCTTGGTCGTGGCGGAGCTTGTAATCGAGCGCGACGGAGTTCGCGAGGCCTGCGTGCCGAAACACCGTATGCTACCCGCTCGAAGTCGCCATATTTTAGGGGGGTTGCCTCCAGACACCAGACCGACCAGACACCTTTATATCCCGGCTGAACTTACTTACCCCTGGAAACGCGATTTGGCGCTTTAAGGGGCTATAGACCATCTCGACGATGTTAAATTCATATCCATTTTTTCTTTTATTTTATTTTTTCAGGAACCTCCTTGCATACAATTGCAAAAGGCTGCTGAAACTTTAATTCACTGAAAGTGGTCTACCATTGCAATGCTATCGTCCCATCGGTGTATAGTCTAACACTATGAAACTATAGGCTTCGAGAAGAAGAATGTCCCAGCAGCTTTTCCCTTTGGTTCCTGCAGTTAATAAGAGGGGTAGGTTAATGAGGCCGAAGAAAGCCGACACTGAACGATTTCCAAAGAAGTAGCTCCTGCGGCAGGTTCTGTCGCTCCTTTGACTAGAGTAATAGAGTAGCGGGGCGGGCTATCTTACCGCAGAGTAGAAAGGGGATATTCGTATTTCAAAGGGACGGCCCGTCACGCCGCAACGGTCCTCATTATGTTATGCGCTCCTAAACGTCAAGAGAAAAACATGATCGCGCCTACATGTCGAAAGCTGGACCGACAGCCGAGAGACTTTTACGCGGAAACAGCTCGTGAACGTCACAGGCCGAAAGCGTTCTTTTTTTAAAGTCGTCCCGTCACTTCAGAAAGAACAGCTCCTCGATGGCACTAAAGTTGATGTAAACATTTTCAGAAAAGTCTGCAACTGGAAATTTCAAGAATGGCTATACAAATGATAAATTATCCTACTTCAAGGATAATAAGAATCGGAAGTTGAAGAAATAGGTGGTGTCTCTGTAAAAGTTGGCCAAGACAAGCCTCGATACGATTGCCCAAGGATTAAATACCGAGGGAGTTCCGAGAGTACCATTAGAAAAACTATCATTGGTCATTGTGATCGAGACCCGTGAAGATGGGAACGTCGAGTGGGTGTCTAATTTCGTCGAAGAGGAGGGATTTCACGCTCGATCGACGCTGATTGGACAGTCCCAGGCCGTTTGCTTTTATAACTTGGATTGCGCGCGCGTAAAGGGAGACTCCTCTTCTCTTCGAGTTTTCGCATCGAGCATCGAACTGCGCTCCACAGTTTCCGTAGAAACGGTGGCTTGATTAGCGGATACTTTGATGAACGAGGAAAACCTCATCCATTATCTAGCGTCTAACGGTACGGGCGACGAGTACTTTATCACGAACTTATACGCTGAACTGCGTTGTTTTTCGTAGAGCATCGTTTCGCTGGAAAAACAAGAGAGGGCAAGATTAATTTCGTTGCAATCGCGTGCGCATTAAGAACGATATCGCAGCTCATTAAACGTTGCACGCGCATTATCATCGATTACGCAGAAGGGGCTTCGATTACTCGAAATGGAAGCATCAATCACGCAGCCCGCTGTATCGGTTGTTACGCGGGCATCTTACGAGTCAACGAATCATCCAGGGGAACCGTGTCTGAGACCAAGAAACACCACTTACTATATGAACAGTTAAATCTGTAGAAAGACACCCGGATGTATTTCCGGAAACCGCAGCTGGTTCGTTAGGAAAGGGAAGGTGCACCGATATCGAAGCGTTCGTTGACAGAACAGTGCATCCGGAAAGAAAGTGGCGCCTGCAATATCGTCTTCGTGGACTCGCAACGTTCAGTCGCGTTTCATATCTGTTGCATCGATCGTTTCGAAACCGCTGATCAAAATGAATATGCAGCCTGTGCGCGTCGATCGATCGTGAAGTCGTGAACTCAATCGCGAGGGCACGGACAACTAAATCTCGATGAAACATCCCTCTTGGGTCGCGGAAGTCTCGGCAATTAAGCAGATCGTAGCGGGAGATTGATCTCGACTGCAACTATTGTGGATTATCGCGGTCTTCATCGGGTTCCCTCAAATACAGCGGACGACATTGATTCGCGATACTCCAGGGTCTTTCCTACCACCGTTTCAAACGAACGTCGAGTTCTCGCTAACGGAAGGGTAATAGCATTTTTATAGAACCATTTGGCCTATCGGCAGCCCTAAAGAACTGTACTCGAAGTTATAGCGTGGCGTGCCAAGATGTAAATACCGGAATCGCGAGGACGACGAATCTAAAGCACCGCTCTGTATTCTCGAGCTCTTCAGCGTGCCAACTGAGCCGTGAGCTAGGAAACAGATTAATGTCGGGCTCGGAAAAATTCCGGTTTAATTATAGTGGCGGCAGAGCGCGAGCTAGAGACGTTCCGAGACGCATCGTTAGCATTTAATTCTTCGGTCATTTCGAAGTAATTTGATGCTAATCCTTTATTAAATTTATGCTATTAATTGCAGCCACGCTCGATACAAACTTGATTGACTCACCTGACGTCCGTTCCAGACAGATGGTGGATTAGCCGGTCGCTGCCAAGCCGAAGGAGTGAATGGTACGCTTTGCCAGTTAACTTGATGGAAAATATATATTTCCCAACGCCAAATGTTACATTTCATAAAAAAAGCATGACAGAGGATTACAATTACGTAATCGTGAAGCGATCGGCACTCGTCCATCGCTCGGATAACATCGATATACATAGTTCTTTTTACGGTCGTTCGCGTCAATCACAGTTTCTCTTTCTCTGGAGAACACGCAACGCACCCATAACAATTATCTCTCGCAAAATCCATGCAAATATCGAGGAAACATTATAGATACACGGAAAGGGCGAAACCGCGAACATCGTGTAAACCTTTTTGAAAGGTTTGAACTGACAACGTTTGCACCACTGTTTCCTCGCATACGGATCAATTACAATATACATAGCGTAAAGTAGTTTCTTTATGGCACTCGCAAAAGGCACTCTTAGCGTTTAATCAATGGCAAACGACGATCAAAAAACATATAATACTGGTGATGATACAGTTTATCGTTCGAGACACCGATAACTAGAACGTTCTTCGATTGTCGGTCTCACAGTCACTCGAAACGATTCTGTTCATTGCTCTTCGTTTTCATAGTCGATGGTCCGGCGTTGCACTCGCGCCACTCACGGTGCTGCAAGTCTTTCCGTCGCGATATACAACGAAAACTTTGGATTACACTTTTCAAATTGTTCTCTCTTCTAATCGAATCGTCTCAATTACAGGGACTAGCAGGCTGACTACTCGCCGTGGAAGACTGCATTATGATGGACTGGACGGCGAGGACCGACGAGGTGGTCACCACGGGCGCCATGGTGTCCGCGAGATGATGGTGATGATGATGATGGTAGAGAGCGGATGCGTAATACTGCTGATGATGATGGTGATGATGATGCGGATGATGGTAACTTTCCTCCTCGTTGTTGTTGTTGTTACTGACAACGTTCTCGTTACTCTGATGATGGTGATGGCCGTGATGGTGATGATGGTTGTTGTTGATCGAGACGCAGAGCGGCGACGTTGGCGACGAAGAGGACGGCGAGTTGGTAGGATTGCAGCCGGTTGCGAGAATGTCGTGGACCGTGTGAGGACTAGGCCACTGAAGGGTGCCCGTGGTAGTCGACTGATGACCAGCGTGGATAGAGGTCGGCGACAAGGGCGACGAGGGGGACAGCTTGCTCGGCGTCGTTGGTCCAACTGGAAACGCACCGGTACCGAATTGGTAGGAACGTGTGTTGTTGTTTCGACATTCGTAAATCAGTGCCCGTATCAGGATGGAAGAAAGAGACGCGACTGTTGCCTGATATCCCGCGAGCTCGCTGCTAAAACTGAACCCACGCACACGTCAACTCGCGCCGTCGTCGAACTGAGCTTTTAGTACCGCATCGCGAACCAGCGGAGACGGCACCCAAGTCCTCTTCCAGCAATGGATAATATTCGCGCAATACTAACTGGATGCTATTCCCAGTCTTTTCGCATAATTCCCGGCTGCGGTTACGCGACGGTAGCTTGGCGTTTCGAGCAACAAGTTTGCCGATCCGTGCAAACTTGTTGCTCGAAACTGGCGCGCAGTGGCGAAAATCAACGCTTCCAATTCGAAAGTGAGTTACCAAATTCGAACGTCTGTCTATTGATTAGCTAACATTAAACGCCACGCGCACGAATTGTTATCTCAGGAACTTCTGGCCCTGACCGGAGAGGATGTTCGCCACCTTGCGACGCGAGGAAAGGGAGCAATATCGAGCTACCAACCTTGGTGGTGGTGATGGTGATGATGATGCGTAACCGGCGGCGGCGTCGCGTGATAAGGCGTCGGCGGGTAAGGGACGGGGCAAAGCGCAGCCCCCGCGGCAGCCGCGGCCGCGTACAAATGATGATGATGGTGATGATGCGCTGGATGATGGGGATGATGATGGATCGCAGTCGCCGCGCCGACCTTGTTCCTCAATATCCTGGAAATGCTGCTCACCGAGGGCACGTTGTACTTGTCGCAGACGCCGTCGGAGAGCAGCCGGTCCCTGATCTCCCAAGCGAAGATCCCCGGGTCCTTGAGCTTCAACTGCTTGATGTACTGGACTACCTTCGGGGTGGTTACCCGGGGCTTGCTGCCGCCGATCGCGCCAGGCAGTATGCTGCCAGTCTCGTGGTACCGGGCCAAGATCTTGCTGACACAACCATGACTGACCCGCAGCTGCCGCGAGATGTCGCACGGCCTAATGCCCAGCTGTGCAAGCTCCACTATTCGCAACCTAACCGCGTTCGGCAAGGGTCGACCGTTCACGAACACACCCCCCAACTGGTTCACCTCGCCGTACTGCTGCTGCTGTTGCTGCTGTTGTTGCTGATGCTGCGATTGTTGCTGTTGCTGTTGCTGCTGCTGGTGCTGATCGCCGCCCAAGTCGGACGCATTGCTCTCTGTTCCAAAATAGAGAAAACACAATCGTTAAATTAAGGAAAGGCTTCCAAAGACGTTGTCAAAGATTTTGTTACACGTAGGAGCATGTAGAGCCGACTCGGCAGTCTTTGAACAGTTTTATTATCATGACTGAGGGTGGAGCTCAATCCGTTCGAGTCTCAATTCGAATCCAATTTCTTTCTCCACCGCGCAAAAGGGGCAACACGATCTCGATTATAAAGATCGTTTCGGCGGTCAAAATGCGAAGGGGGCCGACCAATATCGATTCGGTGAGCTGCCGAAATACGATAACGGTAATATACACCTGGTGCCAGGAGTTCGCTTTAACGAGATGCAGATGTACACGGTGGCGGAATGCCGCGTGCCCGACCGGCATGTAGCAACCCTTAATTAGCGAAGCGATGCCCTAGCAATTGCCCCTAACTACATTCCAAACCCGTCGAGATTCCGTACACGCGAGTAAACCGAACATAACAACTCGTTACGAGCATAATAAGATCGGCTATCTTTAACCGGGCGACAAGCGGAACGAGTTACTTTCGACCTATCCCCGACGAAAGCTTGAAGCTGTAGGGAACCCACCTACGCGCCCCACCTTTCAATTATCCTCGAAACAAATTGTCGGACCAATTGGCGCGTTTCTTCCGTGTTCCGTGATATAGGGCCACTTAAAATAGGGTATCACAGGACACGCTGTTCGAACATTCTTGACTGTCTCTGTGAACTGTACCCGATTTATTATTCCCTGTCCCTAAATTTAGACAGAACTGTTCGGTACCGTGATAATAACGATCCATTTCTTTTCTCTCAATAAAATCGTTCTAAATTCCAGGATCAGAGGCGCACAGATCTGCGGTGCCTTAAGGGAGGACTGCTCTTCCGGCCGCGAAAGGAACGCCGCGGAAACGAAATTTATGTGGGTTCTCCACACGCTCTCCCTTCGGCCCTCTTTCTGCGCACCGAGCGAACCGGTGGAAGTACTGCAGAGAAAAAGAGCAGCAAAGAAGAAAAGGAGGGCCCTGCGATTCCTGGAACAAGAGTTTCGTCGACGCTGCTACGCGCGACGCCGCCTTAGAGGCGCGTTTTTGCCAGCACCCACCGTCCACCAATTTTTTTTCACCGTGTTTCTGCGCGTCCCTGCGAATTGGGAATCGCAATCCCTTCATCTCGTACTGCTGAATTTCGAGGCGAAGGGAAAATCTTGCGCGCGCTTTGCAAAGCAGACACAGTTTCCAGACAACCCTGAGGCAGCAAACGATCCAGTGAGCTTGATCCAAGGTCCGATCAAGTTTTCCGGGAATGGGGATCGGCGAACGGCTTCCCGAGCGAACCGCAGATTCGCGGAACGACCCCGATCTGGCCCGTTAAACTCCAACGATTTGGGCTTAATGAGCTGCGTTACATTAAAGGCCCCGTCTTTTTGCGAACGATCGTTCGATCGCGAGGGAGTAGCGGTCGTTAAACTGAAGACAAGCCTTGTGGTTTATACAGCCGGCTTGTTCGGAGGTGAGCAATTAATGAGGGGATAAACCGTTCGTCTGATAGATTTATACGTGCGACGAATTTTCCAGGAGAACGATGTTTCTGTCAGCACCGTTGAAACTTACGAGTGCCAACTGGTTGCCTCAATATTAATGGAATACAGTGTGTTGTTCTCGAGTCACTTTTACAACATGAACCACTGTTTTTCTTGTCCCTCAAAGCATTAGTCTTCCGAGCACGGTACTTTCGGCTTTTGGAAATTCAATAGGAGTCGGCAATAAGCGTCGGCAATGAGCTACCCCTGCGTTTCCGAGTCATGGAGTAGAGATCATTAAATAGACAGTTTCTGAATCGTTGAAAGATTAACCTACTACTATCGGGAGGAGACGAATTAATTGTAAGCGGTATATGTCCTTGTAAGCGTTTAGGATTGAAAAATTACCCGGTTAGCTGGCGAATGAAATGTTTCGGTGCTCGATGTCATCCCGTCTTAAGAACCAAATTTGCGGGCAGAGAATTGTCGGGATGATTGGGAGCCGAGGACGAATTAGCGAAAAGTAAAAGTTCCGATGTCCCAGGAAGAATCCTCCTTGTGCGTAGCATGTGCGAGGAGATGGGACACGCACACACGCAGGCATCGGTCGCTCTCCTCGTCTTAAGTACGTGTATTACACGCGTGTAAAATGACTACACGCGCCGGGCCCTTTGATCTCGGCCATTCATCACCGTGCGCCCCGAGAAAAAGTCTAATAATATTGCGTGCACGGCGACGTTCACGCGTGTGCGTGCGTGAAATGCTGTTCCACGCGACGATCCGCAGATGTATGCACCCACTCGATCTTCCCGCAACGATTTATTCCTCCTGGATTCGCGGGATCCACCGGGAAATCCGAGACCGTGTCCTGGCGAAACGAAAGGGAAAGAGGAAGAGGCCCGGTTACCGAGGGAATCAACAGCAGCCTCATTGTGCAACGATGGCCGGAGAGTTCGTCACAGACGGTGAATTATGCTCGCGAAATAGTGGAAGTCGACGCGGTGCTCGCGATCCAGATTGATAGCGGTAATTTTACCGTGACGGTAATTGATAACGTTCGGCCGTGACGTTGCGAGACATTTAGTGCACTTTATGACGGGGACGTTTCGCAACGGGGAGCATCGCGTTCACTTTGAGAACTCTGCATGCGCGAAGATTTAACGCGAAAATTTAAGACGACAGGTTTTACTCTTTTCTCTTCAGCCTCACAAACACCTTGCACCGTTTCGATCTAAACCGAGCAAATGCTCCAAGAAAACAATGACCGGTACGCGAAAAGTGTAATTCTACGCGTTTGTATTAATTTAAGCGTGACACCGTGTTACAGATTCTACCCTAAACGTCCCGCCCGACCCGGAATCGGCTAATTCGGTGACTGGAAATCCGCGAAAACGATACCGAGGCGAGGGGCCGAACAAATCATCGCGAGCAAAAGGATGAGCGAAAAGGGCCCCGGATATATAAGTAGAAGAGTGAACGGCGAGGCATCGTCCGAGACGTGGGCGTGCACGGAACGAGTGATGGATGTCAGTGTCACCCTCGAAAACACGTGTTTCACTTACGTAGATGTCCCGAACGCGACCAGTGTTTGTCTACCATTCTCACTCGCTAATTATCGGCCCCTCGGGCACCGTCCCCTTTGTCGGCCTGCCTGCTCCTATAGAAACGGATCTTTAATTTAATTTCCGCGGCACCGCGCACATGTCAGTGATTAGTTTGTCGCGGTGGCGGCAACGGCAGCGCGTCAGAAATTAAAGATTCTTAATTCCCGGGCGCGAACAAGAACGAGCCGGGACGAAAAAGTTAAACGATACCAGGAACGATCGAGTTTCCGACATTAATGTGGCGTTAAACGAACGGTATACAGAGTGCCTTTACCTTAATTTTGTACTTTTCGGGAAAACAATAAGTTCGCTGCACGGAGCTTACGGTTACGCGAACGTCTACGAAATAAGGGTATCGATAGCAAGAGGTTCCGTTATAGATTTTCGCCACGTGTATCCATGACTTGAAAATAGTCCTGTCAGGTCTCGTCATTATTTCCAGTAGCATCATAAACCTGGGCTCCGGCCAAACGTTATCGTACGTCGAAAATGATTCTTGGCAACCGGTCGCGATTTTTGAACGTTCGCGGTTAAAATCGGTCACAACCGAAGCAGACCGCGATTGTGTTATCGCTTTCGTTTTCGCGTGCCTGGACAATACGCGCAGGCCCATAATTAATATTTCCTTATGCCGCTCCGAAGAAATTGCTGCCACTGCGAAGATATCGTGAAAAGAGCGGACGTCTGCCTTTTTCGTTAGATCTGCGGAGGATGTATTTATAGCCGCGAAATTTATGCAACTTGACGCAAGAGGAAATTAATTATGCGCTAATCGCGCTGCATTTTTCACGATAACCGTCTGACCTCGTTCAATTTCATCGTTACTACGCTACTTCGCACACGCGTCTGCGGGCCTTCGGTGCAATCGATTCTACTCCTCCGTGTCTCTATATGTATATTTTTCTCTTTGTTTCCCGTTCGCGCGATGTTGTACTTGGGCAACAACTTTGCTTGTCGAGAGAAGCAACGAGATCCGCTGAACGCGAAAGTTGCAAAACGTCGTTATCGCCAGCCCGGCCACCTAATTCTTTCACCGTTTTTCATCCCCGCGGACAGAAAGGCGGGAAAGGACCGCACCTTTCTTCGTGCACCTAAAATACATCCGCGCAGAATTTATCTCGCACGTGTGTGTGCACGTCCGTGCGCGCGGGCTCGCTCACATCTGGAATACGCGATGACAGTGGGACCGAAATATATCCGATCGACGAACAAAAAACTCGCAGCATCGTAAGTGCGCTCTGTTCTTTTTCTTTTCGTCTTCGATCCGGCGAACGGCTCTCTCCGCGTCTCGCGAAGGGGCGAAAATCAAAAGCAGAAGCCGATTCGAACAGGAACGATAATAATAGAATGAATTTTGCAGTTCGGGGCACCCGAGGCTTCCGGTTAACCAGAAAACAACGTTTCCTGTCCACCCCGAAGAGGATCAAACGCCCCGGCGACGCGACGACACCGAAGATCGGCATAATTCACCGCGAGCTTGCAGTTTCTTTGGAAAGGACAAACTTCGGAGGCGTAGAATTCAATGTTTTGGACACGTGGCTTCGGTCATTTCTCTTTATGTACCGACGACATAATGTCCCGAGTTTTTGGGATGCGTGATTAGAAAGCATTCCGATGGCGGGCCGCCAGGTTCGCCAGTCACGGGACAGGTATGCAGAACTCTACCACCAAATCGTGCAAGTAATAACTTGTCGACAATGCATCTCGGAGCCGTCTTGCCGTAGGATCGTTGCCTGCAAACGAAATAGTCCATGCGATACGTTCCACTCTGCCACAGTCTGCAGCCAACTTTTGTCACGCGATCGCACGCGATCTCGCGCGATTCCACCGATTTCTAAATATCATCCGCGAGAATAATACATTTGCTGAATATACTGCAGATAACACGGCTTCTTGATCGAAGCTGATTTACCGCTCGCAGCAAATATTTTTCTTTCCGAAGGTACACATGACTTTGGATCATATTCGCCGCGCTTGGATTATCTCCAGTATCAACGACACGCCGCGCGTGCAACGAGACATTGTACAACATCCAAAAACAATTTTAGCATCCTCTTACTGTTAGCCACTTGAAAGATGTCGGGAAACTTCTTTGAAATATTTGGAAACTCTACCGGAATTGGTAATTATTTAACGAGAAGATAGAATTACTGGGCGCTCCGAGGGATTAACAAAATTAGCGACAACGACTCGTCCTGGACCCTTTTAAAGTTTCAGGACGTTGTTGGTAACGTTGTGAAGAGGAGCGGCAGACGAACGGCCCGTAGCGCGGAGGTACCTCGAGAGCGAACTCCAGAAGCTAATACAACTATTTGCGGAGTCCTTTGTCAACCGTACCCTTTAAAAGCTGGCTTCCTTGTTTAACTGGAACAAACGCTACTAATTGAACGCTAATGAATCTGTAACTGCACATTTCTCCGCCACTGTCAACATCGTTCTACTGGTCTGGAACCTCTGGCCGAAGATAATCAGATTGTTTATTTGAACCGACGCGACAAAAGAAACGGTAACAAACGAAAACTGAACAACATATGTAGTTGCAATACTAACCGTGCTATCCTTTAGGGCTCTGAGATAGGGGAGGCGGCGATTCTCCGCCATTTTGCAGTTCCCGTTCCGTTTACTATCGTCGCATTTCCAGTTCGAATCGTGCAAAATAATGCAAAAACATTAAAGTTAAAGTTAATCGGTTCTCGTTACAATGTGTCGTGACAAATTTTTATTGTCCAGCGTATCTCTCCGGCTGGAAGAGTACGATCGGTCGAGTTTATCTCGGCGTGTACGTTTCCAATGTATCGCATTCACATATCAAGGTCTTGAACCGTACGCGGTTAAGGCTGTATTGGTGTCAATGACTCCGAGGGATTGTCAACGTCATCGGAGGGGAATAAAAGAAGTGGACGAGAGACCGAACGCAAGAAGCTGATAACGCCGAGACGCGTTTTAAACCTCGGACGTTATTTTCACCCGTATTCGTCGTTCCGCAAAAGTTTAATCGGACCTCCTCTCGCTTCCGAACGATTAGTCCTGTACAGAGTTCGACCGTCCGTTTTATTCGGACGATAACGGGACGTTCCGAATTTCTCGGCAGATAATCTGCTGTCGCGGGTTCAAGGCTCGCGTTCTATTTTTTTTTTCATTTTTCTCTTCTCTTCAATATTTCAACAACCGTTCGATTTCGAATAATTCGTCGACGACGCGTGTCCGTCGTTCGATTAAGCGTGGCAAAGCCACCGAGATTACTACTGGGATGACGTTAGATCTGGGTCATCGGCAACGTTTCACGCGTCACAACAAACGTGGCACATCTTCGTGATTAATGATCGCGTTACCAAAATGTAGGTCATGATACGGACTCGCCTCGGCACTACCGATTTTCGCGCGCCATTATTTCTCGATTCATAATGACACGTTCTTTTGTGCAGGCTGAAGGAACCCGTCCGAAATTCGCGGGGCCTTTCGAGATCCAGACGAGTCGAGAAGATCGATATCACATTTTCTATTAGAGGACACACTTCGACGTAAGATCTACAATAAATGGACGTGGCAAGGATCGCAGTTCGGCGAAGTTGACCGTGTGCATCGGTAATATTCGGAAGTATCGGAGTCCCGAAACTATTCGGAAGAATATAAATACCTTGCCGGCTGGACGTGGACCAGTGTCCGGCGCATAGATCTCGCGGACGAACGTCCTCGTCGGCGAACAGTTATGAAACAGTCACGTTGGACCGGTCGGTTTCGATATCCGTGCGGCTAACATAATTATTAGACGACGATCGTTCGGTATCGACGAGCCTTGTACGTTAGCACCGTCTTGTCGAGAGTTTGAAGAAAAAAGAAGACGTAAAGCTGGGCGATAAGGGACCCAGCGGGGCCAAAGGTTGCCGAAGAAATGTGAGTGCAGTCGATTTTCTATGTATGGGAACTGGTGCCCGTTGCATAGGTGTATCTCGTCCGACAGACGTCCAGTTTTCCTAACTGTTTTTATCCCGCAGATTAACCTTCGAGTCTGCACAGAGCTGTCACGGAACGCAAAAGGATTACCGGCGTTCATTGAATATTCAAAACAGGAAATCGACGCATTACACGCCGCGGAGACTTTAATGAGACGGTTTATTGCATGTTTATTGCGCGTTCTTCGCGCCGAAGGCCGTCGGTGGCTTCTGTTAATTAGAAACAAGAAACTGCGAGAAAACGAGCGTCGCCGCCTCATGCCACTGTTCCCGTCGATGGTCCGTGTCGGCTGATATTGCACCAATCTATTCTCCAACTATCCCATTATCGTGGTATGCGAAATTAATAAGTGCGACTGGCCGACGGCGCCACGAGATACATCCGTGGCACCGCGTCTCATTTAATTATAAATTCAATTAGGTCGAAGTTGATTGACACAATACACCGCGCACGACAACGATTTAATCTATCATCGTAGAAGACGCCCCGAGCAAACGACAGGACACAAGAGAGTTACTACACTGGATACTAGAGATAATCGCAGAGAACCGTTCGATCGATATGCCGCGCCGATCGCTGTTCACGCTACTTGTTTCACGATCACGAGGTCCTTTGCTTATTGCATATTTCATGTATCATCGATCGTCATCCGTTTCGACGGCGCGACGCTCGAACTAGAATCGATCGCGACGATCCTTGCCAACGAGTTTGCAGCCGCGTTACGTAATCGCTAATCAGGTATCGCCGCGGTACATATATTTACATTACATGTTAACTACAGAATTCAGAGGGGATCGCTCACCTAGCACCAACGGATCCATCGGAAAGAGCGAGCTTGCAGCCGACGGCTACATGCAACGTTCCTCCGTGACTCTGCGGACCTCGAAAAGCTTGATCCCTTCGTCGGAGCGTGAGATCCAAGGAAATCTTCTTTGGACCCGGTTGGCCAACGAATCCCCGATGTCCCTTGGATCCAGGTACCTCTTGGATCGCGCCGAGATGACCTCCGTGTCCCCTACACTGTTCTCACGTGGCACCACCGAGTTCTCTCGCGTGTCGGCATCCCCTAACTTTACATTTTTCCGTAGATGTCGGGCATGGTCGTTGCTTCACAATCACGACAGGGGATCCAAGAGAACACCGAGGACTTAGAAGATTATTCGCGAGTTCCCCGGCCGGCTCGACGCGGAAGAAATTGCAACCACCAACCGAGTCTTCATGAAGCCGGAACGAAACTGTTCACACGGAACCGCGACAACTCGCCGAAATACTTAAGAAAGGATGACGGTGAGACGATGTCGAGCGTGGAGCTGGATCCACGCGATCTCCGTTCATTCACGCGTGCCGACGAGAGCCACTCGAGGGTGAAACGCGACAATGAAGCGCGATAGTAAATAACCGGTGCAAACGGGGTGCGGTACCGTGTCTGTGTATCTACACCGTCTCGTGCTTCTGTAGCGGAGACGGAGAGAAGGAGAGAGAGACTTCTCTCGCGCGTGGGACGAAGTGAGAAGGAAAAATAGAGGAATAGAGAGGGATAGAGAGAGAAAGAGAGGGAGAGGCACGGCAAACACCGGGTAGCGAGAGTGGCGTTTCTAGAGGAGACGAAAAAAGAAGCACGGACACGGTCAATGGTGCGCGGCTCGCCCTTCGCTGCCTCACTGACTGGGGCGACAGATTTACCAGAGCAGAAATAAGAAATCTCCTCTCCGGCTAGCGTGGCCTTAGAGCGCGACTCCCGCCCCCGCCTCCGGCTGTTCTTTGTGGTGGTCGCTTCTTCGCATCGTGCGTGAAGCACACGTACGAGGAGAGAGAGCCTATCTCTAGCTGACGGCGGTGTGTGCGTCAAAGAGAACGCGAGTGCCCACCTACTTACTTGTTGCGGTAAGAGTGTGACGGTGAAAAGAGAGGAGAATGGGAATCATTGAAAGGAACGAGCAAGATAGAAGAGAAGAGTCGCTCCGCCGCGAAAGCATTTGATTAGAAGAGGTTCGACGATCGGACGCAGAGGGGAATAAACGAGAAGACCGAAGCCAGAGAGGAACAGCTCGCGATCCTCTCGCAGAGGAACTCGAAGAGGGCTGCAAGTGGTCGAACCAACCAATCCATAGACTCGGTCACATCGACACATCGCGCACACTTCTCTGCGCACTTCTAGCGTGAGTCTTCGTCCTCGCCTCCTAGGCCATGGATGCTAAGAGCGTGTGCGTGGGTGTACACTTTGTACTTTTACACTGCGCACGCTCGACCAAGCGCGGCTGACAATCACGATACGCACCAGGGGGGAAAACTGGCCACGCTTAAGAGGCGGAGCCCTGCGGTCGCACGGACCATTGGCGAGAGCACCGCTCCGTGAGCCACCGTAGTTTACGCCTCTTCATTGCGTCCTCGTGCCATGCGATCACTGTCTTATTCTACTGTCGTTGGCTGCACACTTTTGCCATCCGCCAGTGCTGAGTTAGCAGTAAAACGAACTTTATATTTTTCTAGAATTAATTGTTCTACTATGGCCGACTTCGTTTGCGGTTTCCTAGCAATCGGCTAGTGTTACTTGAATATTTAAGATACATCATTAATGTACGAAAAATAATTAATCGACAGCAATGTGACATACACTTGCTCTTGACGATAGGAGAAAATATCTGAAAGAAACATCATTTAGCTTGGAAAGTGTACAAACTTTTAAAATTGTAGTTTTCGGTATTTCAAGGTATTCGATGCTTTTTTCGACGCGACTACACATTTTTATCATAGTTATACAATAGCCAAGGTCGAGACCCGTTCAATGAACTATGACACTATGACCTTCGTTAGACCTTGAGTATAGAAAATTCAAAAGTAGAGTAAATGTATATTAAAAAAACCTAGAAGTTTTATATGCTACCTCTTGCACATATTTTTAATATTTACATATTGAGTAAGAAATTTGAACAATTATGGACCAGCGTTGTTGTTGTGTCATTTTCGAACAAGAAAAAGAAATGACAACAACAACACGCGGTGTTCTCATGCGCTCGTCCATCCAAGTTTGTATTTAACCGCGAGAACCTTGTGTATAAAAAAGATGCGTGTATCAAAAATTTGTGGTTTTACAAAATATTCTGTGAACAGAGAAACATTCAGGAGATTCTACTAGATCTATATCGTGTCCAAAAAAATTTTAGTTATTGATGCAAATATCAAGAAAGATTGATACTTGCCGTTTTTGTCATAAGATACAATGTAAAATCCAGCAAGAATCAATTGCTATTTGAACGATAGTGGCGCCTCTTGTGGCGAATAAATAAAACTCCAATCAATCTCTCTGCAGCGCCAATTAGTAAATGGCGAAACGCTCAAACTGCTAGCCAAATGATACCGATGCAGTAATTACACCAGCGATAGTAGCACCTTTTTTGATGAAATCTCGGAACTTCGTTCGGAAAGAAGGTACAGTGCTAATTAGCCTAGTGCAGTTTGAGCATTTTGTTATTTACTAATTGGCGCTACAAGAACGCTGAATAAAGCTCCAGTTTTTCCACAAGAGATGCAACTATTATCCAAACAGTAGTTGCAAGTAGTTGATTCTTGATTCTTGCCGGATATTTATTGCATACCTTATACAAACACGGCAAATTCTTAAATTAATAACAATAATTCCATCCTGTAATAACGGTGTGACAGTTGTCACATTGTTTGACAGTTCTATAGAATTGCCATTTTATAAGTTAATGTTAGTGTAACTCTATAACAACAACAATGGACGATGTATACAAACTTTACAACAGCAATTCTTCTCCGAAGGTGCAATTGAAAGAATATTTTGATGAGTATCTTAACGTGATAGGGTCGACCGAAAATGTTATACCGTTGAAACAGAATAACTCTAATTTGATGACCCTAATGGGAGTTCAGCTTGCAGATGAAGAAATGTCTATGTTGGCTAGTTACTGCAGGTATTCTTTCTAATTAGATAAAACATTTTGAAATGTTTGAAATGTAAAATACTTATTTTGTTATTAGTATAGACAACTTGACAGTTGAAGGGGAGATGCCAAAATTTAATGATAATAGGAAATTGAGGAAAAAAGAGACATTTGACCCTCAAGAACCACCAGATATAAACTTGCAAACCATTCAAAATCTGAAGAAAAGATTGAAACAAGGAAACAAACAGTCTTTTTACAAGTATCAAAGTGAAATATTTATAGTAAATGTCTATCTGAAGTAATACTTACATATCTACAAGCATTCCATAGTGTAATTATTTTATTTTGTTTCAGCACTACGATAAAGATAAAGAAAAAGGTCATAGAACTGTTATTCCTGGACAAGATATTTTGGTCTTTGTCAGGACTTATCATCCTTTTGCTCAACGAACTAAGAATCTTACAAAACAATGTGCTTCCACACTGAGACTGAATAGTATTATAGCAGTACTGGGTTCTCAAACACTTGCTGATTTGCGTGACAAAATATCTTGCGTATCTGATTATACTATTTCTAAAGAATGCAGCGAAGATTTAAAGAATGCAATAGGACCAATGGCAAAAGTAAATCATATTTTCATCTATGCTAAACGTTTGCAATCATATTTATAGTTAACTCTTATTTGTTATTTTAGGATGTGTATAAATCTGGTTTCTTCTTTATAGAGGACACTTTTTATAATGATACTAGATGTCCTGAAAATATTGATTACAGCAAAGTAATCATTGAGTGGACACAAAGGCGGCCAAGTTTGGGACCTTTCAAAACTGCCAAGATGGAGGAGTGTAGAATAGATTCCTTGCTTTTGAGATTTGGTTTTCCATGGGTTTATAAGCACCAAGGCGGATGTGAACATTTAATTGTGTTCAGTGATGCGAGGTAATTTTATTGAATTTATAATCATTATAGGAATTCATTAATTTAGTTAGTTATTTGTTTTCAGACTAATCAATAATGATGATAGTTTGCATGAATTCGCATATCCACAAATCGTGAGACTAAGACCTTTATCTTCTAAATATTGTATGATATGTGGTGCTTTCATTGCACAGTGGATTACTTTGGACCATGAAAGGATACCACATAATCCCTGCTACTTCTGTAATCATTGTTTTAAATCGTACAATTACATCAACGGTAAAAAAGTTGGGGATTTTAATGCATTTGCATACCCGCGTAATATCGAACACACGAAAGGAGAAATATAAATATTAAAGAGTAGTGTCATTTTCACAACATGTAATCTACTTTCCTATTATAATATACATTATTTTATTGATGATTTCAAAGTGTACAATTTTCTCAAATTGTTTTTAACGCTATTGAATTCTGGTTTAATTTCTAATGCTTTTTTGTACATATATTCTGCCTCGTCTAATTTATTCCATCGATGATACAGTACACCTGCAATTATAAAATTTAATTTCACGCTCAAAAGTAAACCTTGTACAATTTAAGAGGTCATGCTTAGTCAGAGATCTTGAAAGAATCAGTTTTTGAGTCTAGTCAATTTTCAGTTTAGCATGTAATTTAGTTTATTAGTGCGAAAAAATGGAAACAATTTTTTAATTCAAAAACCGCTAAAAATGGTGAGAGGAGTGTCAGTACATCAGCGAAAAAATTGCAGGAAGACATTACTGTGCCGCAAGATAGTTCTGTGAAATATAGAATTGTCAGTTTCTTACAATTTTTGTAATAATTTCAACACTTGTGAAGTGTAAAGTGTGTGACGGAGAAATAAAATTTCAAACTAACAATGCACATGGACTTGTGGATTGTTGTGCTTTGTGCTTTCTGAAACATATGCTGACAAATAAATGTTTTAGAGGCTAGTACTCCAGCAGAAGATGGCCAATATAAGCCAGGAATTGATGATTCCATGTGAGTAAAAAATAAACATTTATGAGTAAACATAAGTTGAAACTTTAAACGCGTTTTTCTCGATACGAAATTTTTACTGCCTTTTGTACATGCAAAAAATTTGTTCTTCAACGAAGGATTTTTTTTTATTAAAAAGATTTATTTTTCATAAAAAAATCAAAACTCACTTTGAACGCCTGCCATCATATCAAAGATCAATATTTTAAAAACTTCGTTCAAGGACAAATTTAGATTATCAGCTAAAGAAATATTTTTCGCATATGATTTCAGATAACTGTGGACCCAGTGAAGCTGACCACTGCTAAATGTTTTTTTGGAAAGCCCTCGGGAAAATTGCCATAACTTACACACTTTTGCATATTTTTCAATAAAAAAATACAATTAGTAATAAAAAGCTTGATTTTTCAAATAAAGGAACATTGGCTGAAAAGGATGCTAAAATTTTTTTTTAAATTCCCAAAGAACACCAATTTTTTTAACTCCTAACTGAGCATGACTACTTAATTGAAACTAAAATTTACCCAAGTTCGTATAAAACATCGAATTCGTAGGATCTTTTGATATCGCTTTTTTGAAATACACTTCTGCTTCTACGAAATTTCCAACTTTGCCCAGTATGTTAGCAATATTAAAATGAATTGAAGCGTCGTCAGGTAAAAAGTCAAGAGCTCGATAGGCTATATTAAGTGCATCATTGCGTTTACCTAAAATAAAAATTATTATATTAAACGTTAACACGATATTTTCTATTTTCGCGTACCCAAATCATCGAGAAGCAATATCATGTTTGTCCACGCTCTTCTATGGTTCTTTCTCTGCTTTGTAGCAGATTCCCAAGCTTTTAGCGCTTTGTCATAATTTTTTTGTTCCAGATACTGTAATTAACAAAGTTTGATATAATGTGTCAATTTTATAAATCGATAGTAAGCATTACTGACCAAAACACCTAAATTATAAAGACAATCTGGATATTTCGATCTATGTGACAGTGCCATTAAATAACTTCTCTCAGATTCATTGTACTTCTTTAGAGCTGATAGAACAATACCTAAATTCATCCACACTGTAGCAAAGTCATCCCTAAAACTCACAACTTAGTCATATTACTTTTTAAAATGGAAAGTTCCAAGCATAATTACATTTACTCTTCCATTCTGCACATTGCATCTTAAATAGTCGGTTGTAAACAGACTTACTGCAGC
This sequence comes from Megalopta genalis, assembly GCF_051020955.1. NCBI lineage: Eukaryota > Metazoa > Arthropoda > Insecta > Hymenoptera > Halictidae > Megalopta > Megalopta genalis. The sequence goes on from NC_135022.1 coordinate 12,521,791, forward strand.
TCTATAGCCCGTCTAAATAAACTCTCTGCTTCTATACACTTTCCCTGATCTTTGAGCAAGTTACCAAGATTATTCATTGCTTGAGCATAGTTGGGATTCAATCTATTAAAAAGATCATTAAAAGCAAATTAATCAACGTGAATATACCTTCTAAATGTTTCTTATCTTTTTATACCTTAGTGCTTCTTTGTATTCGTACAACGCTAATGTAGTATTCCCGGCGTCTGCAGCATTTTTAGCAATATTATAGTGAACTTTTGCATTTAGCGGGCAAACATGCAACGCTGATCTAAAGAGCACAGTTTCAGTTTTCCACTGCTCACTTCTCAACCAAGATCTCGCGAAGAACAATGAAATCAAAACTACGTAAGCTAATAGAATATATTGCACAGAAACACGACTACAAAGTTTTTGTAATCCTATAACAAATAGGAGACAATAGCCAGCAGATGGAATGTATAGAGTTCTTTCTGCTAAGACAAAACCGACATTAAAAAATATGTTGCTAGCTGGGAGAAATGGAATAATCAGTATTGCTAGTCCCATAATCAAGGATCTAAAATAAGAAAAAGATTTATTTATATGAGTTTCGTATCTGTAACACCTTTGACTAATGTTATTACCTTAAAAACATGTCTTCACGGTGAATAAAGATACATGTAATCATTGTACCAAGTATCAACCAAAAAATAATTACAATGAGTATCCTACTGTCGTACCCAGTAATCAAAGATACACAACCCATGGACCAGTCAAAGCATAACCATTCTGGACATATCAGCAGCCATGCATTTAAAGAATAAATATAACTATAATTCAGTAGCCTTAAAAATGTATTGTCCATGAATGAAGCAGGATTATCCACAGGTTGAAAAGTTGGTGTTTTGAATCCCATAACACTAAATCTTAGAACCATAAGTAACAAACCAGATATAAAAAGTATAAAAAGTCTAGTTATGAACTTCTGCTTTAACTTGATGAATTCTTTTGCCTCTGCGTAAGAAAGCTTTGTCTTCATCAATCTAATTACATCAGACGGGAATACTTTGTTTACTATTACGAGGTCATAAGTACTGCAAATTCCCTGTAAGTAATTTCAATTAATTCTAATATGGACACAAAATGTAGAGATGCATGCACCTATAATAAAAATGTTTTATCTCTCTTACAATTGCAGTTATACCAGTCTCTTTGCACAACATTGCAACTGCAATGGATGCAATGCAACCACACATGTTGCACCATCTGTAGAATAGTCTGCTTGCATTGATCGAGTGATAATATAACAGGATGGACAGCCACATAAATAGAGCACATAACAATTCTGCTCTACCTACAATGCCTGAAACCTAAATATAAAAAGAAAAAATATCAACTTACTATATATGTGCATAATATAATTTTAATGATACAACATACAGCTTCTGCATGTACTGGATGAACAGCAAACAATGCTGTTGCATAAAATGCAGTAGTCATTTCTTTTGAACCCAAAATTACAAGAAATACAGCCAGTAAAAGGATACAGACAATTGTATGTAGAATAATGTTGATTAGATGATAATCTTGGGCAACCAGACCATTACGAAACCAAAAATGTAATCTAACAACAATGTAAAATAATAAATGTTAAAACATAAATATACTGTTTTTCGTTTTATACAAAAGTCTTACCTGAAAGTTAATATTGTCAGAGGTCTATAGGATCTATGACTTTGTTTGTTAGTTAATTTAGCCCCCCAGAAATCATTTTCAAATATATTCTTGATAGACGTGCTCTGTACATCTTCATTGTTGACAATTGCTTCAGTGTCATCAAATACGAAATCACCATTATAACTGTTAGCAAAGCACAGGGACAATACGATAATTATAAAGAAAGAAAGTCGCAGTGGAACAGCTGAAAACATAAAATTATTAGTCGACGCATTAATTTTGTACGTAACACCAATCAGTTGCAACTAAAATTAATTACACATTGCGGATTTACCGGGTAATTCGGAGTTGGTCTTAGATAACATAATTTTATTTCTAGTAAACAATACAATCGAATGTTTACGTGGGGGGCTTTTACATGTTTTATATCGTAACGATCAGCCGAACACGTGATACATTTAATTTACAGTTATAAGTTAGACATTTAAACAATTCATTGTTACAATGCATACACATACAGTAGTTTCTTAATTCAAGAGCTTTTTCTTCTCCCGATTCAAGAACCTTTCTATCCCCAAACGAACCCGGCGGATTCTATGTGTATATCCACACGGACGAGAAATCTAGGCTGCTCTACCGTGTTTACGGTCTCACTCTTTTTGCGCATCCGTACGCCTGGCGCTCCATCTGAAACACGCAGCGCGATATTCGACTTGTATCGTTCGCAAATTCTCTGGCAAATGTAGTCGAGAATCCTACGAGGCGAAAAGTACAAGTCGAATATCGCGCCGCGTGTTTCAAATGGTGCGCCAGACGTACGGATACACACGGTATGTAGTTGTGTTGCTGTGCTGCTTGCACACTCGCTATTTTCTCTTTTTGTCATTGACTATTGAGACAGCACTGTTCAGCTGTGAATCGTCAGCCAATAAGAGCACAGCAATTCGCTGCATTCTCACAATTCAAAAACCTCGCTGCCCCCGGATATGGTTCTTGAATTGAGAGATTATTGCATATATTTACAATATGATAGAAAAAACAGTTTCTTTTCATTTCTAGAGAGGGTGCAAATGCAAAGGGTGTAAAATTGTGCCGCCTGTTGTGAAGAGAGAGCAAAGTTTAGTTCGAAGTCTCTACAATGCCAGTTAGGATAGTGGCAGAACTCTCAAACTGTTAGCCAAGATCGACTGCCGCTAATTTGGCTAACAGTCTCAGGATTTTGCCATTTAGTAATTGGCGCTGTACAGACTCTGATTGGAGCTTCATTTATTCGCCACAAGAGACTCCACTATCGCCCAGACAGCAATTGATTTTTGCCGGATTTTACATTGCAATATCATCGCAAAGGAGGCAGGAAATAAACGTAATTCAAAAATTGAGAATGTCACTCGGTAATAATAATTATGAAGGAGAAAGAAAGACAAAGAAAAATAAAATAGACCACAAAAATGTTAGTCAATGAATATAGTGATGGAACGAAATACATAATTACAATTTCCTTCATCTTTTCCTACTTCTTCAACTAACGACTCTCTCATCAGATTCAGTACATACATAGGCGGTATACTCTGGAGGACATCTATTTTAATTGTCGGTTTTATGGTGGTGGGTAGCCATAACAGTAGCAGACGATATGTCAGATAATGTCAAAATCACGTAAAATTTATGCTTATTGACAAATTGACAACGATTGACTATTGTTACTGAAGAAACACATTGCAAGGTTACTAGTTGCTGATCAAGAGTCAGCCAATAGATATGGTAGAAAATCTCGCTGCGAAGTTATGCTTACTTTTGCCGGAAAAAGCCCAGTCAGGTACACATCATGATTTCATAATTTTTCTAAAGTTACAAACAGTTGATGGATACATTGTTTTTTGCGTACATTATAACTGAAATATGCTCTGTAACACGAAAGATTAATTTATAGCGGAACAATGGAAATTGTTAGGCCAAGAAAAAGATGGGTCTCTGTTGGTTGGATGGACAGAGGAAATAATAGAGAACGACATATCTGCATCATATACTGTTGTAGGCCATTACGACCGGATTAACGATAAGTTACAGGTGTGTTACCAGTATACAAACTTTGTTTGTCCATTTGAAATTACTTACGTTTATGTGACATAGGTATTACATCGATTTGGTGAAATATTAAATATAGTTCAAGCAACAATAAATCAGAGCCGGACTGTTTTTGGATATGTGACTAAACAGAAAATTTGTACAGACTTGAGTGTAGAACCTGCAATAGAAACGCAAGAGAATATATCAGCTGATACAGAAACATATGAAGCATATATTGCTGAATTACAAGAAGATAATGTAAAAATTCATAATTTAAATGCTAAAAGGACCAAGCAAGTACGCATACAATTTTTATACAGAGAAAAGGATGATGGACATATGGACAAATTTTTGTTATTAATTCATCAAGAATGTAAGCTTTTTATTAATTGCAATGGAGTGTTTTCTACTGATTAATGTAACATAAACCTTACAATTGTGCAGGTATCACAATATATACCATATTATTTGATGCATCAGAATCAAACTTTCGTACGATGAAAGAATTAAAATCAGAATCATTGGTAAAAGCTTTTATTTGGGCTCAATGGGACATGATGAATCAGGTTTTATATCATATACATCATCGACGAATCCCGGTGAGCGTCGTTTCGGAAAACGAAGAAGAGAAACAGAATAAATCTACTCGAAGTAATCCAACGCTCAGCGGACTACAGTTTCACGATGATTTGCCACATGAAACAGTGGTAAATAATTCGTTCCAAAGTCATATGAAACTCACGATATTTTAAAACAAACTTAAACTTAAGCATATTTCTTGTTTTTCAGTTAAACATCCCATTGAATCTACCTCAATTGTCAACTTCATCCAACTGTGGAACATACGAGGACGACGTTATACCTCTGAGAGTTCACGATTGTTCGTTAGATCTTATTGTGGTCTCTGATTCGAAAGGAATGGTCTGTGTTTGCCACCATTATTTGTATCGTCCGGTAAAGCCGCAACAGCATGTACTTAACTCACTGAACGAATCTAATACAGTGCACTTCGCATATTCTGTAACGCTTCTTCACCACAGCTGTGTGATTCATTGTGTTATACCAGGCATACCGTGGTCACGGGCTAAACTTATACGACCGACGTTTGCGATCTATGAACATCATCACATGATTGTTCTGGTGCAAGGTTTGTTTACTCACCTGCTCGAGATCGGAACGAATCACGAACCCTGTTGTCACATACTGTGTGGCCCGTTAACTTCTATCACGTCGCGTTCCTCTTACTTGGTACCGTTACTTGAATTTGAAAAACATAACAAAGGAGGCAAAAAGAAATACGATTCGGCTACCTTTGAAGGAAGCAACGCGATTACTTGTCCTAATACGAGCATACTAACAATAGATCTACCTACACTAGACTTGGTACAACTAACAATCCCTTCTGACTTCCTTGTTGAAGTATTTCGTAAAGAATCGTCAGTGGAAGTGCGTTTGGGAATACTCCATTACTTTCTCTGCCACAGAAATGATATGGACATTATTTCGGAGTTAATGTGCTCGATCGCTGAAAAACCAAGGTCATTGGAAATAGTACGGTACATGCAAGAAATTCTTATCGGTGGTTCGTACGCTCTAGTACAAAAAAATTTGCTAGCCGATGCTGTACCTTTATTATCGTTGCTACCAGTCACAACTATGGAAGAATACACAAGTTTTGAGATCAAAGTGAATGATTTGAGTATAACATTGAGTCACGAAAAACTCTGGAACACATCGGTAATGTTGCTTTCACCCCAACAACGACTAATCCCTTATCGTAGCGACTTGTGGACTAGACTATGGGATCAACTGAGCAAAAATAATGGGGACAAAACAAGATTCAAGCCAAGCAAAGTTGCAGAGAAATTGTTAGTTTCTTTAGCGTGTTATCAACCCGAAGCACTGTCTAGATCCAGTACTCCAATGTCTCCGAGCGGAGGGTAACGCTATTTTTCGTGTTTAATGTTGATTAACAATACTCGATTTGCATGTTCTACGTTTATCACTACTATAATTTAATTCAATTGTTTATACGAATCTTATAGAAGAAGAAATTGTAAAGAATGGATTAAATATGTAATCGACTGGAATTATTAATGTCGCAGATTGGTTGTGGCTACCGTGTCACTCGGCGAGCTGACAGGTGGCCGCAGCAATAAACTATTGGATTCAAGTTTGCCATTCAACGAGACCGAAAGTTGTACAGCGTCGAAGCAGGAGCACGTCGTATCCGTGAATCTAAGAGAATTGTCGATGTATTTACTGAAACATGGTACGCAGACGTCCGTAATACATGTCCAAGGGTCCTGTACACCGCTACATGTTCATGCTATGGCAACTAGACACGTGGCAGCGCAACTGGAAGCATCCAGAGCTCTTTGCCAAATGTTGTGTAGAGCTGCGAACGTTGATCCTCGACTTGAACCAGAGCGTGGTTTTATATTAGTGTAAGATGAGACGCAATGATAAATTAATATATATGTGATATATATTATATAATATATATTAATATAAATGTATTAATATATAATAATGATAAATTAATTACTTTTAGCGATCAATTGGACGAAGCAAGGCGATGGTTGTTGTTCTTACTATTAGAGCGTTACAGGTGCGCGATAGAAGGTATAGCGTTTCCCGCACCACAAGGATTCACGTCATTTTTCACTTATCTTGGATACAGAACTCTAAAGTATTCGATGTTCTTGCAATATATTCAACGATCAGTATTCGAGTTGCAAGTGGATGTTACTAAAATCATCATGGCTGGTATAATATTCGCTTTTATATTTGGATATGTTTGCTTATGATTTATTCACGACAATTTTTCATTCTATAGATATTAGCGACACAAAAGAGAACGCTGTTCGTAAGCTAACATTGTTATCTTTGCTACCAAGATCACGAGCTAAGAGATTGTTGAATCAATGGTTGCATCCAGTGAGCTTTATGATAAGAGCTCGAGAGCACGCTGCGAATATATTGTCTGGTGAATTGAGTCAAAATCGAGGTAGAACGTCACAGCATAGAAATCATCATAATGGTAACGACAAATTATTGAAACAAGAAAAAGAAATATAGACAATTGTGTATTTATATACACGAAATAAATTTGTTGTAGGTTTAGCTGCATTTCCCTCTGCAGATCGTTTATCTCCACTAGATACCTTCCTCGATTTACTTACAGCAAAAGGTATGAATTTATACATCGGTCTGTTTTGTGTTTTTTACACGTTAAATTATGAAATATATTTCTTTACAGCTAGTTTAGCCGAATTAGATTTTGGATTACTTATAGAAGCTACGGTTACATCTACGGAAGATTTTTTATAGATAACTGTATTTTAGTCGAATTTTAACTATAATGAACCGCAGCAATTACACCTAAAACCTTTTTTTACAATCAAAAATAGTAGTACAATTAATGTTTTAAACGTATCAAGTGCCATTGCTATTTTCCAAAATATCCAATCTTCTTAACCGTATTTTTAAATGTGTAGGTATTCCACTCTTAAGAATTCTAAACACTAGACGTTTTTCATAATTTTAAAATAACTTTGTACATGATCGAAAACCGCAGACTCCTTTTATACCACTGCTCTAGAATAGTCATAATCTATAGCAAATCAGCTTTCCAATGTTTTAAATGCGTTTAAATTTTCTAATGAATTGTATCTTATATTTTATTGTACATTTAACAGAGCGGTATTCTTGTTTCTATTATTCTTGTATTAACGCTACTATTACATTGTTATAGTTTTGTATGAATGTTGTTAACTCTTCAATGAGATAGTTATTTATCATAATGTTGTATATTTACCTATATCGATATTAATCGAAGATAATTTTAATAATTTTACGTGCAATATTTGTGTAACTAGACAAATTTTAAGTTGTTTCAATTTTTGTCGGATTTTCATCGAAGTCGTCATGACGCTCAGAGTATTCAGATTCCAGACTTCTTTCATTTGTACCTTACTTCGCCTTTGCAAAAACATAAATATCTCGTTAACAAAAATACATATCAGGAGATATGTACAAAAATGCAGCAGTATTAATCTTTCTGTAAATGTGAATATAAATGATTAAATAACAATTGCGTTTTTTAATATTCCCCTCTTTTGTATTGTAAATCTTCTTGAATTCAAAACTAGGTATTATAAGCACGAAATTAGTATTCATATTACCATTTCTTAAACAACATTTCCATAAGTGGAAATGGATTTAATAGAGATATTATAAACAACACCTAAATCATGCTCGGGAATTAGTTGCCTTTCGCGACCGATTTTTGAAAGCGCCGCCATCTGTCCCCCATTGTGCGTCTCGCTCCCTGCGGCGGCATAGCTTCAGGTGCGTGCCACATGAATTACGTATGGCACATCAGGGCGACATTCTCAAAGTTTTCGCCATCGTTTTAAAATCCCCCAAAAAACTGCCAGATTTACAATGGACGGAATTCGTGCGCATGCTTTACAAAATGAAATCATATTTTCAAATGAAAGCCAAATTCGTTGGCATAAACCTGTATTACAGTTCAGCATTAATACGTTAAGTGTTACGTATTTTACTATGGTAAAAAGATTTATAGCGATATTTAAAGTGTCGATATTTATTAACAACAAATTTTGAAATCAACTATGTCTGAAATACTAATAAAAATATGCTTTAAATTTAAGACGATGCAATTTACATTTCATTTCTCGAAAATTAAATAATAATTCATCATAATTGAACTTTCAAACTTCTGAAAGATTTTACATACATAATCACTTTTACAAGTGGAACGCGCAAAACTGTTTGCGAATGGTAATCCATTCATAATTTCAGGCTTTCCGATATTCAAAACAGAACGAAATAGTTGTCTGAGCATTAAATTCACGAACTTTTTCGTCTACGATAAGTGATCAATTTTAAACTGCTATTCACAATTTTAATTAACCTAAATATATTTAAATATTCATTGAAATTAATCACTTTAACTGGAGTTTAAAGGGTACTTGATTTTCATATCTTAATTGTGTACATAATAAATTTGTACATATGTACATACATGTACGTTACAGTCAATTCAAAATGGTATCTGTAACCGCACATTTCTATCCCCACCAGATCATTGCGCACCCGTCAGTGTTCAGGTTTTTAAGAAAGAGAAAAAGGAATGTGCAAGAGAGATAGAAATAGTATAAATTTTACTCCCGTATTTTTATATCGCGTTTTAATATCAGATTTATTCGGTTAGTAAAATTAGCACATGCTTAAACAAATGTAGGCAAACAAACGATGAAGTGAGACAAGTTACATTTATGCCATTTCCACGAGCATTTCTGTTCATATTTCATATGTACAACATGTAATGCCGTCTCACTTCTTTGACATAGTTCGTCTTTGTCTCCGACGCAGAGCAGCATAGCAGCACTGTCACGATAATGCGCCGCTAACCAATGAGAGCGAAGATCAAATAGATTCCCCTGTTCTCGAGCGTCTCTCGGGTAAATGGATCATAAGGAGCAAACAAGTTTATGGAAAGGAAATGCACAGGGACGCCATCGTGCAACGTCTCGACCAATCAGAGGCAAGAAGCCAGGTTCAGTCGAGTCTACGACGTATACATTTCGGAATGCAGAAGCGGTGGGCCTGTGAAAAGATGGTGTTCTAAAGGCTCGAGACATTCGTTCCGTGGTCGTTCCTAGCTGACGAACCGTGGTTGCCAGCCATATTGTTTTACCGCAGTGTTTGTTTTGGTGCAGCCTTGTTCGCGTACAACGGAATCCGAAGAGATCGGCTGGAAGGAAGCTAGAACAGTCGAAGTGCACTCTAAGAAACTGTTCAGGCGGTGCGCGTATACGGTGGTTTTGCTGTATTTTTCGGCATAATCATTCGTTGCTCGCGGGCTAAGCCTATAATAATCTGTGGGTGTCAGTCGTGAGCCAGGACGGTGAACGGCAGAAATGGCCTGCGCCACTTTAAAGAGATCTTTGGAGTTCGACCCGGTGCATAGTCATGGTCGTCCCAGTAAACGACGAAGATGCGTGCCGATGTGTGTTTCGCCCGGTACATCGACGCAGGCCAACTCCAGGCCACAGAACCCTTCGCCTTTCGGCGAAGTAGCCCACAAACTGACGCCTGGTAATTAACTATAGGCCACGGCCATTTTTCTTTTTCTTTTTCTTCTTCCTTCTTCTCTTTCTTTCCTTGGCTCCCTCCCCTTCATTTCTGTCTATTTCCTCGTTATGTACAATGTGACGGTAGAGAAGGGATGGTTAGGAGGCCATTCCAGCGATTTAAAACTTGAATTCGCAACGTTTGTAAAGGGGGGGTGCGGTGAGGTAGGGCGTTTTGCCATGGAAGGGGAGGGGACGCGTAAATCATATGGTAATGTAGTAACGGACATCGAGGAATCAAACTTCTTTTCTTCTTTATTTTTATAAACGGTATTCCAGTTCTTATAGCACAATAAAAAAAAAAGATCTTATCCGAAACATAAAGCTAAAAGTATAGGATACAATTTTTTCATATATTGCCTCGTTCTCGAGAAATTCAAGTTTAAAGATTCGTCATGCACACATCAGTAGATACAGTAAATCATGAATAGGCGATACCTATTTGATAGCACGCTTGCTTCACATCTACTTTTAAATGTCAATTTTCTTGAAAAAGAAACCTCCTACGAGAAAACTTTATCCTATATTTTCAAATGATATTTTCCAAAATAATGTTCCCTTTTCGATTATAATATCGAGACACCGCGTACATGTATCGTTCTGATATTATTTGAAAATGAGATTCAATTTTTAATAATTCGATTGATTTAGTGTTCATTGTTCTATATTTATTGTGACCTTAAATTTACTCTCATAGGGATGTAAACTATATTATGTCTTAGTTTTGGATATTTTAAATTTATATTCTGAAAAAATATATACATCTGATTAATTGTAGAAGCCATGTTAGGTAATGATTCATATGAACTAGGTTAAGTGGAATGACTAGGGAAATACAATATATCAAGTGACAATAATTTTCTTTATATATAGAAAAAATGGCTGCTAATATAAGAGAAGAAATTCGAAGACTGCATCGGCGCAAACAATTACATTTTAGTCCACAAACTAATAATGGTGATTCTTCGGACATGGAAGGTCCTGCTAGTCCTTCAAGCCCATCTGTGTGTGGTTCAAATTCATATAGTTATAGTCCTAGTGGAAAGGAAAAACCGTTATTCACTTTCAGACAGGTATATACAATATATTAATAATTTCAGACAAATAATTATGTATGACTCCATGTTAATAGCATTAATGTGAAATATTGGATTGAATAATCAATGAATAATCAATTATTTTCAAGGTTGGCTTGATTTGCGAGAGAATGCTTAAGGAACAAGAAACACAGATTCGAGAAGAATATGATCAGATTCTAAATATGAAGCTGTCCGAGCAATATGATGCTTTTGTCAAATTCACCTATGACCAGATACAAAAAAGATTTGAATCTGCAGCAGCGCCAAGTTGTAAGTGAATTATTATATGGAAATGTTTCTAAAGAATATTTATTGTGTCCTAAATCCGTTTCATTTTAATAATTCCTGTGTTTTAGATCTATCCTAAAACAAGATTCTTATTTATAAGAACATGTTTCTGTGAAGAATATTAGGTGAGCTACATATGTACAAACTTATTCTATATATTTCTATAAAGTAAAATATGTTTCTAATTTGTTTAATTAGCGTTATATAATTTTATATTATTTTATATATTATTGTAGATTTCTACTGTGTGAGACAAATTTTGCTTGAAGTTTCAAATGAGGTAAGCAGCATCGCCTCGTTCAAGAAAATGTCTTTAAGAAAATTCATATTGTAATTTACATCTAAAAAAATCTGTCTGGTAAAAATGAAAAAAAAATTAGTAATGTAAGTTTAGTAGGTTTGCAACAACAGCAATCGTACTACGAAAATCTACAGTGTATACTATTGAATTTACATGAACTAACAATATTTGTACTGGCTGATATTAGAAATGCGCTGGTATCAGGGAACTGTACTAAAATTCAAGTTATGTACAAATGTTAATATAGAAGTTGCACACAGTGTATAACTGTGCTTGAAGATCAGGAGACAAGAAGCATCTTTGATTTGTCCAGGGTTCTGTAACATCAAACATAATTGTTTAAAATTAGATAAATGTTTATTCCTTAGAAATTTCAATGGACTTTCTTACGAACTATCAAAGATTAACGATGAATTATTCTTTTTCTTTTCACGATGTAAATTGCCAATCATCGCTCAACTTAACGCAATAACAAATACTCTAATAACGCAAAAATGTGAAAATGTATATGGAAGTATTTCAGAGCAAGCACTGTGTTTACTGAAAGAAAACTTATGAAACTACATAACGGGGGAAGTTGTTTCCATGGCTTTTTAATTACACTTTATTTAAGAAAGTAAAGTGAAGAATAACATAAGCACTTTATATGTATTTAGATAATTTTATTTTGACAATTATAAAATCTTTTTTTTTTCGTTCGCGTGTACAATTGTATGTACAAACTATTACTGTGAACAACATTCCCCTAAATATACTCTGAAGATTGAACGAGTGAGGTATAAAATTTTAAGAACAATTTTACATGCGTCATTTGTCATACAAAGTAACGTTTATTTGAATTTTTATACGTTCTAAAAATTTCTCTTAGTACAATTTTTTATTTAAAATTCAAATACGAATATTTGTAAAGGAAAAAAAGGAACGTATGGCTTATAACATTGTACGAACCTATTGTCAAAAATGAGTATTTGAAATAAAGATTTCATAAAATTTTGCAAATATTTCTGTTCCCTGGTAGCAACGACTTTCTGTAGCATAATAAAGCAGTAAATAATGAATATATATACCTATACACTTTAACTGTGCCTATTATTAGACATATTTATCGCGATAATTCTAGTATATATTACTTACTGTTATTGACCTTAAAATTGTTTAGTTTATAGTCATTCGTTTTTATATTGTATCTCGTTTTCTTGCGTTTAATTTTGGTCTTTTTCTTTTTATTACAAAGAAACCAAATAGGCTGTATTTAATTCGAATCAGGTTTTCTTGATTGCATGTATTTTTTGTTGTGGCATGGAATTATTCATATCGAAAAAAGCATAAACATCAAGAAACATTAATCTGAAAAGCTGTCTGCATATTGCAAATTCATTTTATTACTATTTAAGAGACGTATATTCGAAAATCGATTGTTTCTCCAATTATAAAAACACATTTTGAAGAAGGGCATTAACAATTGCCTTGTTCATTCACAAAAAAATGGTGTCTTTCAGTTACCAGAACGATTTTGGGAACACATTACTAAATAGTGTTTGCACAATAGTGTGTAAATAATATACCAAGTGTTTATTGACTACTGAATGTGAAAGAAGAAAGAAATACAAGTGGCTTTAGTTATTAACGATAAGTAATACCTACTTGAGAAACAATAGATATTGTTTACCATTAAGAAAAATTTGTGAAAAATACACCGAAGTGATTCCTCAGTCATTCAGGGGATTTTGATTTCAATTAAAATACCTCCATATTATATTATGTAAGCACTTATTATCGAAATAAATATAAGTCTAAGACTGATTATGCGTACTTCTTTATTTTGATATCTGAACGTTTATAGATACACATATAAGTAAACAAAGTAATTTGTCAGAGTTACGAATTGCAATGGTTTTAGTATTCAATAATTCAAGTACTTTAGTTTTTATGAATATTCACAAAATGATGGTCTGTGCACTAAACCAAGAGGCAAACAAAATTTTGCACAACTCTTAAATTTTGTCACTTTCCTGGTTGAACGTTGCACGAGCTACTGAATCAGCTCTTCGATGCACGTAACAAACCACTTAGATCTGTATTCTAATCTTATTATCTAACTCTGGTAATAAAATAATGTTATTAGTAGTATGGCTTCAAGAAGCCCTTTGGAGACTATATGAAGTCCGCTGTTCATGCTAGGAGACTGTCACTTCTGGGCGGGAAACAAACTTGTGTTATTTCATTTGATTAAAAAAATTGTGCCAAATGTTTCCCCTCCTGTTTTTGGCTTACGTTGTAGCCATCAAGGTATTCAAGAAAACTACTCCAAATGGTAAGCAATAGAATACAGTGCTGGAGATATTGTAGTATTGAGAAATGTAGAGTATACTTAATGTTAAACACATAATTTATATTAATTGTAGGAAAAGTTACGGTTTACCTTGGCAAAAGAGACTTCATTGATCACCTGGACAGTGTAGATCCCATCGATGGCATCGTCGTCGTTGACACCGATTATCTTCAGGGACGAAAGGTTTATGGACAGGTAAATATAAAATCGTCCTTGTATAAGAATTAATACTCAAAGTTATCTATTTCAAAAATACATTACTTAGGTGACAACAACTTTCCGCTATGGCCGCGAAGAAGATGAAGTTATGGGTGTCAAATTCAGCAAGGAACTCGTTTTAAGTCGTGAGCAAATAGTGCCAATTAAGAAGGAAAAACAGGACATGACACCTGTACAAGAGCGTCTCCTGAAAAGGCTCGGGCAAAACGCATATCCTTTCTTGTTCCAATTCCCAGTTAACTCCCCCAGCTCTGTCACACTACAGCCTGGTGATGACGATCAGGGGAAACCATTGGGAGTAGAATATACCATCAAAATATACGTCGGCGAACACGAAGAAGATAGGGTAGTCAATCTATTAAAATTTTACCTTCTATTTATTTGCATTATAAAACATACACGGTATTTAACTGAAATTGCTTGCACAGGGACACAAACGATCATCTGTATCACTAGCAATAAAGAAATTGCAGTATGCTCCACCGACAAGAGGACGTAAAATACCCAGCTCCTTGGTTTCTAAAGGATTTACTTTCTCTCAGGGCAAATTGAGTCTCGAAGTCACGCTAGACAGGGAAATTTACTACCATGGAGAAAAAGTAGCAGCGAACCTTATAGTTACCAATAATTCTCGAAAAGCAGTGAAGAATATCAAGGTATATAATCCATAAGTGGTACAATTCAAACTGTATTCTCTATCATGTATTAATGATTGGTATTTTCCAGTTGTTTGTAGTTCAGCATTGCGAAGTCACAATGGTCAATACCCAATTCTCCCGACACATAGCGAGCTTGGAAACACGCGAAGGGTGCCCCATTACACCGGGTGCAGCTTTCACAAAACAGTTTTATCTTGTACCATTAGCCAGCAGCAATAAAGATCGACGCGGCATTGCGCTTGATGGACATCTAAAAGTAAAAACAAAGACACATTATTAAGGAGATATTTATGATCCTTTGCACTGGTTTTATTATATTTCATTTACATTCTATTCAGGAGGATGATGTGAATCTTGCATCTTCTACTCTGGTTGCTGAGGGTAAAGCTCCAAATGAGGCTATGGGTATTGTCATCTCTTACTCTGTGAGAGTGAAATTGAACTGCGGTACCTTGGGTGGTGAACTGGTTACAGATGTACCACTCAAGTTAATGCATCCAGCTCCAGGTAAACAAATTGATAATATTATTACTAGAATTAATTGCTGAGTTTATATTCTAAACGTGTAATATATTTTCTTACTTCTCAGGAGCTGCAGAAAGAGAAAAGGCTATATTGAAGAAGAACAAAACCGTGGATAGAATACGCTTTGATAATTCTTGTTACTCTAACGACGATGACGATAATATCGTGTTCGAAGACTTTGCTCGCCTGCGTCTGAACGAACCAGAATAAATTACCTTCGAAAAGGCAATTATTTACATCAAAAGAATCTTAGATTCGAGAATAGATTGTAGTACATTTAATTCAGGATCAAATAGAATTGTATTAAATAGTAGAAAGTACACTATAATGTATATAAATAGAACAGTCGACTCTAAGATTCTTTTGATGTAAGTTACACCGACGTATTAATGAAAAAATAAAAAGGTACAGAAGGTAAAATGATTATTGTATCGATAACTTGTGTACGGCGTCATGCGGAAGTAAATAAATGTTAATGTGAGAAAAAATGTGACAAAAAAGTACAAAAAAAAGCGAAAAGTACGATACAAAAAAACGTGTACCGTCTTAAAATTTCTATCCGATGGTGGTGGTCGGCAAGAAATTTTCATAAAGACAAACAAAAAAAATAATTCAAAGTAAGCTTAATGAATACTTTATATTCGGCTAAGTTTAAACTTTCCCGCCTTACCAGAAGTGACGTGTATGCTATTAATTTTGATTAATTGTGATTATAACGTGTCTGTAAATGTTTATTTATTACAAATTGATGACATTATTGAGTTATAATCTATATGTTAGAAGAAAAATATAAATACTGCAAAATGCGGATGTTTGAATCTCATTTCTTTTACTTACGAACTTATTGTTAATTCCAATTCCCGATTGTTCCAGAAGTTAAAAGAATGTCAACTCTTACCAATCCCAAAAAATTATATATTTGATGACTATACAAAATATTACAAGGATCTTAGTAACCATTCAGTCTTAAATAGCATCGTTAAATATCTAACAATGCTGACTGTATCCTGTCTAGTCATACATATGAGAATAATATTCTTGATATGCTTGAATGTATGCTTCCTTTTCTACTGGACTCATTTCTGCAATCAATGTGTCGTTCACATCTGCGATTGCAACGGTTTTTCCTGCAACTGTTACTGTTGGTACAAGATCATCATCTTCGGAATCCATTGTTTCCACTTCTCCTAAACAAAGATTGAAGTGTAGGCAATTTCCATGATGAACATCAATCTATAAGAATATTTCAAATATGTTTACATACCTGTATCGATCGTTTGCATCTCAGCGACTTCTTCGTTGTCACTGCTATCACTAGATTCTTGAGGTAGTACAGATTTTATAGCAGCTGCAGCGTTCGTTCCTCCCTTTTTCTCATGAGCCAACAACACAGACATAATATCTTCACCCTGCTTATTATTTATTATGGTTGTATTAGTGGCAGTGGCTGCAGCTTTATCTAATATATTCTCTTGTGTGTTAACTCCATCCGGCTAAAGATACATATTATTAATAATAAAGTCTAATAAAAGACGAAGTCTACAAAAATAATTAATATGAAGTATACCTGTGAATCAGAATTGATAACTGTACTTTCCATCATCCAAATTGGTCTTTCCTTCCTTCTATTTGCCGCGTTATCATCGGCGGATTCATCACCGATAGTAACATCTACTCTAGTATCTTCTACCATGAAGCCTGACGACCTTGTAGCTTCACCAGACCATTGTTCACCTGGTGCTCTTAGACTACTTGGTTTCCTTGTGTCGATACTAGAAAAAAATGTAAATGTTTTAATAAAATATTCTACATATAATAATTAATTCAAAATATATATATACCCCTTAATGGTGTTTATGTCAACTGGTTCTGGTTCTAATATTTCAGGAGCCAATTTGATACCTTCCACTTCTCGTAGTAAAATATAAAGTGGCTCTAACTGTTCGTTAAACTTGGCCAACAAAAGCCTTGAATCTTTTTTTGGAAGTGCAGATTGATCTTCCTCCACTACCTCACGACAATAAGTGCATCTAAATTCACCACTGGTCATATCAAACAATTGATCTGCCTACATTATATTACATTAATAAGTATTCCCTGTTCATTGTAACAATGTAGGATTCAAGCATAACGTATTTACCTCGAGGTCGGTAAATGTTTTTAAACAACTTGTACATTTAAAACTTGCCCTGCTTGTAGCATCTCTTTCCTCTGTTTCCATTCTCTTCCTCATTAAGTCTAGCTTATATTTAACCACATTTACAAAAGTCTAAACAGATACATGTATATAGTAATGTATACAGTAATTTTTTTATTAAATAAATAATAATGATAATATATTTTGTTTAAAACTTACCTTATAATTTATAAAATAATAGTTCACTTTCTGTGCTTTCCCATCTGAACCTGTTTCCATTTTTAATCTCACTTGTATGAATTTATCGTTTCGTAATGTGGATATTCTAGCTCTTAACATTTTACGTTCGAATTTCAGAAGTTCACAAATGTCATCTTCTTTCATACCTGTTTGTATGAAGTGTACAATTTTACTACTTACAATTGTACTAATTAAAATATGATCTTCTATATATTATAAATTTAGTACATTAAATTGGATTATATACTTACAAGGATTTCTAACTAACATATCAACAATTAATGCATCCTCTATTGTATAAAATCCACGTACTACCAAACGTGCTAATTGTTTCAAACTACTTGGAACTTCTGTAACAAGTCGTTCTTCGCCACTCATTTTTCTTGTTGTTACATGCAATGAAATATTATTGGAATTGCTAAAAATTGTAAACAGAGTTCAAACACTTCAATATTATTTAATAATAAAACTTGAAACAGACTTCGTATTATGGAATTACAAATAATATAATCTATAATTTGGAATACTAACCTTCAAGATCTTATAAATAATATCTTTATCAGAAAATATTTTAAACAAGTATTAATAAAAGTACATATATTAAAATATACATCATAATACTAAACATGAGTTCTCGCAAAAACACTAAAAAATAAAGACGCAGAATTCATAATTTTATCAATCGTTTGTGAACGATAAAATACTGTTCGGACTGACGCTTGTTTATTATGTACTGCTATTATTTGTAAGGTTATGTACTCGTGACACAAAATTCTCAGATGATTACCTGCCAAACAGTAAAACGGTAGAACAAATACATCTTCAAGTACGATTTAATGAAGATTATTAATGGCAGCGATAGATAAAGTTAAAATTGTTGTTGTTGGTGATTCTGGTAAGAATATATTCCAAATAATTCTATTGTTCTTGATATATTTATTAGCACTGTCAATGATACTGCAACAATTACAATAATAACATTATAATCCTTACAATAACATTATAACGTTACCTTAAAAAATTTTCTATTCAATTTATCTTCTACATTAAGTCAGATACTATCCTCTGCTTTTTTGTCATATGCTAAGTTTTTTAATAAAGTTTATAAGTAGCAAGATTGTTACATTTATTTACAAACTTTTAAGTAAAGCATTCTTCCATATTTTTATTTTAGGTGTTGGAAAAACGTCACTGACACACTTAATATGTCAGCAACAGCCTATTTGTAATCCTTCATGGACAATAGGCTGTTCAGTAGAAGTTAAATTACATGAATATAAGGAAGGAACCCCTAATCAGAGGAGATATTTTGTTGAATTATGGGACATTGGAGGCAGTCAAAACCATAAAAATACAAGATCCGTTTTTTATAATTCCACAAATGGTAATAATTCAAACAGTTTGAAGTATGCTATACATGTAGTTTAGGGATTTATTAATTAAATATTATTACCAATAATGCAGGTATAATATTGGTCCATGATTTAACTAACAGAAAGTCACAACAAAATCTCCAAAAGTGGCTTGAACAAGTTTTATGTAAGGACGGCAGTTATATGAAATCAAAACCATTTGATGACTTTGATCCTGAAAAATTTGTGGGATCTACTCAGGCAATAGAAACATTTTAATGTCATATATAATGATTTAAAATGTCATTAAATATAATATATATTTTTACAGATACCAATCCTGGTTATTGGTACCAAACTAGACTTGGTTGCAGAAGTAAGATCAAATGTCCATAGACGTTCCTCAACTATTGCAGAAGAATGTGGTGCAGATGAAATATTTTTGGTACATCAATTATATTTATACTTAATAAGGTGGTTAAATGCTAATGATGCTATTTTACTTCACAGGATTGTCGTCAAGTAAAGTCGTTAGCTGCTGGTTCTAGTTCATCTGTAAAATTAAGCCGATTTTTCGATAAAGTTGTTGAAAGACGTTATTATTCGTCGAAAGAAGGAATTAGTCATGACAAAAGAAGATTACCATTATATACTCCTCAATATAGTACCAAAATTTATCACAACGATTAAATACTTGTAAAACCATCTAATTTTCTGCAATATTAATCGGTGCTGCCACTCTTTATAAATAATGAAGTAAAAACAGTTGCATATTTGAAAAATTTAATAAAGAAAAGATAAAATAGAAAACTACTGTACGCATTGTGGTTAATATAAGAGTACATTAGCACCATCTAGAAATAAAAACCATGTATTATTTAATTAGTAGCTTGAGCGTGTTGCCGTAGATGGCACCATTAGTCTTTTCTCTGTTGATCATCCGTACATATAAAAAATGGAATATTGATTAAAAACAATAATATTCAAAATTATTATTCCATATATTGATTCAGGGAAGCTTAATAAATGATGTTACGATTTGGAAAATAAAAAATAATAGCACCTTTAACGACTCTTTAGATTTTTTGAAGCAGATTGTGCTCAGCAAGTGCATGGCATAAGAAAGATGGTTCTCCAACAATCTTTTTTTGTTACGTCATACCAAAGCGCGCGATAGTTAAGAATTTCAAAAACTGCTCACTACTGCGTTCGAAATATCTATCCGTTGATGTCGCAATCTTTTAAACGAATAAGTTATGATCCAATAATATAAATGATACGACGAAATTTTCTACACATTATATATATTTATACATGTCCCTTAAATATTCGAATAATGATATCTGAACATTATGCTTTACACTTACCTTTCTAAACTTCCTGGTGTGTGTGTTCTATTCTGAGGTAGATACATACATATATTGGATTTTCGTACGTAATATAAAGGTTAACACGCGTTACCTGGTCATTTGTCAAACGTGATATTCCATTGAATATGTCAGCATCTAAAGTCATATTTATTTGAACATTCAATCACGTGTAATCGATCTGATTTATATATTTTAAATTAAAAGTGTATTTGCCGAATAGGAGAATATTTTCCTGCAACAGAGTGTGTATTTTCTTGGTTGGACAATTAGTAACACGTGTATAAGTGACAAATCATGACCTTTTTCTTTCAGGACGTTTTATTTTAGAATGACGTGCCTATTCCCAAAAAAATTTCCGAGAAAATGCAATTTTTCGACATTCCTAATGCGATTTCAACCCGTAGTTTATGTACAAAATCATGGATATGCTCACGATGTTCTGTTAGACAAGGAAGGACCAATTGGTGCTTTACAAAAGAAAATAGCCAGCGGTGAATTAATGAAGGACGTTCATCAGATGAAAGTTGCCGAAACTTTGCAAGGTATTTACAAAGAAATCAATGGGTATAGACCGGAAGAATTTAGTCTGGTGGACAAATGGCTTGGTAAGAAGAAGAAAGCACCTCCTAAAGGATTGTACCTTTATGGGGCTGTAGGTGGAGGTAAAACAATGTTGATGGATCTTTTCTATGATTGTTGTCAGGTATCTTATTTTTTATGACTAGTGAGTAATGCACATGGGGAGCCTTGTTTTACCTTTTTGTAGTCGTTAGATAACTAGTACAACAATTCATAATATTTTTCAGAGTTGTTCAGGCAAATAGTAGAATAACTGATGAAGCAAAGGGTTTACTTTATATATCAGATGGAATGTTATAAAGAAAACTCTTGATCTATGAGAAAGGTACTATTTATACAGTGGCTTTCCATATGCACTACAATATAAAATAATTTTCCTAATCCAAAAAAGGCCATATAGGTATTTTTAAATGTGCTGTTTCAGATAGAAAATAAGCAAAGAGTACATTTTCATTCTTTCATGGCTAATGTACATATTAAAGTACACGAGGTGAAGAAAACTTTTGTACGTGACGTTAGCAGTACAAAACTTCAACCATTCGATCCTATACCACCGGTTGCTAAAAGCATTACGGAAGAAGCATGGCTACTCTGTTTCGATGAATTTCAGGTTCAACTATGGAATAAATAATTTTACAAAAAATATTTACAATAGTGAATATTAATAAAACTGTTGTGCTATAGGTAACTGATATTGCAGATGCAATGATATTGAAAAGATTGTTCACTGAGCTATTCAACAATGGTGTAATTGTAATTGCAACCAGTAATAGAGCACCAGATGATTTGTATAAGAATGGATTACAAAGAGGAAATTTTCTTCCATTTATACAGATATTAAAAAATTTTTGTATCGTAAATTCATTAGATTCGGGTATAGATTACAGATTACAAACTGGACTCAGTGACGAAAAAATTTATTTTATGTATGTTCATTTGGGTATAGATAAAATATATAATAGAATATTCATACAAAATATATATATTAAATAATTGTTGTAGAAAGGGAAAAGACGCAGTAAACGATGTAGACAAAATCTTTAAATATTTATGTTCGAAAGAAAATGATATTGTAAGGTCCCGCACTTTTTCTATAAGAGGACATAACGTTACTTTTAACAAAACGTGTGGTCAAGTACTAGACTCAACTTTTGATGAGCTTTGTAATAGGGTAGGTTCTTCTGTTCTTTTGTTGCTATTTAATATTATATACATATAATATTAAATTATTGGACATTGTTTATTTGTGTGTAGCCCCTTGGTGCCAGCGATTATATAGAATTGAGTCAAGTATTTCATACAGTTATTATACGAGATGTACCACAACTAGACTTTCGACTTAAGTCCCAAACTAGAAGATTTATTACATTAATCGACACACTATATGACAATAAGGTAAGATTATCTTATCAGTAAATGCATTTAGTTTCTTTTACAAATAAATTTTTCTTTTTAGGTAAGAGTTGTTATATCAGCAACTGTACCCCATACAAAACTCTTTGTACCAGAGGGTGATAGTGATTATTCGGATGACAAAAGAATGCTTATGGATGATTTAAAAATATCTCACGGTTCTGTAAGTTAAATGATTTTGATTGTCTTCTTCAAATATTAATGCATCATGCTATGATGTGATCTGATTTGTAGGACGATCATAAATCTAATCTTTTTACTGGTGAAGAAGAACTTTTTGCTTTTGATAGAACCGTATCACGGTTATCAGAAATGCAAACTACGCAGTATTGGGAGCAATGGCAACATCATAGATAATAATAACTCAAATTAGCACAAATTCCAATAGTATTATTGATTAGGACTTTAATCCAAGTCACTAAAATATAAGTTTCTGATATAATTTTTCAACAGAATATTGTCCTAAAATGAAAATTTTATTAAATCCACTTATAGTTGTGATACTTAAACTTTATGCGAAATCTTTTAAATAATTTTAATTATTTATGCCGTTATTTATTATTACTTGATTTTATTGAAATATATATTTACTAGAACATTTCATTGTAAAAAGAATAAGTGAATAAAGAAATATTCATATTGTTTTATTTAGTAACTTTTATTACTTAATTTTATAAGAGTTCACGAGAAAATAATTAGTTTCTAAATACATTAATATTAAGTTAGTACTAATTAAAAATGGTAAAATTGTAAGTATTTATATAGAATGATAGATTTTCATAATTTATGGTAGTATTACGCAACATATGTAACCGAATGTGTGAAATACAGACAAAGCATCTCGCGTCACCTCGCGTAAAAACAAACAAAATATCTGATACGATTACGGTGTTATCAATTCTTGTGTTGAAGTGATATTCTTTATATATTTTTATTACATTCACTTACCGTTTCTTTCCATTTTGTGTAACGTTTGCACATTTTCGCGTCGTTAAGTAGCAATCGAGGTATAATAACATATCTTTTTGGATTTTGCAGCATATATAATTAACATTATTGCAATGGATATCCAAGAACTGGCCAGTGGTATGCAATTTGATATTCTATTTACAGTATTACGAGCATTTCACTACATATTTAAAATTAATTTGTATTTCAATTACTTCTTCCTTATCAATGATGAATAACTTTTAGCCACAATGAATTTTGACCGATTAATGATAGATGAAACATTTTGTGCAATACGTTCTAAACTTGATGCACTGGAAAAAGATACTAAAAAAGATTGGTTGATGAAAGCAATAGGCTTTATAGACTTAACTACGTTAGGAGGGGATGATACGCCAATTAAAGTTAAAGCTGTCTGTGAAAAGGTGACTACTAGGATTGCAACCATAACTGTAGTAGTTTAATGTATTCCATCTATTGTGTTAAATTATGTGGTAATATTGTAATAATAAACATTAATGATTTTAGGCTGTAAATCCTCTTGGTAAACACATAGATTCTTTGCATACTGCAGCTGTATGCGTTTATCCCATGAGACTTTCAGATGCAGTGGCTGCATTAGCAGATCTTGATAAAGACCATAAAGTTGCTAGAGTTACTGGTTAGTATTAATTCCATAGTATTAACTTTCTGATTCTATTTTGATCAAATGGTAAATTATTCTTTGATAAACAGTTGGTGGAGGTTTTCCATCTGGACAACTTCCACTGGAGACACGTCTCAGAGAAGTTGAAATAGGTATTGAAGGAGGTGCTGATGAAATTGATATTGTGATTAATCGATCATTAGCTGTAACTCACCAGTGGAAAGAATTATACGAGGAATTAAAATCATTTAGTGCCATCTGTGATAATAAAGTATGTCTGAAGGTCATACTAGCTACAGGAGAATTGGGGACTTTGGAAAATGTGTACAAAGCATCTATGATAGCAATGATGGCTGGAGCAAATTTTATTAAAACATCCACTGGAAAGGAAGTAATCAATGCTATGTACTCTGTTGGGATAGTTATGTGTCGTGCAATTAAACATTACTACTCGTTAACACAGAGAAAGGTACAGGAATTGCTTATAATAAAAAAAATTAATTTTTAATGTTTATTATTAATTTTTATCATCCTTAGGTTGGTATAAAACCAGCTGGAGGTATAAAGACGTCCCAAGAAGCTTTGGAATGGATGATGTTAGTTCAAATGGAACTAGGAGACGAATGGTTAACAAAGGATTTATTTAGGATAGGTGCATCCAGCTTATTAGACGACATTGTTAAGACAATAAATTCAATGTAACATTTTCTCGTATTTATGATTTAAATGATAATACTTGTTGATAATTGCTTATAGTTTGTACTATTTTGAAGCATATTTTAATAAAAATGAATTGCATATCTTTAGCCTTCGTTTATAATTTATGAACACATAGCAATTATCTCTAATTCCGAAATTTTTATATTGCACATTACATACAGACCCATAATTTCTGAAACTATATTTTAAATTAAAAGCTGGCTACCTAGAGTTTACCATAATATTCTCCGGTTACTGTTATTTTTTATGTTCTTGTAATTCGCGTAACATCATTGTTGATGGTACGTTAACTGTACGGAATAGTTTATAACAATGTAAAATATCGCGAAATCTTTAGTCGATTAACAATGCACAACAGTCGCCATATTGGCTGTAGTGGCGTCGCGAAATCCTTTGTACAACAGTCGCTATATTGGCTGCAGTGGCGTCGCGAGCAACTAACTGATGTTATGGGAAGCTCTGAGAGTTTGTGTCTTTTCCGTTTAGAAGACCAAGATGGTAAGTCCGTCATGCGTTATCAACAGAAAATCCGCTTGCATCCGGCTTTATGATTAATATATCATTTAATACTCAATAAAATAGTAAACTACGTGCATTAAAATAAAATCTGTAGCATATATATTTCCTCAAATCCGTACATTTGTAGTCAGAAGAAATTGTGGTTAGTTTGTACGAGTGTGGTTAGTTTTGCTACAGGTATTTGTTGTCACAATTTGCTCACGAAAACTAATATCTACAACTATCTTTTTTAAATTCCAATCAATTTACCAAATAACGAAATCCATGTAAATGGAATATTGATTTCTGTGAATACATCGCTGTCTCTTAAAACAGGTTCAAATCTGTGACGTCGAGAGTTTGAATTTTTATCGGAGTTTAGTTTAGTTTGTTTAGTGCTAACAATAACAAATTGATTATTTTATTAATTTGTAGGCTCGAGGACCGAAAAAGCACTTGAAGCGTCTTAACGCGCCGAAAGCATGGATGTTGGACAAATTGGGAGGTGTATATGCACCACGTCCATCCACTGGGCCCCACAAGCTCAGGGAATCTCTTCCTCTTGTCATTTTCCTCCGTAATAGATTGAAGTATGCCCTGACCAACTGTGAAGTGACAAAAATTGTGATGCAGCGTTTGATCAGAGTCGATGGCAAAGTTCGTACAGACCCCAACTATCCAGCAGGTTTTATGGGTAAGCAAATAAGAAATTTCATTTATTCTGTTCGTGGCAGGCCATATCGAAGCTGTAGTAGCTCTGATCAAAAGCAACTACAGTCATAAATCGGCCAATAGTAAAAAGTTCTTTTTTATGGTCACAGATTGAGTAGTTTATATATTCTTTCTGTATTACCCAAAAAGTGCACATTGTTTCATATAATTTTTTGTTATGGCTCTATTTGATCTATGTTGACGATTATTTAAAATTTAAATAGATTTCTTTATCTTACTGTATTCCTAATGCTGCAAAGACAAATAGCTGATTTTTATGTACCAACTTGATGCAAATGAATATTAAATGTATTAATAGTATTTGATTATTTGTCGCAGATGTAATCACTATCAAGAAGACTGGTGAATTCTTCAGACTGATCTATGATGTTAAAGGACGTTTCACTACTCACAGAATCACAGCAGAAGAAGCCAAGGTACTGATTGTTGGCATAAAATTAAAAGTAAAGTTCAAGTATGCGAAAAATATTGATTTTGTTGAAAACCAAGGTATTGTTTGTTACAGTACAAGCTGTGTAAAGTAAAGCGTGTTCAAACTGGACCTAAAGGTATTCCATTCTTGGTGACGCACGATGGTAGGACCATTCGTTATCCAGACCCAGTCATCAAGGTCAACGACACCATTCACTTGGACATTGCTACTAGCAAAATCTTGGATTCTATCAGATTTGATTCGGGTAACATGTGCTTTTTTTCATATTGTTCTATTTGTATACATGTATTTCTAAGAAACATACCTATTTATACATCTTGTACTTTTAAATAGGTAATCTGTGTATGATCACTGGTGGGAGAAATTTGGGACGTGTCGGCACGGTAGTCAGTCGCGAACGTCACCCTGGATCCTTCGATATTTGTCACATCAAGGATTCGCAAGGACATACTTTTGCAACAAGGTACGGGTCAATTAATTCATATGCTGGCCATAATCGAAGCTAGGATGATGCTAGGATATTGTACATTGTAGTCAAAAGTTGGCCAAAATTAAACTCCTTCATATTGGTCACTGATTGCCTTCACATAGGCTTCTCAGTATTACCCATTTAGGAAACAGTAACAATTGGAATGTTACGGAATTCTTTGGTAATGATAAGTCTGAATTACTTTGCGCAGGTTGAATAACGTGTTCATCATTGGCAGAGGTACAAAGCCCTACATTAGTTTACCGAGGGATAAGGGTGTTAAGCTATCAATCGCTGAAGAACGCGACAAGAGGTTAGCAGCGAAAGGTGTGAATTAATGTAAATATTCAATAAAACTTTCAATAAACCGAGAATTTCTAACAATAAAACGTGCCTTTCAACCATCACCATCCCATCATTGCGTTCGCGCAGCGTTTGTTGAAACCGTATTACATAGTCGGGCGGGAACGTTCCTGTCGAATGAAACGTATATCTGACTTCTTTCTCGACGACCCTTGAGGATTCTGTAATCGAGGGCGACGAATAGTTTGAGGAATCGTTCGGCGGCGCTCTAGTCAGCGGATAAATGCGAGCTCATCCACCTTCTTTAGTGCAAAGCGTTCCAGTCCTTTCCATTGTCCCAGACTGAAGGTTTATCGTGGTTTTCAGAGTTGTTACCACGAAAACCGATACATGGATACACATACAGTTGATTGGAGACCCGTGCATAGGTTTCGAAACCGTCGGTTTCCCGACCGGTTCTGTACTTAAATAAACTGGACTGTAAAATATGTGCGAAATCCTTAGTCGGATAACAATGCACTGCAGCCGCCATATTGGCTGCAGTGGCGCCGCGAGCAACTTCCTGATGTGGAGGGAAGCTCTGAGAGTTTGTGTTTTTTATGTTTAAAAGACCAAGATGGTAAGTCCGTCATGCGTTGTCAACAGAAAATTCGCTTGCATCTGGCTTAATGATTAATATATCATTTAATACTCAATAAAATAGTAAACTACGTGCATTAAAATATAAAATCTGTAGCATATATATTTCCTCAAATCCGTACATTTGTAGTCAGAAGAAATTGTGGTTAGTTTGTACAAGTGTGGTTAGTTTTGCTACAGGTATTTGTTGTCACAATTTGCTCACGAAACCTAATATCTACAACTATCTTTTTTAAATTCCAATCAATTTACCAAATAACGAAATCCATGTAAATGGAATATTGGTTTCTGTGAATACATCGCTGTCTCTTAAAACAGGTTCAAATCTGTGACGTCGAGAGTTTGAATTTTTATCGGAGTTTAGTTTGTTTAGTGCTAACAATAACAAATTGATTTTTTTATTAATTTGTAGGCTCGAGGTCCGAAAAAGCACTTGAAGCGTCTTAACGCGCCGAAAGCATGGATGTTGGACAAATTGGGGGGTGTATATGCCCCACGTCCATCCACTGGGCCCCACAAGCTCAGGGAATCTCTTCCTCTTGTCATTTTCCTCCGTAATAGATTGAAGTATGCCCTGACCAACTGTGAAGTGACAAAAATTATGATGCAGCGTTTGATCAGAGTCGATGGCAAAGTTCGTACAGACCCCAACTATCCAGCAGGTTTTATGGGTAAGCAAATAAGAAATTTCATTTATTCTGTTCGTGGCAGGCCATATCGAAGCTGTAGTAGCTCTGATCAAAAGCAACTACAGTCATAAATCTGCCAATAGTAAAAAGTTCTTTTTTATGGTCACAGATTGAGTAGTTTATATATTCTTTCTGTATTACCCAAAAAGTGCACATTGTTTCATATAATTTTCTGTTATGGCTCTATTTGATCTATGTTGACGATTATTTAAAATTTAAATAGATTTCTTTATCTTACTGTATTCCTAATGCTGCAAAGACAAATAGCTGATTTTTATGTACCATCTTGATGCAAATGAATATTAAATGTATTAATAGTATTTGATTATTTGTCGCAGATGTAATCACTATCAAGAAGACTGGTGAATTCTTCAGACTAATCTATGATGTTAAAGGACGTTTCACTACTCACAGAATCACAGCAGAAGAAGCCAAGGTACTGATTGTTGGCATAAAATTAAAAGTAAAGTTCAAGTATGCGAAAAATATTGATTTTGTTGAAAACCAAGGTATTGTTTGTTACAGTACAAGCTGTGTAAAGTAAAGCGTGTTCAAACTGGACCTAAAGGTATTCCATTCTTGGTGACGCACGATGGTAGGACCATTCGTTATCCAGACCCAGTCATCAAGGTCAACGACACCATTCACTTGGACATTGCTACTAGCAAAATCTTGGATTCTATCAGATTCGATTCGGGTAACATGTGCTTTTTTTCATATTGTTCTATTTGTATACATGTATTTCTAAGAAACATACCTATTTATACATTTTGTACTTTTAAATAGGTAATCTGTGTATGATCACTGGTGGGAGAAATTTGGGACGTGTCGGCACGGTAGTCAGTCGCGAACGTCACCCTGGATCCTTCGATATTTGTCACATCAAGGATTCGCAAGGACATACTTTTGCAACAAGGTACGGGTCAATTAATTCATATGCTGGCCATAATCGAAGCTAGGATGATGCTAGGATATTGTACATTGTAGTTAAAAGTTGGCCAAAATTAAACTCCTTCATATTGGTCACTGATTGCCTTCACATAGGCTTCTCAGTATTACCCATTTAGGAAACAGTAACAATTGAAATGTTACGGAATTCTTTGGTAATGATAAGTCTGAATTACTTTGCGCAGGTTGAATAACGTGTTCATCATTGGCAGAGGTACAAAGCCCTACATTAGTTTACCGAGGGATAAGGGTGTTAAGCTATCAATCGCTGAAGAACGCGACAAGAGGTTAGCAGCGAAAGGAGTAAATTAATGTAAATTTTCAATAAAACTTTCAATAAACCGAGAATTTCTTGGTGAATAAAAGACGTGCCTTTCAACTATCACCGTCCTATCATTGCGTTCGCGCAGCGCTTGTTGGAACCGTATGAGTCAGGCGGAAATGTTCCTGTCGAACGAAACGTGTCTAGCGTAAATACATACATTAAATTATTATTATGGTCTCTTTTCAGAAAGAACACATATAAGGTGCATCATGGCTTGTAATAAATGTCCACTGTTTTCCCACAATCCACATGTTACGCGCTTCAAGTAAGACGCCCATTTATTATGATCCTTCATGAACCTCTGATGTGTTCTTTCGTGGAACAGCTTTTAACGATATTAACGATTGGCTATCGGAAAGGTATCGATGTAGTAATAAACGAAATGTATCAGTGTAAATATCACGATCCGGTTAAATATGCGCTCGTAAGAATGATTAAGGCGTATCGTGTGCGAGACATCGCTTCAAAGCCGCGATAGAGATAAAGAACGCGTCTTTTACAATTTTGCTATAGTCACTTTGCTGGCAGCCATATTTCGGTACTCAATTCCAGTGCTTTACGGAGCATCGCGTTGCGTTGTTCGTCTCGGTACTTTTCGGACTTTTTCTGAACTTGTTTGGCAGCTTTCAGATACCTACAAGATCGAAAGGCGATTATGAATGGATCTGTTGCGTTCTCGATAATGCGGCAACATTAGAAACCAGTACTTTTGTATACAAAGAACCGTGTTTCTGACTTCTTTCTCGACGACCCGCGAGGATTCTGTAACCGAGGGCGACGAATAGTCCGAGGAATCGTTCGGCTGCGCTCTGGTCAACGGATAAATGCGGACCCATCCACCTTCTTTGGTGCAAGGCGTGTTCCAGTCCTTTCCATTGTCCCAGACCGAAGTTTTATCGTGGTTTTCAGAGTTGTTACCTCGAAAACCGCGAGGAATGTACTTGTCCACCAACAGAGGATTGTAACGATTCCACGAATTCGAACAATCGTGCAGAGTTGATTGTCTAAGCTGATGATTTGAACGATTTGTAGGTATTATTGAAAATTCGTAACTCGAACCGACAGCAAGAGGATCGATACATGGATACACATACAGTAGGTTGGAGATCTGTGCACAGGTTCACGAAACCGTCGGTTTCCCGACCGGTTCTCGACTTCTTCTTTGCGGTTCGGCTCTTAGAAAACTTGGAAGACTCTTCGATTTCGATGTTGACGCGACTGGTCGACCATATCGTGAACAGGGAGAGTCCGGTGTTGCACACCGGAAGACCCAGTAAATCGAACAAGTCGTGCAGTAAGGGTTTCTTCACCTCTGAATCGATCTCGCAGTCGTTGCTTAATGCTGGGCTGAGATTGACCTGTTGGAATGCCGGTTCCTCTAGGTTACGTACATTCGTCTTCCGTCGCGTGCAAAGCCGAGAGCTCTATATATTATATCAACCTCGAGTAACCATGGTTTCAGATCCTTGTCGATCAACACGTCGAAGCCAAAGAACTCGAAGCAATTGGAAGATCTCGGTATGGCCGCCGCTTGGCTCAGTATCGTCAGGCTCACCAGGCAGGCGATCCTCTGCCAAAGGAACCAATCGCAGTAACCGGCCTGCTCGAAATACCTTCTCAATTGTCTGAAAGTCCATTTACAGCCTACAACGATTACAATTCCGTCACTGATTGCTTCCGCTTTTTCAGATTAATCGAGAGACAACAGATCATCGTTACCGGAACCGACACGCTCCTTTTTCTCCGCGTACCCCGGTCCAAGCTTGTTCAAAGAGAAGTTGGTCAAGTGTCTGAAAGGATCGTTCAGGTGTTCCAACGAGAACTTCTCCGTGGCGAAACGCGTCAACCCCTCCTTGTACAGATATATGGTCAAAGGACGGTAGGAGGGCACGCACACGTACAGCCTCAGATCGAACTTGTAGCCCCCTATCAGAAGAGGATTCTCGATATACCTCTGCACCACCGTCGTGTTGTCGTAGGTCAGGTCGCTCAGCTTCTGTACACCATGGAAAATCGGCATTGAATTTGATTTGCCAGACGACCTACGACCTACGAGAGAATGTCAACCGTTCTTACGCGAAACAGAAAGATCCCCCTTCCTTGGCTCTGACTGACCGGTTTGCAGATCCAAACCCTGTCGTCTTTCTCGCAACGATTGCATTCCTCCGCGAACTTCGTGTACTCCGACGGCAAGTTGTACCCTGCGGGACTAACGCGATGCATTCCACATTTGATAACGATCAAACACCCGTTCCAGTTATCATCGTTCGTGTTCTAGATCGTACCTGAAGTCGTAGACAGAGCCGTGCATCTTCTTCATGCATCTCAGGTGTCGGATGAGATTGTCCTTTCTACAGATCGAGCTCCCCTTTGGTATTCTATTGACGAACTGTGAAGTCAGTAACATTCTGTTAATTGTGTACGTTGTTTATTTAACGACGACAGCTTGGTGGTTTGAAGCCACTGAAAGCAACCCGCGTCCATTATCATTGTAAACTACCGGCTACTTAGCTACACGCAGCTTGCGTCCTGTTCAGGGGTACGCGTGCATAAACTTTCGTATAAATTTCAGGCGAACAGAGAGCCGGATGCGTTATTACCTGCCAGGGCAACGGCCTGTAATGAGGCGACGGGAAACCACCGGACCGCCACCATAAATTCCATCGATCTTTGAATACATTATTATCGCCAGTGTATTCCCTCCAGCCACGTTCCGTGCAAACCTGCGAAAAATATGCGACATTCTTGTATCCTGCAGCGGAAGTTCGATCGCGGTCGCGGGGCAAGGAGTCCGAGCGGTGGCCCGTCCAACTTCTCAAGTACCGTGGACACGTATACGCGGCTTTCATTTCATTCAACCGAGACGGATGGAAGAAAGGCTGTATTATAAACTCGAAAAGCTCCGCGCGCGCGCGGCAATCAGTATTCAACGCGATGAGCCGGCAAAATCACCGATTAAACGCTTCGATATTACGCATTCCGCGTTTCGTAGTCTCGAGGGAGCACGCGAGCGAGAACGGTCGGAACACGCCCTTGATTTATTTGTCGTGTTATTAGAGCATTAAGAACGGCTGTCTCTGGTACACCAGAAGCGAGTCAAGGTCTCTAATTACAATTAAATTCGGCGCGGTATCCCCGTTCGCAGTCACGGCAGCCTACTTTTATTATTCGGCCGTGTATAATGGCCGTGCAACATTTTCTTAAAACTTGCCGATCGATTCGAGCCGCGGAAGGACGTCGACACCATTTTACACCCCGTTACCACACGATCCGGATCATTTCGTTTCGCCGCCGGCGGTGGTGGTGGTGCCGGATTCGTGAAAAATACCATTGGCTCGAATGCGTCGAAGCTTCCGTCGACTTATCGTTTCAACTTGCACCTCGACGAGACGAGGGGTGCCTGGCCTACTCTAATTAGAAACGATCGACGAGCTCCGCCATCGCGATAGCCTGCTCCCTTTACCCAGAATCGCCGGCAAAATAATTGTGTAATACGTTCGACGGCCGTGTCGAATACCGTCGAGGATTCCAATCGGCGCTGTCCTATCGTCTTTACAAGGAGCCTAGAATTTAGGGCCTAGATACTTGGATGGAATCGACTAGCCGATCGACGAGCCGTTCCCCGATCTAAAGCGAACCGGTTGCATAACGCGAATCACGGCTACGACTCTCCTCCGCGGAATCGTCGCCGATTCCGGGTTGCTCTTAGGTTCGTGCGAGTCGGGAAGAGTAGGTTGCTGTGTCACGACCACTCTATTCTTTGCCCTTTTATTATTGCATGTCGCACTTACTTAATAGCTCCTCCGATGCTGTTCTAAAAGCGGTACACGCAAAAGCGCGTCGCATCCCGCGTCGAGACTCTGCAGGTATGCACGTGCATATGTACACCGTACGTACCTTGAAAAGTATTCAGTTCAAGGACACGGCTAAGTTTGTAACCGTGCCCCGAACAAATTCCGAACGACATAAAAGCGTGACGAGACGTATCTTCGATATTTATGAGCAGCCCGGCTCGTGCTCGTTTGCCCCGTCGTTCGCTTCGTTCTTCGTTCGCGTCTTTAACACTTTAACTGCCAGACTATCCACCTTGTCGGCGGTGGGTCGCGTGACCGCTTGATAATTTCGAAAAAGCGGAGACTCGACTCCTTTTTCGCTGGTATTTGCCGATGGTTGCACGAAGCGGACGCGGGACAGTTAACGCGCTAAAGCGGAAGTTACTTATGGTTTTCGCTTATTGTCACACTGTAAACTGTGGCGAGACGATACCTGTACGAGCAGATGAGGTCCCGCACCGTTGTCGTTGAGTCTGAAGACGAAGGGCCCGTCCAAGTATTTCACTGCCATACCGACACATTGTACTCCGGCGCGCGCGATTAGTAGACAGAGCGTTGACACGGCGCGCTTTACGAGAGAGAGAACAGAGGGAAAATTTCTGTAGCGAAAACTACCGAATATTTCACACGGAGAACTGCTCACCTATTTCGAAGCGGAACGCGATCCCCTATCGTCGCATCCTTCGAGCTTCCCATTCATGAAACTTCACGGAAATGTGAAACGGACATGATACTCGTTTGAAAATAACTTGCCGGTTCCGGCATCCGTGAGTCGGTATTCAAATGCACCGGCGATGGGACATGTCCTCGCGTATATACCGGTGTCTCGGCTCGGTACCATAAAATTCTTTTGCGACGGCGGCTTCTGTACAGCCGATGCGACGGTCGACGACGGTTCCTCGTCGACGGGACGAGCAGTTCTCCTTCGGTATTCAAATATTTCGGTGGAACCGCACGCAAGCGAGTCGGGCTCCCGATTCTCACTGGTGTGCACCGCCACGTTTCGGTCTACGCAATCGCTTTGACCTGGTCGCAGGTGCGCAGGTATTGCCCGTGTGCCGGATCCCTCGTCGCTTTCCAGCTTTTATGGGCTTTCGGTGGACACCGCGACCACGGCAAGGACACCGGAAGTCTGCGGAGGCTCCCGTCTCGAAAACGGTTCGCCGCTGATACACGTTTATAGATCGTTATCGCGGGCACGCGACTTTCCAGCGGCGCAACGTTCACCGAAGCTGATAGGCGGAACAAGCGTGTCAGTGTCGACGGTTCAAGTTTAAACGCGAGATTCGCGTACGAAAGACCACGCGTGTCAAGGAAACCATGTACACCGAGCAGCGTAATTGAACCAACAACCACAGGCAAACGTTGCTCGTTCTCATCGACGTTCAGCTACAGGAAACTACTGCGGTCGTCGCGTCGGTTGTGCTATGTGTCAATGCGTTCACTGCCGCGTCGGTTATATATGTCCAGGCAACACTACTTTTTGAGCAGATCAAATTTTACTAGGATTTGTAACATGCGAGAGAATCAAAGAAACAATCGCTTGAATCAACCTCGGCTTTCCAGTTTCAGTCCTCTTAACTAAACTGCTTCGATGTTGTGGGATCTTTCGGGGTTTGTGATGTGGCTGTCGACGCGTTAATGTTACACGGACGTGATGTCTGGTGAAGGGACTATCGTCCTTTCGACATAGATTTGAAAAATCATCAAGGAAATTGCCGAGTCTGTGATTACTGGTTCGATCGCGTTCTCCGTCTTGTATCTCTGGCGAACCTGCTATCGTGGTTCCCTTCCGTTGTCATTCAGAAATTCCGGGCCATCGAACAACCGGAAACGGTTCTATGGGCGCTCCCTGCGATCTATTCTCGCGGTTATATTAATAGACATAGAAGCGTTCATTGAAGTCCGCGGCGATGACGTATTCGTTGCGAAAAAGGCTCGCCAGAAAAATGTGTCGCGTGTCTGGCTTCGGAGGTAGGAGGTACCGCAAGGTTACTTTAATGACAAATCGATGGAACCGTCCCTTTGCCGGAGAGCTGCTTCCTTCCTCCAGTTTATTCACGAGTCTTCACGTGTCTCCCTTGCACGCGTTCCGAGTTCTCCGCTTCCCTTTGCAAATCCAGCGGCCATGCCAATCGAGATCAATCGTTCTTTGTTTTCGCGTCTCGCTTCTCTCCGTTCGACATTCTACATTCTATCCGACACCGATATCCCGCGATTTGTTTTATCATTAGTCTGCGGACTGTTTAGCCCCGATGATAATTGCAATCGACGCGGAACGTTTCCGCTCTGCCCAAAGATCCGCGATGGACCTATCGTTTGTATACGTTTATATCGTTTCAGCTAGCCGGCCAGATACCCGTTTGAAACGTTCTGTTTGTTTCTAGGGTGAAGCAGGATAAAAGAAGTACACTCGGGACGAAGGAGACTTACATGAACATTTTATTTTATTGTAAGCAACACGTAACACGGATACAGAGGCTCGTGCGGTTCTCAGCCAGCAGCGGGTCGGATTCGCGGTTCGGCTGTAAGGACATCGAACGCGACGGACGTTGTGTTCGTTTACTGACTGCCGCGAGCCCGCGAAGATGGCACAGAAATCGGTAACCTTGTCTAAAATTATATGGCAACTGCTATCAAAGAGTGCAAGTTCCTCGATCCTCGAAGCCGATATTCTCTTTAATCGCGTTTTAATCTACGTCTATTCCGAGAACGAGACAACAGCTTTTCGGAACGTGTTTTTTCCCGTACCGGCGAAGGTTCGTGCCGGTGCTCGGTGGAACGATCGGTGGCGGACGATCGAGCGGAAAGAAATCGAGGCCCGCTGCTTCTGTCTCGAGCTCGGTTCGTTCTGTTCCGCTCCGTTCCGTCGGATGATTTACGGTGAAATTCGCATGCACGAGGATCCCGGGTCTGCTCCTCGATTCGATAATGGTAACAAGTGTCTCCGCGGAACGCTTGTTAGTAGTCGACGTGGAACCTATTCGTCGTCTAATCACGCGATCTACGACCGCGAGTCGGGTATCCGTCAATTAGTACCGCCGACGGAATCGTGACTAGCAATATTCCCATTTGAATTTTTAATGTTCCGGCATCGAACGATCCCCGATTAAATTCCGCCGGAGCCACGAGAGATTCGAGCGGCCGTCTTTGGTAGCAAGAGGGTTACGGAGAGCGTCTCTCTCCAGCGTGTCCGGTTCCCTCGAAATTCTAATCGGAGACATTGTTCGAATCGCTCGTACCTTCCGGGGGCCGACATTTACGTGACGACGCTCCGGATGCACCTTGGGCCTACGAAATATGTGATAACGCCAGTAATACTAATTGCTCGGGCGACCTTTGCGTGATCCGACCACGAGACCAAATCCGAGCTCGCAAAGAGCGCGGCGGCTCATGGCGCACAGCGTTCCTTCTATCGTTGCAGAATTGTCTGCGGCAATCGTTTCGCGAGGTATTCCGAGGTATACCCATCGTGTCCCGTCCGTTCCGAGACCGGAAGCCCGAGGGAGCCCGAGCTGACCCAAGGAAGCCGCGACAAACAGTCTCCTCCGCTGTTTTCGAGCCGTGGAATGTCGACGCTTCGCCTCGAAGGACGAACACCCTGGGAGCGCGTCGCATTGTCGGTAACGATTGTAGAACATAGAGAACGGATTCGATAACTGTCGTTGGCTTCGCGGCCTCGAACGTTTACGGTACACGACGATTAGTATTATCCTGAGCACCGAGCGAGCGGCGGCCGATCACGGAATCACGAGGAAACGCGATCCTCGAAGGACACCGCTTTCTCTCGTCCCTTTTCTCTTTTCCCTTTTCCATATTCGTTGATCGACTGTCGCCGACTTCGAGGAGTTTCTCGCGCCGCGACCTTACGCGATCCATCCGATCGAGCAGGTCCGGCTTAATCGATAGAGATAATTAGTTCTATTAGCGTTCTATTAGCGTACTCGTTCGTATTAGACACCGCATTCCCGTTGATATCGTTTCGCTATCAATCTTATCGTAAGCGGCGCGCTTCTCTCTCTCTCTCTCTCTCTCTCTCTCTCTTTCGTTTTTTGGGTTAGTGGTAGTTTTTTTTGTTTCCGGAGACGTTGCGCGCGTCTCGTCGATCGAATAGTCATACAAGAAGAAATAATAATAATAAGAACAATATAAGAAGAAGAAGAAGAAGAAGAAGAAGAAGAAGAAGAAGAAGATGAAATCACGGTAAAACAACATCGTGCAGACAGAATTTCGTGCTTGTAAAGCTAAGGTACGCGTATTCTCCGCAATATTTTTCTGCCTTTTCTCTGTTTTCTGCTTCCACGGCCCCATCCCCCACCCTGCCCTGAATCTCCCTTTGCTTGGTCGCGCATCAGGATTCGACGAGCCACGGTTTTAGCGCGCGTGATTTTTGCAGAACGGACGGCCGCCCTTCGCGTAGAAGCTCTGACCCTCGAGGTTCTTCCTGCACATCTGCAACAGAGAACGGAACGAGGGTATTATTGGTACGTTCTACTTTGTTCGAGACCTTTAATCTTTACGCGAATTTCTATTCTTCCAGGTGGAGTGTACAAACGTCCGTAATCCGAGCAGAAAGAAATCCAGCGAACGCGGGATTAACGATAAGTCCGAAGAAAGAAAGGCCGCCGATTGTCGAGCAGAATCGGCAGCCCGTTTCTTCGACATTCTTCGGCTTTCTTCCCGGTTTCGGATCGATCGGTTTATTTCGAGAAGCGTTCTCGCACTAATTGCGTACCGTGCAGTTGAAGCATTGGCTGTGGTAATTATTGTTCAGGGCCTCTACCCAGCGATCTCCAGCCTCGACGGGGAATCCGCACGCGAAACACTTTGTCGTGAACAGCTCGTTCCAATCTGCAACGTGGAAACAGAACGAAGAAAGAAATGCGATCGTACTACGGCCGAGTTAAGGGGACGACGGGCGTATAGGTTTTAGGGTGTATCGAACCAACCGGCTTCGCAGTAGGGCAGTCCTTCTTCGAGGAAGAACGGGCTGTTGCCGAACAGTTTGCCGCAATACGTGCACTTGAAGCATTCAGGGTGGAAGTGCTTTCCAATCGCGTTCAGGCAGTCCTGGAACAGCGGTGAAACAGCGGTACTCGGAAAATTCTCTACTCGAGACTCCCTTTTTCCCCCCCTAGATCTCACGGAGTACTCACGCCTTTGATCTTGTTGTTGCATTTGTTGCAGCTGGGCGCGATGAATCGTTCGAAACAGTACTCGCAGTAGAGTTGTCCTTTCTCCTCGACGAACCCGATGTCCTGAAGGGGTCGACGGCATTGCGTGTTCACGCAAACGAAGTGCTCGGGACACCATATCTGTCCGAGCGCGGTGATGAACGGACCCCTGAGGCACGCGCAACAAACAGCGTTATTATCCGCGGCTCGTCCTCCGCGGATTGATTCGGCGCGAAAGCAGATCCAAGCAGGACAAAA
Source organism: Megalopta genalis (assembly GCF_051020955.1). Lineage (NCBI taxonomy): Eukaryota > Metazoa > Arthropoda > Insecta > Hymenoptera > Halictidae > Megalopta > Megalopta genalis. Next base: position 12,560,787 of record NC_135022.1, read on the forward strand.
CGACAATCAACAGACACAGAACACATTCTTTCCGTGATCGCACGGCTCGGAAATACTTCGGCAGACTAGTTTAGAAAAGTTCAGGCAAGTGCGGTTAAAAGTGTGTCTCTGCTTTTACGATCTCGTGTAGAATCGATTCGTTTACGAATTGGATTACAAACCTTGTGCACTGTTTGTCGTTTCTACAGCAGACCGGCTTTACGAGGAGACCGTTTCTCTTGCGGTTAATATTTTCCCCGTTAGCTGTTAACATCGTGCAAACACTGTTAATCACGCCGCAAACAGAAAACATCGTACAGTTATCGTATTAATTTGGGCAACAACAAAACAGAAACGTAATCGGTGCACGTTCTCGAGCGATCCCCGGCGACGCGAGATCGCCCCGATCTTTCGGCTCCTCCTCGTCGTCTGAAACGGATCGCGATATTGCGATCGTGCGAGCAACAAACGGGACGGGACGAGGGAGGCCAGGGAAGAGGAGCGAGACGGGTTGAAAACAACGAGCACATTGCAAACGGCGAAACAAGAAGTAGAAGACAAAATAAGAGAAGAGAATAAAGGCACACACGGTTGACGAGCAACGGCGAGAGTACCTGACGTAAGAGTTGCAATGAGCGCAGAGGGGCACTCGCGATCCCGGTCCGCCTGCTTGATTCAGGATGCCCCGTCCGCGTTTAGGCGCGCTGCTGCCGGCGAAGGTTCCGCTCTTCGACCCGGCACCACCGAGGCCACCGACTCCGGTACCTAGATCCGGGTGGGATGACAAATTTGGTGGGTCTACTAAACTTTGGGTATTGCTAGAGGGAGAACAGTGGGCACCGTCCTGGCAGTCATTCTGGGTCTCGCATCGACTCCCGGATTGACAGCGGGTGTTGATCGAACACTGACTGCCCGACTGACAGCGGGTCTGGGTGGAGCGATAAGAGCTTTGGGTCTTGCTAGAGTAGCTCTTGGTCTCGCTGCAGCTCCGTGTCTGGCACGTGTCGGACTGTGCCTGGCACTGAGACTGGGGCTGAGCCTGAGCCTGGGGCTTGTACAGCTGAACGGTGGGTACTTTGTTGGCAGTTTTGCAGGTCAGTCGCGCGAGCTGCCCACTCAGATTAGTGCGTGGCTTGTGGATCGGCTCGAAGGAGCTTTTCTGCGGATAGGAAGGAGGTTGGACCGTGGTTTGTTCCGGTTGCTCGTAGGGGAACGGGATCTGCGGGAAGGGTAGCTTCTTCAGCGACGGGGGTAAACCGGCCTTGGAGCAGGGCGCGACGCAGACGAAGCCGTCCTCGCAGGGCGTCACGCAGACCCCGGTGTCGGGGCACTTCGGGATTTCAACGTCGCAGGAGGATTCTCGACCGCAGCGGCCCGAAGGTTGGCCGCAGGAACCCCCGGAGGTGCCGAAGCAGGGCGAGACGCATACTCCGGCGCGATCCGCGGTCGGCACCACGCAGACTCCTGATTTCTGGCAGCAAGGATTTGGCCCTTCGCAGGGAACCACCACTACTCCGGCCTTGGTACCCTGGTCAGAGGTCGCTTTGCAGGGCAAGATGGTCAATCCGGTGTCCGGGCAAGGTTTCGAAGCGGGAGGAGCGCCGTAGCTTACGTGGCGCACTTCCGTCGAGCTGGTGTAGATTGGCTGCGCCGAACTGGCCGACGTCTTCGAGGCCAAAGGACACGGAAGCGAAGGCTTCGAAGGGCTCGTCCTGCCGATCGCGCACACGCCCTGCGGCGACTGTTCTTTCGGCTCCGGTAGCGGCTTCGCCAGACCTCTTTTCTCGCACCTCTCGAAGTCTTCGACGACCTGCAGCGATTTCTTCACTACCGCCTGCTTCTTCTCGCAGGTCTCCTCGCTGGTCATGAAGCGCTTCTCTTGGAACTGTGCGTGGACAGCGTCCGTGGGTCCGCTGACCACGTCGTCGGTCTGCTTCTCGTCGAAGTCCACTGTTTTGGTGGCCGCGTACTCCGCGTGTCTGTGCCCTTCGTCGGTGTCCTCGTCGACCTTGTAAGAAACGCTCTTCTTCGTAGGGAAGTGCACGGCGGACCGTTTCGGTGGAGGGTCCTCTCTGATTCGAGGAGCCTGCGCCTTCACGTAGCAAGGTGGCGGGGTGGGTGGTCCCGGAGCCGGCGATTTCGATCTTCCTGGCGTGGGCGTCGGAGTTCTGCTAGCCGGCGTGTACGTGTGGCCCTCCACCGCGGTCTTCTTTGTGGCTACCAGGTACTTTTGGTAGCTGGGGATGGTGTCCGGCTTCTTCAGTGCGGCGGTGATGCACTTGCTGCTGGGCGTCGGCGGTCGAGGCGACACCGAGCAGTCTCTCAGCTTGAAGTCTGGCGGCGGAGTCGGCAAAGGTCGAGGCTTCACCGGAGACGGAGGCGGTCCAGGGTCTTTCGCCCTACCTTCGCCGTAGAGGATGTCGGCCGGCGGAAGATGGCAGCCGCCCCTGTCGCTGTAGAGCGACGGCGTCCCGGGCCGACTTCCCACTTTCCTGTCTTCCGGTCCGATCTCCCTACTCAGAGGAGTGTAGGGACGCTCTGGAGCGATCATAAGCGCCTGCTGGAACGGCGAGATGGGTCTTGGCTCTATCGGCGGCGGCTTCGGTTTACATCTGTGATCCAGGTATATAGTCTCTTCCGTGTAAACTTCCTTCACGCTGGTGGACGTGCTGGCAGGCGTGAAGGGTCGGTCGGGCGCGGTGGTCAGCGCGTTCACCATCTCGGATTTCCACTCCTTCGGCGTGGAGTTCTGGATGGCGGAATGGGGAATCGGTTTCGGGCCGGTGTCGGTCTGCTTCACGAACTGCACGTGCTTCTTGTTCGACTCCATGACTTCCTGCGTCGGCGGATACTTGCTGCACACCTGCTTAGACCTGGACGACTGCTGGTCTCTCAAACTCTGGTGAACCTCCACCTGCTCCCGCAAGCTCTTCCTGCGCTCGTCTTCGACCTCCTTTCTCCGGACGCGCTCCTGGACCAGAACCTCCTCCGTGATCTCTTCGTAGGTCTCCTTGACCAGCTTTTTGCGACCCGGCGTGTCGGTCTCCTCCTCCGTGACCCTCTCCTCGCGCACCACTGTTCTTCCAAGAGGCTGTTCCCGAACCTCTTCGACCACTTCCTCATCGAAGGTGACGTGTTTGCTGCTTCGTTCCTCCTCCTCCTCCTGCCTTCTACGCTCTTCCTCCTCGCGTCTTCGCCTCTGCTCCTCCTCCTCTCGCTTCTTTCTCTCCTCTTCCTCCTGCTTTCTCCTTTCCTCCTCCTCCTCCTCTCTCTTTCTCTCCTCCTCCTCCTGCTTGGCCTTCTCGAGCATCTGCGTCACGTCCACCGCGGTCGTGACCACCTCCTTGGACTCGACCACCGTCTTTTCTTCGGTTCCTTTCGATTCTTTCTCGACGTGGGTCGCGGTGGTTCTCGTGTAGCTCTCCTCGGTGTCCTCGATCATGGGGGTGGAAGGTCTTGCCGGCGACGGGATCTTCTCTATGGTCTTCTCGAAGGTCATCGTCTTCTTCACGTGCATCCCGTCGACGTCCTCCTCCGAGGTCTCGGTGACGAAGTCGTGCTCCCCGCCGACGCCTCCTTCGTCCTCGCCAGCGATTTCGTCCGCTGGTCTAAGATCGGTGGTCTCCTGGTCGATCTCGGTGATCTCCTCCTTGGCTTCCTCCTGCTTGATCGCCGGCGGCGTCGGCAGGGGCGGCTTTTGGCAGATGGTTTGCTCCCTGCGGCAGACTTTCGAGGTGTAAGAGCGATGCTCCTCGCGGAACGGCTGGTTCCTCTCGCATATTCGCTCGCGCTGGCAAATCTCCTTCTGGTGGAACTGCTTGCAGACCTTGGGCGGCTCGGCCCCGTAGCTCTGCTCGTAGAGGTTGCCGCCGCTTGTCACGGTAGCCGTCCAAGGCTTCGGAATCGGCTGGACGATCCTCGTGGGCGTCAACGATCTCCTGACGCTGTCGGTCGAGCTGGGCCTCGAGGTGATCTCGCCTCTGGACTGTCTCTCGGCGGAGGAGGAGGTCTCCACCAGCTCGACCTTTCTGTAAACTGGCCCCGGGCAGCTGATCCGTTCCATCGGATTGTACTGGAAGCTACCCCAATGCCTGGTCACTCTCTCGACCTCTTGGTCGGTGCTCTCGGTCCTCTTCTTGTTCAAGGCCCGCTCGCAGGCCTCGATGCAGGCCTTCTTCTCTCTGACCGCCGGTTTACCCCTTCTGTCGAGGGCGGGATTCGGATCGATGTACAAAGGACTGGCGGTGGGATAGGTGATTTCCTCGATCGGTTTCGGCGGTGGCCAAGAGAGGCTTTTCGACTTGACCGAACTCGGTCGGCGCTCGGTCTTGGTCTCCTCCTCGACCAGCTCGTAATAATAGGACTTTTCGTGGGTCTCTGTCGTGTTTTCTGGGATCGGGCGGTATCACGTGGTCGTTCGACAGGGGACAGGGGGTCGGGGATAAGCGAGCGACGGTGGATACGATCGAAAGCGGGCCGAACATACAACGAACACGAACACAGAAACACAGAAAACATTTTTGTAAGGCGTGCAGCGACACGGACGTTTCGACGACAGACAAGACGGGTGTGTTGGGTCGTAGGGGTGAGTTAGAAAGAACGAAAAAAAAAACAAAGAAATCAGCCGTGAGTAAGAAGCACATTGAGCGGCTCGTGCCCGCGATCCTAATCTCTATACGCGTCTCTGCTCTCTAGCTTAATCTAGACATCTGTCGTCGTGTTTCAGATCGGGGTGGGTCGCGGGCACGTCCAGGGCGCTAAATGAAAAGAAGCGCAACTTAAAAGAAAGAGAGCGATTAAACGGTAGTGAACGTCGCGGAGGCAACTGGCTCTGAACGAACGGACAGAAAGCAAACGGAGAAGCGGAAGCTCGTTGACGCATGGTTGGCGGTCGGTTGACGGTCGATTGACGGTCGATCGACGAGCGTTCTTGGCAGTGGCAAGCGTTAACGAGTGAGCAGTCGCACTTCTCGGTGAATCATTGATCATGAAACGCAGGCTACGGAAATTATGGCCACGAGCCCTCCGAGCGTTTTAGCCATCTCGACGACCCCGAGTTCCCCTCGGAAGCTCCGACGACGCGAGAAATCGAGGGAGGTAGCGGATTATTTTCATCTGTTTAGCGAACTTTCTGCGGCTCGGTCTGCCGCGATTACACTTCGGAGGAACTTGAAGACGTGTGCGTCGCGTTGTCACATGAAATTGGAGAAAAGGAACAACATGTATCGAGCGAAGAGCTTGCTCGGCTTGGCTGTCGCTTTATTTCGTAATTCCACTTCAAATCTCTCAACACTCTTCGAGGAAACACTTGTCGATATGGTTCACGACGTTACCGATCCCGAAACACGTGATTCGGCTTCGACGAATAAATAAGTCACGCTGGAATTACCGGACGGCCGGAACGGCCGGTTCGCGATCGATCTCTTCCACTAAATAGACGTTCTTCTACGCAGAAAATAGGATACTTTTGATCGAAGTACTCGCTCGTTAAAGGTTCGACTTGTAATATATCTGATATAACGATGGATAGACGAACGAACGAACGAGCGAACGAACGATTGAACGAACAAACGAACGAAAGAATGAATGAATGAATGAAATATGGAATCGGTCGTTTCGACCAGTCGAGTAATCCTGGCGTCGAGGAACTCTGAGAACGTTTCAGGAGTCGTCGCTCACCGAATCACGATGTTCGAGACAGCGCGAGGGGAGATCGTGAACGTTGAATATAATAATTGTCATATATAGATATAATCGGATATCGTTCGATTCGGCTGTCAGCACAAGGACGACGACGACGGCGCAGTCGAGAGCTACCGATTCATGCGAACGTGAGGGAGAAAGGTCTGGGTTTCGGGTTGAAAGATGGACCGGCTGAAAAAAGATAAGAAAAGAAAAAATTATGCCCAGGAAAGGTAATGCTTTTGGCTGATCGAAGCACGTATTCGATTCCCATGTCTGTGCTTATATGCGTGCGAGATCGTTTTAACGTTGCGCGCGTGGTTTCAGATGTTCGTGAAATGAAACGGGGGAAAGAAAGATAACATGCTCTCGTTACTCGAAGAAGAGAAAGAGGAACACACCGAGAGGTGAGGAGAACAAAATACAAACACGCGGGTATATTTTTGTACTCGACGTGTCCTCTCTGCGGTTACGTAAGCTCTCGATGCGGACCCGATTCATTAATTCGCTATCCGGGTCTCGACCGAATCGTTCCAATTTCGTTTCGATCGGTCCGCATCATCGTTGCTCGATACGTCCGCGGAGTATAAATAATCATCGTCGAAGCGTGCATCACCGTTTCCCCGATTCGCTATGCGATCGTGATCGAGAATGATGAGAATGGCATGCGAATATATGTGTGTCTCGCAGCTCTCGGAACCCGCCGTCGACACGTCGCGAGGATCGACGACCGGATGCGAGTGGCAAGTTCGACAAGAGAGCTTTGCGAACTTGGAGTAAACGCGCGCGCGCCGGCTGATCTGCGATCTACGATCGAAAAGAATCGTCCCCGTTGGATCGCGTGGGCGCACCGTGAAACGGGAACGAGATCGATGACGAAGGGAGGTGCGAGTTGATGAAAAGAAAAAAAGTATGCGAGGACGCAAGCCAAATGGAGCATGATATTAGCCAAAGCTCGAAACTCGGTCAACAGGCTCGTATCTATTCGCCATACCTGTGAAGGGTGCGCTTTTTGGCTTTGCCAGGGCGGAGATCAGACCTATTTGCAACAATCGAAGAGCAAAGTGAGGCCAAGGATAATAGACTGGTTCGCCGTCAGGATTATACGCGATCGAGCGGAGATCGTTCCTCTAGATACCACGAAAAACTCATGCTCTCCGCTTGTCGTCGGCACGCGGATTTATACGGCCCCGCGATTTCCTGCTCTTCTACTTCCCGGCGACCGGGAACCGAGAACCGCGAACCGCGAAACCGTGAACCGCGAGCCGAGAAGACACTGGCGTGCCTGTCGTAATTATCCCGGTGATTGGTCGTCGCATCGCGTCGCGACAAGGAATTTCGTGCATGCCCCAAACGAGGTCTGAGCACCTGGTACTTCGGCGTTTGTTCTACGAGCCTTTTAAACTAGATCTCGCGTGTACCAATGGAAATTCTCTCCTACGGTTCAATTCTCACTACCTCACAACCTTTCGGGTACGAGTCCTGCCCGATCGATTGCCATCAATTCGGCGGATACCGTAGGATGAAAACTCCGGGTCGCTTTTGCAGTCTTGCTTCTCTGGCGTTTGAGAGCCCTGCTCGGATCCCCGACGAAGGGGTCAACGAGGTTGCATAAGACGATCGCAAATTATGTAACGCCGATTGCGCGGATGGGAGAGGCGATTTTTTCCGCGTCCGATCTCGACACCGAAATTCGCGCGGTCTGCTCGCGGGATAATTCCGCGGGATTCTCCGCGCGTTGGCGGATCGTTATCCTCCACGTAGAGGCGAACTTACCAGTCACGGTCTGACTCTGAGGTCGCGGCAGAGTGCTGCTCCCCGAGTTGATCAGCGGAGGAGGCGACGACAGGTTCGACGGCAGAGTGCTCGATCCTCCGAACGGCTTCGGACCAATCAGGTTGTTCGAGGCTGGCGCCTGTGTGCGGTACAAAATACTTGGTTATTCTCCGTGTTGCGTGTCCCGTTAGGCCTGACGAGACCGTCGAAGGCAAAAAAAGTAAAGAAAGGTAGAACGCATACTGCGTGCATCGCATTCCGACAATGAGAAAAACACAGACACAAACGCGAGTTCGTTAAGCGGTCGGCCCGAAGAGACGACGAGACTAGGCGCCCGCTCGCTCGCTCGCTCGCTCCGCTGCCTTGGACATGCTCGAATTTCACTGACACCACCGGGATCTCGAGTTCCGTGCACTCGTTCGGATTATCCGGCAATAATGGTCCGCCGATCGGACGAGGCTCGCGAATTCGGGATTGCGGAGGACGCGACCGAGGCAGGCGAGATTCAACGTACTTTTCCGGAGAACATAGTCTGGTGTTCAAATCAGCGGGACCGCGGTGCGCGCGATTATCATCGGATCGGTAAGGACGTACCTTACGGAGTGTAAGGTTTCGAGTTGCGAGAGGCTTAAGACGGGCCGGGCTGGGCCGCGTTGGGACATTACCTGGACTGATCGGAAACTGGGTGGTTCGACGGGCGATGTGCCAAGGCGGGTGGGCTGCAATGCATAAAACGACAGAACGATGTCACGTGGCGGTGGCAATTAAAAAGGGGGAGAGATTCGGGGAGAAGCCGACCGCGCCGGCAACACGCACGCTCCCGATCGCGCCAGGCTAATTAGTCACCGGTTCGAAAAATAGGATGACAAAGACGAACCAACGATCAAGATTGCCAGCCGATGGACCGATTTCTCCGACGAGTCAACGAGGAGGAAGTCCGCGGATCCGAAGGACGAACCGGTCGAATATCATAACGATGACACCGATTCATTCGCCGCCTGTCGCAACTTTTTCCTCCCTTCTCGTTTCCTGCGTCTTTCTCTTTCTCTCTATCATTCACTCATTCTCTCTTTCATTCTATCTTTCACTCACTCTCTCTCTCTCTCTATCCATCTATCTGGCTGTTTATCGGTTTAGCTCGCGTTCTCGTTACGATACGTGTCCGAACGAGATTAAATCCCTGTCAATCTTGCTCGTCGCGTATCAATTGGCCAACCGGTCGACCGGACACGTAAGCGCGACTGCTATGCGACATGGAAAATCGACGGCAACGCGAATTCGATTCGGTTCGAAGGTTCGTAGGTTTACAACGGGTTCAGCCAACCTCTGTGCAACCGGTCTGTATGGTGATCGTGCTCGTAAACGTTTTCGATTCCCAGTGGCACTCGCCGTTCGTGATGCAGCCGTTCCTATTCGGGGACGATACTTGAAGATTCGGGGATCCGTAATCTGGACTCGAGCGATTGTAAGCCTGGAAAAGCGATTAGTGCAAAGCGGAGGCCACACACGAGTTAAGGCTGCTCATCTTAGCAATCTCTCCCTCCCTCCCTCTCTCTCTCTCTCATTCTCTCCCTGCGATTCCGGTTCTTATTCGTCCCGCAAAACGTAGCGTCAGCGTTTCAGGATTAAACATCGCGTGAGTACACATCAGCTTCCGTTACTAATTCTTCAAAATCTGAGTGTATGCTTGGCCGAAAGGTGTTCGCACGGCGTGCTAATTATAAGGAGCTATTACCGACGCGCATTACATAATATTTACACCACTGTTCAAGGTGAAGATTATGCAAGCCATTCGATAATTTCCTCGCCGTACAAAGTTCAGGAGTTCCATCGAAAGCAGCCAATTGGCACTCGGAAATCGAAAGCTCGAATCGAAATAGTACCGCGGCTCGAATGAAATTTTTGTACAGTGGCTCCGGAAAGTCTCGCTGGGGCGACTAAAGAAATCGTACGTCAAAGTTCAAGGAATGTGCGTTAGAGTCGATCACAAAAAAAAAATAAAAAGGAAGAATGGTCGAACGTATTTGCGGAGATTGCGAGTTTCCAGTCGAAAATTGGAGACTTTCCAAAGCCAGTGGAATGTAGCAAATGTGATTTTCAGGCAGGGGCAACGCAAAGCGATACTCTCTATGCTGAACACGACGAAAGCAGAGTCGAAGTTAGTACTGTTTGGAGGATACTCACAGAGAATGGCAGCGGCGAGGACGCGTGGTTGCTCAGGGGTGGAGAGAGCGGCGCGTTCGCCAATGCAGCGGAAATCGTGCTGGCAGGAGCCCTTCCGCCTCTGGAAATTTCATTGGATTTTTATTGGCGGTTGTCACGCGTTATTCCCATCGGTTCTCGCGCTCGCGCAATCCGTTCCGTTCCATTCCCGTGGAATTTCCGGTAAGTCTTTAATTGCCGGCTTAACGGCTCGCCTACGTTCGCCACGGTTTGCTTATCTTCGTTAGTGTTTCAAACGGGATTATTGTTTCAGGCGTAGGAGCAACGAGGGCTCGAATACTCACGGCGGCACGGTGATTGGAACCATGCCAGCAGGTGCGTTTTGCCTGGCGACCAGCTTCGCGTGAATGTCGCAGTACAATTTGTTGTTGATGTTGTAGTAGCCGACGTTCTTCAGGGAGGTGCCGCAGGTCGAGCATTTGAAGCACTCCACGTGCAGGTTCTTCTCCTTGATCCTAACGAAGACACCCCTGCGGAAAAAAGGCGGATCGTTTCAGTCCCTTCGCTCGCTGTTGCTTTCCCGACAAGTGGACAGAGTGTCATGAGTTTTCGTCCTATTCGATGATAGCGGATAGAAGAACTCTCGCCACCTCGACGACGGAGGCCGAGAACGCTACTTTGGTGTGGATGTACGTGAAACGGTGGTGTGTAATGCATCGCTCCCGTCGGAAGAGGTTCGATCGACAAGAACAAGCGCGAAAGATTTAAGTAGCGTCGCGTAGAATAAACGCTTTTCGACGATCGAACGACGAGGACGGTTGCCAAAACGCTTGAAGACGGGCAAATTCTTCCACGGACCGCTGCCAAATTTTTCTCACTGTTACAGGCGCTTGACTTGTTCGATCGAACACTTTTCTCCGAGAGCGTAGGCACAGTTCGATCTGGTCGAAACAAAATCCCTTCGGACAAAATCCCAACGCCGATGAGCGAACGAATGTCTCCCGAGCGAAAAAATCTGATCTCCGCGGTGAAAAACCGGTGTGAAAATACAGTGTCCGGGGAAAAAAATACAAAAAGCATCACATCGACATATCAAAACGACAAAAAAATGGTACTGGAAAACAGTGGAAAAAGTCAAAAATTCACAACACCGAAAGCATGTTCTACGTTGCTCTCGCGAGAGCATGTTCGACGATTACCACACCGAATGATGTTGAAGAATTGCGATCGAGATGGAAGAATGAAAAGATTGAAGACATAGAGAAAGAGAGAGAGAAAGAAAGTGAGAGAGAGTGATAGAGAGAGACAGAAAGGAAGAGAAAGATATCGTGAGAGAAAGAAGGGGAGAGTGAGAAAATGTGTAGAGAATGAGAGAACGTCTCGCGAGATGAGAGGCGAGAGAAGCTTGCACCAGTGCGAGTGCGAGTGCGAGTGCGAGTGATCGGCGCACGGCTCCCTGAGGATGATGGAAATCCAGTCAGATGATGGGGAGCCGTCCTTCACCGACGAAGCGATACCGACGACAGAGGCGACAGAGAGGGTTGGTGCTTCGACGCAAACACAGAGCAGGAAAACCGTGCAACACGCGTAGAAAGATAGCACATCGGCAATCCCCCTTCTCGATCGACAGAGCACACCTGACACCGGCTCGGTCGATCGATCTACGGTCGCTCGATGAAGGGGTATGCGTGGTGCGGACGTTTTCGTCTCGATCAAAGCGTTCGACGAATGATACCAGGCGATTCTACGACAATCGAGCCACGATTCCGCGTTCGTACTGTTTCTCGCTGGGAACGAGATCCGTGACTCGTCAATCAGTTTATCATCTACATCCTCCGGACGATAAATTCAACCCTTATCACTTCAATTCTGCGGCAATTCAACTTATTGTTGTTAAGTAAGTGGATTATGTTATTTGAACGTACGGCTACATCTGCTGTCCAGATGACTTTTATACCAGATCTATAATGCGCCACGGGCGTTAAAATCACCTACAAAACGCAATGATTTGGAGTTTCAGAGAGTTGGTTTAGTGATGCTGCAGGTTCAGCAGAGATCAAATTGTGGCTATTCGGTAAATGCTCGTTCCACGTCGTTAATTTTACAGGCGTGAATATTTTAATGGGAGAATGGCTTCCAAGTCTCGTCGTAACTCGGATATTTCCAAAGGTGATGTTATCGTTCAAATAAATAGCTGCTCCTTCATCGGTCTGTGGCGCGCTAGTTACGTTTTTAACGCTGTCGTTTTTTAAAGTTCGTCTCTCCTAGACAGATCATATCTGATTTATCGAGGTGATAAGGGTCGATCGAGCTTTCCGTGGATCGAGATCGCGTTGACGTCTCGGAGTCGCGGGCTCGTTCCCACCCACGCGTCGCAGTGATCACTCTCAATGATCCGTACGTTCGTTCACGGGACACAGTCTGACAGAAGCGGCGGATAGAAATCGTCGGCAAGCTAACAGATACCCCGATCGATCAACGACCGGGCTGGCAAAAAAAAAAGAGACGTGGGGATAGAAGAGGCGATTTCACGTGGAAAATAGTTACACGATCACTCGGTCACAGTTGCTACAACGGACGATCGAGCTGTCCGAAGATGGGGAGGAGTCCTGTCGTTGCGGCGCACGTATCCACGAATTTTCATTGGAATTGAAGGCCGGAGTGCCGTGGAGCGCATGGAATAGAGGCGTGGGTGACCTCGGCGAGGTGGCCCTTCCGCCAACCGCGTGGCTCACCGACGAGTAAAACTCTGTTCTCGGATGAACTACGACATGGAAGTAGAGAAAACCGATCTGTGACTCGACTGGACACCGGCTACAACTTTTTGATAGACGCGAGCAACCAGCTATCCCCTACGGGTTTGGTCTCTGTCATCTCTCGTCCTCCGCGTTCGAGGACGTCCCCGGCCGAACCGGATCTTCGGTTCCCATTACGAGTCTTCCGATCCTCGAAGCTTCGGTCGTTCGATTTGCCGGTCCGGCGGTTTAACGATTTCAGAAAAACAGAGCGTATCACCGAGATCCGATTCGAATGGGAATATCCGCGACGCTAGAGAGGCTCGCCTCGTTGCTCTTCGAGGAGCCGAAGAAGGAACGCTCCGATTTCCCTGTCTCGTAACTGTCGACGGCTGAAAGAAACGAGGTAACGGCCGAGGACGCGATCCGGCCTCGTCAACTTACACGATGAGCCTCTCGCATTCGGCACAAATGTTCTGTCCAGGCGGCAGGCTCGATTGCGGCGTCGAGGGCTGCTGTTGTTGCTGTTGCTGCTGTTGCTGCTGCTGCTGCTGCTGCTGGTACTGCTTGGTTTCCGGCGAGGATACCGGCCTCAGTCCTGCCAGGGCCGGCGACGACGGCGTAATCACGCCGCTCTGTGCAGTGGGCTCCGCTATTTCGCAAAGAAGTTATCGTACCGAAAAGACCGGCGTCTTTCGAGCCAGCTGATCCACGGAAAAAATCACTGGAGAGCGACCCGTCGTACTCTCGTGGCTCGCCGCGTCTCAATTACGATTTCCGGCCGAGAACCGCTCTTCCGTTTCGTTCTCGTCGAGCAACGCTTCCCTTTTAACGCAACCGGCCAGCGAGGAGAACTCTCCAGTGATTCTTTTGACTGCGTCTACGCGAAACACTGTACTACCGTAACGCGATACAAAGATGCCTCGATTGCTGTCGCGTTTCGCCATTCTCCGCGAGCCTTCGAGACTCGCGAAAACTCTGCGACAGTTATCGAGGCAAGACTGGAGCAAGTGGATGATGTATGCGATTACTAACCAGGCTCCGGTGTCTTTGGTTCCTTGTCCGCTTCCTGGACCATCTTGAATACCTCGCTGTTCTCGGCGTTGTAATTCTTCTCGTTCTTTTTGAAGTTCACCCTGAAAACGATAGAGAACGTCAGTTTAACCCGGGGGATATTTCTTTCCAGGTGGTCGCTGAACAGCACAATTTTACCCGAGGACACCACCGGCCAGGACCTCAGCCTGCGCGGAGAGCGTCTCCGCGATGGTTTCCTCGCTGTAGATCCCCACAGGACTGTTGTATTGTTTGTTCACGATGGACTTGATGGAGTCGCCGGTTCCGTTCAACTGCAACACGAGCGACCGATTACCTTCTCGGGGCTACGTTCATTTGGTCTATCGGGTGAGCGTAAAAGCGACAGGTTCTTATTGAATTATGCGTAGCCATAAGTAGAAATACTAAGAGGAAAATGTGTCGCAGGTAGGCTACAAAGAGAAAGAGAGAGAAGGAGAGAGAGAGAGAGAAGGAGAGAGAGAGAGGGAGAGAGAAAGAATTTGGAGCAAGGCTGAGATTCCTCGATTCATTTCGCTAATTGACACTAACGAATGGTTTTGGACTGAAGTTGTGGCCGCTGCCGATGTGCGATCCATCCTGTTTCTTCGCTGCCAACGACGTCTTCGTAACTGGAGTAATGTTGCCCATCGAGGTGGGCGACGGCGACGGCATGCTGGAACCCAGAGGCGTCACGTGCGGCTTCCATGTGCCTCCACCTCTGTCGGCACGACGGTAAATTCAATATCGCTATAGCCCTTTCTCGTCGATGATCGTCGAGGTACAGGGTCGCGATCGTAAATAGAATTTTACGGACTTCGTGGGTCCTAGAGGGTCGCGGCATTAAATGCAATCTCATAGGCTCCGTGGTCGCGCGCGTTCACAATCGTCGTGGTAAAAGGGCGGAGGCAAAAAAAAGGGAAGAATGTTAATGGCAGTCTACCTTTGTACGGTGATCTCGAAATTGTTGCCGGCTCTGACGATCACGTCCTGCGCGTCCTTGTGCCTCAGATTGTACATTTCGGTGCTGTTCACCCTGATTACTGCGTCGCCGGCCTTCAAGCCAGCTGCTTCCGCCGGTGAGCCGCTATTCACCTGCAACGCGTAATATCCTCTTAAACGATCACGTCTAAAATTACGCTCTCCACGCAGAGAAAATACCATCGTTCGATCCAACCGAACTTTAATCGCGTACGTCTCGCGTCTCGGAAACGGCTTGCCGCTGTCCCGACACAATCGAGACCGAGACGCGGCCCGGATGATCCAAGATCCGCCGGTGTTCGGATCCGTCATCGATGCGCGTCTATTTTTAAAGGACACGCGGTTCGACCAGGAAAGACTCCTCTCCAGAGTCCAGGCTTCGGTCACTGTATTTTAGAAACGCCACTGTGGCCGCCATATATTTAACCCTCGGATGGCTGGGCTTGGTTCCATCTCGACTCAGGATTGCAAACTACTTTAAATCACTGAACTATCTGTATACGATCCAATGAGGAGATTAACGTTGATCTCGAAGGTATTGGTTCGAAGATATGCGAACAAAAATGATTGCTTAAGTGTCAGGACGGATCTAGTCGTGCTTGGAACAATTCCAATTCTGTCTTTTAAAAAGCTCTGTTAGCTTTATTTGTTTATCTTGCGGTCAAACGTTAGTTAGTCGGCCTGTCCGAGAAAATTTTAACAGTACAACCATAAATCCTAACGTATAGCCTTTTCTAGTTCTGAAAGCAAGGCTTTTTTCTGTTTGTTTTTTTAGTCCTTCGCACTCGTACGGTGGCTCCGAGGCGCCGCCGTAGAAATTGTTACGTCACGTTCCAAAATAATTTCCACACTATCTACGTTTATATTTAATAAACTGCTGAAAGTGTAACAGTTGGTACGAGTCACAATATTCGAATTTATATGCATAACATGCGCTAAGATATGCAAAATGAAAAATACTGTAGATCGGAAAATTTATTTTCGATTTCGAGTTAAAATGGCTTCGAGTGCGAAGAATGAATATCGTTACTAGACTGCGGGTTTTATGCATTTATGGCAAAAATGAGTAGGTGTAACTATAGAACAGTGAACAGAGATTTAAAGAAACTGAAAATATCGTTCCATTATTTCGAACATATTAAAATCGTTGAAGAAAGAACAGGCTACGCCTCGGAGGTGACTCAGACAATTTTGATTTCGCAGTCTAAAGATCCGCTGTCTGAATCATTAATCCTCGGAATACGCAGCTCATTAAAGTCTGAACGAAACAGCGGCTTTAAGTAATATACGGCCGTCATTGTGTCTGCGCCAACGGTAGCTAATGCTTTCAATACGAAAGTCTTCCGAGGATCATCTTCGGGAGCAGGATTATCGATTAACGACAGGATCAGGATCGAAGCATTAATCGAGCAGTCGAACGGTAGCCTGGATCGTCGAGAGGCGACGCCGCCGATCGCTGTTACTTTCGCGACTTGTCGCTTTATCTTTTCCCGGGTTGCTCGAGCGCAACAGACGCCGCCCGGCAATTAAGGAAATGGATTACCTCGCGTGATCAACGGGTCGCCGTAAATCATCGTAATTTATCGCGCGTTACACCTCGCGCTCGCTCTCCCGCGCGCAGCCTTACGGCCGCGTGATTGCGCGCGAGGTTAATTACGCTATTAATATGTTTGGTAAACGGCGCGAGATCGATGGCGAGCAAGCCTCCTCTATCCGTGATCCTGCGAGGCCGCGATCGGTCCAGACGGGACAAAGAGAACGCGACGAGATGTTCATTAAGAACCACCCGCCGCCAGATCGATGCGGCTTATCTCCCTCGGTTTCCCCGATGAATTTGGGGACAATTAATAGATCCAGCAGAATCGAGCCGGCCTCGGTTTCCGTCTATAAATACGGCCGGTGATTTATTACCGGTATTTTTGTATCGGGAGAGATTTTCAACGACGGGGTCGGCTCGCGGCGCGTGCACGGGCTCCGAATGTTTCCAGGCCCGACAAGGCCCGAAGGAATCTAGGTCGATAGCCAAGAGACCAAAGGTCTCTGGACTCGCGTCGCCGAGATCGGGTCATCGGAAATAGGAGGCGCGGAATCGTCTTTCCTGCCGTAACAGTCGGATCCGGAAGAACGTTCATCGAAATCCCCGTCGCAGGCCGGATCGGACGTCGATCACGATCGATGCGATTCCCGGGAGACGGCGAACGGAGACACGTGCTAGGCCGCGACCGGGCTCGTTCTCGTTGGACCGGTCGGCGGAAAATCGCAGAGCCCATTTGGTCGATGACCAACGAACCTCTGACCAGAGCCGTCCTCCGACAGTCCCTAGGTCCGCGACCACGTAGGACGTAAGTCAGGGTTAAGCTCGGTGGGCACCGTGAAAGCCTGCCTCTAAAAATAGTCCTGGACCGGTCTAAAAATAGGCGACTCACACGCACGCCTCGGCCACACGCACGCGCCCGTACGGCGTACACCTCTCGGCGTCGCCCGACGGAGAGATAGAATGCACCAAGGTGCAGCGCGTATAGTCTTCTACGTATGACATATCTGGCCGGCCGTTTTCATTCCACGCTCTGGCCGCTCTGCCCGCGTGAACCGCGATGAATGAACGAGTACGCGCGTACTCGTCGACGTATATGCGTGTTCCGAGCGAGTACGCGATGTCTCGCGGTTCGGCGCACGCCTCTCGCGTAATAATAGCGTTAGGCGATTTCGGGCGAAGCTTCCGGCGTAAGCTCGGGCCTCGGGATCGGCGCCGATTCCCATAGATTTAATCGTCGGCTGGGCCCGAGTCGGGGCACGACGATTCCAGGGACCGTGAGAGACCGAGCGAGATTGGAGCCGTCCGAGATTTTTCAGGCACGGGAAAGGTTCGAGGACACGGTGGTTGGTGCCGCCGCGTCCGGCAGATAGTTTGCCGCGGGCATTATTAATAACGACGCGTCTAAAAATAGGGCCGAAATATGTGTGACGCGGGCGCAAGTAGATGCACTTGAATGCAGTCGAACCGAGAGGGAGAATACGCCAAGGTGTACGAGGTACGCATTCCAATGGGCGGGTTATCAGAGACGGATCCATCCCACATTCCATGCTGGAATGCATCTCTGCTCTTTTTTCTTTCTCTCACTTTGAGGGCTTAAGGCTTCGTTCATACGTGCCCTCTCTCTCTCTTTTTCTCTTTCTCTCTCTCTCTCTCTCTCTCTCTCTCTCTTTCTCTCTTTCGCCCTCTCTTTCTCGGTTGATACAGCCTCGAAAAACGTGGACCGAGGCTCGCAGAGCCGCGCAGAGCCGCGCGGAGAGAAGCGGAGCCGAGTCGCGGCCGCAGGGAACGGGCCTCGGTCAGTGACACCGGTTCCAATCGGACCGAATGAAAGGGAACGCGTTCGGAAGGAAATAAGTCACCGATACTCGCTGCTTTCGCGTCACTCTCCCATTTCGCCCTAGATTTCACCGGTATCCCTGTGTTACGATCACCCATTCGACCGATGAAACGCGATTAACCTTCGGAAAACGGACGCCTCCGACCATTGCACCCTTTCGAATGCATGGGTTTCGCAACCCTGATCTATGTGTTTACAAGTGTTCCAGTAAATATTTCAGGTTACCGTTAACACGATCCAAATATATGTATATAAAGTAATGTCTCCCTAATTGACGCTCAGATTGTACACAAAACTGGACAATTTCGGAAGAGGAGATTCCATTATTCGAGCTTTGCAACTCGTTTTTATAGTTACCGATTGTCAACAATTATAAGAACGAGCTGCAAGACTCTAATAATCGTACCTCCTCTTTCCAAATTGTCCATTTTTGTGGACAATCTGAGCGTCAATTAGGGATACATTACTGTATATATAATATATATACAGTGTCCCACAAAAGTGTTCGTACACCTTTTAAAACGCATTAAGTTTTTTAAAACATTAAGTAACTTAAATTATTTTTAGATGATAGAGGGACTAGTATACTAGACAATGACCAAAATGTCTTTTTTTTAAATTTTGCTATTATTTTGAATGACAAAAAAAATAAAAACACTCGTTTTTTAACTTTTTTATCTGAGTCTATAACGAAAATTTAAATAATGTCTTTAGTAGACCTCTATATTTTTTTATTTTTTTCCCAAGTAATAGCAAAATTAGAAACAAAATTTTATTCATTGTCTAGTCGACTTCTATCGTCTAAAAAAATGATTGAACTTTTTATAGGTGATAGAAGGACTATTCGACTAGACAATGAGTAAAATTTTGTTTCTAATTTTGCTACTACTTGGAATGATAAACAAAGCAGGAAACTCTCCGAAGATCTCTTCAAACGTAATTTGAAGATACAGATTATTCCGATGATTCTATCGGCGAATCAGAGACAGTGGACGGACAGCATCTTTCCGCGGATTTGTACGAAACCGGCGAGTATGGCAAATACTGCGGGATTCGCGGCGGAACGTGGGGCTAGCCGGTGCCGTAAACCTCCTTCTACGGGCGACTGAATACCGATGACGTCGTCGCCTCGAGAGATTCGAGGATTTTTCGCGCGGACGGATTCCGATCGTCGCGATGTGATTTCGATCTGTCCCGCCTCTGGTCGACCGTGGCGAGAAGGGCGTGAGACGGCTCCGCTCGTGAAGAGCGTTCGGTTATTCGGTTGCGAAGGCGAACGCCGACGCCGACGTCTCGAATTCGAGGGAAGTGGGGCATGGGGCACCGCGGCCGGATTTACTTGGAAACGATGGATATCGGCGGGCCAGGAAACGGACGGGTTCGCGAAAGCGAATTTGATTCCCGGAGACGCGGCCGATTGGACGCGACGACACACACGAGCCAGAGCCGGAAGCGCGTCGTCGATGCGACGCTCGGCGACGCTAAAACGACGCGGTCCTCACAAAGAGTCCTTGTGCATCGCGAGACGATGCACTTCGGTCGATGACGCGGTAAGCGAAGCGCCGGGAATGAGCTCACCTCGCCTCTTCGTCGGCTGATAAAGACGCGGCGGGGTGGCAGCGCGGTTTTTAACGACGCCGATTAGAGTTATCGGCACTAATAGCCGCTACCAATAGCGTTTCTATCCGTCCCAGGCGCTCTATCCATCGCTGGTATAGCGCGAGCTATTTTCATAGTTCTAGAGACTATGGGAACAGGCCTTGGTGGCTCTATGGTCCGGTTTTTGGCCGGCGACAGCTTCATCTACTTACGCGAATATTCGGCGAGGTGGGAAAATCGTGCTGGTGACGCGCCGCTGCTCGACTATAACGATAATGTCGTAATCGGCTCGGCGATTACGAGAATGACTGCGGGGTGTCGTGTTACCCGCGACGTGGATTCACGAGAAACGCTACTCTAGCACACGGCCGGACACACGGCAGGGAAGACTGATTTCTGGTCAGACTTTTGGCAAATTTCCCACAACTGCCTCCCACCGTGGCCCCCTACTCCTCCTCATTCCCGAAATCGAATCGGCATTTACGATGGCGCTCCTAAATCTTCGGACCTCGTCATCGAGATACAATTTCACTCCGCCTTGTCTGGCTTTTCTCGGCCGTTCCGCTGACAACAAGGCGGAAACACGGATAACAGCGTCCGGAGGAATATTCACGAGCTTGCGGTCGTTCCACGGGAAACGGAGCCGCATTCTTTCCGCGGCGAGACGGGACGCCGATCGCAAATCATTCCGCTCGACGGTTGTTCGAAAATTTTCGTTAACTCTGTCTTTTCTTTTTTACAGTTGCGAGCCCAGAACCGTGACGAGAACCTGCGGTCTTTGAGATTGCGAATCGGTGCAGAACCCTTCGGCCAGGGGTGACTAAACCTTTTTATCTTGCGCGTCCAACTGTACCCAGCTTTTGATAATCATTGCATTATAGATTGAAGAAGGATCTCGGCTGGGAGCGCGCGCGAAGGGACTCGGCATTCTTCGCGATGCGTGTCGTAACGGAATCGTAACGGTACCAACGGTGCGTAAACTCTCGCGTTTCCTGTGTTAATTACACGAATCTGAAACGAACTCTGTTCGATAGGCTAAAACGAGGATCCCGGTGGGCAGAGTTGCACGCGTGAAAAGAAACGCTTCGTCGATGGAGGCCGACTCCACGCGGCGCCGCTCGAGCAGGCGAGACGGGGCGAAGCGGAGGCGAGGATGAGGCGAGGATGAGTCGATGAGGAGACGAGGGGAGTAATCGTGTAAAATAAAAAGGGAGCCATGGCGTCGGGAAAACGGTAAAAAAGTCGGGTAGTCGGGAGGACGCGGAGAGAAATAAAAGCGATATTTTTATATCCACGGGTGTAAGCTCGTCGGTGGCGGACGCCACCGGGCCTCGGCCTCTATTAATATCCACGGGCCGGGCTTCCTTTCGGCCTCCGCAGCAATTCTCTTTGCACCGGCGAACCAACGATCGGCCACCGGAAAGATAGGTTCCGATCGGGAAAAAAGAATCGGACAATGGTCGACTTAACGGCGACCGCCGTGTCGCGCGACTCTTCCGACGAGGATGATCCACCGAATCTTATTCTACTTTTTTTCCCGTCATGGCACTGAAAGATATTGTCATGTAACCAGTTAGCTGTTCTTGACGAGCATACTCGTCGCGAACAAACGGCAATATTTTGTGCTGCGACTGTTATACTCGTCGTGCGCGAAAATTAGCCGTTCAAATTGCAATTCTAGCGATAACTAAAATATATTAAATACAAGATTATTATTATTTATTATATATTAATATTTATTATCTATTATAAAATATATAAATTTTTTAAGATCTTTTGAATACTTGGAGGCCCAGCTGAAATAAAAGAAGCAAATAGAAAGATATAAATAATTATTATGAATAAATTGCATACAGTGTCTGGGTTAGGTCTTTGCTTACTTTTTATGGCGCATGTTAGGTTTCGCTTTTCACGTTTCTCAAAAACGATTGCAACAGCTAACTGGTTGAAATCGTTGATAAAGTATAATTTCATAGGGAAAGATTGAACGGCGCTCGCGCTAGTTGTTTTCAGTGCTCGGTAGTTCGATCGTCGAGCTTGCAACGCATAGCGTAATGGTCGGAGAATGTCGAAACCTTTCTCGACGCTATCTGTTTTCATTTTTCTAATCGGATGCACTCGATAGCGCATCGATTGCGAGCGTATCAACTATCGTTAATCGACGATAATGATTCAAGCCCGGCGTGGATCGTAATCGCCGGTTTTCTAGCGCAACCGCATTTTGTTCGGATGGACGAGAGTGCTCGCCTTGCCCGAATTCCGTTGGTCAGAAGTTTTTCGAGCTCGGAAGCTAGGAGACGAAAGCGTCGAACGTCTTTATCGCGAGACGGTCGTCGCCGCTCGTGTCCGCGAATGCACGGCCAGCCGCTGGCCTTGGCTGCATTTGCATTTGCGCGCAAAACGAACGAAAAAAGTATATCGCGAACGAGTTTCGTTGCCTTCCAGCCGGACAGCTCGAACAATTGAACTGGTACTGGTAGTAGTCGCGGTGGAAAAACTCGTGGATCGGCCGGGTCGAGGCGCACGATGCAGGATGCACGATCGCGGGACAGAGAACAGCACGCCGGCCGAGATCGGGATCGCCGAGATCGTGTCCGTCTAATCGACGGGACGGGAGCGTGGCGTACCCCGTCGAAGCGACTTTTGTTAGCTCGGACGAAACGCATTCGAGTGCCGTGTGCACCCGGTTTTCCCGCGATCCCTTCGCCTCTCGAAACTTGTATCTCCAAACTATCTAGGCCAAAACACCCACGGCCACCCAATTTCCGAGCGCGTTCTCAGCGGCTGTCTCAACGCCGACCGGCCGCCTTTTCCTGCTTCGACTTTTAGCAGCCGGGCTCGATCGTTCGGGGACCAGTCCGGAGACTTTTTCGCGTTCTTCGAACGAGACGTAACTGTTATGCGAGACATTTAAATCGAAATTAAAACAGCGCGAACTTGTGCACCGACCGGTTAGAAATAATTCATACGCAACCGCTGACTCAACAAGATTGATTATCTGTTTCGAAATAGACCGTGGATGTTTATGCGGACTTACGCTTCGGTATTCGAGCATCGAAAATCCAATGTACAGTAGATTCGTTTAGCCGTGCCGCGAAGAGCAGAATTCCGACGAGACATCCTCGCCATGAATCTTCGAGGAGGCTGCAAACGCGCGGAGATCTAGTCGGGAAACGACGTCAACTTTATCTACGTTGATCGTGAACTTTCGCTACTGACCGACAACCGACTGTGCATCTGCCGCGGATGCAATTGTGTCAAGATTTAATGGAACCTATTGTTTGCAGGTCACCGGTATCTACGTCGCGGAGGGTCCGCGGACCTTGGCGCATGTTTCCGAGGAAAATGGAGGATCTCGTCCAGACCGATAACCAGTCGAATCTGTAAACAGACAACGTTGGCCGAGGAAGCAGCATCGCGGTCGACGCAGGTGGAATCGGCGATTGGCAAGGGAATCGGTGGAAGGTGTTGCCAATCCGTTGCCAGAGCATTCCTCGACGACCGTCGTCAACGAACCACCGGCCGATTGATACGAGAATTTATTGGCTAAATAGAATGATTTCGAAGCGAGCCGCCTAGTCGAGGCGTCTATCCGCTCCGAGTTATGTAAGCTATGTATTCGTGGTATTTTGGCGAGCAGCGCGTGCAGCTGCGGATGCTGGCGTTCGCGTCGACCGAGCGATCTTAAACAAACCGAGGCTTGTTTCGTCATCGTCGGCCAATTGTTATTCCATCGTTGTTGAATCGGGCTCCGTTGCAATGCGCATACACGCACCGTCGCGCCACGGTCTATCCGCGTTCGGCCCGCGAAAGTTCGATGCACAAGTCCCGAACGAGACGAATCTAGCCTTCGTGGAAACCGTGGCCACCCTCGTCTTGCTCCCTTTCTATCGCTCGGCGGAATTACGACGTTGCACCCGTTGCAAGGCAGCCGGCCACGTCCTGCACCGGATTCGAATCAGCTATCGCCACCCCCCGCGAGTACAGGCCGCGACAAAACCAGCGGCAACATACCAATTTGCTCTTTCCACGATCACAGGCGACATATTCTTTCGCTTTATCCGACATTCCACTCTTCGTGGCACCGATCTGACCCCGTTAGAGTCGGCAGCAAACAGGCCACGCCCATTTAGGACGCTTCCACCGAATCTCGCAAATCTATTCCACCGAATCTTGCAGATCTATTCCACTGAATCTCGCAGGTTGATTCCGCAGAATCTCGAAGGATTATTCTACTGAATCTCGGAAATCTATTCTACTGAATCGCGCAGATCTATTCCACTGAATTTCGCAGGTTGATTCCGTCGAATCTCGAAAGACTATTCTACTGAATCTCGCAAATCTATTCTACTGAATCTCGCAGATCTATTCCACTGAATCTCGCAGATCTATTCCACTGAATCTCGCAGATTTATTCTACTGAATCTCCCAGATCTATTCCACTGAATTTCGCAGGTTGATTCCGTCGAATCTCGAAAGACTATTCTACTGAATCTCGGAAATCTATTCTACTGAAACTCGCAGATCTATTCCACTGAATCTCGGAAATCTATTCTACTGAAACTCGCAGATCTATTCCACTGAATCTCGGAAATCTATTCTACTGAAACTCGCAGATCTATTCCACTGAATCTCGCAGATCTATTCCACTGAATCTCCCAGATCTATTCCACTGAATTTCGCAGGTTGATTCCGTCGAATCTCGATAGACTATTCTACTGAATCTCGCAGATCTATTTAATTGAATCTCGCAGATCTATTTTACCGAATCTCGCAGATGTATTCCACTGAATTTCGCAACTTGATTCTGCCGAATCTCGAAAGATTATTCTACTGAATCTCTCAGATCTATTTCACTGAATCTCGCAGATCTATTCCATTGAATCTCGCAAATCTATTCCACCGAATCTCGAAGGATTATTCTATTGAAAAGGAAAAGTTCAGCTTCGCTTGGATTAGCCAAGATTTCCCAGGTTAGACAACCCGATTTCAATCTACTCTCAGCTTTCGACATTAGATCGAAAACAATTAAGATCGTGAACACAGGATGCGCTGGAAAAATGGAACAGGTTCCGATTCGTTTTTACGAAAATTGTAGCATTATACGCATCGACGATTCGCCGCAAGCCGGCAATTTGATGTACAGAGAGTTTCTGGGGCTACTGTATCTCTCGGTGGACGACGTGACTAACCGCAACGTTAACGGCGTTAAAACGTTGCCGATAACTCGCCGGAATGGACGGGGCTTACGTCCGACGCTCCAGAGGCAAGGCAACGATTTTAAGCCGTGATTACATTTCGACGCGAAACGGAGCCGCGCGAAATCGGGCCTGCTAGACATAAACAGAATTCGCGAACGGTGACTCGACGCGGCGCGGCTTATTTTCGATAATGACGAAAATATCGCCGGTCCCGACACTCGGCTCTTGCCGCGTTACCACCCTCTTCCTCCCCCGCTTCGCGCCTCGCCTCACCCCTGTTCGCGTTTCGTTCGCGATCTCGAGTGAGGAGATGGAGAGAGAAAAAAAAAGAAGCAAGAGAGCGAACGGTGCAATAGCATATATATTTGCCGGCGGAACGACGCTTCTTTTAATAGAGGCCGTCCTCCAACAGATATTTACGAAAGTTTGTTTCTATGTTTAGCGGGAACGATGTGTAATTTACTTCGGATTCGTTTCTCGCGCCGCGATACTTCATTTTTCAGCGGCGATCCGGTAAATCGCTCTTCTTCCCACGCGGCTGGCAGAATCCCAGATGTTGCCACATCCGTGTGTTAACCTTTATCGGAAGGAAGTCCCTGGTTCAGGGTGTACGGAAGGTATTTTCGACCGAGGTTGGGCTACCTGTTACCGTCGCTCTGTTGCGCAATATTGTTGCCGTTGCCGGCCCGAGCTGTCGCTGTCACGCCCCGAGACGGCGCTTTTATTAATTTATTTTCCAATTAACCGCGGCTCGCTCGCACACGCTGGCCGGCTACACGATCGAACGTCGAATTTCGCCGCCGCGAAGACTCCGTTTGAACGGCGGGCGGGCAACGGTGCCATTTATCGACGCCAAGCAAAACAAACGAAAACAAGTCTTTTCCCAGGGTAGCGTTAACACGATTTAGATACGCCCGGCGTTCGCCAATTAAGCAGCCGAGAACCAACAAAGTATAACGTAGGATGTAATCGGAACGAGAGTGTAACGATCACGGGTGAACACAAGACGAGAAATCGACCGCTGTGGAATACGTGTTAGCGGTCTAACGGGAAACGCGGTTAACGACAACGATAATTAAGCCATTGGCACTAGCGACGATGCAGGGCGGAACGTTGACGAATCGCCGCAGAAGCGCGCGAACAGGCTTCGTTAAAATCGCGTTTCGTTCCGAGCGGAATTCACCGGCCGTACATAGATAGACGAAAAAGATAATTAACCCGATAACAGGAAACAATAATGGAACATCCTGCGAGTCGGTGGCGCGCGCTCGCCGCTCGTTATCCTGGCCGGCAATTAGACACGGGAGAGAAGCGAACGCTAACGATGGAAACGCGCCTGTCGACGTGACGCTGTAATCGGCTAACGACACGCGGAATTTATGTCGAGTCCTTGCACAAAGCGATAACGCGGTCTCGTGTGCATCGTCCGCGCGACCAAATATCGTGTAACAGCGCGCCCACGCTGCACCGAGACCGAACGGTGCAAAGAACGCATCGCCCCAATGGCCAATAACATAACCGAGGAAATCCTTCCTGCAGGTACGACGAGCGAGACGAGATTATTCCCTGTTCGATCTAATTAACCGTCGGATGGTCTCATCTAAATTCTAATTTTCTAGAAGCCGTTTCAAGCCATTAGTTATTGCTGTTAAATGGACCTGTGAGAAGTAGATAACGGAAATATGTAAACGTAAATTGGCCGTCGCAAAATTGTGAAAAGCGTTCGGCATGCACGGGTTGATGGACCGTGAATCTTTTATAAAATCGGGAACACCTGCGGTTCCGTAACACGTAGCGACTAAAGATGTTTCTACTTCGTCCATGCTGTAACGAGCCCTTCGGTCGACGAAACCAGTTCCTGTTTTACCTGAACATTCGCAAGATCGTCTATAAAAATCTCGCGTAGAGATAGTCGGTCGAGAGCCAGCGGACGTTCGTGCGAATTCTGATCTTTCCTTTGAAATCATTCGGATCTATTCGCCCATCGCGATAGAAATCTGGTAGCTCTCGGTGTCGGACACGGTTGTAACGGCGGCAGGAGACTCGATCGCGGGAGAACAAGCTTAGCAGATGACGCGAGCGGGGCACGTTTCGAATTTCACGCAGCGCGGAAAGAAAAAGAGCGCGAGAATCGCGGACGAGGCGCGACGCCGCGTTCGATCCTTTTTTTTTCCGTCGCCGCGACGCAGTCCGACGCGCGACGCTCGCGTTCGCAGCACACGTGCGTTCGTCGATCGGTATTTTTATCGATCGGCGCGAGATCGCTCCCTCCGAGGAAAAATTTATTTTCGCGGTGACCAACGCGGCCCAGGAAGCTAGAGCCCGCCGACGACACGGTCGTCGTCGTGGTCTTGGTCGTGGTCGTCGACGGTGCCTTCGTCTTCGTCGTTGTCTTCGCGAGCGGGACTCGACCCGGCTCGCTCGCGCGTTTCGCAAAGGCACCTTCTAGAAATAGAACGCCCAAATAATTTGCCTCGGATTACCAGCGACGCGTCGCTGTCTCTCCCCGCCCCTCTCTCTTTCTCTTCCCTTTTCTCTCTTTTCGAACCCGTCGCCATCGGGTTTTTCAAAACTCCCCGCGATCGCGCCGCCCCTCGGCGTCCCCCGTGAAACTCGATTTCGATTCAAAAATTTGAAAACGGAAAGATACTAATCGCGACTTGGCGACGCGTCGACGCTTTGTTTATCCTGGCGACGGAATTGTCAAAGCGGAGGCCTCGCGTCTAGGCTCGGCATTCTATCGCAAATGTCAAGTAAGAAGTATAACGGACGTGGAAGAGTGCGATCGTTGTTTACGGGCCGAAAACGACCCAGCTTTTCTGCAAGGGATTAGCGGTCGTCTGCGCGCGATCCATAAATCATCCGGACGGTTACGGCGACGAGATCGCGACCTCCGTTCTCGCAATTACACGCGATTAATTCGTAATCTCGGCCGAAGGACCGAGTTTCACGTCCGAGGACTCGTATTTCTATCCTTTCCGAGAAACCGAAGGGATGGCCGGAGATTTCGTTCGCGTTGCCGTTCGCGTTTGCGTTCGCGACCTCGTAAAATAAACGGAGCACATGGCTGCTAAGAGGGCCAAGTTCGAGACGCCGATCGCAGGATAAGATCGTTCGACGCGGTTTCTGGCTAGGATCGAGCGCGCGATTTTTTCGAAGCCCGTTTCTCCCGCAACATTCGCCGAAACAGCGACCACCGTCCCCGCGTTTCGCTGCTTGTCCATCGTCCATTCGTTCGTTCGTTCGTTATTGTTATCCGCTGTGAAGCGAGAGGAGAGGAGAGGAGAAGAGAGAGAGAGTGGGAGAGAGAGAGAGAATCGAAACGGTATAAATATCGCGCGGGACAGACAAAAGACGACTGT
Organism: Megalopta genalis; assembly: GCF_051020955.1. Lineage (NCBI taxonomy): Eukaryota > Metazoa > Arthropoda > Insecta > Hymenoptera > Halictidae > Megalopta > Megalopta genalis. Next base: position 12,588,689 of record NC_135022.1, read on the forward strand.
GAGGCACAATGTAAAGAACGTTTTACTATGTCGGACGATTGACGGCATTCCAACCCCCTGAAATACATCGGCCGAGAGATCGCGGTTCTCTCGGGCCTCCCTTCTCTCTTTCTCTTTCGGCGAATAATAATAAACATGGCAGTGAAAACAGATGGACGGCCAGGAGAGCGAAACATCGACCGCGAAATTCGACGTAATAGAGCGCTCGAGATTTCGTAACCGGTTGCGCGCGGCCGGCGATCCACGATCCGCGACCCGCGACAGAACGGCGATTCCGCGAGCTCGCGGACACGAAGAAAGTTTGAAAATCCGCACGAAAGCCGTGAGCCGAGGGGGTAGCCAAGAGCTTCTCGTGTTACAGCGCGCCTCGTCGCCAAAACACGGCGGCGACGACGAGCCGCGCGTTTCGCACGTAGTTGGCAGCGATTTCTACCGATGCGCGTGAAATAATTTGGCGTTTGCCGTGCTCGCCGTTACGTAACCGCGAGATACCACAACCGGGCAGGATCGATCCTCGGTTTTCGCAAAATAATGCGACGAGCCCTGCCGTCGAAAACGCGAACGCAACGGACCCTGGGCGAGAATCATTCGCGTTGTCATTCGCACGTTTCGCCGTCCACGGGCAAAGACTAACATTCGGATCCGCGGCACATTCGTCGAAGCCTAGAACAACCGAAGCGACAGATTGCGCGCCGATATCGAACGTTTATCAGCGAAGTTTCGCGATCTACGATAACATTGCACTATCGCGGCGGCGCGAGATCAACTTGTCAGTCGCGATGCCTCTAGACCCGGCGATCACCATGCCGGATCTATCGGCGAACACTTCGCGATCGATGATAGTCGCCGAACCGTCGGTGGTGCCGCGAAGATCGCGAATAGATCCGCGGTTCGCCGGCTTCCGAAAAAAGAATCAAGAAAACACTTCGTGATCTACGTCGAACCGGCGACTCGACGATCGACGCCGTAGAGCACTCGTAGGAAACGGCGATGTATAACATGTGACACTGTCGTTGTTCTCGGTGGAAGCTGTCAAAGCGGAATCGGCTCACCTTCTGGACGACGAGCGGGGTGCCGAAGTCCTTGCCGCCCTGCAGGCGAAAGCCCCACGGGGACCCGTCGAACCTGGACAGCTTCACGCTGATCAGCTGGGCCATAATCACTGATACGTCGTTTCACCTGGTCGACCAATCAACAACCGAACCCTCGGCGTAAACTTTTGGACCTCGGTTCAGTCGACGGAAGAAGGAAGGCGGCGCGTGCGGGGAACCGAGCGATTTGGCGGCGCGGATACAACTGAAAAGCGGAGACGAGAAAGTCGCGAGGAGGTTGCACCGGTCGGTCACGGTTGACGTCTGGCTTGGCGAGGAGGCGGAATCGCGCGCAGATTAGCTAGAACCGAACTGAACCAAACGGAACCAAGCGGCGGCGAGGTATAGCGACCAGACCAGACGAGGCGAGGCGAGGCAAGGCGAGGCGAGGCACGGCACGTACGTGCTCGAGGAACGCGCGGACCGGAGTAAAGGTACAACGAGACGAGACGACGAGGACGGTCAGTCGGGCAGCGGGGCCTGCCTGCCTTACTGCCTGGCTGCCTTCCTTCCTTCCATCCGATTCGACTGTGCCGCGGCAAAGGCCATGGGGCGGGGATGGGGATAACACGCGGCAACGAACGAGACCGCGATCCGGAATCCCGTGGCGGAGGGGGCAGGGTGGGTGGAACAACCGCGACCCAGGGACCGGCGGAAACCGGTGGGCACCGAGGGGGACCAGGGGCGAGGAGAGACCATTCTAATGGAAAGAGGAAGCAAACTGTCCTCGGCATCCATCTGCATGTTTCTCGTCTGTTGCGTATCGTCTTATGAAAAATCCACCGGCTCGCCGCAATTTTTCCACCTGCATTGCACCCTGCTGAACCCAGAAGAAAAGCCCAAGGTGCAGCGACTTACCTGCACGTTCCACTGCAAGATAACGTCCCATCGGCAAGCGTGTGATAGTTTTCTATCGGAGACCGATGCGTTTTTGACATTCCCCAATATCGTAGAGACGCAGCACCGTGGATTCAGACCCGTGGAGTTGTTCAGAATGTTAGAACAGTTCTCCGGTCCCGATTGTACCCTGTTTACCAAAGAAAGAACCCATACCCCACTCCAGTTCGATAACATGCCATCCGCAGGAGTGGGATCGAGAACGAACCAACGTGGTTTCGACGTGCGCCAATTTCGCGAAGTATCGTTCGGATAGGGCTATCGTATACGAAAACTGCTGCACCTTACGACATTCGTGCAGTTTCAGCTGGTAACGCGAAGAAGCACCTTGCTCGGCACCGGATTCACCTATGCGATTCTCGGCGCGATCGGAAGGACGATCGATCGATTAGCGGGTAGCTCTCGGCTTGCTCGCGTGTCCTTGGCGCGGACGTTCGACTCGCGGCGCGCCAGGCCGCGCTTCTGTGGGATGCGAGTCCGTTAACACCCCGTCGAGAGCGGAGTTCCGATCGATTGTCGTCGGACGTGTACGGGTTCGTGACTCGGGGGGGATCGTGAACGGTGGACGCAAGGTTCGAGGCGTTGCCTTAGCGAACGCCTTTTCGCGTCTGGATCGCGGTGCGCCGCGCCGCGCCTGGATGAACCGAGATTTTCGTGGTGTCGAGCGGTGTGACTGCATTTTCTGCGCCGGTGGCGGTCACGAGGGCGCGAACTAGTTCGTGAATCATGCCTAGAATGCTTTACATAAATTGCTCGGGGCCGACGTCACGTTCTCGGAGGCTGCGAGAGCGCGAGAGAACCCGGCGCGGACCGACGGCGAAAGAGGGAGAGGAGAGGAAAGAACGTTCTTTGGCCAGCAGGCAGACGTGACTCAGCTTCTCCCGGGTACGCGCGCGGAACACGAGACACGGGACACGGGACCATGAAACCATGGTACCGCGCGGGACACCGCGGAGTCTCCGCGTAGTCGCGGTGACTCGGAAACTCTGGAAAGGTGAAAGCACGCTCGCCGCTCGTCCGCGACTCATCCGCGGCTAGATTCCTCCTCGGATATCCGATTCCGCGAAACGACGTTACGTTCGGCTGTATCGTTGCGTCAACAGGATGATGCCAGAAAACGTGACCCAGATAAAAGCGACGGTTCACCCGTGATTCACAGTTTCGCGGACATTCGTGACGTTTCTTCATCGACTCGTCTCGATCGAACTCGAATAATCTTATTAGGTGCACGTCAAGACAGTCGGCTGGACGGTTCAATGTTCGAAACGTGTCTAAACGATCTCCATTGGCCACGTCCTGGAGCCAAACGTGCAGCGTACGCCGCGTGGTTCGTCCGAACGTGTTCGCCGAAGGTGCGACTGGGAACTTTGCGCCGGTACACATAAAGAGCAGACCGTATTACGAAAATGATTCAATCCTTTTATTAATCTTTATCAACGGCTTAATCCTTGCAATGATTTTGACAATGCTTGCACTTCGAGACGTGTATGTATGTATGTATTATACGGCACGCAAACATACCTAATGATCCACGTAACGGCTCGATGTTCTCGGTCTAGGCGCACGCGTTCGCTTAACGTTTAACGTTTTTTTGTCTTATGGTCGCGACGTGGCTGGTTGCTCTGCCTTCGGTTCTTCTTGTTCGTCTTTTGGTAATCGAGAGAATGAATTGGTTCGGTGTTCCGGGGGCTTAGTGGCTGACGCTCCGATTACTCCTGTCGTCCGCGACGCTCAACGCTGGAGATTTCTGAAAGGAAGCGAACGCAGACAGGTGTGAGCGAGTGAGTGTGAGAAAGAGAGAGAGAGAGAGAGAGAGATGGTTGGACCACTTGGTAAAACGACAGCGAAACGTAAACGAATACGTACGACCCTCTCGATTATGTCCTCCGCGGCGTTCACTTTCGCGGGCCTCGCTGGAATTCCTTTCCTCGGCTCCTTGTCCATCTTATGAATCATCTTGTAGACGCTCGAGTTCATCAGGTGGTCGTAGTTCGGCAGCGCCGTCTTCTCGTACTTCTTGAAGTTCACTCTGCCCGAAAGCGATCGATCGGAATAAGCATCGGTGAATTGTTGAGGACATCGGCTCGAAAATTCGTGGCGCGCATCGATCGCCGGTGAATCACCGAACAATTTCCCGAGACGATCGCGACGGACGCGATGAGTCAGATAGAAAACCCGTGGCTCGGGGCCGATTTCGAGTGAAAGGAGCTAATTGAAACCCGGCCGGATTCCGGCAAGGGGACGACGGGACGCGCTTACCCTAGGGCTCTGCCTCGAATAACTTCCGCCTGGGAAGATAGAACCTCGGCGATCATTTCGTCGTTGAAGAAATCGTTCGGACACCTCCATCTGCGGCCCAGAGTGAGCTCGACCTGCTTAGCCTGCGGCCACATGTCCTGCGAGGCTTTCCTTCCTCTCTGCTGCATTCTCTGCTGCAAGATGCGAGATCTAGCGTCATTCTCTGGACCAGAGGGGAGCATGCGGAGGGGAGGGGGGGGGGGGCTCTCTCGAGGAATGCTCGCGCGACAAGACAAGGGTTACCGGAGGAGGAATTCGCGTTGCGGGGCCCGATGCTCGAGGCCTCGGGCCCACGGACCGGGCCCGGGGCCCGCGGCTCGGGGACCTAGGATACACGTACACGTGCAACGCGCGTGACACGGATACTTTCGCTCCGCGAAGTTTAAGGACTTGGGAGCTCAAGGGCAGCGATCGGCACTTTTCAACATCGGACAGCTTGCGCGCGGTATCACCGGGCACGTTTAATGGACGGCTGTTAATTCTTACGGTGGAAGTCCGCGAGGAATATCTCGCGGACCGGGGAGTAAAAGAGAGTAAAAGAGAGTAGAAGAGGGAGAGAGAGAGAGAGGGGGAGAGATCGGGGGTACGGTTCGAGCAGAGATTACAGTGGAATCCACGGGGCAACATCGATGCGATTAAAACGTAGTAAATCCGCGGGGTGGGCCGCGGGCGGAACGAGACGGGGTGCACAACACGATCACGCATTCCACATCGGTTTCCAGAATACCTGCAACTCCTGAATTACTTGATCTTTCGGCGAGAGTTTTGGGTCGGGTTCGAAACTTCCTACAAGTTGTTCGACAATCGATAATTATCATCAATCATAGGAAGGCCGGTTCACGGCGGATCTCCTAGCGGTAAGAGAGGAGATCGGCGCGGCGATCGAACCGAAGATAAGAGAGAGATTTACCGTGGGACGGGGCCGGGCTCGGCGACTTGATAACTTTCGTCTCGTACGAGACCACGAACTTTTTCACCCTGCTGCCCTCCTCGCTCTTCACCGACAGCGTGCCCTCGAGCTCCTGCGTCTCGGTCTCCTCCTCGTCCTCCTCCACGGGCTGCGAGACGACCCGCTCGTGTTGATGCTCGTCGTAGTACGCGGTGTACGAGAAGTCCTCCGTGAAGTCGGTCTCCTCCGTCTCCTCCTCGTGCTCCACCTGCTCCTCCTCCTGCTCGTCCTCCGACTGCTTCCTCTCCTCTTCTTCCTCTGAAACGTCACCGTGGCGATGCATTCCGAGCGATTTCATAGATTAAGGTAGATTAAGGTAACGATCGATGCCATTCGATCCGGAATGGTTTGCGGGCAAAGGGAGGATTGGTGGAGCTGGGTGTGAGAAATGGGTCGCATGGCCGAATCGTCTCGCGCGAGCCATCGGCGAACGAAACGAGAGGACGGCATAGAATCGATAGAGTGCTCGACGCGCCCGCGACTATCCTTGGCACCGGTTCAAAACCGAAATCCGTGATAATTCAAAAATATTCGCGCCTACTCTCGAGAACCGTACCGATCGAGGCCTCGGCGACACAACGTTAGCCAGCGAGCTTACCTCGCGAGGTCTTCTCGTTCTCGTCGGTGGCGCCGTTTTGCACGCCGCTCAGCTCCATGATCTTCTGCAACTGCTCCGAGACGATTCTCAGGTGATTCTCGATCTCGCTCGGGAGCTGCTTTAGCGACAGCAGCTGCCGCTGCACGTTCTCCAGCTGCTTCTCCAGGTTGATCTCCGTGCTGACCAGCTCCTTGATCTTCTCCCGGTCGACCTTCGACGCGATCTCCGCCATCTCTTTCTCGATCTCGCTGATCACCGTTTCCCTGCTCGACTGTTGAATGCTGCAGGTCTCTTCTTCGCGGGACGCTTCCGGTTCGGGGCTCTCCTGCTCGAGGATGTCCTCTTGTGACCGCCGATCGGCCTCGCTGTCAGGCCTCGCGGACTCTGCCTTCGATTCGGGACGCGAATCGACCTCGCGTTCCTGGTCCGATCGATAGCCGGGCTCCGGGGTCGCCGACGGTGTCGCCTAAATTCAGAGAAACCGCTAGAGAACATCGGCACACCGTGGACAACGATGCTCGGCGCCATCGTTTGTGTTTGATCGGCCGCGCAAACCAACCGAAATGCACACAGAAACTTTCCTTTCCGGCCTCCGTTCGCGTCGCCCCCGGGCGATACACGATTCATGATTTTCTGTAATGTTCAGCCAAATTTCACCAGGACTTCGAAAAGTATCCGCGGAATACGTTGTTCGCTTTTTTTAGCAGCTCGAGCAAATGTACGCGTGCGCCGAACGACGATTCGCGCGGCTTGTTCCACTTTACGTTATCCACCTCTAAAAGGAGGGTATCTGTACTCGATACTCGCGATGTACATACTCGGACAATAAACACGCAATACGAACGTGGTCTCTCGAGGCAGAAAAAGAGAGAAGGATATACTCACCGGCTCCGCGTGCATTCGGGTTCGTTTCCGGAAAGCGGACAGGATTAACGGGATAAGTAGCCGTTTCCTGGGTCCCAACGGCAGCCTCGATCGAAGCCTGTTAAGGGTTTATCGAGATTCTGTGGCACTGGATGCATCCAAACATACGCATTTTATTTCGAACGTGTACTGGGTACTCTTTCTTTTTTTTTCTTTTTTTACTTCCATTCGTGTGCGTACATTGACAATGAGAGTGTGTATGTGGTGAGACAGAGACATTGTAACATGCATCGATCCGACACACGAGGAGTTCTACTCCCGCGCTCGTTCGGACAAGACGCGCGGATCGAGTCAGCTACGAGTATACTGCGCTACGATTACACATACATGTCGGGCCGCGCGACAAATCGATCTAATTCCGACTCCGGGAATCGTCACGGTGTTATTATTGCTAATGTTAGAACGAACAAGAAATCCTCCGCATCCGGCTCCGGGGACAAGTTGCCTCTAGCTACGAGTAAACACGTTATGCGGTTACACTGGACAAGAAGATACAAGAACAACAACACACATTACGAGCAACCAACACCATTTTTCGACTTCCTTCGCTGCGCGTTTACGGGTGGGCCGCGATCGTATCGTCGAGCCTTCTCTCGGCGAACGCTAAGGTAAATCGGCAAAAAAGAAACGGTGCTGCGGACGATCGTGCGAGACTCGAGCGGATCACTTGTACATGTAGAGCAGGATGATCGAGGTGCAGGGTACGAACGCGTACGCCACCAGCCTCGTGAAGTCGACGCCGATGCGGTTCGTCAGGCCCTCGTAGAGGATCGTCGGGACGAAAGACAACCTGCGACCGTCGCGGTCCACGTCGAGGCTGGCCGCCTTCTTCTCGGCGATCGTCGCCCGATCGGCGAATCGGCCGGTGAGCTTGGCCGGTAGCCAATCGAGCACAAGGTCTCGCAGAAGAGCGAACGAGCTCGGCTCGGGGACGCTGGCTCGGCAGAGGGGTCTCGAGAGACGCCTGCTGCCCCGGTGGAACACCTCCGTCGAGATGAAGTCTTTCGAGGAGCGGAGCAGATCGGAGAACGCGGCGCGGTCCTCTCGATCCGAGAGGCAGCTCTGCGAAGCGAGCGCCGACGAATCGGAAATCGCTCGGATGATCTGGCCGCGAAGGTAGCCCACGATCACGCCGAGCGACTCGAAGTGCTTCTTCAGGATCCGCTCGGCGTAGCGAGTACGAGCGAACAGCTTCCTCTTCGAGGACACGACGATGGGACGCGTCGCGGCGCGCGAGAACAGACCGCTCTGCAGACACTTCTCCACGTACCGACCCTTCATCTTAATCATCGAGCTCCTCCTCCTGTCGCGGCGCGGCACGTCTCTCGAGGACGAGACGCCCTTCAGATAGTTCACCAAGCGGGCAACGTTTCTCCAGAGGATGCGCTGGAAGTAGCGACCCTTCAGATAGAATCGCTTGCGGATCCTGGACTGGGCGGGATTCAGAGCGTCCACGGAGCCGCCCTGCTCGAGATAGGCCAGCAGGTCCGAGCGAAGACGAACGGCGACGAACTCGACGCTGCGCGCGAGGATCCTCTCCCCGTAGCGGGTCCTCCGCCAGGACACCTCCTTGCGCGAAATTAGCCTGTCGAACAGCCTGCTCGAGGAGAAGCTCTCCGGCTTGTCGAGGAGTCCGTCGACCATTCGCCTCATCCAGTTGTCCTCGCGCTTCAAGTACGTCTCGAGGTAGCGACCCTTGACCCTGAACCTCGGCGATTTCTCGATGATACCGCAGCGCGACGTTCCTTCCGGCGGCTCGGAATCGAGCGGAACGTCCTCGACGACGTTCTGCTGCGGGTGCTCTCGGAGCGTGGACCTGGCTCTGGCCGGTTTCTTAGCGTCCGAGAGGCTCTTTTTCCCGAACAAGCAGCGCCGGAAGTAGTGGCCCCTCGTGTAGAAACCCTTCGACTTTCGTTTGTTCAAAGGCCGCCGCGCCACGACCGCGGCCTCTCTGCGCTTCGACGGTTGCGCCGGCGCGGCGATTTCCAAGCGCGCGACGACGACGACGGTTTCCGGCTCGATCGCGTCCGAAGGGGACGAAGTCGAGGGAAACTCGAGCAGCGGCTCGGAACCGACGGCCTCGAGCTGCTCGAGAGCGCGCAGCTCGCACGACTCGTCCTCCTCGCGAGGGAGGATCGTCTCCTCCATTCTCGACACCGTTTCGCAACTGGCCATGATTACCTCGGGGGTCGGGGGCTCCGGGGTCTTTTGCTCTTCCGGCTTGAGCAAGCCCTTCTCCAGCAGCCGGTCGGTCACGGTTCTCTTCTTCTGCTTGGTGATCACCACCCGGTAGGACTCGACCTCGGTTTCCTCGAGCTGCTCCTCCTTCTTGCGCGGCTGCGGGATCGGCCGCTGCGGCTTCTGCAGGAACACCGAGGTGCGTCTCAGCTGCTCGACCAACGGCGGCTCCGCTGTCGCGATGTTCTGCAGCTCCTCGATCACCTTCGACTGCTTCAGCACCGTCGCCCGGGGTCGAAGCTTCTTGAAGTTCACCCTGAAACAAGACAGTCGGGATCAGTTTGCTCGGCGATCCTCCGCCGAGGCGTCCGTCGCCTCGAGAACCTCTCCCGAGCGTTAGAAAATCAATGTAAAGCAGGGCTCGGAATTAAGTGCATCGCGGCGACGTCGGCGGCTACGCCTCTCAACTCTCATCCCAGCGTCTCGCTCCCCCCCTGGTCGCCTCTTTCGGCTCGGAGCACGTCAGGCGCGAGTGCGTGTAGCATTTAGTCGGCCACGGGTGAGCGAGACGCGCGGCGGGAGTCGGGAGGCGTAGCCGCGACATCGCCGTGTTGCGCGCACTTAATTCCGAGGCCCGGTGCAAAGCGACGTAAGCGGAAGGAACGATGAATCTCTACCCCAAGACTCCCTTGTCGTCGAGCAGCTCCTCCTCCTCGAGAATCAACTGAGCGATCTCGTCGTCCGTGAGATTCTGATTCGGCACGATCTCGCTGTTCTCGTCTTTTGGCTTCTCTGGGAGCGGTTCCACTTCTGGCTCGGCCTCCACCACGGTCTTCTCCTCGTACGTGATCTCCTCGCACTGCTCGATCACCGTCTCCTCCTTCAAGATCTGCTCCGGGAATACCGGCGGTAGTTCCGCTAGCTAACAAACGAACCACCTCGTGGTCAACGGTCTCGTCGAAACTGGGTTCGGACTAGGCGAAGACCGAGGGCTCGAGATTATTCTTAACCCGTTATCCGCATCGGGAGAAATAGTTCTATTTTGCTGATTGTGCGCATGTGTATGTGTGTGTGCGAGAGAGAGTGTGAGCTTGATCGATGCGCGATCGACGATCGGTTAGCGGGTTAAGCAACGGCCGGCTCGGACGAATCGAGATGTACGTACGGGAATCTTGTACGGGACGATGTTCTCCTCGGACAGTCCCTCCAGAGCCTTATGTGGATCTCCTTCTCTGCGGCAAGAATCGCGTCGATTAATGGCTGGCCGATTCGGACGACGGAATCGGCGGAATCGATGGAGTGGATACGTGCGGCGCGACGCGTCGTCGCGTTTTCCGTGCTCGATCTAGTTTTACGATCTCGTTTATGCTCGCGGCAAAGTGCGCGAGAGGCCGTCGCGAAGCGAACTTTGGAATTGGGAGCGGGCGACGATTTTAACTCGGTTTTCGGCGAGCCTGGCCGACTACGAGCCGGTTCACGCGCGAAACGGTAATGAGAGGGATCGGGGAACAAACGCGCGAGGAGTAAATGCCAGCAATAAAATCGCCGACCAATGATAAACAGATTTCATTCTGGGTCACCTATTTATAAGTGTTGCAATCCCGTTGCCTCACGATGCCCGTAACGCCGGGATACTCTGGCCCCGACGTATTATTATAATATACGAAGCCGCGTACAGGGCCACCGGCGGCCACGTTCTCGTAGATCATCCGTCTCCGCGGAAACGAAACGTCGAAGCGTGTCGGTCGAATCGACGAAATAATTCACGAACAGGACGGAATATTATTAAACCGGCGCAGAGGCGCGGGGTTGGTCGCCGCGCGGACGCGCGTCGCAGATAAATTCGCGATAGGTGAATCATCCGAGAAGATTCTTCGCGGGCAAAAGTAGTTCAAGTTAAGCTTCATGGTCCAAGCGGACCCCGAGACGGTGCGCAACGTGTCGTTGACATTGGGACAAGGACCGTCGTTGCGTCGCAATCGATTCGGCGGGCCGCTTCCGGTCGCTCGTCGACGCCCATTCAGAATTCGCGCGAGCTTTGTTCGCGGTTTAATCGACGCGATCGTCGCGGGTTTACTCACCGCTGTATCCCAAGAACGAAATTATTGCCCGCTCGCACCAACTCTTCGTGCGCCTGACCGTGGGTCAAGCCGCCGATCGCCTGGTCGTTCAATCGGACCACGACGTCGCCGACCTTCAAGCCCATGCATTCTGCGAGGCTCTCCTCTGTCACCTGCCAAACACGTTCCCATTTACGTCCGTCTCTGTTTTATCGTGGTCCTCGTTCCGGACGAAAAACCATTCGAAAAACGGCTCTTCCCCTGTGGCCTTCCCCTATTCGATCGCTTAGCCCCCCGGGGATCCCTCATTTTTCTTTACAAGACTTTCAGCCGTTAATGAATTTTCTAAAAACGATAGCAACTTCGTTCGAAAATTAACACGTTGTCTCTTGGATGTAGCACAGTCGTTAAAAATTGATTAACCCCATCGCGTCAACTCGCGATGAAGTTTTCAAATGTAATTTGTTAACTGCGAGTGTTATGACCAGACCGCGGTTTTTATGCATTTATAACAAAAATGAGTCGATCAAGTACAAAATAACGGAAACTTGTAATTTGAAAATACCGTTCTATTGTAACTTATTATAAATTATATAAATTTATTAATTATTTTTTAGTTTTAAATATATATTATATTATATATATTATATAAATTCTAACTTATCGAAACGTTAACAAAACGATATAAATATATCTACGTAGTTCCTATATCTTGTAAATACTACTAATTTCGATTTTGCAGAAAATTCCGCAATCTAGTTATGACTCAAATTCTGTTCACTCGTTATCAGTAAGTCTAGGCGAAAACACAACGAAGATAATCTTCTTCTTCCCAAGAAACGATCAGGATCGAAACAGTAACCGGTCGTTGCAGCGGTGAAGAATATTGCACGGCACGGGGTTAAGTAGCTGCGTAAAGTTCCGTTTTAAAAACGAATCTCGCGGGGTGCCGCGACTGATGAAGCTAGTTCGAAATTCCGCGAGAATTGCCGCCGGTCTGGTTCGCGCTACCGATAACGTAGACCCAGTCACGGGAAGACGCGAAAATCCCCACTTTACCGTTGCGTTGTAGCGCCGGCACCTGGGAGCATGCAACCAGCCGTGCTAGTTCGCATTTGCGCGGCCGTCTCTCAGGGGATCGCGTTGTTGTTAGTCGTTCAAAATTTCTGCTGCGTATCGTTACGCGATCCAGACACGAGACTACAATTCGCCGCGGACATATCCGCGGAGAATATGCACTCGAGACAACGTGAAATCGCTCGTAACCAGAAGTACGTACTCTGATGACAGTCAGCGGCTGCGGGAAGTCGCTCCCGCCGGCCAATCGAAATCCCCATGGTGTGTTGTCGAATTTCGTGAACTTGATGCTGATAGCCATGATGTTCTACATCTGTAAAAGTCACGTGATCACGAAAATCCCATGGAAACGCGAACGGATCCGTTTGGCGATCCGCGAGACCGCAAGGATCCTATCGGCTGGCGGATCGTCCGCGGTCTCGACGAACTTTCCGTACGATTCGATTCGTTTCGATACGATTATGTAACGCGAGAGAAACGGAATTGGGTGCGGGCTTAAGTTACGAGGTTTATTTGCGAGCTTGTGTTTCCTCGAATCACAATTGCACTAAATACCGCGCGTACCGCGCACCGTAGCCGCGCTATTCGAACCCGAGAGCCTCGATCTTGGCGCGTGATCGATCGATCGCGCGAGTTCGCGGTCATCCGCGTCTCTTCGGCTTCCGGCTCTTTTTTTATTCCGCCGAAGACTATAGGATTCGGAACGGTTATACGTCGGCCCGCTCGGAAATAGAAAGGAATCGTATTCGTCGCCGAAAAGGGAACGATCGCCAACGTGTCGGAAGGCTCGACGACGGTTCGCCGGAACCATTTTCTTTTTGGTTTTCGAGGACCGGTGCGGTTTTTTTCTTCGGGGGACCGGTTCTCGAGCGCGACACGCCGCGACGGGCGTTTCTGTCGACGGGATCGATGGTTAAAAGATAGTAAACGAGGAACACGAGCAAAAAGGCAACGGTACGCGGCGGTGGCCGCGAGGAATTCGTAGTATGTACGCGGAAGTGGCCGCACGCGTCGCCCGAAACGAATATAGTCGAGCGGTGCGCGAATTTCCTCAATGATTTCTGCCCTGTCCGTCTCTCTCTCGCTCTTCATCTTTCTCTCTCCATCTCGTTCATACTCTCTCCCTTTCTCGCGCTCTCTGCCTCGCCTATCGGTTACTTCTGATTACTTGCCAGTAAGTATCGCGCGAGGGACCGTCGCGGGGAACGATGCACCACGACGCACAGGGTAATCGCACACCGAGGAAAATTACTGTATCACCAGATTCATCGGTCGCGAAACCGAGCCGGATCGGTTACGGCGGAAACGAACCCGATCGTACGAACCGGCCGACTCTCGAACACGCACGAAACGGTGTCACGATAAAGTTTGCCAGAAGGCGATCGCGACTGCCGTCTCGAACGCCACAAATACACGGCCCCTTCTCCCCCCAGCAACCCTCCTCCGATGCTCCCCTTGCTACCCAATCGGAAAACAGCAGGAAGCAGGCTCGATCTATTTACTGATCGATTTATTTAGATTCGGGTCCTCGATTTCCTCCTCGTCCTACCAACAGATACGTTTCGCTTCGCCATACCGCGCTCTTCTCCGCGCCGATCTACGTTTATCCCGTCGCCACCGATCCGCGATTCGAACAGGATCGAGCAGCAGCTTCCGAAATTATTCGGTCCTCTTCCCCCGTTTCGCAGTGAACGTACGGAAACCGAATTATCGCTGGATCGAAAAGAAAAGTATAAATGAATCATCGAGGAGAAAGTATACTTAAATATAACGTCTGTTTAATTCCTCGATTAAACCGAATACACGTCGTGCATGGTAATGCTCGTGTCCACGTCATACTCGTCACGTATTACAGGGTAATGACGTATATTACATCTATTTCTAACAGAAAATCGTATCGATACAGTCCATTAAAAGCTATTTTACCCTAACGTCCGGTACAGCGAGTCGACTGAACGCTTCAAGTTTTCGATTTCTTCGCGCCAGACGGTCCATCCTGGCCGCCTGCCTCTTCGGGTTGGAAGATCGTTCTCGGTTGCGTCTTCTGGTAGGCCGGCGCTATCCAGTATGGATTTTCCTCGGCCACTTTGGCGAATTTGAGGATCGCTTCTCGCGGGTCCTGGTCGTCCTCTATCCTCTTGCTCAGGCCCAAGTTTCGAATCACGTACGAGCTGAGCGTTCCTCCGGAGGAGGCGACCCTTCCTCCCTGGCCGGAAGTGATCGGCAAGTCCGGCCTGCGCGACTTGACGGGATCCAACCGATCCTTCTCCATCTGCTTGCGCACGGACTTCGGTCTGTCCTGTCTGAACAGCGGCAGAGCGTGCGGCGTTATGATTTGCTGAGTGGACATCACCTCGATGTGCTTCTGTTTCATGTGCGTCTTCACCACGCACAGCTTCGCGCCCCTCAAACTCTTCTTCGAGTCGTAGTACACTTTGACTATTCCGTTTCCGCAGCCAACGAATACCTGATTCAACTTCGGATGCCACAACGTTTTGATCACGTGCGAGTTCGTCACGCTTATCTCGTTCACCAGGTCGAACGTTTTTGTGTCGTAGAACAGTACTCGTCCGGTGTTCTGGCCCCTGTTCAAGGACTCTCCAGTGATCACGATCGAGTCGTCCGGATTGAACATACAGTCGGTCGTGTCGTATCGAGAGTACAGGTTCCGGGCCTCGAAAACAGGAGACTTGAACACCCTCAAGTCCCAGAGCTTGAGCGTGTCGTCGCAGCTCCTGGTCGCCAGCATGTGCCCGAGATACGAGAAACTCAAGCTCGATATCTCGGAACCCTGCGCGTGGGCGTCCCTCTGGATCAACGACGGATTCACGAAATTTTTCCTATGATCCCACATCTGTATAGAGCCGTCCACGCAACCGCAAGCGACCACTGTGCCTTCGCGGCTGTAGCCGCACGTAGTTGGTATAGTTTTCACTCCGTTTTGGGCCCTGCATTTGATTAGGTACTTGTGAGCACGTGGCCTGTACAATATCCATATCCTGCAGGTGCTATCCTGAGAACAGGTCATGTATTCTTCCTTCGTGAAGGGATGCCAACAGCCGCAGTTTAATCCCGCCGTGTGGCCTTTCGTACGCGCCATATCCGTGATGTACTGGTCGCCTTTTACCGTTTCGCACTTCTCGAATCCATCCCGATCCAAAACTTTTGCCTGCGCAGACCCCGATATTACCAATATAACGTCGCCGGTCATGGAATACTGTAAACATTTGATAGGATGATTCTCGCAAGGTTGCAGGGTTCTGAAGCTCCGCATAGAGGAATCCATGCCAGCAAAATCCCAAAAACAAACATCGTAATCGATCGAACCGGATGCTAATCTTGCTCCGGAGGGATCTGCTGCAATGGCAGTCACTGCTTTTGTGCCATGCGTCATTGTGACTTCGTGGCTGCATGGAACTTTATCTCTTAAGTGCGTTTCATCGCTGTCAGATTCTTCTTCGTCGTCTTCGTCGTTCTCGTCCTCGCTCTCATTTTGCTTCGACGTTTTCTCTGAAACTAAGCTGTTTTGAAGATCGGAGGGGACCGGAGGTCCAACCAAATCGTCGTCCTCCTCGTCGCTGTCTTCTTTATCCTTGTTATCTTTCTTAGATTCTTCCTTCGAGGATGTAACCGCAGCTTCTGTGCTTTTCTTCTCTTTGTCATTGTCGGCTGGTTTGTTGCTGTTAATAGTTTTTGATATATTCTCTAACATTTCTTGTACATCGAACGACTTGGCTTTTTTCCCAAAACCGGTTATACCCATAACTTGTTTCAAGTTATGGGTTTCCTCCTCGTCCTCTGGTTTAATTTCATTCATCTTGATTACATTGGTTTCTGGTAATTTCTTACCGAACGTACCAAAACCGGAACTTACATTTTCTCTGCTCTCCGAAGCTTGTTGCAGATTTAAATCCTTACTGATTTTTCCAAACGTTATAATCTTTTTTGTACTCATGTTTATGGTTTATCTGCAACATTTCAAAATTGTATTATTGATAATATAACTGCTTGTAGAAAGAATGAATTATATAGTGTTAACATATAAATGTATATGGAGGTTATATTACCTTATTTATTTCAGTCTATGATAATATCTCATATTCCACCCAATTAAATCGTAAAATTTCACATTTTTCGATTTGTGCACATTTGACAATGTTATTTTATAATCCGTCAATTTTATAGGCGCATATCACAGTTATCTACCATAAGTAAATAAGAATGCACATCACAATAACACGTGACTAATATCCTGACAATTTTGTCACGAATACTAACAGCTCTAATTCAACATTTTCAGTCTCAATCTGTCTTTAATGATCCGGCGTATCTACCTATATTTTTCTGTATTTATATTTACGCTATAAAAATCTATTTGTGCAAATATCGATAATGTATGATTCGTACCGATTCCAATATAGGATACGATGTTAAATTCAGCACGAATTATCTGTTCTTGTGAAAATGTAAGAAAAGAGGCGCCTCTCGCGGTGAAATTCTGAAGTTTCGCTCGGGGTTCGTACAGCGCCAACAGGCGTGGTGGCAAAATGCTCGAACTGTTAGGCAACGTGATCAATTCAGTAAGGAAGTTGTACGGGAAGTGGTGCCTCTTGCGGCAAAATCTCGAAGCTTCGTTCGAAGGTCTGCACAGCGCTTAGTGGCAAAACTCTCGGCTGTTAGGCAACGGATAATTACCGACCGGTCACGTTGCCCACAGTTAAAGCATTTTGCCACTACGTCAACATTTTCTAGAACAGATGCTTCGTGCCATTAAGTACATTTTGTTTGCACGAAGTGGACGCGGTAATTCTGATGAACATATTGATATCCCTAGAATACTGTTTTCATTGTCAAATTTTATGTTATTTCTCACACTTCCCTTACCGAAGGAACGATTTCTAGCAATAACATATAATATTCAGTGTATTTTTTATATTTATAACAGTAAGTAGACTTCTACAGCGTAATACGGATGCAAAGAATTCTCGTGAACAATTCTGTACCCTTAAAACATTCTTTTAGCTCCTCGACAACCGTATATTAGTGGAAGCGATAATAAAGAAGAAAATAGAGGTATAGTACTGTTCGACACTGTAACTTATAAAAATCTACTGTACCATGTCTCTCGTTGCTGTTCGATCATATCGAGTAGCGTTACCCTGTCTCCACCAAATTCTAATTCCTCCGTTGTCACAAGTATTTTGGTGGACTCGGCGTTATTGTTACTCATCGTTATTTCCGTTGCGTTTCGCAGTCGGACTGATCGATCGGGTTCGGGAGGAGAGCATAATGTTGCCCGGTGCGTATGCCCTTTTCTACGATGGCCCGACTCGACTCGGCTCGGCTCGGCTCGACCATCAGCCATTGCTGCTCGAACGAGATGGAAGCGGCAGATTTCTGATTTGGCAAGGGGTGGGATCGCTCCTGATGGAAAAGGAAAAGGGCAGCAGTTTGCGAGGGTGGCTACGAGTTATCCGGAAAGGGCCCCCATCGGCTGCTGCACGCTCCACGGCTATTTTTATGGTTTCTTCCGTACGCGGTCGATCATTCCAACCGTTGGCTGCGTCTGTTTCTTTCTCTTGCTCCGGTCCATAGCCTTTCTACGATCACACGTTCTCAAATACAATTGCAAATGCTCTAGAGGCAGTGGGCAGTGCTCACGACAGTCTCCAGCCGACGAAGATTACATATTAACCCTTGCAGTACCGGCGGTTGGGTGTTCATGCGAAAATCTATGATTGGATCCAAACATTTTGAACTAAAATTTTGTTTTTATTATTATTATTATTATTATTACTATTATTATCACTATTATCTTATCGTACTTTTTTTTAGATTTTTAAGAAGAGTTCTATAGATCATATAATATATTGAACAATACAAGAGTAGGGGAGACCGATGACGGTTGAAACACGGGGACGGTTGTAGCACGTTAAATATTTGAAAATATGTGATAGATATTATCGCATAGTTCAGATGTATAATGTAAGATGACATTTGGAACAGACTCATCTACCATATTTAGGTAGATACGAAATATACATCTGCATAAGCAAGAAAATAACTTTCGATTCCTGAAAAAGTTAACCTTCCTTATTGCTTTAAAATTGTGATACAAGTGCTTTTTTAGTAAATATATTCTTCCTTCATGTGCATCGAATCTCTAGTTTCATATGTCCTAAAGAAATATCGATAATTACTTCGCGTCAACAAGCATGCTGTAAATAACAATTTATAATTAAAGCTTGAAGGCGCGGTCGGGGACGATTGTAAGAGATTTCTACGGCTAATTTTCTTCACCTTATAATTTAAATATAAGATAATAATAATAATAATATATACTTATATTTGTTGGGTTAACTGATAAATTTGAAATTGTTGGAAAAATTAGAATTAGCTCGTGCAAAAATTAGAAAAATGAATAAAGAATCCATGGATGTAAAAGTATACGGAGATGGCTAGTAACCTTGTAGCGCATACAAATTTAATGAAAAATAGAGTCCAACGTTGTTGGGGTAGATAAAGGATGCCATGATGTATTATAATCGGGGATCGGAGTCGATCGTAACATTTTAACTGCTTTCCATATTTTATTGTCAGCTTGGATTTTCCTTAACGCGCAACAAAACCATCGTGACTGATTAATCTCGGCGAAGTAGGTAAAAGATTCGTGCAACAATCTTTGTTCCCCCTTAAGTATAGTGAAGAAAGCAAGTAATATTTTACTTGCTTTCCATATTTTATTGTCAGCTTGGATTTTCCTTAACGCGCAACAAAACCATCGTGACCGATTAATTTTGGCGAAGTAGGTAAAAGATTCGTGCAACAATTGTCGTGGCACATAAAATAGTTTATGCGTAAAATAGTATTCTAAAAAAAATATTATTTTGGTCGATTTCTCAAAGTTTGTTATCGTCGAGCTCTGGGTCCGAAATAATCCGGTCGTGGTACGGCGGGGGGAAAAAAGAATTTTCTAGAAAGTAAAAAAAAAGAATTTTCTCGGCATTGACTTAGTTAGTCAATGACATTGATTAGTTAGTCGACTTTGCATACGGAATACGGCACGATTGGACAAACAGTTGACCACGAACATGAAGATTGCTGCAAACGTAAGACGCCTGTTCCTTTTTTCGGAGTTTTCTTTTCAGCAGTTCCCTCTAAATACGCGTCTATTGGGCCCGTAAACAGGAAACGATTCCCCGCGGTGCACGTTCGATAAAAACGCTGCAGCGTGGACAGCAGAGAGATTAGCGACGGGTACCTGGGCTTTTTCAACCTTTTCTTCCTGCATCCTTTCAGCAAAGAAGAGCGTTCAGGGGCCTGGATTGTCTGTGCCCGCAGTTTTTTAAGTGTCCGTGAAAGGGTTGCCGTAGCGCGAGACGCGAGCAAGAACCACGGATAATCCGAATACCTCGGAGCTGGTCCGAAGTAAAAACTCGCGTGCTTTTTGCGATTAACGCGAAGACGATAGTATCCGAGCTGCGACAAGAGAATCTTCGCTTATCCTGGATGTTTTTTAGTTTACGGAGAAACGCGAGGAGCGACGACAAAAACGGCTCGTTTCCAGCCAACGTAGGCAACTCGGAGCGAAGGACGCGAAGATCGAACCGGCTGCGAAAAAAAAATGAAGAGGAATAATATTACTGTTTGCTTCTTGCATAAAGACAAATCCTTCCCTGCTTTTTTCAGAAACTTTCTCAACAATTTTTTTTGCAGCGAGCAATTATTGTTGTTACATCTTCGACCCTGTCCTTGTAAAAACGACAAAACTTTCAGGGTGTCCCATTAAACGGCTCATTTTTGTGAATGTAGAAAGGGGCGGCAATCGCGAGGTGCGAGGTCGGACTTTTGCAGTAAAATGTAGCTCTCGAGTCTGGTCATAGAATTCAAAAAAATGTTTAAATATTTTTTGCGAAGCAGTAAAAAGAGAATAGAACGATACGTGCAAATGATGATTTGGAATAATTTTTTTTTTAACGGAATAAGCTTTTATCTACTATTAATTTCATTCGAAACCCGGTTCGACGATGTCATCGATGATCTCTCCCCCAGCTCCTGACGCGACCGCAGGTAGCTGCACTTGTGCCGCGGCGATCCGATGTAGGGTGGTTTTTTGTCGGAGGTAAAAACTCGATGGAAAAAAAAAAGAAATGACTGCACACACACCCTTCCCCTATCGCGCACCGAGCCTAATACGGCCAAAAAAACTCCCCTTCTCTCAACAGGTTGATGCCTATTGTGCAAGCGGGTTGTAACACGAGATCGATCGCGAGCGTAAAAAAAAATATTAAAACCTCCCTGCATGCAACAGGTGACTCTTTCACGGGCGGGGCTTTAGAATCTGCCCCCTGCCACGAGTCACTTTCACCCTTTTAAATTCCCTCGTATCAAAACAGAAGCACCGGAATTCTCTCGAGAGGGCTGTCCTACCATGCGCGCAATTGCATTCGTCTTCATTTTCCTGTCGCTGCAAGAGGTGCTTTTTATTTATTTATTCGCTTATTTATTAAGCCCTTTATATTTTAAGATAAATAGGGTATGTTTAAACAATATACATATAATATATGAGAGGAAGAAATAGATCCGTTTTATGATAAATCAGAGGAAACATAATAATATAAATTTGAATATAAAATTTAATTTAATTTAATTTAATAATTTAGTAATATATTAGAGGAAGCAATAGTTCCTTTTAATAATACATATATCTATACGGTGACATTCGAGAGACCGAATATTCACGTAAGCAGATATCACAGGAGATAATTATGGTTGTAACAAGGCATTCATTGTCCAAGTTTTGAGTGAGCATATTTAGCAAATATAGCAAAATTTATGTTGCACGGTTTCGATTTTCGAGCACTGTTTCCTGTAACATGGACATCGTACGCATTACTCTACGAGTATTTATGTTGTTAAACTATCAAGATATTCTATAAATAAATTTTGAAGCTCGAAAGGCTGGTTTTATCGTAGATGCGATTGGGGAAAAGGATAGATCGTTCTTTGAACTTTGAATTCAACGCTTAAAAATCCTTGTCTAAGCTGTACGCGAAAACAATGAAATTTTGTTGGTCAGCTGATTGGTTGATTGTTTCTTTTTTTAAACGGGGAAGCCGCGGTAACTGGCCGCAGCCAAATTGACTTTCGAATGGCTTTCGTGGGCGTCGTCGGACTATTTACTTATCTGAATTCGGCATAGTCCTTCGAAAGGGCCGATCATTAATAATAGCTTGGAAAAACAGGCTGTGAAACGCGTGTTGGGCGGAACGCGATACGATTTTTTGGGGAAAAACGTGCCGCTCGTTAGGGATCCTCCATATGTCGTCCAGCGAGGAACGTTTCATCGGTCGGTGGTCGAACAGCCGAACGTTTTCGAGCGTTGTGCCCGCCGCCGGTGACGTTGCAGATCGATCGATCGTCCCGAGCCCTGACCGATGCGTATTTGATTTGCGTCGGGGGACTCTTGCTTTTTAACGCGCGTTTTTCCGTATTTCATAGGCGACGCACCGAGCCCGGCCGCACTGCATTAAAACGCATTCTTAATGGCCACGGTGTGTCCGAGTCCTTTGTCGAGTCCTCCCATTTAAAGGGCATCTCGAGATCGCGTCCCTAGCAGTGATCGGCAGAAACCTGTGGGAGCACGGGAAAACCGAGAAAAAAAACCGGAGGACACGTTTTCGTATTTTTGACGTTTACAAACGATCCGCTCGCAGCTTGCCTCCATGCGTTTTCAGCCCGAAAGGGAAACTCGGGTGTCTCCGCTTTGAAGAACCGGAGAATAGCCGAAATGTAAAATTTTTGCCAGAAACTTTCCTTTCATAGCTCCGCATAGTTTGCATAGCTTTTTGATCGTTCTGCGAAGAAGTCTCAGCGCTCGATCTCAGGTTGCGACCAAGTGTACCTTTTCTGCGATCTGTATTATTATTCATATTTTCTTCTGCGAAGTATGGTTACAGTTCCTATAGTGATCAACAAATTTTCGAACTAGTAAATATTAAATATATTGTTTCTAGTCTATTAACGGTAAAAAGAAAATACAATGAAAACAATATTGACAGCGAAAAGGATAAAACAGGAGAAAGCCGAAGAAACGAAGGAAAGCAAATTAGTAGCAGAAATAAGAAAATTGGAAGAAAACCAAAATGAGAAGAATGAAAGAAAAGATGAAAGAACAACGCAAGACAAATTTGTTAGAATAACTAAAATAGAACTATATATTTCAAATACTACGGAGTAGAATGTACAAACGCAATATTTTGGAAAAATTATGCCAAATTATTTAATCACTCGCATCCATCCTTATTACAAAATTTATGATACGTGTAATACGTGCAATTTTAAAAATTTATAAGGTGATATTAATTCTTGAATCATTTTGTTACTCTATTGCAAGGTCGGTATCAAAACTAAAGTTATCAACTAATTTTATTAGTTATTACTTTAATAATTTTATTAATAATTTTATTTGTGCTAAGGAGAAAGTTACTTCAAATTACCTCAGGTATCACCCCTTTCCGAGTATTAACCCTTTGCGCTCGAGTAGTGACTTTGAGGCACCATTAAAATTTGTTATATCTAAGATAATGTTTATATTAACAAAATTTAGATTTAAATAATTGTTAAGGGCGTAACTGTTGCGCGAGTCACAAGAGCTAATTTCATATGCATCAAATGCACTTCGTCGTATAAAATAAAAATACTATATGCCAGAAAAATTATTCTAGATTTACAGTTGAAATAGCTTCGAGTGCAAAGGGTTAACATAATTACGGGACACCCTGTATGTGTCTGCAGCAGTGAAAAAGTTACGAATATTTGCGTTTAAATTCCTATAAATCTTTAACGTAGCCACAACCGGTACTCTATTTCGTTGTTATGACTTTCCTGAAAACGTTCGAACAAAGTTTCAGTCGACGAAGTACAGTTAGGGCGGGCGAACGGTTGCAAGAAAGAAGAATCCCTGAGAAACCGCTAATCCTCGCCGACAACGAGGGAGCTTAGAGCGCTCATTATCTCGTAAAGGGGTGGTGGAAGGAGGGCCCCCGCACGGTTTCTCGAGGTGACGCGTGTCTCCTGTATCCAGGAATCCCGGGGAAATTTAGTGGCGAGCGCGAAGGTGCCCGCCGAGTTCCTTATTCGTTTCGAGATCGTCGGATATATACGTGGAACGTCTCTATAAATAGGGAAAGTGAGGCGCAGCTGAGGCGGAAGGCGGAAATCACGAGGAAAGCACGCGCGCTTCGGGTCGTATCGTGTGTCGACGCGGCGCTCTAACAAAAAGAACCGTAAAAAAAGGGCAGGGAGAAGGGCCAGGGTGGTGCAGGAGGACGTCCAAGATGCGGGACACCGTGGACGGCCAGTCGAGCCTCCCACCCCTGCGAGTTTTCGACTTGGTTGTGCCGCGATTCGACTCGTTGCGAGATTGCGATAGTCTTTTATCGGTATAAAGACTCCTCTACATAAGGGTGATTCATTAAAGCTGTTACAAAGAGAGCGATATCTCCGTTGTCGTTATCCACACTCGAAAGTGCTAGATAGACATATATTTCGATGGAAATAGTTTTTTTTTCTTAAAGGTCATATTTTACAAGATTTCAAGGTCGATGTTTTCTTTTAAAATGGAATTACTTATTTCCATTATTATATCACGATAGCGAAGATCAAGACGAATCCAATGACACGTAATAACACGACCTTTAGCACGGATTGACTTGAAACACTTAGAAATGAACACGAATGACGAAATAACTGCAACAGAGAGACAAACGGTCTCTCTCAATTTATTGGAATAATTGTTCAACATTATTTCCATCGACATCTGCATATTTTTTAATTTAGTCTTTTCTTCGAGTCGCAGCCGATTTCGGAGCGACAATTCAAATTGCGACGGCAATGCGATGCTCGACCGGCTCAAGGTCGCGCGAAGGTCGCGTTATTGTACAGATAGAAGTATATAATCCTTCTTCAGAGGAACATCGGTGACCTTGGAATCTCGAAAAATGTGACGTCTAAAAAGGAACTATTTTCACTGCGACATGCGTCCCTTCGAATCTGTTCTTCTAGCATTTTTGAATACCATTAACGGCAACGATAACTGCTTCAGTGAATCACCGCGTTTATTAACCCTAGAAAGATAACCATATGACAACGTATGTAAAAGATAACCATACGCTTCAGAGGCGCATGATTTTCTAAGGCGTCAATTTTATACTAACAATGGATATTTATTTAAGTTAATCTAGTCATTTTAAAGGTTTGGCATTATTGTAAAAATAAAATGCATTTATATTATATTCTTTTATATTTTAAGTAATTTTAAACTTCAATCACTAGACCTCTATGAAAAATTAACAAAAATCAACAGTCTTTCGCAGGCGCCTCTGCGACGTAGGTTATCTTTCTCGGGTTAAAGACTGCAAAATATGTTGGAATACTCTTCGGAATCGTTACGTTCCAATTAGGGCACTCGGTGTATCGGAAATCCCGAGGGCCTCTAATTTTCGGCGACTGCAGCCGGTTTTTTAAGCATCGGCGCGCACATGTTCGGGCCGACATCGGGCCGACAGCGTCTTGCGGGTCACGGGGTGACCGTCGGCCAGAAGGACGGAACAACGGAAAAAAAACGCAGCCGGACCAGGACGTTTGAAAAGTGGCCAGAATTAACGCGTGCGCCCTGGCCACCCTCTGACCTCTCTTTTTTCCCCGTTGTCCACCCCTCGTGCATGGGGCGCACGGGGATGCATAGGGTGCCACGAGGGTGCAGTAGCCGAACGCTCCGCCCCTCGAGGCCCGGCTCGCCCCTCGCCGGCCGACACAAAAAACCCTGTAAATGAAAATGATCGCAGAGAGCCACGGCCGGCGACCGTGGTTTTCTCGTTTCGCAGAAACGAAATCCGATTATGGCCAAAAACGATGCTCGAGGACAAGCGGCGCTCGAACCTGGCCAAATCCGATGTAATGACCCGCGGATTACACGATTATCCGGTCCACGCTTGTTAGCCGTAGTGTCTATCCCGCGAATACTTTATGTTGCTCCAGAGAAGTTTCCGGGTTCTTTTAGCGATGCTCGTTAACCCTCGACCGGTCGCGTGTCGTTTTCTAGATCGTCTCGTTGCCAACGATTGCAGTCCTTCATACGGTTTCTAGGCTCGTACACGTTCCTCGGAGTCGACGATTTTCCATTTTCCCGATGTTGGCGGATTTTTGGTCCCCTTTCACGCGCTTCGATCGATCGAATGCGTTGCGGGAAAATCGACGAAGCCGAATCTAGAGGTCAATCTGCTAGAAACTGCAAGCAACTTTTGGTAGCCTTCGACCAATCGGCTGTTGCAATCTCGTTGAAAAGCGCGCGAGTGGCTGTTACGACATAGAATTAATGAAATGACTGTTTAATTTTTTAATTTTGTATCATTGTCATTGATTTATCTACTTAACCTAACCAGGTAGCTGTTTCCGACGAGTATACTCGTGCTAATGCCGTTCCTTCTCGATGAGTATACTCGTCGGAAAAGATACCTGAACGGTAATAAAAACCATCCCTTTATGGCCCAATTAAAGAAAAAAAAGTACAGCTTTCTGTGCGCACAAGGGTGAGAGGAACAATCGAAATGTTTTCGTCCGGCCGTTGATTTTTGCTCGCAGCTTTCACCCGGTCCGTAAATACGGCGGAGCGTTTCGTTATTAGGGCCGGTCAGTCATTAAGTTGGACGGTCGCAGCCGGGGGGTGTCCGGTTTTCCGGTAATGCGGGGTGAAAATGCGATTCCCGGCCTTTCTCACCGATGCGACGACAATCGTCGCGCAGATATTCGGGAACGACGGCTGCAGCGGCAGTCGTTGACGAAAATCTCTCGCTCGCCGATCGCGTCGAGGCCCATTGGGGCCGGAATCTCGCTGGACAATGGTCACGTATGCTTCGATCTATAAATCTTGCATTGTCCGGCGCCGATGTTTAGTCGCCCGCATATTAACCTAGGGGTGAAAAGGCCGCGCACCCGGCATTGTTCAATAGTTGACCCCTCTAGTGGTACCGTGACCCCGGCTTCCTTATTTATCAGGTTACGAGTCGCACTGCTCGTAACCGATCCAGGCAACTTCTCTCTCTCCTGCCTCTGTTGCCGATTCTGCGGCCCGTCAACGACAATTTCGGTCCTCCTTTTTCGAAAGCGACGCGGCGCGGCGCGTCGCGTCGCACCCTGACCGCGCGCGCCCCTCGGTGCGAGAACCGCTTTTCGATTTCGATCCGCCACGCTCGCGTTTCTCCGATCTTCGGACAGAAGGGGATCCGGCAAATCGCACAGCTTGAGATCGAATGGCTACCGAGCTCATTTTTTTTACAAGCAGCGTCTCCAAAGTTCTGAGAAACTTCTAATCGGCCGTTTAATCGACGCGACAATATTTTACAGCAATACATTATGCAATATTTTCCAGATATTTTTTAGAAAGAATTGATGCATTCGTTCTACCTGCGCGTATTGAATTTAATTAAAAATTGATGCTATAATTGATGCTATAATGTGAGATACCTCAAAATGATGCAAAATGATTAACGCGCTACTTGCGGGTCACGGATCGAGCTTTACTCACGTCTAACGGGGGTAAAATCAGTGAATTCTGAAGAAACCGATTTTTAAAAAATATTTAATACTTGCAAAACAGACTTTGGGATTCTTTTAAATATTGTAAAACGAAATTGAAAAAAGAATAAATTTTTTGAAAAGATATTAATACCTCTTTCGCAGATAGTGCGTTAACGGGGTTGAGGTTACGGGGTTACCTGTGACACATTCAGGTAAAAAAGAGTAATCAATCAAACCTTTGAGACTATTAACATCCACGAAGACACGATTTAAAGAGTTAAATCGGCCATGCAGAGCTCGATGAAATTCTTCCGCGAGCATCGGGCGGAATTTCTGCGATAAAAAACATCGAATAAACGAGGATATCGCAGATTGTCACTGCTGCTTCTTCTCTTTTTATGGCCCCTTATCTGTCGGTCGGCAGAAAGTCGACCACCAAAGGATCCGGCTAAAGAAACGCCGGACACCGATAATCGACCGTTACGAGGGAACGGTCGATTTCACCGATTTCTCAAAGAAGCCCGAGAGAAAAGAGCGAAGAAAAGGGCCTATGATCGGAACGTGGATCGTCGGCGAGCACGAGCCAGATGCTTCGAGCAGATCGGAGGAGATACTCTCTTATCCGAACGGTGATTCGAGCGAATCGAACCTCGGCGAAATCGATCGAACGCAAGGTTACCTCAAGGTTATAAGCTTCCATTCGTGGCCACCTTGCATCGACTAAAAAAAAAAAAACTGTTCTCCCGCGTTCATCGTTCCGCTCCAGTTTTGAGGGGCGAGTGAGATTTTTTGTAAACCTGTTCGGCGCGCGTAGTACGATCTCGTTTTTTTTCTTTCGCGGTCCCCCCGATTCACGATGGCGGCGAGAGGCGTTTTGTTCCGAGGGCTGACAGCCGACTAACGATCCCCCGAATGTGTGTTTATTATAAGCGTCGTGAGTCGCGCGCCACGCGCTCGGAGAAACCAGCCTCCGGCGAAGGAGAGACGAGGAGAGAACGGCGGAGAGAGAGAGATAGAGAGTGAGAGGGAAAAAATGAATCAAGCATAAGGGAGAGAGAGAGAGAGAGATAGAGAGGGACGGACGTTTTCCCGATTTACGGGAAGCATAAAAAGCCTGGGGAGAAAGGAAGAAAGGAACGAGGGCTGGGAAAGGCGAGGGGGTCGAAAAAGAACGAACACGCGGAGTTGTGGGTAGAACTGGCACGGAGTGGATTCGGCCACTGAATATCGAGAGCCCTTCAATCCGCAGAGGGTCCGCACACCGTTTGCCGAAGGGAGGGCAGCTCGGGGTAGCGGGGAACACGGATGCATCGGGAGGGGAGAAAAAAATCTATTTCGAAAAGCGACAGCCACCGGGCAACTGACCGCGAAGTCGTCGCTTAGCAGACTCTTTCAAACGATTTTTTTCTTTTTCCCTCCGAGCAACAGAACGCTTCGATGTCCGGCAAAGTGAGATTAATGTCCCAGAGCTTCCGCCCGATGCGCCATTTTTGCCCGAAAATGAACGCGATTCCCAGAAGAATCTTCGATGCGAAAATTCAACGGTCGTATTTTTTCCTTTTTGCTGTTAGGAAGAGATATTGCAACTCGCGAGAATCTTCATCGATGGATTCAATCCTTGACACGTTAACATTATACGTGCCACCGCCGGTCAAATTGCCGGTTTCACATTTCTGACTTCATAATTATTGGCGTCACGAAGCTGCATCCATTAAAAATCGTTGAATATATTTCTTTATCGTTATAAAAATTGTGAAGAATTTGAATGAATTCGATGTTGATCGTAATTCGTTCGAGGCAATTTTTGTTAGACCAGTGACTGACGTATTAAAAAAATTATATTAATTTTATATTATATTAATTGTATATTCTATTAATTGCATATGATATTAATTGTATATTCTATTAATTGTACATCATATTAATTATATATCATATAAATTACATATTATATAAATTACATATTATATAAATTACATATTATATAAATTACATATTATATTAATTACATATTATATTAATTACATATTATATTAATTACATATTATATTAATTACATATTATATTAATTACATATTATATTATTATTATAATTAAAATTAATATTACGTTCATTTCCTAAACAATATATTTCGCAAAGTCGAATGTACGCAGTTAAGGGTTAAAAGCCGTTTTTCCTCGTCGCGTGTTGATAAAAAAGCAACGAATGCAAGGCAGATTTTTTTGTATTATATATCAAAGAAGCGTTATCACGGCGGAAAATCGCGAGACGTACGACGGTGGCTCGCAAGGATGGTGTCAGCAGATGAACCACGAGTGTAGGTCAAGCCAGCACGAGCGTGGGTCAGCTGTCAGTTGTTTGTCCTTACGGAAGGGCGCCGCGCCCGGCCAAATTCGGTTGTCGCAGGCTGCAACGCAGCCGCGAACGGCCGGCCACGACGTTCTGCTTTTTTTCTATTCATTCCGGCGAGATCTCGGACCCCTGGACCGTTGCCCGGAACTAGGACTCGGAGCACGGGACTTTTCGGTTCATTCAGCGGTTCGCTGGTTTCTTCGAGAACCCCTGGGGATTCTTAAAAAAAAAACCTCTAACCATCGGTGGTAGCTCCTTGTCGTCCACCTCCTTTCTGCGTGTATCCGGCTTCTCTCAACTCGTTACTTTACATAAAAAAATTAAACGGGACTTTTTACGGTATTCTCCGCGTTTCGGAAAATGTTTGCCCTCGAACTCGGAATTTCTGCTTTCGTTTCTGGATCCCTTCGCGTATTGCCTGTAACGCCTAATGAGAAAGCAGATGTTTTACCTAAAGAAACGCCTCTTTCTGGTGTTTCTTCTAACATCGTATTTTCCTGATTCGATTTCGCTCATTCAGTTTTCCACAAAAGTGTCGTTCAATTCGATTTTATTAGTATTTATATAACGTTCTTTTCAGGATATGTTTACACGTAATTAAAAAACACTTCTTCAAAACTGTATACGAGTAGATAAACGCGAATCTTTATTCTTTAAGTAAATAGAGCATATTTATTACATGATACAAATATCGGGTCACGAACGTTTTCGTACAGTTGCGGGATAAGTTGCGTAAATGCTCTATTATCGAGAAAAAAATGACAAAGTGAAATATCTGAATACTGAATGTTAACCGTAGAATGCCTTAGAGTAGTCTGCTAGCAACGAGTGCAATAAATTCAATTATAAAATTAGTTCGCAGCTATGAGTCGCAGTCGAAAACGAAGAGAAACGACTATTGAAGAGCGTGAAATGATTATTTTTATTTATTTAAAAAACAAAGATCATTAAGGGAAATTGCAAGCATGGTTGGGAAATCACATTCTACAATACAATTTGCATATAATTGACGGTGTTACGGATAAATTTGTTTATCTAAATATACTTAAAGAAAACTTAGAAGTTAGTGCCGAGAAATTTGGAAATATGAATGAGTACAACTTTTACCAAGATAATGATCCTGAACATAAATCGTATTTAGTACAACAATGGCTTATCTATAATATTCCCCATGCGATAGCAACACTTCCTCGGTCTCCGGATCTCGATCCAATTGAACATCTATGGGAAGAATTACATCGAAAAATTAGAAGTTAGAATTTCGAGCCGGGAAGAATTAGAAAACATTTTAAAATCTGAATGGATGGATATAAAAACAATAAAATTACTTCCAATTTAGTGCAATCAATTATTATCAATTGTACGAAGACTTTTGTGACCAGATATTTGTACCATACAGTAAATATGCTCTTTATTTATGCCATTTATATTACTTTATAAAAGTAACAATAAGGCATTTATCCTGATTTTTAACAAGCGTTATTCTAACAAACAATTCATAAACGGTTGTATTGTAATAAATAGTTCTTAAATGTACATTTACGATATGAATAATCGTAAATTCAAAGACCCGTCATTTGAAGGGTTCCATAAATTTATTGTTGAAGAAAAAAAGGTTCATTCGATTTACTCTAATGCAGTTTTGAAGACTAAGAAATTTTCCTTAATTATGTGTACAAACGCTTTTGTGGACACTTGTTGTTTGTTAGCATGTTAACGACAGTAGACTCCTTGAAGAATCCGAGTTCAAGGCAATCAAATTTTCAGTTCTTTCCATTATTCTGGTTTCTCGGCCTTGGTTTGCACATCACAATCTTCCCAGAGATTTCACGTGTTGGATTAACACAGTGTCAGCTGAAGGCATCCCATTTTAAGATTAACTTTAGAGAGTCGCTGCGTGATCGTTTGACGCAGATTTCTAACAATTTGTTATAACAATGAATAATTTTCTAGCTTTGTAGAAAGGGTTACTTTCCATTCCATACAATTCGTTAGTTCTCATTTTCGTCCTTTATTTATTACCCATAAATCACTAAAACCCCATTGTTTGCACATTCACAGTAAAATTCATGCATAACAATGTGCACGCTGCGAATTACCCGCTGAATAAGGGTTTCATAGTATAATAAAAAAAAAAAGAAAAAATAGAAGTCAAAGTTTTTGGACAACGAGTTTTCCAGGGAAAAAAGCTGCTGTTTTTCGATGGTTCGTCCACGGAGCAAACATCACGTCCAAACACGATAACAGAAGCTACATATTGTCTCGCGGCTCGCGTCCGAGATTACCGTTTGCGGTTAAGCCGGGCCCAAGGAACAATACCCGGTGACCACCGGGTTAACTCGGTTGCCCGGAAAAACTGCTTAAAAATGTATATCGGTGAGTCAGTTTGTTTTTCCGTTGCGGGAATCGCAGTCGAGGACTTCGCTTTGTCGGACGAACCTCGGAACTTCGGATCGAAGGGAGCGCGGATCGTGCGCGGACGTCGGGGAAAACAATTTTCCATGGTGGCTGGCTCTTTCGGAGGGCAAATAAACAATAAACATGCTGACCGTTCGCGTAGAGAAAGGAAGCTGCCTAACGGCGAATCAGAGGTCAGTGTGTCACCGATAAAAAATCGGAGCTCTTCGGCCGAGGCGGTGACTCAAGGGTCCCCGGAAAAACGAACGGAGTCGCATTATCCGATCGTGATAACGCGAAATGCTCGTCGCGTGTGCTATTCGGCTCGTTTTTATCCCCGATGGCTCGTTGAAACCGCGCGCGTTTCCTCCGATTACAGAAAAATCGATACGATTTTCTCGACAGGGACAGCACGGTAAGTCCGCCGGCGTATTTTCGATCAATGGGAATCGATTTTTCCGCGTCATCGAGAAAACTGCAACGTGTTTGTCGTGCGGCTGCTTCGGGGCGGAACGGAAAAATATTTTTCGGGCGAAAACTCGAGCGGGTCCGTCAGGGCTGCGGAAGGGGTTACGGAGCAGCTGTTTAAACGACCTCCGACACACCCACGCCCAGGTAAGCCATGCATATTTTTTCGAAAGCTCTGCCCTTCCGTGACGTCGCTGGAAAAACTAGCAACGCGTACCCGACTGCGATTTTTGTCTGTGCGTGCTGCAGCGAATTTTAACGTTGCTTTTCACGCGTTCATTTTATTCTTAAAATGTAAGAATGATAAGATTGAATTTATTCACGCTTTCCACGATTTTTATTGCAACGAATACTTGGATTAACCCCTTGCCGTGCTCTGACGAGTCCGACTCGTCGCGAAAATTTCTGGTAACAACTTACAGAGAATAGATGTTATTGTTATTCCAATATTATTAAATATTGCAATAAATATTATATAAATAATAAATTATATATGTTATATAAATAATAAAATTGTCATCAATATTTAAGCATTCAAGTAAATTTAGGCACACGACAAGCATCAATTTTCTTTCCTTTCTAAGAAATTGTTTCAATCGAAAAATTTCCAATCGTAGTAACTGGGAAGAAAATGCTATGTCAAGGGTCTTTATATTGTCAGCAATTTTAAAATACAGGATGCGAAACCGGTCATTTTGACCGGCTTGTCTGGTTTCTTATTAATATAGTTGACGCAAGTCTTAAAAATGAAGTTCGATTGTACTCGTAAGGCCCGGTCGATTCGTCGACATTGACGTAGGCAAGAACGGCCGGATTCGATGGCAAAGGAGTGAAAAGTGGGGAGGGGCACGTGTCTCGTAACCTCCGCCCCTGCCAGTCATCGCGGATAAACAACAATGTAGCGATTCCAAATAATGCACACGCGTCCGAACCCCGCTATTCCTCCTCGCTCGGGGAAAACGTCCCGAATTTTCCATTTTCATTCGAATTTTCGTCGGCGAGCGGTCGTCCCCTGTATCGAAAACACTTTTGTCGTCCATTTACTCGCACCCACGGGATCCACGGCCTCGCGTGCCAGCTACGAAGCTAGAAATTTAACGATTTAATCACCTGTTTCGCATCGATGCATTTCAAAGCGGAACAGAAATTTGTTTTTAGCTAGAGAAAAATCTGAAATTTCCGATGGATGCGATTTTTAATGGTCGATCTATTATTAAGATCCATTTTGTATGCGTTTTATCGATCATACTGGGTGCCGTTTCCTTCGGCAAGTTGTTCTAGAATTATTCTGAATTGTGCAAAATTTATGAATATGTTTCACTAGCATTTTAACGTAATCAATTTTTGACGAGTATACTCGTCAAAAATAGCTACAAAACAGCTAATTTCTGCTTGATTCAAGCTCGGATTGCGCAACAAAATGGACAATTTAGATAAATACGATTATTCGAGCCTTCCGGCCCGTTTTCATAGTTATCGATTGTCAACAACTATAAAAACGAGATGCAAGGCTCGATTAGGCAACATTAGGCTCGATTAGGCTCGATACAAGGCTTCCCAAATTGTCCATTTTTTGCGCAATTTAAACGCGAATTAGGGAGGAATTACTGTAACTGATTAAGAGGGATATACATATATTCTGATATTCTTGATTAAACGACATATTTTATAAAATTGTTGTATTTAAACAAAATCCGAAGAAAATCAATCATATACAGTAGAATTACAACAACCTACACACTATTCAAAGAGATTGCAACAGCTAATTGATGAAATCATGGGAGAAGTATTTGAGGTTAAAAAGGACAACGTTTGAAAGAAGATTTGAACGATCGACAAGAACGATACGTGTATTACGCACGAAATTGTTTTTGGAAGAGCACGGCTTACGTGTCGCGCGTTGGGACAATTAAAAGTTCATTAAGGGCCGGTTGTAACGGTCCCCGAATATAGTCCGCCATAAATCCGTTTGCTGAGTCTTAAAAAATCCAGTTTGTGTAATGTAAATAAATTTCGTTGAGGACTGAAAAGAGAGAGAGAGAGAGAGAGAGAGAGAGAAAAAACAACACACATTATATTTTGACAAAGAAGTTGAAACGCTGTTGTTGTAAATTTTGATAATGACTTAAATTATTTAATTTTAAATTACATGAAATTACTATTTCTTAAATCAAGGAGATATTTTTTATTGGAAGAAATTATTATATTATTTTATATATTAATTTTAATTTAAATTTAATTATATCTTATTTTCAATTTATTATTTATTTTTTACTTATTTAATTTATTTATTACTCTTCAGAACCAAAAACAATTACAAACACAATCTTTGTCGAGATTTTCTCCGAAATAAAACTTTATGTTATAGTGCATTATGGAGTTTTAGCCATTTTCTACTTTTCCAGAACACTGTGCGGCGTCATAAATTATATGTCCAATTAGTCAATAAATTGTTATTGTACAGCAGGTCGTAGGGTCGAATTTCCGTGTGTCAAGTTTTATAAGACCAGACTAAGCAATCCTAAAACAAGGTGACGGAGGGTACGAAAGAAACGAAAGGGTCTGATGGTTGTGTTCTTTCGCGACAATAGCCTATTCGCTCGAATTACTCTTACTACTGTGGGCGTTATGCTTTTACGATAATTGTAACTATGACCTCCTTTCTTTCTACAAGGAAAACTTTCGCGCCTGGCTTACCCTACCGAGCAAAGAATTATTTAGAATTCTACTAACCTTCACCGACCCAACAGCATTCGCGCCATTTAGCACTTTCTGGGCCGGCGATTTTCGGACGTGCTAATTTCTAACCGATCCCTCAACACTCTTTCACTTCCGTACCTAGAGCAGTACAGTAAATTTTCTATTTTTAGGACCTATCCTTCTTGTGAAACACATTTTTCACAACGTTGACTTCCAGTTGCTTTCAAGGTACTTGAGTTATTATTCATAAAAGTCAAAACGAGTTTTCATAAACCGTTCACCTAAACTGAACTGCTGATTCGCCGATTCTGTACCTACATTAATATTAGCTTTCTGTTTCTTTCTTGATTGTAAAATATCGAGTTTTTATCCGTATATATTAATAAATAAGTAAGTAAATAAATAAATAAATAAATAAATAAGTAAATAAATAAGTAAATGAATAAGTAAATAAATAAGTAAATAAATAAATAAGTAAATAGCTAACTAAGTAAGTAAATAAGTTAACTAAGTAAGTAAATAAATAAATAAACAATTATAAATCCTAACTGCATCTGTAAATACATACAGAGTGTCCCGAAAATGTCTCGCAATCCGGAAATGGGAGGTTCCTGAGGTCATTTGAAGCAACTTCTTCCTTTGCGAAAATTTTCTCCGAGGCATCGTTAGCGAGTTATTGACGAAAATCAGTGACCAATAAGAATCGAGTACGGCTGATGCGAGGCGGCCCAGTCAACCATCGCACGAAGCCAAGTTCCGCTCATTGGCTCGATCGCCACGCGCCACCCGAGCTCGCCTCTCGCCGAACCCGTCACTTTCGGATTGCCAGACATTTTTGGGTTATATTACATACTGTTGTTTACTTCACTTTGTCATCATTTTGCCGTCACCGTATGGATCTCATTTATTGTGAAAATACCATAAAACAGTTAATTCCGCATCAGAATATATGAAATTTCTATTGGGTGCATTATGTTCTCGTTTTCTCTTCTTCAATCTCCAGATCTTGTTTAGAACGAGTGTTTTCTGCAACTGCTTTTATTAACACATCACGTAATTGTTGTCGTGGACGAGAAAATGTAGCAATTACGGAATTAAATTTGCGCTTAGTTTTGTAGTTTTACAGGCTCGTTTTTATAGTCACCGATTGTCAGTAACTATAAAAACGCAAATTGCCCATTTTTGTGCAAGAATCTGAGCGCGAATTAGGAAGAAATTACTGCACATACGTACCTAGAACTGAATTAAACCATCACAATTAAATGTTTACAGTAAGCTAAAACGCTACCAATATAATAATAATAATAATAATAATAATAATAATAATAATGTAATAATATAATAATGTTAAAACTAATAATGAATATAATTATTACAAAGAATTGTTATTTGTTATTTTGCATTTGCTGTATCAAATATAACGAAATTATTTGGTAAAAAAGTCATTTGGAAGTAATCTGTTTGTCGAATATATCGACGAACAAATAACATTATTTGAAATACAGTGATAAATCAAATAGCAAATAAAATAAAAATTTTACTTGAACAGTTATTAGAGTAATATATTTTAATAGTCCCCATCTCTCCATTTGTATGCGATACATTTGACGTTTTTATAATTTTGTAGCATACTTTTTTATTCTATACGAGTGAAATTAGGGTCTGCGAAATGAGAAATACCTGCGCCCGAGCGAGAGCAAGGGATGAGAGAAGGTGTCCGTCTCGGCTTATTTTAGTAGCCGGGTTAAGAATATATTCTTTACAAGCGAGACGAGAACCCGACAGTAAAAATTAGACTTTCGGCCAAGATAAATTTCGGAAAATAGTGACCTGGATTTTTGTAAACAAAGCGATAAAAATATAGGGTTCCCATTATCGGACCCGCGGAAATAACGAGCTCATTCCACGAATGCTCGTTGCTCCTCATAACGCGACGCTAATTACTCTCATGCTCGATCCCTGAAAACGAGCAACAGGTTTAACGATCGCTTTTACTAATCGCTCGGTTTTTCGAGATTTTTCGGCGCGTTAATGGACGTGACACAATACGTACGTCGGATCCAGTGGACGCGTTCGGTTGCGGTTATTATGTGGCTCTCTATATTGTTATATATATTATCTGGCTGTATATTGTTCGCATGCACTTTCCATCGTGCTCGTAAACTGTTGCGGTTTTTTTGATTGCTTCAACAACGGAATCCAATTATAATTATGTACTTCGTGGTAAATAGAATGGTGGCGCAGTAAAATTAATCTTACCGTCATGAAAGGTTTGCCATATTATCGACCTGAGTCCCATTGTATCTTCGCACATACTAATCGGTTCTTTTCTCCACCAATTAGCCGGAACCCTACAAGCAACTCTTTGAAAGTCCTGTTATTGCCATATTTCATATCCATTGCTGCATAGCAAAATGATAAACTTGAAATCTTCTTCGTCTCTACTATATACGGAAATAGCATTTCAAATAAAAGTATAATATATAATTATATACAATAATTTATAACATATTATTAATATAATATATATATATATATATATATATATATATATATATATATATAATTAAATAATATTATTATATTATATTATTATATATATATTAATTATATAATAATATATATATATATATATATATATATATATATATATATAATATGTAACTATTATTTCAAGAAAAGTTTATCTGCTATAATTCCGTATTAAATTACAGTACTTATTATTTCAAAAATATAATAAGCGTGGAAACAATTATAGTGAAGGGGATTATGGAATGTAATGGCGAAGATATATTTCGGGCTGTCTAGGTAAGCTAGGTATTCGACGACCGAAGGACAGGATGCGGTCTGGTAAGAAAACTATAGAGCATGAATGAGATTAATCATATTATTTATTGCCCAGCGACCAGCCACCGAGGCTTGTAGTAATATTTATGGGTCAACCGAGGAAACGGTACAACGTGCAAACCCTAGGGAACACCGAGGCCCTAGGTCCGTTCGCAAAGGAGTAATAGACAAGGGTTCGAAGTCAGATGAGGCTACGACTTCGGTAAATCGCAAAAACGTCGTCACGTCAATTGTTACTTACTGTCGTCTTATGTCTAATTCCGAGGTCATTCTGAAAGGCTGTGGAACGAGTCCCTTCTACGGACAAGGCCAACAAACAGTATGGTGCTCACACAGAGGCGTCCACCTAAATAAGGCCACATAAATATCTCCTCTAATTGCGGGGGTACAAAAAAATTTTTTATGCTATTTTAATGGTTTCGAAGAACCATCGTATAGCAGCAAAAAGTTTACAAAGTCATCGATGTTATTTTGTGTCTAATTGTATAATTCTTTTTATTGCATCGTGTAACTAATGTAAATATATGTTTAGTTACCTTTAGTTACCTTCAGTTAGACCTTGAAATGATCTTCGAGATCATTTAATGATATTTTTATTGTAGAATATACTTTCCATCGTTACTTATGACTTCTTGCCAGCGCGATGGCAACTTGTAAATGCCATTTTAAAAAAATGATTTATTTTTAGAGGCGAAGAACTCGACTAGTGCTTGGTTGACATCAGCTTCAGTTTTGAATTTTTGTTCCTGTAAAAAGTTTTGCAAAGAGAGAAACAAGTGATAATCGGAGGGTGCTAGGTCTGGGGAGTATGGTGGATGCGACAGAATTTCCCAGCCTAGCTCTGCGATTTTCTGACGAGTCGCCAAAGCAGCATGTGGTCTGGCATCATCATCGGTAGCCATGTTTTCACGATCGCGTCTCGCTTAATAATGACATGAGACATCTTCGTTTCAGTTTATTTAGGAGAGTACATGCGTGTAAATGCAATGATAAAGAGAGATAGTCATATATGTCTCAAATCAACGAGCGAATCGTTCGCGTACGAAACTGTTGACCGGTTCTGGCTACATATTTTGTTAAATAACTCTAAAGACCGCAACTTTTCGCAACAAAGTTTTTATTAATATCAAAATATACTATCTGATGAATATGTCGGAATAGGAATCCCAGGATATTTTGAGAGCCGTTTTCTTTAAAACCTTATCCGAAGTTTCGGAAAATAAATCGAACTTAATTATTTAAATTCGGGTCAATTATTATATTGCATATAAGTATAATTTCTATGGATTAATTAGAATCATATAATCCCTGGCAATCATTTTCTGCGAAGATTACTTCGTAAAGTGGCCTTTCGTTCATATGACAATGTAAACAAGCTGCGTTGCGAACTAACGTACTATTTGATCTTCCTAATATTTGCTCGGCGAACTCGCTTGAAATTAATCTTCTGCTCAATTTTTTGATCATTCTATTCCGAAATATGATTATTTAGACATTTTAACACATCGTACACACAGTTTGGAACGCAGTGTGCGCAACGTGATAAAGGATGACATCATACAATGGTCCGACCGGCCTAAAACGTGAATTAAATTCGTAGCACTTTTATTTCTACGTTATTCGTTATAAAAGGAACGGTTTTATAAGCTCTTTGAGTCGTAGAATTTCGATATCCATTTTCATGTAGAAAATTTTCGAAATGGTTGTACTAGCGACATGTGTGACCCACAATTACAGTAAATTCTTCCTAATTTTCCTTCAGCTTGTAAACGAAAATAGACAATTTCGGAAGAGGATATACGATTATTCGAATGTTGCACCTCGTTTTTGTAACTGTTGACAATCTGAAACTATAAAAATGAGCCGCAAGACTCGAATAATCGTATCTCGTCTTCCGATATTATCCATTTTCATTTAGAAGTTGAAGAAAAATTCTCGAAAGAATTTACCGTACTCTTAAGGTGGTATCAAGTAAGATTTATTTACAATAATACTCTCTCATCATCCTTGGAGCCCCTACGAAGCAAAATATGTGACTAATACCTAAGTTTAAGGTCAATAATTGCAACTACTACATAATCCTAATTTTAATAATAACAATAATAATAATAATTTAAATAATAAAAATAATAATTTAATAATAACAATAATAATAATATTCGGTACAATTTTACTAATAAAATTATCATTGTTATTGCTGTTATTGACATTAAGACTAATACCAAAGTTTCAGGTCAATAGTTGCAGCTACTACATAATCTTAATGTTAATAATGACAATAATAATAATAATAATAATAATAACATTCCGTAAATGATTTACTGTCTGGTTCGTCCATTTCCGTTGTAAAAATTATCAGACACTTTTGAATCCGGTGTGTATACAGGCTTTTCCAAAGTAATAAAAAAAAAAATTACCAATAAGAGGCGAGATTTAATGATGCCAGGCGGCCGAGTCAATCTGCAAAATTGGATTTCGCTGATTGCACTAGTCGAGACAATCGTTTACGACTTCAAAATATGATTACAAAATGGCGGATTAAGGTGTACCCGGGCCCGAGGCGTGAAACAAAATGGAGGCCCCTAATATGCTATGATATGCTATGCCAAATAGAGCGATTATTAACCCATTGTACCCGAAGCCATTTTCACTCTAAATCCAAAATAGTTTTGGATGATCTACAGTATTTCCATTTTATGTGATTCATTGCATTTCATGCACATGAAATTGAATTCTGTGACTCATATAACAGTTACATTTTTAACAGTTTTTTTAAAATAGAATACAAATATGTGATAATGTAAATATAATTTTAATGATATAACAATTTTTAGTGGTGCCTTGTGGTGTAAAATAGAATTAAAAATTATATTTTTAATTTAATTATATTTTTATAATTAAAATATAATTATATTTTCATTTTAAAATATAATTATATTTTCATTTTAAAATAATACCTTTTCAACTATTTGCACTCGAGTGGTGATCACAAGGCACCACTAAAAATTGTTATATAATTAAAATTATATTAATACGAAAAGATTAAACTTATAAAATTTTATTTGTAATATCGAAAAGTTAATTTAAACAACAGCTTCTCTGGACTTTTGCTATGAAAACTTATTGACAATTTCTTCGTAGTCTAAGGTAGTCTATATCATTTTCGATGAACATCAGAGCCAAATCATTTCAAACGGAGAATGATCTTTCTCTGCTCACATTACACATTGTATAAATTTATACATATTTTCGGGATTTTACACGTCTTCTTTTGAGAGATCTGCGATTTTCCGATTTTTTTTTCGTTTTTTCCTCCCTGTAACCACAGTTTATAACCGAAAAATCTGAAAAAATTCACTGACATGCGGCCTGTTATCCAAAATAGGTCAGATTTTTAAAAAAAATTTTAAGATACCACCGAGATGGGGAATGGTCGGGAAAGCGCGCGATTTAATTTATTCTGTAACCACCCACCCGGGAAAGCTAGAGGGTTGAAATTTTTCACAGAGGGGTTTTTCTTGGTCACCTATCGAGCGGTGTAATGTGCGTTCGAAAACCGCTAAGGGCTAGGCCCTTTGGACAATTCCAACAAGTGCTCTCATGCAGTAATCATTGTAACGTCCGCTTTGTAATCGTCATTAAATAAAAGAAAACACGAGAAAAATTAGTATATTCCAAACAAATTTTACACGCTTTTGTAGCTGAAAGAACACTCTTTAACATTTTACAGTTGTTTTTCCCCAAAGTCCCATCGCTATAAAAATATAAAGACGCAAAGTGTACAATTTTAGAAGAAAAGTGAAATCATTGTAAAACTGGCATTTTTCCTGGTCCACGGATATAAGAATCAATGGTTAAAATTTTGTAAACTTTCCGCGAGGTTGGAAATCTGATGTTAGTTCGTGTTTTTGGATGAGTGGAAGACCGGGGGTGGTGGAGATTTTTTCGAAAGCAGCGCAGATAGAAAAGAGCGAGCCGACGCGACGTTATCCCTTTGTCTTTTTTGCCAAGAGGAAAAACAAGGTCGAGAAAGGGTTGAGCGACGCGTACTCGGACCGGGGGAAAAACTGGGAAAACAGTTAGAAATTCATGTATCCCCGTCACCTCTTTCCGCTCCTCTTTTTTCGCACGGGCCAGCAACAGTTTAACTGTGAAAGCGTCATAAACGACGAAGCGAGGAAACCGTACAATTGAACTCCATTTTCTTTCATTCCGCTCGGTTCGCTGGAAAAAGCAAATTCGAAAGAAAGGGTTGCAGGGGGCTTTTTAAATGAAGCCTTTATGGCCTTGACATTTCCCGCCCTTAGCGACCAGAGGCTCAGAAGCCAATTTATAGCGTCCTTCGGCTACCTGTAACCCTTTAACAGAACGAGCACCCGCTCGCGACGATTCCGTTAGACGGCTTTCTCCCCGTTTTCTCTCCTTTTTCTCCAAAAATGCGCTAGGGAAATATAACGGTCCTAGGGGGAAACCTTGGAGCGTTCCTCCCTTGGTTTTCTGTAATTTTGGATCACGACTAATGGCTCCGGTTGTTGGATGTTTCCCGAAGACGGCGAAAGGGTGCGACCCGTCCGATCGGAGAGAAAGCAGACCGTCCACGACGGAAAAAGAAAACGCGCTCGCCCTTTTCTTTTTCCGGAGAGAAATCGCCGACGCCAATTAGAGGATCGTTCGTATTTTTAAACGAAACCGGCTCGAACGCACGGTGTCGCATGGTTTCCGCTAACCACTCAATCCTTTGACTGCAATGAGACTGCCACTAAGTAGCCCGAGGTCTGCATCGCGGTGTATTCTTCTCCTCGACTTATGAAAATACAGTAATTTTGTCCTAATTCGCGGTCAGATTGCGCACAAAAATGGACAATTTGGGAAGAGGAGATACGATTATTCGAGCTCCGCGGCTCGTTTTTTTTGTGTTGACAATCAGTAACTATAAAAACGATCCGTGAGGCTCGAATAATCGTATCTCCTCTTCCCAAATCGTTCATTTTTGGGCGCAATCTGACCGCAAATTGGGAAGAAATTATTGTATTCGTAAATTAGCGATCCTGTCAAACTGTTGTCATAATTTTCACGAGTCGTTATTAGACTGCCGATCTCTAGGCGAAATAAAAATTCTCCGCATCGGTTTGCAACGAACGGGAGTTCGATCAAAATTGATCTTCATTCTGAACATTTTTATTCGGTTGAAAATAATCGAGCACAGTATTGTCAAATTTTTGTCTCGCATTTGACACTTTATCTATCGGCCGTTTCATAATGGTTCTCTTAAAATCGAAGATCACCAATCGACATCTTCTTAAACGATTGCTCGAAAGCCACAATAGTCCATCGAATTAATTACACGAATACAATGTAACAAGTTCTTTGGAAATTATTATTATAATACAAAATCGTCGAGAGCTCTTCTTTTAAAAACAGTTCAGCCATCGAGAAGCTTGTTAATAGGCTTTCGGTAATTAAAGCGTTAATGTGCTGTTAATCGATCTTGGACTTACTTTTTTTCATAAACGCACAAAATCCGCAGTCTAGTGATTGTAGATAGAAGATGTAAAAACGATCGAATCGCAACAAAATGAAGGCGCGAATCTAATGCGAAAATTCGTGCCAAAATATCTTCAATTCGTCTCCAACGAATTGAAATAAAATTTTATTTATTTATTTATTATATTATATATATATATATATATATATATATATATATATTATATTATATTTTTTATTTATTTATTATCGATGTTTAACTCGTAGCTATATCACATTTCTTCCCTTTCTCCCGCGAATCTTGTTCTCTGTCTCAGCCGAACAGGTGTCTTTCTATATTGCATACTAATGCGCGTTCTTGCCGGTCTAACGGCTAAATAAATAAATAAATAAACGTTTACAAAATCAGACGATGTAAACAGAAATTTTCTGTCTGCCGTACACAATTGTTGAAAGACAAAGGAGCGACGATTGAGCGGGTTAGGATCGTAGTGTCGTAAGTCAGATTTTCCTCGTCGCGGGAAGCAACGAGTGTTGTTGTTTACCAACGCGCGTATTGTTTACCGATCAAATTTATTGTCAAGATAATTTACGGCGATGCGAAAATTTACCGCGTCCTTATAATTCGTTATCGCTCGTCTTTTGTAACAATTCGGCAAGTATTACGCCGCGAAGATTCTAACCCAGTCGAACGGCCCGATAGACGAAAGATTCCGATAATCGTGTAACGCTCGAAGTTATCGAATATTCGTTGATTAGTTCGTTGTCGAAACAGATATCGTCGGATATCGAAGGTTACCGCGAACGAAAGAATCCTCGAAGGAGGAAGGGAGAAAGAGCTGGTGAGCGAGATCGGCGGCGAAGAAACAATTCGAAACAAAGTGACGGGCTGCGGGAGATTGGTGGGGGTTAAAAATGAGTAGTGGGAAGTAAGGGTTGACTAATGGGGTGTCGAAAAAATCAAGGTGACGCCAGAATTTGCAGAAAGCAAGTCTCCGGTTCGCCAAAGGGCGGGCGGGATATTGTAAAAGTTTTACGAACCCCGGCAACGGCGGGCTCCGATTGGTCTGGCGGCCGAGCCGACTGGAGAGGGTAGCTGCCCCCGTCTAGCTAAGTAAGCTGGTCACCACTTTGGGACTTAGTATCTCGTCAGTTTACCTCGAGCATCCATCCGGGTAGCAACTTGGGGTTGTGAATTCGTTCGGGTCGGTTTTCGAGTATTCGAATCACATCGGTTAGCTGATGCGTTTGCACGACGAACTCTTTCTAGATATTAGAGTGATCCCACTCTAGTAGAGATAGTAGAGCTTGTACTCTCTGTCACAGTGATCGGACGTTCCTTATTAGTGCACAGTGTAAGCAGTGTACAAGTAAGGAACGAGCAGGATTTTCGCGTCACGCAGTCGTACAACTCTGAAGTTTTTGAGATGAAGGTACGTGATCACAATTTGCAAAATCGATATCTCGTCGCTCCATCCGCGGCTCCGCGACTTGTGATAGGACTTGCGATAGGATTTGCGATAAACGTCGCCCGGATCTTCGCGGAGACTCGGATGAAGCCGGGAGTGCTTGCGAGCGGATCGCCGACGGTGTTTAGCGATTGTTTCGCGCGGCCCGATCGATCGTTTTTATTTTATCGCGAGTTTTTTGCGCCGCTCGTTTGTCAGTCCGTTGAAGCGACGTGTGCGCGATTATAGGTCGACTTTCAGTTCGTCGCGGCGCGTCGCCGGCTTTCCGGGAATCTTGCGAGGACCTTCGCGGCGACACGCGCTCGAAATCGGCCGTTGTTTAGTTTCCGTGTGTTTCGAAAAGCGTCGGAGCCCTGCGACATCAACGTCGCGAGCACCGGGAAAACAAACACCGAGGAAAATTCAATATGTCGACGGCGACGGGAGAATATCGGGAAAACAAACGCGCCGTGGTTTGCCCGTGAACTCTCG
The DNA here is from genome assembly GCF_051020955.1 of Megalopta genalis. NCBI lineage: Eukaryota > Metazoa > Arthropoda > Insecta > Hymenoptera > Halictidae > Megalopta > Megalopta genalis. The sequence goes on from NC_135022.1 coordinate 12,633,530, forward strand.
GACGGGACGGACGGGACAGGACCGGCACCGGTTGCGTCCGCGTTCGCCATAACGTCGCCGAGCGGATTCTGGTCTCGGCATCGCGATTCCGATTTCTAGATGCTTGTCTCTAAATTTTCTATGCATCGTTGTATGCCGAGAATTCGGGATTCCCTGGACCGGGCACCGTGAATCGTGGCGCCCTCGATCTTCGAATCCATCCGAGCAATCTCGACTTTTTTTCGGCCGATCGAAATCCCCGGGGGCGTATCGCGATTTTCCACTTTCATCGGCATTGTACTCGCGTTTTTCCTGCGAATACGTGGAATCCAGGTTCTCGGCACTGTCTCCCCCCTGTTTCGTCTATTTACTGTTGTGATTGTGCTTGGAATTTCGAAAGACTAGGATCGCTTCGACCTTTGTCAAAGTCTTTTTTCTCCTTGGCCGACCAAAGACGGGAGAAGGAGGCACGCTTTAATCGACTCGTAAACGTCCCTACTACGGAATGCGATCGCTCTCGAACGTGCGGCCTGTGCCGAAAGAATTTCGCGGGCGCGTGTTTCGAAGCCGCGCCTATTGATTCCGCGTGCTCGGGATCGCGCAGCCGGACGTCTTCCTTCGCTCTCGCGGGAAGAATCGTCTCCGAAAAGAGGAAGAGAAAAGGGGAAAGCTCTTGCTCCGTTTCTCTTTTCGTCTCTCGCTCGTCTCGCTTTCCCTTTCGAAAAATATGGTAAGCAGACTTACTCGCGGCAACTGGATAATTGCTGCTCCGGATCCGCCGGAAAACTTTCGTTTCTACAAGGGTTGTTTGTCTTCGGCCAGTTCCTTGGCTCGCTTCTCGCAGAACAGTCGAAAACGAGGCAACTGCTTTGAATTTTATTTACGACCACCGCCTCACGGGGTACACGGGACAATAGAGATTTCGTCAAAAGTCACAGGCAAAATCGCCGAGGACAACCCGGTCTATTTCCGACGGGTTTTAGGGTTTTGCTCCACTTGAATAATTTAGCAGAACCCTCAACCGGGTCTCAACCCTAGTACCTAGGACTCTAGTACCCGGAGAAAGACAATTACAGGTCGTCCTTGAAAGTGGCCACCATAAATCTCGCGTGCTCGTTATTGGATCATCGGGATGATTTATACAGTTACGCGTCGCGACGCTTCGGAAACCTTTTCATTTCTTTTTTGACAACAATCATCGTACGAGGATTCGTAGTCGCTCGAACAAAGAATATTTATTTTCGGTTTGCGAATATTTATTTTCGATCCATGCTCTATGGACGACCGGATTCTGTTCGAACGATTTCGATCAATTTCTCGATTAGAATGGTCGAGGATGAGTTACTTAATCGAGCGAAAGCAGCGTAGAAATTGGTAGATCGAAATATTGATTTTTATCGGAGAAACGAGAGATGGGATCTTAACGAATGTTCGAACAAAAACCGACAGCTCGATTCGGAGGATATTATTATTATTATTATTATTATTTTTATTATTATTATCATCGTCTATTAAACGGGCTAATTAACTTTTAGATCACAGACAGAAACGATACGGACAAATAATTTAGTTAAAGAGTATACACAGTATACATTGCGACGGAAGATTTGACAATCACGGAAAAAATTAATGTTGTTGCTGCTGCGAAAGTTTACATTGTTAATGACTCTATTGATACAATTATATTGACCGTGAAGAGTGCGCGGCGAGTTTCTTCTCTAAAGATAAGTCGGCGCCTAACGAAGAGATGCAAAGTTTAGACGCAAATTACAAAATTAAACTTAGAATATCAGGGACGTTTTCTTTTTTTTAACGGAGTAACGGGAAACGGGATCATATCGAATAATCGAATAAAAGGTTCAATTCGTACGATATCGGAGACCCTCGTGATCCTCGATCGACCTCGCGACGTCGATCCTCGATCGAAACAATTCCTACTACATATTTGTTGGCCCGCTCGAATAAACTGACTCGGCCATTCTTACGCGCCGTTACGATTCGTTCTTGAAGATCGTAAGTCGTAGGGCGAAATTACGCGAAATTACGCCAAGGGTAACAGGCAAATGTTGTCGAATGATTTTACCGGGAATTCGCTTTAGAATGTGACGCGTTGCCTACGAGCCGACATACCTGGCCAGCGAGAGAGACGAGGACAGTGGTTATTTATCGCAGTCGTACCCTTCTTAGCGGAAACTCGCACAATCGTCCGCAAATGTCCAACCCTTCCCACTGTCATTGTGCCGCAGCTTTACACCTGTCTTCTTACGCTATTCAAATTTTCGTCGCCGCCGCCACCGTGCCACCTTGGGGGTTACCCATCTGTCCTCGGAAAGGTCGTCTAACTGTTCACGGCCGCGTTTTAGCCATTCATTTATTTCCTTCATCGCCGGTCGGAACATTCGGATCCAACGCGAATGCAGATTTTCACGGGGGTTCAATATCCTCCGTGAAATTTCCGATTCCGAAATCCGTTTCACGTGCTAGGACGTTTGTTCTATCCTGATACACTGTACCCGAGGAATTTTTCTTTCGTCTTCTATCTCGCTCGAATAAGTCGGTCAGAAAATAACGGCCACTTTAATTTCCTCGATTTTCCTCCAACAGGGTACAAACATGCAAGGTAGTGCCGATACGAGCGAATCTCGAAAACCCACACGTAAAAGGCAACCGAGAAGAACACAGCAGCAGCAGCAGCAACAACAACAACAAGAGCAAGAACAACAACTGCAGCTGCAGCATGAACAACAACTCCGGCTGCAGCTGCAGCAAGAACTGCAGTTACAGCAGGGGCAGCAACAATTTCAGCTGGAGCAAAATATTCAGCAACAACTGCAGCCGCAGCAACAACAACAACAACTGCAACTGCAGCCGCAGCCACAGATCATCGGAGAGCAGCAACGACAGGCCCTCCATTCCACAACCACGCCCGGTTGGGGTATCGCGGAAAGAACCATCGTGAGTAATCGTTTCAACCCCGCTCCGATCGAATCCCCGCTCGTTCTCTCCCTCTCTCGTCATCCCCCGACATATATTCACCCTCTCGCTCTGTTTGCATCTCACCCTCGCGCCACCCCCGCGTCCCCCATTGTCTACTCTTTTTTTTCCTTCCGATCCCCGTAGTTCGGGGTTCGCCATCGTGTCTCGACCATCCCCTTCCGCCATCGACAAAATGTCGCGTTTCCATCGGTTCGATGGACTCGTCGCAGCTTCCGACGGTCTCCCGTGTCTCGGTCGCGAGATTCTTCCGCAGTTCACGCTTCCTCCCCCGCATCGAGATCGTTCAACTAACTTTGGATACGTTGTCTTACAGAAAAACGAATTAGCAGAGGACAGAAATGACGACTCGGGCGTGTCGCCCGACCATTACGGGAGCAGCCCGGACTCTGCGAGTAGGCGATCTTCTTCCGCGGTGAACAACAGCTTGTCGCCCGGCAGTTCAAACTCTCATAATTCTCCGAACCCAGCCGAGGGCAGCTCTTGCAATTATAATCAGCAGGGGGTGAAATGCAACTCTCCTCTCGAGTTGTCGGCGCAGCAAGGTTCGTCGGCGCAACAAGGTTCGTCGGCGCAACAAGGTTCGTCGGCGCAACAAGGTTCGTCGGCGCAACAAGATTCCTCGGCGCAACAAGATTCCTCGGCGCAACAAGGCTCCTCGGCGCAGCAAGGTTCGTCGGCGTCGCAAGGTTTGTCGGCACAGCAAGGTTCGTTAGCGCAGCAAAATTCGTCGGCGCAGCCAGGTCCGTCGGTGCAGCGGCGTTCGTTGGCGCAGAAACGTTCGTTGGCGCAGAAACGTTCGTTGGCGCAGCAAGGTTCGTCGGCCCAGCATCAGCCCGATCAGGCGATCCCTTCGACCTCGGCGTCGACTCCAGCGTCAACCCCGACGTCAACCCCAGCGACAACCCCGGCGTCGACCTCGGCGTCAACTTCGACGCAGTCGCCCGTGCAAGGACCAAGACTCGTGCAATGCCCGGTGTGTCAGTACACTACGTACAATAGGTAACTTAAGTCTTGTGATTTTAATAACGCTGCACAGTGGTTCCAATCGATGAATTAGCTGTTCATGACGATTTTAGCAATGTTTTAGTAATTCTGTAGACAGTTTTATATAGGTCGTTGTATTAACTAACATTATCCAGCAAAAAAGATCAAGGTGACTTTAAATTTTTCATTTGAAACAAAATTTTTGTTTCAATTTTTTACATTGACGTTTATAGAAGTCCGAGTACTAATGAATTTTTGTTGGTAACATTTTTCTGTCGAAGCACCGGAAAGAACTGAAAAAGGAATATTGCTTATAATTTATTTGAACATTAATATTCTTTTGACCAAGGAAAATTGTCAATGTTTCATATAATAAATATTTTTATAGAATAAGTTTTTATATAATAATCTTTTATACAATAATTTTTTCATATAATAATTTTTTAACCTCGATGCTTCGATTGTTACTATATCTTTTTTACTTAATAATGTTATAGTTGACGACAAGACGGATTTAACAACCACGACATATATAAAGCTTTATAAAGTCGATTAGAACTACTTGCGCGACGTGATCGTTCTCTCCTCGAGAATTTTTATCGATGGTTACGCGTTTCTGATGACAGGGTAACGTTCTGCGAACATCTGGCCACGCACTGTGCCTCGAAAAAGGATGTTCCCGCTTTCGTGAGGAGCGTGTTAGCTGATCTGTTCGGCACGTTGACGGAGGACAATCCCGAATTTGTGGATGAAGAGCCTGGATTGCGCGTGCCGCGAGTAAACAACCAAGGAAAAATTAAGACGTTCAAATGTAAACAGTGCAATTTCGTCGCTATCACCAAGCTGGAATTCTGGGAGCATAGCCGCGTTCACATCAAGCCCGAAAAATTACTTACCTGTCCAAAATGCCCTTTTGTAACAGAGTATAAGCATCACCTCGAGTATCACCTGAGGAATCATTTCGGTTCCAAACCCTATATATGTGATCTATGCGAATACGCGTGCGTGAACAAGTCAATGCTGAACAGCCATTTAAAATCTCATTCGGATGTTTATCAGTATAGCTGTGAAGACTGCACGTATGCGACGAAGTACTGTCACTCGTTAAAGTTACATCTGCGCAAGTACTGCCACCGGCCGGCGATAGTGTTGAACCCGGATGGATCGCCGAATCCGTATCCGATCATAGACGTGTACGGGACACGCAGGGGACCGAAGCAGAGGCCGATAGTCAGCCATGATGACGTCGCCCATAATCTGGCTCACCAAATGCCTGGACCGTCCGCACAATTCGAGACGGCGGCCGGTCATTTGCCTGTTAATCCACTAATTGCCATGAACGGGATCAACGGGATGAACGGTATCAACGGGATGAACGTCGTTAACCCCGCCGGCGCTATAAACGGGATCAACGCCGTCAGCGCTATGAACGGGATCAACGCCGTCAGCCCAATCAGTGCCTTGAATTTCGTCAACGGGAATCCCGGTCTGAAAGGAGCCGTTAACAATCAGCCGATGATGTCTTTTCCCTATAACCAATTGTTCGCCGGCTTCCCTCTGGCCCGGTTACGCGAGAACCTGGCCATTGAGAGCAAATTCCAACAACTGTTCAGACCGAGCGATGACAATGGAAACGTAGAAGAATCACCACAGAACCTGACAGTGCCAAGAGCTAACGCGACACCGAACAGTGGCTCGAGCGGATCACCGTTGCCCACAGCAACACAGACCTCGTCAACTTTAAGGAACGAGAATCCGCATCCAGATGACGAGGCAGTCCCCTTGGACCTTAGCAAACCGTACGCGGCCAATAAGCTTCAGACCAAAGTAAAGGCGAAGGGAACCAGCAGACGCAAGGGCCAGGCGGTGAAGCTCGATCGGAGAGTGCTTCAAGAGGACTCCGACGAGGAAATACCGCCACGAAGGCAACAGCCGCCGCGAGCGCAACAATCGCCGCGAGGGCAACAGTCGCCGCGAGTGCAACAATCGCCGCGAGTGCAACAGTCGCCGCGAGCGCAACAGTCGCCGCGAGTGCAACAGCTGAGAGGGAAACAGCAGCCACGAGGAAAACAGCAGCCTCAACAGTCGCAAGTGCCGCAAGTGCCGCAAGTGCCGCAAGTGCCGCAAGTGCCGCAAGGGCCGCAAGCGCCGCAAGTGCCGCAAGTGCTGCAACTGTCGCAGCAAGCACATCAGGTACAATCGGTGCAACAGGCACGACAGGTGCTGAAGCCGCAACAGCCATCCAGGTCTCGGCAAACATCAAGGCCTCGGCAAACAACGAGGGCAACAAATTCACAACAGACTCTGCAGCTACAACAGGCGTTGCAGCTACAGCAGGCGCTGATGTTACAACAGCTGAGACAGCAACAACAGCAAGAACAGCAGCAACAGCAGCAACAGCAGCAACAGCAACGACAGCAACAACAGCAGCAACAGCAACGACAGCAAGAACAGCAGCAATATCAACAACAGCAATATCAACAACAGCAAGAACAGCAGCCACAACAGCCGCAGCAGCCGCAACAGCTGCAACAGATAATACAGCCCCAACAGCCGCAGCAGCTACGTCGACGACGGTCGATGTACCAGCCAATACCATTGGAGCCCTCGGCTGCCAGCAATCCAGCATATCAGGCCCCTCAGCAAGTCAACGGCGAACGCTGTGTGTATCCGAGCAACGGATTAACTTGTCAATATTGTGAGATCACGTTCGCTAACGTGGTCATGTACAGCGTACACATGAGCTACCACGGCTTCCAAAACCCCTTCACGTGCAATATATGCGGCATCACCTGTGCTGACAAGGTTGCCTTTTTTCTGCACACTTGCAGAAACCAACACTCGTAACTTGAATCGGACAGGACCCGGCCGTTCTGGGTCCTGCACAAGTATTACGATATTCTGGCCGAGTCCGGCAAAGTGACAGAAACCTCTTTGCTGGTTAGGGAAACACGTTTCTCGATAACGTTCACCCCCTCGGTCCAAGTGATAGCAAAGTAATCGATCATACCTCGATTATGTTTGCAAATTAGTGCAAAAGTGTACGGGCAAGTACTATGTATATATGTAGATAGGCGTGCATATTATATACATTATATACATTATATGTATATATATACAATATATATACAATATATATATATACAATATATATATATATTATATTTTGATATACAGAAAAAATATATAGTTTATAATACATGGCGGATGCTTTCTAGAACGAAAGTTAGAGCGGGGGCCAGGTGAAATATCTCGCGAAACTCTGTGCGAAACTCTAATATTGTTTATTACAGGATCGTTTCTATATGCACGGTGGAAGAAAAAGGACGGTTGTTATTTTGCTCCGAGATCTCTCTGATCAGATATCTTATTCTTTTTTTTTCTCTAGATTCTCGTTCCAGGACTCGTTTCCGTCACGTTTCTTACGTATGTTAAGGATGCAACGTCATTTTCCAACCGGTGAAATACTCAGTGGTAGTTAAGACAAAGATCAAAGCAGGGTCAGATAGCATGTATCTCGATTCTAGTCGGAAAAAACGGTGGAGGGACACTGTATGACGGTGGTCTCCGTACGCAATCAAAATAAGTTAAGAAATTACAAACTTAAAGAATTAAAGTAAATTAGCGCGTGGACAAGAAGGGTGGATAATCGGCTGTGGCATGTTCAGGTATCTCTGAAACGTTGTCTCTTATCGTGTACGAGCGGGAACGCGTGCGGATAGAGAAGAAAGAGTCGATCCGAATTTCCGATTTTCAACGCGAAGCTTCAACGAGTTCTTAACGTTTTTTCCCCCCCAGTTGACGAACGTTACCGATACCTCTCGGTTCCCTTGCTTCTCCCATTGGGAATGAGATTTTAAGTTCACTCACTGCGATTGCCTTCGTTTTTACTCGACACGTTTCTCTCCAGTCCTTTTAACAAGTTTTTTCGTTCCTTTCTTTTTCATTTACGTTGATCATTTTTTATTTGTTCTTTCCCCCAACTGACGAGAAGCGGACGGCGTTGAAGGTCTGCCCCGGCGACCGGGGGGATCGCTCTTTACGTTTTAAACAATGGTGTAACTTAGATTCTTCTTAACCGACGACCCGTTCAGCGTTCACCGCGGATGTCTTATTGCGACGTTTATAAGTTCAGCGAGATTTTTGCTGTATCGGGAGTCCATTTTTTTTCCTCGAAGCGCGACCGATGGTCGCGCCCGATTTTTAAGGATCGATACTTCGGTAATTCCTGACAGTTTGTCGAGAGGGTGCGAGACTGCGAGACGATGAGACGACAGTGTTTCGGCAAAATGTCAATTATATAAAAAAATTATATAGAGAATGTTTATATTTTCGAATACGATGAGGTGACACGCTGCCGGAAATCTAGCATCGTGGTCGATGCGGGAGACCACAGATTTCTTTTTTCTTTGTTTAAAATTATGTGTGCTCTTTTTTACGACTATGTCCATTGACGGATGTATTATAGGGAGAAACGTTCGATAAGACTGAGAAGATAAAAGTCTGAGAATTTTGTTCGCGTAATGTTAAGTCGATTGGTCGGACTCGCGACGCGATGCAAAATCTTTCTCTGATTACTATTTTTCAGTTTCCATTGGCCAGGCGCGCGCGCCTACGCCCGCCTTTTTCCTTTTTGGGGGGTTTGTCTTTTTTCGAATTGAAAATAGGATTATTTTGGGTTTGCTTTCGACGATTGCGCGAGTCGACCAACAAATATGGTTCCTACTTGTAGCATAAGATAGTTTAAGGAGCTTGATGTTTATACATTCCTCTTTATATAGTTTGTACGAAGATGTATATACTTTAAAAAGAAATAAGAAAAAATAAATTATTTATCTACAGATAATCGTCTCCGTTAATCTTTCCAACAACAGTCCTGCAAAGAATCCTCCTTCAAATATTTTTCATAATTTTTAATAAGCTGACTTTAATAAATAGAATTCAAAATCGATGCTATAATTAGATGGTTCAGAAGCCAATCAGTGTACGTCCAATAACCTTAATATTAAGATAAACAAGAATCTTGCAAATTAGCTGTAAAAAAGATAACAAATTAATAATTTTTTTTATTTCGTTTAGTTATTCCGTGGGGAATATAATTGCCGCTATCTATCGTTTATTTGTAAAAAGAAATCGACTATATATTAATTTATCGACCGAAGATCCTATGTTAAAGATGTGTTTGCACCGCGTAACTAACTTTCGAAGAAAAATGTACAATTCAGTTGGCTGCCGAACCTTCCGATTAACCCTTTGCACTCCGAGGCGCCATTAAAAATTGTTATGTCACGTCTCAAAATAATTTTATTCATCAAATTTGTTTATACTTGAAGAGTTGTTGAGAGCGTAACTGTTGCACGGGTCACAGTATTCAATTTCGTGTACAGAAAATGCATTTGGTCATATAAAATGGAAAAACTATTTTTAAAAAGATTGAAAAATTAACGCAAAAGCGTCAATTCGGCTTCGACTGCAAAGGGTTAATAATTAATTAATTCGATGTGACACTCGTGTGAAGATCGCACGATCTCGCGATTTCTTTTGTCAAGGATCGCAGTAAACGCGCAGTAAACGACGGACGATTGTCCACGCGAATACGAGAATGGGTACTTTTCAAGATGCTTCGGTTATGTTCGAGTTGGAAGAGAAGCGAACGGCGTGGACGCCTGACCTGATCGGTCCTATTTTCAAGAAGCCCACCATTGGTTTGAGAGAGGTTAATCTCTGTTCTGTCGGCGCTGTCTTGTTTCTTTTTTTTCTGTCGGATTCGGCGAAGACGTTCCGCTGACGTCTTCCACGATGTTTGCGCCAGGTGCTGCTCACTCATCGAATGGACAAATGCGTCCGAACTCTGGCGACTTTCGTTCCCGACGAGCTGATCTACGAGACGGACATCTCCCGAAAGAACTTCCGGAAGTTCAACGTGGTGCTGGCGATGATCGACGTCTCTCGGCTCTTCGGCCACTATCAGAAGTACACGAACGCCGATAACGGCGGAAGCTACGCGCTGGTCGAGATGCTGAACTCCTTCATCGGCCGCATCGTCGAGGAGGTGTACTACAGCGGCGGTGACGTTTACAAGTTCTCTCGTGAGTAGATTCTGACCAATAGATAGGCGGATTCCGAGCATTTATCCGAAAATTCATCAGGTTGTACGCGAGACAATAAAGGCAGACGAATTTAAAGGTCTTCTTAGATACGGTAAATTCTTCCTAATTGACACTAAGATTGTGCGCAAAAATGGGCAATTTGGGAAGAGGAGATACGATTATTCGAGCTTTGCGGCTCGTTTCTATTTTTTATTTTATTAATTTTCTTAGTAAATTATGTACCGAATGTTATTATTATATTGTAGTTGCAGCTACCACATAATCTTAATGTCAATAACGATAGTAATAATAATAATTTTGTTAGTAAACTATGTACCGAATATTATTATTATTATTATTATTATTATTGTTATTATTAAAATTAGGATCATGTAGTAGTTGCAACTATTGACCTCAAATTTTGGTATTAGTCACACTTTGGCCTTAACGATGATGAGAGAGTATTATTGTAAATAAATCTTACTTGATACCATCTTAGGAGTACCGATTTTTCCTTCAGCTTGTAAACAAAAGTGGACAATTTCGGAAGAGGAAATATAAGGTTACGAAATTTTTACAATTATCGACTGTCAACAGCTATAAAAACGAGCCTCACGACTGGAACAATCGTATCTTCTCTTCCTAAATTGTCCATCTTTGTGCACAATCTAAGCGTCAATTAGAGAGAATTTACTGTACTCATTAATTTATTGTAATTATCATCTTTTGCACGGCGAACATTTTTGAGCATTTATGGCAGCCACGGCTAGGTTCAAATCTTCGTTCTCATTTATTATTATGATTCATTTTCATTTGTATATTATTATTACCTTTTCGTTGACACCAAAGTTAATCTTTTCATTAGTTTCAATATTAACAGTTAATAATTTGTTTACGACTGCCACGAAATAAGAATTTAGGTGGAACGCTCGTAACTCTGGGTCCAAATGGACCCGACGCCCGACATCCGAGGGTTAAACGAAGAAGTACATCTTTATCGAACTTCTGCTCTTTACCATTCGTTAATAAATCTTTTATTTTGCACAAAGGTCCGCGGTCTACTGATCGAGTTAGTCTCCGATCTACAGGGTGTCCCGAAAATGCCTCGCAATCCGGAAATGGGAGGTTCCTGAGGTCATTTGAAGCAACTTTTTCCTTTGCGAAAATGTTCTCCGAGGCTTCGTTAACGAGTTATTAACGAAAAACACTGACCAATAAGAGGAGAGCTCGGCTGGCGCGCGGCGGCCCAGCCAACGAGTGCACGGAGCCCAGTTCCGCTCATTGGCTCGATCGCCTCGCGCCAAACGATCTCGCCTCTGATTGGTCACCGTTTTTCGTTAATAACTCGTAAACGAAGCCGCGGATCGCATTTTCGCTAAGGAAAAAGTTGCTTCAAATCACCTCAGGAATCCCCTACTTTCGGATTGCGAGACATTTTTGGGACACTCTGTATAGATTAGCGTGTTTCTTTGGCGCAGTGGACGGTATAGTGGTGCTGTGGAGGGTCAGCAAGGACACCTTCTTCTCCAGCACGTTGTATAACGTGATTCTGCACGCGCAAAAGATGCAAGCGATGGTCGAGGCGGTCAAGGACAAAAGTTTCGAGGGAAAGAGTACGTTTTTCGTGAACAAATTTCGCGAGCTCCGGTCATCGCGCGTATTATTTTCTATTTCGATCGTGGTAGTCGACGTGGTAGTCTCCGCGGGCGAAGTGATATTCTCCGTGATCGGCGACGACACGGCTAGAGATTACGTGATCGGCGGCTCGCCGGTGATGGAGCTGAAATTCGCCAAAAGGATATGCCTTCCTGGAGACTTGGTCCTGTGTTCGAGCGCGTGGGAACATTGCGCGCCAAGCCAATACGAGTACGTGATCAAGGACTCGAGCAACGTCAAGGTATCTGTTTATTCGTTTGTTTATTTATAGACTGGTTAAACTCCTTGGCATAATGAAGTACAGATGAAACGATTTAATATTAATTAATAATAATATTAATATCAGCAAGACTGACAATAAGATTTTGACAACAAGTATGTAACGAGGATCTTTACAATATATAACGAAATTGGAAAAAATTAAATTTTTTAAAAAGGTTAATACACACATAGTGAGTTAATGTGAACAGATCTGTCGGATCGCTAAACTTCGACGTCGTAGGAAGCTGGCGGTCGCGTAAAATTAATTTTGAAAGTAAGAGGGAAAGCGAAAAAATTTAGTGATCCGACGGACACTTTTTAAAAAGTCTAATTTTTTCAATTTCGTTATATATTTGAAAGAATCCCTCTGCAAAGTCCGAAAAATCCTCGTTATACACTTGTCATCAAAATCTTATTGTCAGTTTTGCTAGTATTAAGTGCTTCTTCATTAAAAAAATTAAATTTTTTAGTAAGATATTAATTCTTCGCACTAGAGAGACTGGCGGCTTTGAATCGCCATTTAAAGTTGTTTTATAACGTTTCAGAATAATTTTAACATTATCAAGTTTGTTTATGTTTTAAAAACTGTTAAAATTGTAATTGTTGCACGAGTCACAATTATATTATATATAATTTATATTACATAAATATTATTATGATATAAATATTATTATTATTATGTAAATATAATATAAATATTATTATTATCCCTTTGTACTTGGGTGGCGACTCTGAGGCGCCACTAGAAATTGGTATACTATTTTTCAAAATCATTGTAAGAGCATTAAATTCCTTTATATTTAAAAAAAGCTGTTAAAATTGCATTGTACTCGCTAATAGGCTCAATTTCATATGCATGAATCGCAATAAATTATATAAAATAGAAATATCGTAGATCAGAAAATGTGTTTTGGATTTCGAATTCAAGTAGCTCCGACTGCAAAGAGTTATTATATAAATATAATATAAATATTATATTATAAATATTATAAATTTTATATTATATAAAATGTACTTAAGTCATACAAGATGGAAATACTGTAAATCGGAAAAGCTATTTTGAATTCAGGGTGAGAATGGCTTGCGAGTGCAAAGAGTTACCTCTTCCGCATATAGTGCGTTAAAAGATATGTATTCCGTTGAGATTGTTGAAATGACCATAATCGGTTCTATGGCATTCTGGTCGAAGCATTAAACGGTGTCTCAGCGAGATCCGAGATGTATTTGGAGTTTTAATAAACTATCGAAACACCACCTGTAGAAACCATTGAAAACTTTGAAAATAGAAAGTAAATCGAAAAGCTATTCAAGAAGTATACTGCGTCGATCATTTGATCCTAAGTAACATCAGATGTGGTCATGATCATAATGGGTCACATTACATTTTAGCTTACCGGATAAATTGCCATACGGAAAAATTGGTATTATACACTTTCGAGTTTAGAGCTAAGATAACGATGGCAGGGTCAGGGTTTCATCACCAATTTCACAGCAGCTGCGTATACTGCGAAATCACCCGACGATGAGAACGTTTGTAGATCATCAGAGTACTCGGAGAACCGAGATCGGCGTCTATAATGAAATCAAAGCAAACTCAATCGAAATCGGATGCCACGAATCGTCCAGGCAAGCTCGCGTCATCGATTTTATCGGAAGAGATGGACGTAGAGAACAGCGATTTCAACGATGTGGATGCATTTTCCAGTTACTCCGGCAGATCTCGTCTCACGACCATCATATCGAGTCGTCTTCCAGGTTAGTACCAGGTCTGAGGGGCAAAATAGATTTTTGAAATAGCAAATAGGATGTAAATATTTTTATCCCCTCTTGTAATACAGAATTTGGCAAATAATAGCATTTCAATTATATTTAGGGTAAGTCCGGGAGAATTTGGCCGGCTAGAGAGACCGGCCAATGTAAATACAGTAAATTTACCCTAATTAACGCTCAGGTTGTACACAAGAATGGTATAGCAATAAGCGAATAATCGTATAGCAATTGTCGCGAAACTGTATCCTAATCTTGCAAATAGCGTTTAAAGCTTTAAACAGATCTGCAAGTTTTTTTTATTTATGTATATTCTTAGCATTAATTGACAGATAGGTAAGTTTATTTATACTATTTTAATTTTAAGGGATATATTATGCATAGAACTACTGTATAACATAAATAGTACGCATGTATTCATTTCTACTTCGTATTAAAAATGCGTTCGGACGACATTAATTGTTCCATCCTTCAACGGAATTTTTATTCTCCTTATATATATATAATCTATAATATATTATATAATCTATATAATCTAATATAATAATATATAATAACAATATATAATATTATAATATAATAATATAATAATATATAGTAACAATATATAATATTATAATATAATATTATATATAATATAATAATAATATATATGTTAAATTACTTAGATATTGCTGTAATTTGGTTAATAAAATAAAATTTCGAAAAATCGCTGCAAAAAGAGGTCGAGCTCACCCCACGTGATAGTCACGTGCAACTACTATTTCAATCGAAAGTTTATTTATCAAATTCTGTGTTACATGAGAAGATAAAAACAATTACAGCCTACTATCAAAAATCTATTTTTCCTTAATCTTGACAACCCTAATCGCTAACCTCATGCCCGAATTCTTCCTCATTGCCGATTTCAGCGGCCCGAATCTCGATAATCGAGACGCTGAAGCAACGTCTGGGTGTCCAGTTGGAGACGTACATACAGAAGCCAGTGTTGGAGCAGGTATTCGACGTCGATACTCGCGATTCGACGGATCCAATGGCAAATTTTGACATCCACGTGTTCGTAGATCAAACGCGAAGCATCCTTGGACCACCTCACGGAAGTAAGACGTGTCACCGTGGTGGTCGTGAACGTGATACCGAACAGGTGTACCGTGCACGAACTGATTTCGCTGATCGACGAGATCTTCTCGATTATATTAAAGTATCTTTCTCGAGCCGCAGGGGATGCTCCACGTAACTCGGATAAGAGGAAATGCAGATTTAATATAATATAATATAATATAATATAATTTAATTTAATTTAATTTAATTTATTTATATGTACGGGTACAAACCCATTTTTGCAGTACAAAGCTAAAAGTTGATATTAATATAACACAGAATCTGCGAGCCAAGGTTTTAGGTGATCGATTTATGTAAACTCGTTTTGAATTCCACGATATCGATTGTAAATATGTCTATTTTGCCGTAATTGTCGCTACCAATTTGAAATGTCCTGTAGAAAGGGTCAGTCGCGCTAAATCTCGTTGAGTAGAATGAGCTTCTAAAGGGCAGTGTTGACCTAGCAAATCGAGAAGGAGCATCGAAGTCGGCAAGCTAGGTGTCACTTAGTCGAGATGACTTGACTAATAAATCAAAAGCATAGGTCAGCAATGATTCTTCTGGACTAGTTGCGTGGAACAATCCTGAGAGCGACTTCTCGCGAGACCGTAATCTCCGTGATAACCAAACATATTTGGTTACGTCAAGAATAGCTACCAAGTACTCGGGCCACGTTAGCGTAAACATCTACACCAGAGACATTCTTCTCCACGTCGTGTACGGGATGAGGGGGTACGGAGAGCTCGACGACGATAAGATGGCGAAAAGCGGAGTGCTGTCCGCCCTGCAGATCCTGGAGGAGACGAAACGCGTGGGTGGCATCAAGACTGTCTTCATCGGCATTTCAACCGGTAATCGAACCGGTAAACGAACCGGCGATTAATCCGGTGTACGTTATTCTCACGCGATTTGCTCAGGAATGGCGTTTTGCGGAGTCATCGGTCACTGTGTCAGACAGCAGTACATGATCATCGGCGATCCGATGTACAAGGCCACGTCGTTGATGGCGCTGTCCTTCGGCAAGGTTTCTCATCCCTCCCGCTCGCGACCAATTCGTTTCTACAGAAACACCTGTTGCAGGCATACTGCGACTACGACACAGTGATGCACAGTTACTTGAAGACGGAGAGATTTCAATCGCGGGGGATGATGGTGCTCAAAGGGTACGGCAAGACCCAAGTTTACGAGGTCGTAGAACTGCACAAGTAAGCTCTAAACTGTTAGATCGAGTGATAAATAACTTTCGCGCTTCTTTGTTAGAAACGGATATTTATTTATTTTATGTCTTTTATTTATTTATTTTTTATTTACTTATTTTATTTTATTTATTTTCTATTTACTTATTTTATTTTATTTACTTTTTATTTATTTTTTATTTACTAATTTTATTTTATTTATTTTTTATTTACTTATTTTATTTTATTTATTTTTTATTTTATTTATTTTTTATTTACTTATTTTATTTTTTTTATTTTTTATTTACTTTTTATTTTATTTATTTTGAGCCATTATCTATTTAGTGAAAGCAAAAACTCGTTTGTCCCGACGACTCGTAGTGGGTCGGACAATAGATTCTATCTAGCTGTATCGGAAGTTATTTGTGGCTCGACCTATCATTTTTTAATTAGTGTGCGTTCAAACTGCAAAGAGCTTTTGTATCTAAATCGAAGAATGTCCGAGGAATATCACTTGAACATCGACTACGTCTATCCGATTCTCGGTCGAACGAAAGAGTTGGAGTACTTCAAGGACATCTTGGACGATATTGGGGTGCCGGGGAAGAGTTACGCGGGGATGCTCATCGAGGTTGGTTCGATACTATTCATTGATATCGTCTAGACGGTTTCGGTCTTCGACACGGTTTCAAATCGGTCGTTTAGGGCGCCGAGAGGTCGGGCAAGTCGAGGCTCCTCGACGCGTTCGCCATGATCGCTCAAAACCGGCAACTGACTCTGCTGAAGCTCGCGTTGCGCGAGTCCTTCGTGGACAAGGAGTTTTCGGTGTTGTACCAGCTGCTTCTCCAGGTAATCGCCGGTTCGTCAGTCGAGTTCGATTCTTTTAAGAATACTTATGTTATTATTATTACTACTATTATTATTATTATTATATCATTATTACTACTATTATTATTATTATATCTTTATTATCATATTATTATTATTATATCATTATTATCATATTATTATTATTATATTATTATTATTATATCATTATTATCATATTATTATTATCATATTATTATTATTATATTATCATTATCATATTATTATGATTATTATTATTATTTATATCATTATTATCTTTGAAGAATATTTATATTATTTATTTATATTACTTATTTATTAACACTGGAACTACGAAACCAGTCAAAATGACTGGTTCCTGATTTTTTCTTTTACAACTCCTGATTCTATAAAAACATTTAACGGAAAATTTGTTAGGTATACTAATCAATTGAAGCATTTATTAAAATACAAATAATCCGAAGTCCAAATAAATCCAGTTTTGGCATTGTTATAAAATAATATACGTTAGTCGCGTCTAGAGCTCGGTAGTCCTGGTCTTAACGAATGCGAACCCTTGATACGAGAAATATCTCAAGGCTAAATGTGGGTCACCTCACAACAACATAAAATATATGAGGTTATGCATAAAACGTGCGAATAAAATAGAAAAATCAAATAAAAATCTTCAAAATTTTTAACGTCGCGTTCCATGAGATTCTTCTAACAATAAGAGGGCGGGGCGTGTAAATAGTAAGTCAACGACAATCCATTTCGATTTATACGCTAATTGTTCGATAATACGGCGATGCTGCGGTGGCAGAAAATTAATTCTACACAATATAGCTGTCATGATCCATTTTGTCGACAAGCTGTTCTGCGCGACGAACTGCACCGCGATGGGAGACCGCGAGAGGATCGTGTCGAACAGAGTGGCGACCCTGATATCTCCCAAAAATTTGTGCTACCTGAACCCCGTGATGAAGGTTCATTTCCCCCTCACGAAAGAGTATTGCAAGTTGACCGACTGGGAGCGTCACACGAAGACCATCGACATCTTCAACACGATGTTGCAGAAGGTAGACCTATCCGTTTCTGTCTCGTCTCCCGTTTTTCAATTACACAGTCTCGATCACGATCGCATCTCTCCAGATCGGCGAAAATATCTGCATCCTGCTCGACGACGTGCAGAACATGGACGTGCTGTCCTGGAAGTTCCTCTCCGCCGCCATGGAGAACGATAACGTGATCGTGGCGATGACCATGCTGGAGCCCATCTCTTGGGACAATCTGAGCCAAGCGGAGATGGGCATCTGCCAGGACAAGAGGCTGCTCAGCAAATCGTTGCAGGACTTCGACAGCGAATACATCACGGCGTTCGCCTGTCAGTTCTTGAACGTCCTCGCGATCCCGAAATTTCTCGACAGGCGAGTGACCTCCGCGTTTCACTCCCGAGTTTTCAAATTATTTATCAACGCTTTACCGACCGGTACTCACCGGTCACTCAGCCGCATATTCTAGCCGCTGTCTTCAACGTTATTATTGGGTCGTCCGGAAAGTTCGTGCCGATTTTTTAGGAAAATTAAAACGCAGCTCATTTAACCCTTTCGCTACTACGGACCACTATAGTGGCTTTCCATATGATGCCACTGAGGTACTACGGACCACTATAGTGGCTTTCCATATGATGCCACTGAGGTACTACGGACCACTATAGTGGCTTTCCATATGGTGCCACTGAGGTACTACGGACCACTATAGTGGCTTTCCATATGGTGTCAGTGAGGTACTACGGACCACTATAGTGGCTTTCCATTTGGTGCCACTGAGGTACTACGGACCACTATAGTGGCTTTCCATATGGTGTCAGTGAGGTACTACGGACCACTATAGTGGCTTTCCATATGGTGCCACTTAGGTACTAGGGACCACTATAGTGGCTTTCCATATGGTTCCACTGAGGTACTAGGGACCACTATAGTGGCTTTCCATAAGATGCATTATATTGCATAATGTTATTTCCTCTCATACTGTAAATTAAAGAGCGCATGCTAAGACGTTATAAAATACCCTGGAATACCCTTTATTTATAAATACCCTTTGGAGAAAAATTTTTTCGTTCGAAAAATTCATTCAATTCGAACAGCTTAGGTTCTCCGCCGACCGCCGCGGAGTACCGACTTCCGCTGACGATCGCCGTCGCGTAGCGTGCAGTGATGTCGCAGCGCTCTGTTCAGCAGAAGTACCGCGACGGAGAATCCGCCCGTAGCGAAAGGGTTAAATATCGGAGCCAAGCTTCACAGTACGATCGTGGATGGTTGATTTTGATTTACTTAGCATTCCTGCTAATTGACGTAACGATGAGCGTGGGTTATTCTCGATTTCTATTCTAATCATGTCTTCGTCTGTGGTGGACGGCCTACCTGGGCGTTCTTGATCTTCAAGGTCGAAATTTCCAGCTTTAAACCGAGCAAACCACTTCCGCACAGTTCTTTCGGCTACAGCATCCTCGCTATAAAACAGCGCATATCTTATTTGCCGCTTGTGTGGCATTTTTGCCTTTTCGGAAAAAGAAAAGCATCAAATGCCTATGATGCACTTTATTTGCCACCATATTCTAAGGCGTACAAAACCGATAAAAATGAACGAATCGTAACCAAGCTTTTCTCCGAATATGGCTGAAGTTATCTCTTTTAGAATATGTACACGTGTCATTTGTTTTCAATAATTGTGATATATTCGGTCAGGTCTCTCACGCTACCTACCGAAAATCGGCACGAACTCTCCGGACAACCCAATATTTATATCATCGTCTTCTGGATCACTGTATATTAGTGGTAATACAGAACGTCGCTTTCGAATCATTTCATTACTGCTATCACTTTCGTCGTCGGTACCACTTGCTGAAGAGCACAGTGAAGACAATCTGACAGATCATCGAGATAAAACTCACCAACGCTATCCTTTCCATTCATCGTGAAGGCTAAATTTTTATAAACTGTATAAAAATATGGGTGCTTTCGGAGCGAAGCAACGAGTATCAGAATACAAAATAAGAAATGCTTGCTGCTTGCTACTTGTCAGTCTAACCTAATCGAATCTAACGGAAAATAAAAAAAGTCGATTAATCGGCTACCGGTCGGCAAGCGCTGGGAACAAAAAGTCGACGATTAATCGAAAGTGTTAACGCGACGTCGTCGTTCCGTTTAGGACGCTGCAGAAACGCGGCAAGAACGCGATCGCCTGGTGCGAGGCGTTCCTGACCTCCAGCTTGCAGACCAACGCCGTCGAGTTTACGAACATCGCGCCGAACGATCCGAGGGTCCACGAACTGGTCTTTCCGAAGAGCGTCTACGTGACCAAGGTACCCTCGAATTTGACGCCCGAGGAGCTGGCGCCGCCGTTGAATTGGACGCAAATGAGCAGGATACGAGTTTGCTTGACATCCTGGAGACAGACGAGCTTCATTGAGATTAATCGCGACGTGATGGGTGATACATCGTTCCGAAACGATCTGGAACGAGACGCTGAACGCTAATCCTGATCGCTTCGCTATCTGCCGATTAGGCTTGCGGATCGATATATACAACAGGATGAATCCGTACGAGCAGGACTTCATCAAGTGCGCAGCCACGTTGGGCGGAGTTTTCGTGCGCAATATGATCGCGAACGTGATGGTCAACGCTGCGCCATTGTACACGTCCAAAGGTAGTAGGCGTTCTCGCCGTTTCAAGTGTACAGTTTTAACCTTTTAGGCCCGACGCGCCGCTATAGTGGCTTTCCGGGATGTCATCTTTCAGAACGACACGCCACTATAGTGGCTTTCGCGGATGTCATCTCTCTGGACGACGCGCCACTGCAGGCTGTTCCACAATTATTTTATCAGCCGAAAATGAGGGGTAGCTGAGGTCATTTGAAGTAACTTTCTCCTTTGCGAAAATGCAATCTGCGGCTTTGTTTACGAGTTATTAACGGAAAACACTGACCAATGAGAGGTGACGGCGCGAAGTTCGAGAGCCCGCAGCACGAGGCTTTGACAGATGGTCGGGACGGACTCGAGCCGCGTTCGAAGTATTGAACAAATCACGAAGCGAGAACTTTCCGGATTCTTTTTACTACGTAACAGCTACCCCTCATTTTCGGCTGTTAAAATAATTGTGGAACACCCTGTATAGTGGCTTGCTCTAGTAGCACACTCGCTCATCGTTTGAACCAAATAATCCTCTTCATATGCATTGTTTCACACTTCTTCTGTCTTCGCATCGATTTACAACAGTCTACAGGGTGTCCCAAAAATGTCTCGCAATCCGGAAATGGCGGGTTCCTCGGATCATTTGAAGCAACTTCTTCCTTTACAAAAATGTTCTCCGAGGCACCGTTAACGAGTTATCAACGAAAAACAGTGACCAATAAGAATCGAGTACGGCTGGCGCGAGGCGGCCCAGCCAACCAGCGCACGAAGCCCAGTTCCGCTCGTTGGCTCGATCGCCTCGCGCCAGCTGAGCTCGCCTCTCATTAGTCACTGTTTTTCGTTAATAACTCGTTAACGGTGCCTCGGAGAAAATTTTTGTAAAGGAAAAAGTTGCTTGAAATGGTCCGAGGAATCCGCCACTTTCGGATTGCGAGACATTTTTGGGACACCCTGTATATACAGACAGAATATACAGTATCAGACTCTGTACAGTACATATCAGACTCTGCCGTCCAGAGAAATAGCCTCGCGCAGAATTCAGCCGTACCTAAAAGGTTAAAGTTTAGAGCTCGAAGGTGTAGCAAACGGAACAAAGTTTTATGCACGAACGTGTTATCTTCCACAGCCGTTGCGGAGATGATAAGGTTGAGGATTCTCGAATGCGCGATGATTCAGCGAAGAAACTGTCACATAGACGAGTCGATGTTCTTCTTGCAGAAAAATCGGAGATCCTTTAGCAACATGCAGCACCTGACAACTTGCGAGTGTCAACCCACCCGTTAGTTGTCCGCGTAGCTTACTCCGATCTCGAGCATCCGGGATCGCTAAGCGGCCAATCTTTGTCATCGGAGATTCCGATTGCAGGGGTCTTCGCGCCGCGATCTTTGCCTACGTACGCCCACTGCCAGTACTTGGAGTTCGTAATGCCGTCGTATCGCAAGCTCTTCTACAATATCCTGCCTGTACACGAGAGGAAGGAGTTCCACACGAAAGCGATAGCCATCTTGGAGCGGTACGCCCACAGGTGTAGCACCTGCGGCGGCGACGGTTTCCTCTCGATGTTCTCCAAGGAGGAGCCTCCTTCGGAGCCGCAGGTCAGATTTTTCTTTCTACAGAAATCTCGCTCGGCTTCCTTCTCTTCTTGACGCGATAGAAATTTCTCTCGTTTTTCGGGATCCTTCTTGCAACCGTAATCAATTTATGAATGATTTATTATGAAAGATTGTTTATTATATGATATTATTTTATATTTTATTCATTATTATTTTATGTGATGTTATATGACATTGTTTTATATTTTACTTATTATTACTTTATATGATATTATATGATATTATTTTATATTTTATTTATTATTATTTTATATGATATTATATCATATTATTTTATATTTTATTTATTATTATTTTATATGATATATTATGACATTATTTTATATGATATAATATGACATTATTTTATATTTTACTTATTATTATTTTATATGATATATTATGACATTATTTTATATTTTACTTATTATTACTTTATATGATATTATATTATATTATTTTATATTTTATTTATTATTATTTTATATGATATTATATGAAATTATTTTATATTTTACTTATTATTAGTTCATATGATATTATATGATATTATACCATATTATTTTATATTTTATTTATCATTATTTTATATAATATTATATGATATTATGATATTATGAAAGATTATCCATGTCCTTCGATCTAAACACTCCGTTTATTACCGTCTGTCGCCGTTTTAATCGCGAAAGGTTGATGAGCAAGCGTCGACGCCATCCTTATACGCGATGAAACGGAGGAGGACGCAGAGTCGTCTGATGGACAGAAGGGAGTCGAAGCGGAACGTTCTGATGCTCACCAACGGAACAAACGACGGGGATAGGAAGAACCGGGACAGCGTAGTTATCCGCAGGATCTCGTTGCTACCTTCCTTCGAAGACAACAACGAGGAAGAGGGTGAGGCATCCGACGTTTCCGACGCGAAAGCGTAATCCTCTGGCGCGATCCTCCGTTTCAGACATTTCCGCCGCGAATTCGTTACAAGCAGGACCATCGGACGGTAGTAAGAAGACGCAAATCGTCTGGGAAAATCGGCTGAAACACTTGAGCCACCTGGATTATCGCAACTGTCGGTGCGTCGACGCGATCGACTATTCCTACTGGCGGCTGCTTTTCCATCTTCAGCACAGCCGTGAGCTTGTAGATCTTTAACCTTTTAGGCACGACGCGCCTCTATAGTGGCTTTCGCGGATGTCATCTCTCTGGACGACGCGCCACTATAGTGGCTTGCTCCAGTAGCTCACTCGCTCATCGTTTGAACCACATAATCGTCTTCATATGCATTGTTTCACACTTCTTTTGTCTTCGCATCGATTTACGACAGTCTACAGGGTGTCCCAAAAATGTCTCGCAATCCGGAAATGGCGGGTTCCTCGGATCATTTGAAGCAACTTCTTCCTTTACAAAAATGTTCTCCGGAGCACCGTTAACGAGTTATCAACGAAAAACAGTGACCAATAAGAATCGAGTGCGGCTGACGCGAGGCGGCCCAGCCAACCAGCGCACGAAGCTCAGTTCCGCTCGTTGGCTCGATCGCCTACCGCCAGCCGAGCTCGCCTCTCATTGGTCACTGTTTTTCGTTAATAACTCGTTAACGGTGCCTCGGAGAAAATTGTTGTAAAGGAAAAAGTTGCTTCAAATGGTCCGGGGAATCCGCCACTTTCGGATTGCGAGACATTTTTTGGGACACCCTGTATATACAGTATCAGACTCTGCCGTCCAGAGAAATAGCCTCGCGCAGAACTCAGCCGTACCTAAAAGGTTAAGTAAATCTTTGATTAAAGAGTCAGATCGATCGATCGATCACGCTTGACGACTTTTCAGAGGACCTCGAGAAGCTGACGAATTTTATGCTGGATTACAGCGCCGGCTTGATAGCGACGGGACAGCCTATTTTCGCGACCAAGTTCCTCTCGGACACCACCGCGGAGATCAAGTACACAAAGGCCAGGGAACAACTGAACGTCGTTCTCGTCGACGAGGCCATCAGCAAAGAGATTACGCTACTTCTGATAGGTAGCCGCTTTGATCACGGATAAAGCGAATCGGATCGGTTCGGATCGGATCGTTTCGGTTTTCAGGCGACGCGTACGTTTCTTACGGAAACTACGGGCTAGCGAGAAGGCACTACAAGGAAGCGTTAAATATGCGAAGCGTCACCCGCCATCGCGACAAATCTGCCTGCTACGGTGTGTGGAAGGAGAAGCTGCGATATAAATTGCGAGGCACGCCCAATTACCTTCTGCATCGTGTCAGCGATCGCACGGCGATGAAAAAATTGGAACTGGCGATCTGCTTGCAGCGGTTGTCCCTCGCGATGATGGTCGGTAATTCGATGCGATCGTTGATTAACCCTTTCGGTACGAGCGCCGGATATATCCGGCATCCATCTGATGACCAATATGGACGAGTGCCGAATACATCTGGCAGCCATGTAAGCCATATTTTTGTAGGCCCTTTACAGAATGTTTACAGGAAACATTTAAAGAAAGATCTAGAAACGGATTAAGCACAGTCATTACTTAACGCTTAAGAAAATCTTCGTCCAAAAGTGGTCTGACGCTGCGTTATGTGCGTTACAGAATGTTTACAGGAAACATTTAAAGAAAGATCTCTAGAAACGGATTAAGCACAGTCATTACTTAACACGTTCCGTGCCGAGCTTTTTTTACTCGAATCTTCACACTTTGATATTTTACTAAAACTTGATGTATTACGTGCAATTATTAATTCTCGTACACATAACAACGTAACAAAAACTTAACAACGCCCATTCTTGCGGTGGAAATTGATTCTTCGGTTCTAAATTTCTTGTAAACAATTTGTTCAGTTCACTAAGTAAACATGCAAGCGTGTACCATGGATGGTACACGTGGCACGGAACGTGTTAACGCTTAAGAAAATCTTCGTACAAAAGTGGGCTGACGCTGCGTTATGTGCGCATTTTCGGTGCGGCGCCCCGTCCAGTGGGAGCGTCACGGCGGACAACGCGCTCGTACCGAAAGGGTTAACGTCGATCCGTTGTTTGATCGTGGTTAAAGTTGCTTGTCACGCCGAAATTTCTAGCTGGAACAGGATACGAAATCCGCGAAATCGATAATCATCCAGAGCTTCGACATCGCTTTCCGCACTGTCGGAGGCTTTCTGGAGAAGGGGATCATCTTCCTGACCGCGGTGAAGATCTTCCGGAAGGATTACAGATACGTGCGATCATTGGAGAAGTCGATGATGCAGGTCGTCTCCGAGAAAACCAATTGGCAAACGTTGGTGGAGTTGATCATCTTGGCGAAAGTGTATCGCGTGTTCTTCGAGAATAGGTGACAAGCTTGGCGAAGTTGCTGGACGGACAGCTAACGCGGTTTCTAATTTAAACGACCTGTTTTTTCTTTTTTTTAACCCGAAGTTTTCTGAACGGCGAATTGAAGAAATGCATGGAGACTGGAATCAACCTGCTGAAGATATGCAGCTTGTTTCACTATAACGAAGCGAAGATCGCCGTGCTTCCGACTCTGATAGAAGTTATGGTACAGTAAAGTTCTGTTTGTAATAGGATCTGTAATGGCGCAACTTTATTTTAACCCCTTAATGCACAGTTTTTTTGAAAAAGGCCGGCCAAAAAAAATCAATTTTTTTTTATGTGAAAAAACACAATTTAGAACGTTGTCTTGGCAAGAAAATTACAAAAATAATCAAAATTTTTATTGCAATTCTAATTTTAAGAATATTGCTATTATTATTATTATTATTATTATCATTATTATTATTATTATTATTATTATTATTATTATTATTATTATTATTATTATTGTTATTATTATTATTATATTTTATTTTACATTATATTTTAGTAAAATATATATTGAAAAATGAGCGAATCAGAATCTGAATGTGAATACGCTGTCGGAAAGCGGCTCACAAGGAAGAGATAAGTCGTAAGTGATAAGTAGAAAAAGGATATATTTTATACTTGAATAAGTAAGTGTTATAGCTTACAATCCCATGTAAATGATAAATATCGATAAAACGATTGTTTTTTTTTGCTTTCACATTGTTATTTTCAATTCTCGATCGCATTCGAGCGTGAAAAATTACAGCAACATAAAGTACAACGCCGCTCGAATTATCTCGAGTGTGCACAGAGTTCGGCCAGTTTAGCGCGCTCGAGTTAACTCGAGCGTGCACGTTAAGGGGTTAATTGTTTATAGATTGCATTTTAAGGAGAAATAATGAGACGAGTATATCACGTAACACGTGATATATAATAACATCAGGAGTAAGAGAATATTTTCAGGGTACAGGAATGTTTTAGAAGACTCGAAGAAAAAAATTTGATACTATAAATGCACAGAACAGATGATTCGTGCCGGGTTTACTGTAAGATACAATGTAAAATCTGGTATGAATTATCTGCTCGGGAAAATTTAAAGGGTGGCGCCTCTCGTGGCGATATCTCGAATCTCCGAATCTCTCGAAAATCGCTCCAAATATCTCGAATCGCTGTTCAGGATCTGTACAGAGTCAATTGCGGTTGTGGCAAAACTCTCAAACTGTTAACCAGACTCGACTGTTGATAATTTGGCGAACAGTTTGAGCGACTTGCCATTATCCCAACTGGTATTGTACGAACGTCGAACGTAGCTTTACATTTCTTCATAAGAGGCACCTCTGTCGCCCTTATTTAAACGATACAGAATCGCTAAGAAACATTAATAATTATGACAAAATTAGGCAACCGAGAAGTAAACCAAGGACACAGAAATGTTCTGAACAACCTGCTACATCCATATCGTATAAGAAAAGCGAACGTTTCCAACGCAAAATGCAATTAATCAATATAATAGTTAACTGAACTTCAGACAGCATTTGATTATGTTTCGCGATGTTGTCATTTGTGTATTTTTATATGATATTTATATGATATTTTATATGATATATGATATCAATAGATTCTCCTAAACAATTCAGTATCCTTGGTTTATTCATTTGTGTCCTAACTTTGTTATAATTAACCCTTAGCGGACGAGTGGCGACTCTCGGTCGCCACGGCATTTCGCGCGGCAGGGCGAATGGCGAGCGAGAGGCGACAGTCGGTGTTTATGTTAGATTTCGTTATCTCCAACATTATCCGACCTACTGTTTTATGTGAAAGTCCCTGAAGTGGTGGCGCAAATTATTTTTCCGGGGACTGGAAATTTGTTTAATCAATTCCTACATTCTCTACAAACATGTAAAAAGACAGAGAAACGAACAGCCAGTTACACATTTGAACTTTCGTAAAATTTTGATCAACAAATTGAGAGGAGATTTTTGTCAACCACGAGATAGATCTTCAAGTTCGACATCCAACTCTGACGAAATTCGTCTAAACGAGAAACTGCATGTAATTGTTACTGGCACAAAGAAAGATTGTAAAGTTTGTTCCAGTCGAAACAAACCAGGGGGAAGACATGAGACGACCTGTTTCTGTGATACATGTCCAGATAAAGCAAGAATGCATCTTGGTCAATGTTTTACAAACTATCACACCAAACGAAACTACAAATCATAATTTTTGTAAAATTATATTCATAAAATTGTGAATATAGATAAACTAACGAAACATAACGTTTGTGTAAGATAATTTATATGTAAGATCATTTTATTATACCATATAAGACACTCGACATATTTGCAAAAATCGCCTCGTCCTGCTACCTGACTCGGCCGAAAAAGTCGTCGTCCGCTAAGGGTTAATGCTATTAGGCATCGTCCGTACAACGCCGACAAGTGTACTAGCAAAACGCTTGAACCGTAAGGAAAAGTTTGATTTCAGGTGTGGACCAAAAATTTGAACGCGGCGATGGATTTGCTGAAGGAGCTCTATTTTTTATCGGAAGAGGATGTCGACCGATCCGCGCTCACCTGGTACTACGCCCTCTGTTTGGAAGTGCTGCTCGACGCTGGGATGTTCATAGAGTCATACGACACTTGTTACAATCATTATTTAAGTATTGCGAGTAAGTTGTTCGTTAACGTTCGTCGAACATTTTAATAGCGTGATCACGGGGGTCTATGATATTATTTCTCGTACAGTTCGCAAGAAGTTCGCCGGCGTTGTCCGGGATCCGCAGAGCTTAACGCGTCTGAGCACCTGTGTGATCATCTGGCAGCTGAGGATGTAAGTATGTATCGCAGCGTATCCCTCGTTCTATCGGCTGAAATTCGCTTGCAGGAGTATGCCGATCACGGACGAATACTTGTTGAACGTCAACGAGTACGTCAAAGACATGCAGTATTACAATCACTCGCAGCTCTACAGCTGCATCAAGGTGCGTGAATGCGACTGGATGCGAAGAACCGATTAGAATAGTTTTGGTTTTCTAAGAATAGGGCTTGGAGTGTTATCTGCTGATATTGAACCAACGGATCAACATCAAGAGATCACACGACGTGGTGGACAGGTTGCAGAACGCGACCACGTTGATGAGAGCGATTCGGCGGATGCAGCACAAGGCTGCGTTCGTCAAGCCGTTTATGAACCTCTTCCAGGGGTACATGTTCCACGTGCGGGGTCGGAAGTCCGCGGCTCTGGCGTGTTTACAACGAGCGAATAAATGGGCGGTGATACAGGGGAATCAGATGATACAGGCTTCGGTGCAGCAGAACAAACGGGTACGATGAATTTCGATCGATCATTTGATCCTCTGTGCATCGACGCTTCTTCTTCGCAGACGTGGCAGCAGAATTACAATAATATGGCGATGTACTGGGTCGAGGCCTTGGCCAGGAAGGGCGAGATAAGCTGGCAGGAGATCCACAACTTCGACGTGGACACTTGGTCGACGGTCATGTACCCTCTACCGATCCCGACTTTTGCCATTTAACGCTAGAACCGTCGTTTCCGATTTGTCGCAGGACCGCCTCATCGTTTCAGTGCCCTTTGAACAAATAAGTCTGACTAGTTCGAACGTTGAACCACGCGAACTCCGTAGCGTTCGTACGTAG
Organism: Megalopta genalis; assembly: GCF_051020955.1. NCBI lineage: Eukaryota > Metazoa > Arthropoda > Insecta > Hymenoptera > Halictidae > Megalopta > Megalopta genalis. The sequence continues at coordinate 12,662,631 of NC_135022.1, forward strand.
GTAGCTGTTACAGTAGCGTAGCCCTCTGTTTAGGAATTGTAGCGAAATATTTATTGATTAAAGGCGTATTACAGTTTCAGGTTCTAAAAGGTAAACACGACGATCCCCTCGTGTGCACGATAGTTCGTTAAAGCGAACGTGTTCGTTCCCTCGGTTCGTATTGTCTCGTCCGCAAGGCGACCTCCTGAACCTCCGGATCGATTGTTGTTAGGAAACCTCTCGCGACCGACGATTCCGGTTACATTTCGTTGCGCTTGTTCACGATACATTGATACGTTTCGATTAATTAATTGCTCTATCGGACGTGGCCGAGTACGCCAAGGACACGCGCGGAAGAAGACTCGGGGAAGGGGAAGGGGGGGGGGACTGGGAACGGGAAACGAAAAAGAAAGAGAAAAATTGGCATAGGATTACGGGGCACGGGGAGGGGAAGTTGAAACCGCGGGGGAAGAGGAGATTTTTCCATCGGTCAATTCTGTCTGCGCGAGAATCGGCCAAGCGCGCACGTTCCGCGCGTCGCAGGATCAAAGGAGGACGTCGATTCGCGCTTCTACCTCAACCCTACATCTCGCATCGCGTTCGAAACGATGCTCGTCTTCGTTTTGATTGGTCAGGTGTGTCGAATCGGAGTGATTTTGTTCGAGAAGAGACGAAGAATCCACTCGTTCGAAGCACGAGCAGACAAGCCGGCTGCCTCGACCGGGCGAGGACGTCGCGTGAGACGGGACGAGACGTTTGGTCGGTTACTTGCCAAAGAGTAAAGCCAAAACGTCGTCGCCCGGCAAACATAGTGTTTCTTTTGTTCCTTTCACCGGTGCTGGATTACGTGGCGCCTCGGCTAATTAGCTCGCGCGTCGATCGAGTTACCGCCGATCGTCCCGATAGGCTCTCGTCGCGACGAGCCGCCGGCATACATTAATATAATATACGCCCGGCTGCCGTGATCGACGTCGAATTTGCGTTTCCCTTTCGCCAATAATGTTACGCGGACGAACTCGTCTCCCGTCTTGGAAGCCAGAGACATCGAAGCTCGTCTTCTCGGTGGAAACTCGAGGACCCAACCGTGTTCCGTCGCGCGACTCGTTCGTTCCTTCGGTAAAGAGAGAAAGGATGGCGGTTCGATTCGATTCGTTTCGGTTCGGTTCGATTTCATTGGCGTACTCGGCCCGGATGGACGGGTAGACGTTGGCCCGCTGCGGAGGAACGGTAACGGGATTTTGACCGAATCGGTGGCGGAAACGTTTTCGTCTCCTCCGGTGGCGCTTCTCATCTCTTCTCTTCTCCTCTCTCTCCTTCTCTCTTCTTCTCTTCCCTTCTCGGTTGGCTGGACCGCGATCGTACGGAACATCGACGCGGTTCCGGCTCATTCGTGCGAGTCGACGTCGTTGTCGATGCGACTGCTTCGGATGCCGGTCTTGCCCGTCCAAGGATAGATGTCCGGACATGCCTGACACGTCTTCATGTATCTCACGCCGCTCTTGTGCCACAGGTTACAGACTCTCGGGTTGTTGCATTTCTTCGGTCGGTCCTGCGAATAATCCCATGGAATCGTTATTCGGTCTCGTTTCGCAAGCTACGGTAAATTCTGCCAAATCGCCCCTCAGCTTGGAAACCAAAATGGGCGATTTGGGAAGAGGAGATACGATTTGACAGAGTTTGCTGCAGCAATCGAATAGATTCGTTGACTCTTTTTACCGGATAGTTGCAGCCAAAGGGCTCGAAGGTGTGCATCAGCGGCAGCGGAGTAGGATTCCTGACCCATTGGATCGCCTGCCAGTTCGTCACGATCCACACGTCGTCCATCGCGACGATGGTGTCCAGGAACGAGATGAAACCCTCTTTGTGATGAGGCTGGGTGAACCAAGCGGCGTGATAGAACAGCCCGAACGGTGCTCTGTAACGACAACGCGGTCAACATCCAACTTCTCGAAGCTGATGCTTGTATTTTAACCCTTTGCACTCCGTTGTCCCCTCTCGTGGGACGTCGTAATTCTAGCATATCACTCGAATGTCCCCTCTCGTGGGACATTAAAGTTTATTAGCGATTACGGGGAATTGAGTTATTTCGGCGCAGCTTTTTGGGACATGCATGTTTCCCTGAAGTTTTCTCTTGAAACGGCACAAGAAATCAAATCAAAATATAGTAAAACTACTAAGATATATACAAGAAATGTCAGCGGGGTTTGACGAGAACGTGAGAGGCGTGCTCGCGTCGGTCCGAGCACTTCGAAGGCGCCACTTGAAAAGAGCGATAAGGCAAGTTTGTAGAAGAAAGATCGGTATACGAACATAGCACGCACTGTATAGTGAGATTTATAATCATAAAATCTGGAGGAAAAGATTTTCAAAGCTGAACTCAGTCTGGTTTGAAGCGTCGAGCGGTATAGATAGATCTAACGAATGAGAAAATCGGAAAAGTGATACTTCTCTTGGTAAATAAATTGTTTGGTAAAAGTTTTTTTGATAAATATCATCTTGCGAGTTAGTAATAACAATTAGAAATTTTCAACCTATGTATTTATTCATATTTTTTATTAGAACAATGGCAAAACGTTCGAACACGAATGAGTCTCATGACACAAGTAGTAGCGGAGGTGAGCTCCAGATAGACGTTTATACAGATATGGTAGAAAGACTAACTGTAGAAGGTTTTCTTTTTGATAGCAGCGATAGCGATATCGTCCAAGCAACAAGGCGACGAGAGAAAGAGTTCGCATAGACAGCGATTACAACAACAAAACAAAATTATAAAACAAACAATAACAAAATTATAAAAAATAAAATATTGATTTTTTTGCAAATTTCTTGATTGCAGCCAAATTCATATAAGTCCAATATCATTATAATATGTCAGTTAGAGTTCCAAAACCATACTAAATAAATACGAGGGTCTGTAAATGCTCGTTTCTGCCGAAAAGTGGCGCTGAATAGCTGGTAGCCAACGTCCAGAGTGGTTCGGAGTGCTAAGGGTTAAGGGAGCATACCTGTTGGTGGTGTAGTGTCTCTCGAAGTTCTTGATCAGCATCTTGTAAACACCGTCGGCGGTCGGTGGATTGCTGCACGCGTCTCCCATGGAGCACCTGCCGCCGTTCAGGTCCTGCCACATCACCATAGGAACTTCCCACAGGCCAGGATAGGATCTGGTGGGACACGGTGGAATCATGCAGTCGTGGAAGAGCTTGTAGTCGAGGGTGTAGGGCCAGCTCGGTGGACGGTTCTCATAGATCGGCATGGAGGAGTCGTAGGTGAAGTTCGTGTCCCAGAGCATCTTGAACATGTTGTTCCCTCCGACCTGGTCCACAGAGATTGAGATTGGGTTAGACGGGTCGATCGCGTTCGACCGATGTTCTAATGTAATTACCATGTAAAAAGAGTACGGTAAGATAATAGTAATAATAACAGCAATAATACAATAATGATGATAATAATAACAAAACTTTAGTTCAAAATGTTTGTGTACATAAGATCGTGGGGCTGCGCGTGAACGCCCAATCGCCGGTACTGCGAGGGTTAATTATTTTAATTTCTCCAGAAAAGTTCAGCATAATAATAATAATAATAATAATAATAATAATAATAATAATAATAATAATAATAATAATAATAATAATAATAATAATAGTAATAGTAATAGTAATAGTAATAGTAATAGTAATAGTAATAGTAATAGTAATAGTAATAGTAATAGTAATAGTAATAGTAATAATAATAGTAGTAATAGTAATAATAATAATAATAATAATAATAATAGTAATAATAATAATAATAATAATAATAGTAATAGTAATAAAATATTAATAAAATGGAAATAGTTGCAATGGTTTCATTCGCACAAAAAATAATTCAAAGCTCACCGATAGGAAAGGCGCTCTCATTCCCCTGACATCTTCCAGCTTGACGCCCCCATAGGCCGAGAGGATCTCGCGTTGACCGGCAACTTCCCTGGCCCACTTCCGCTGAGAGAACTGCTCGCCGAAGCTGTGCCTGTTCGCATCACCGGCAATTCATCGTCCCGTCCACGATTCGGCATGAGGTTCGAAGCGATCGCGGGGCCAGAACTCGGAGAACTCGGAGGCACCGGTCGAAGTTCACAAGGCTCGGGAACATATCGCGACGATCTCAACCGGTCGCGAATGACCGGTCGCGAAAGAAAGTTGCGCGAACGTTGAATCGGCGGTTTCTAGGACCGCGGGCCGCGACCGTAGCTCGATTCGCGAGCTGCGTCTTCGATCGATAACGGCGCCGATTTTTTCCGCGGCCGCGTGACCGGTTCCCCGGATTGTTCGCGGCGTTCTGGCCCGCAGCGAGGTGCTGAAGCGGCGACATCCGATCGATCGAGCTGCCGGTGCCTCGGATCGAACCGACGCGCGACGTAGCCAAGCTTGCATTAGCAGCCGATCGATCCGGATTGATCGGCGGCAGAGCGGCGGAGCGTGAACGATTGCGATCGACCGGTAATTAAGCGATTGCTCAATGGTAAATGGAGCGATGATAAACGATTGATGATCAGCGATCGTCGAATAGGTGTGCGCGACGCGCGGCGCCCGATTACGATCGATTCGGGGGTGGTGTCGAGTCGTTGTATCTCGTTCCGAGACGCTCCCTAGAATCGAAAGCTCTCGGCTCGATGGTTTACTTACGAGACCGTGTGGGAGGCGATCTCATGGCCGCTGGCGTACAGATTTTGAACCTGGCTGTAGTCGGTCCACTCGTGGGAGACGTAGAAGGTGGCCGAGATGGGACAGCCGTTCGGGTTTTTCCGTCCCTTCTCGAACAAGTCGGTGTAGAGACCCTTGTTCAGGTCGTTGACCGAGTCGTCGAACGTCAGTAGAACGATTTGCGGTATCTCCTCCGGCAGGTAGTCACCTGTGGTTTTTTTCGGGATCGTTTCCGGATGCCGGGGAAGAGGGAAGTGCGGTCGCGAGGATCGGATGCGTGGGAAAAGCGTTCCCGATATGGTCGTCCGTGTTGTTTGCGTCGTTCGTGTTACAAGTGGTGTCGTTCGTATGTGTGCGCGTGTGTGCAAACGTTCCGAACGTCCAGTCGTAACCGTGCGAGAGTTTTCGGGTTCGCGTGTTCGTGTCCGTCGATGGATTAGAGTGTGACGCGTGATGGGAATGCGAGGATGACCGAGTGATGCGAGTAGAGAGTGAGAGAGTAAGAGAGCCGACCAGAGAAAGAGAGAAAGAGAGAGAGAGAGAGAGAGAAAGAGAAAAGAGAAAAGTTGCGGTTAGTACGCGCCATTAGTATACGGCACAGGTGCGGCAGGCAGCACGCGGCCGGTGAAACCGCCTCGCGGTTCCAGTCCCGCGACACGAAACTCGCGACCCGTGTCATCGTTCATCTCCCGATCGCCGGGCTCCGTTTCACCAGCCGCGCGGCTCGCAATTACTATTTTATCGCGAGATCCTCGGCGTTTTCTCTAATTGCGCGTGTGTGGCCCCCGTGAAATCCGGCCGGAACGGAAGCGGCGCAATTTGTTCCGGAAACGCGTCGCTTCTGCGAACGCTCCGATGCGCGACAAACGAGACGGCACGCGCGATACCATCTGATCTGCTTTCTTCGGCGAGCCGGTTCTCAGCAGGTCGAGAACAATGTACCGGGCCGGCGATAGGATTTGACTTTGAAATCAGTTCGATTCCACTTCCGCGAGCGCACGTTTTCCCGCGGGACACCTCGCGGAACCAGAGGATCGCCTTCGATCGAGAGCCTTCTCCGTTCTCGGGAACCGGTCGCATCGACGCCGCGAAGCAATTTTTCTCCACGATCTTCCCAGCCACCGGCGACGGATGCGTCCGATTTTCGTCGACGATATCGATGCAACCTCCCGAGCGCGGATCGACTTTCGATAAGAGAACGCGCGCGCGTAATGGTAGCGACAGCGGAAGTCGGTGCTGCGCCCAGATGGAGAACGTTAGTCTTAGTATAGATGCGCAGGCGATGACGATCGATGGACCTAACGTTCGCGCTTGAACGAACGAGCATTAGCGGCGGGGTGCTGGTTGCGTATAATAGACACGTTAGACACACATGTTTCCTAGGTTCCCCGTTTTGGTGAACGTTGACACTTACGAGACGGTGTGCGATGCCATTTCGTGGCCGTCCGCGTACAGGTTTTGCACCTGGCTATAATCGGTCCACTCGTGCGACACGTAGAACGTGGCCGCGATCGGGCACCCGTTCGGGTTCTTTCGGCCATTTTCGAACAGATCGGCGTACAACGGTTTGTTCAGATCGTTCACGGCGTCGTCGAACGTCAGCAGAACGATCTGCGGCGTCTGTTCCGCCGGGATCCCACCTGAATGCACGAGATTCGTTGCGATCAACCGGCGTCGATCGCGGTTACCCGAGCCAGGACCCGTCGATTTGCCTGGTCCCCGAGGGACACCGATTCCCACCGGAGTTTCCTGGAGTTTCCTCCAAGATGCGCTTTCTCGCGGCTCCTCCTCGGTCAACCGGCCGCGAATCTTCGCGAACAATAGACAGCGAGACTACCGCAGCCTCGCCGAGCGCGAGATGCGAACACGTTGATCCGTTGCACAATTAAAACCGAAACGTAGGCAGAGTCGTCCGACGCTCGGACAGCATCTTCCGGATGATCTATGCGAGGTGTACGGTTGCACAATCCTCTCCAGACGCAGGACCAGCCGGTTCAGAACGAGCTTGCGGCGTCGCGCTTGCGTTTCGCTCGCCCGCGGGAAAATACTATTATCGTGACTCGTCGCGCCGTTCATCCTAATTGATTATGCGTGTTCCCGGGCAACCCATTACGATCCTCCGCTTCCACAATTTTGCGTGGGCGATCGGCCGCGCAGGTGGCCATATTCGAACACGGGATGTTCCGTTCGATTCTCCAGCCGGCGCGAATCGAATTAGGCTCGATTTATATATTTCGTTCGGATTTATTTATAATATATGTATTATATTTATATAATATAAGTATGATATATTATACTTATATATATATATATATATATATATATATTATATTTATATAATATAAGTATGATATATTATACTTATATATATATATATATATATTATATATTATATTTATTTATAGTTTATATAGAACGTTCACGGCACGATTTGACTCAGGCAAATTATTATTATTAGTATTTATACCAGTAATCCAAGTTCCGGAATAGTCAGTCGTAAAAAATCTTTCATAGATTAACTGTCGATTAAAAATGTTTCCACATTTATCTTTAGAAGATCTATACTGTATAGCACTATTATTGGATAAAGAAGAAGTTATATAGTAAACAAAGAAAATATTGGTTTGTTGCTTGTAAAATGGAAACAAAGAACTTTAATCAAACAAATTATTTTATTTCATTTAAGATGAACATATTTGTTCACGGAGAATATTGGACAGCATTGAAACAATTAATGCATGATCGAGAAGAAAATCAAGTTTCTGCCTGAACTAAAGTACATCATTATTCACGTGTAGTTTCAGCCAAACATTCTTTTGTGTTCGAACCGATTCACGGTGCTATATCTGTGGCTATAAGGAAAAATTCTGAAAGTCACAATTTTACAAAATTTAAATTAACCTTTTGTGTTCCAAAGTATTTTCTTCCTTTTATGTCAGAATTTGTTATAACGCAATCCTTTGCAACTTAACTAGCACTAGAAATACTGCAATTGTTCCGCGTAATTGTGGAATTTATTTATGGATATAATGCGAAGCATGAAAATAAACTATTAATGCAAAAGTCAATGTCGAGTCTGACTCGACATAGGGGCGTAAATGATTAATGCATTAATTGAACTGTAGCATATAGGATTCGCGCATTTAACGGAAAAAGAAACATCGTGGAAACAAATTCTATAGAGTTGAAAACGAAATGATACAATTTGAAACTTCAGCATCAGAACTTTAACACTAGATTCACGGAACCCGTCATAATGACGGGTCACTAATTTTTTAATTTACGATTATTCACATCGTAAAGATACATTTACGAGTTATTTATTCAATTTATATGTTACTTACGGCAAATGTTACAATAACACTCGATAAAAGTCAGAATAAATGTCTTATAAGCTAACATGAAACAGCTGTTTTTTGTGCTCCGTAAATCTAGTGTTAGGCGACGATATCTTGGAAGTGAAAACATGTAACATCGGCGTTCTTTCTTGTAGCCACAGGTATATAAATAGTTGAATCACTTTACCCGCAATAATGCTTGCCCGAGCAAAACCGTTTCGTAAACGTTCCGTGCCGGAACGAATAATACAAATCTGCCTGTGTTCGTTCCAGCGGTGAGTTTATCAAAATTTCATCCGCACTTTAACACTAGAACTAACACTAGTCCTAAACGCGATTAAAGCACATCCTTTTATAACGATCACAAGGCTGGATTTACTTGAACTACCCGCGGTTTTTATTATAATATATGCACGAATGGAGAAGTTCGAATAAAAATTTTGCAACAAAAACATTTCTACGATATCAGGAATTGTAAAAGAAAAGATCAGGAGCCAGTGATTTTGACCGGTTTGGTAGTTCTAGTTTATGCACGACTTTTATTATAATATATGCACGAATGGAGAAGTTCGAATAAAAATTTTGCAACAAAAACATTCATACGGTATCAGTAATTGTAAAAGAAAAGGTCAGAAGCCAGTGATTTTGACCGGTTTGATAGTTCTAGTGTTTAAATGCACCCATTAATACGCATAGATTTTATGCACGACTTTTATTATAATATATGCACGAATGGAGAAAAGTTCGAATAAAAATTTTGCAACAAAAACATTCCTACGGTATCAGAAATTGTAAAAGAAAAGATCAGAAGCCAGTGATTTTGACCGGTTTGGTAGTTCTAGTGTTTAAATGCACTCATTAATACGCATAGATTTTATGCACGACTTTTATTATAATATATGCACGAATGGAGAAAAGTTCGAATAAAAATTTTGCAACAAAAATATTCCTACGATATCAGAAATTGTAAAAGAAAAGATCAGAAGCCAGTGATTTTGACCGGTTTGCTAGCTCTAGTGTTGAAACGCACCCATAACACGTTCCGTGCCGAGCTTTTTTTACTCGAATCTTCACACTTTGATATTTTACTAAAACTTGATGTATTACGTGCAATTATTAATTCTCGTACACATAACAACGTAACAAAAACTTATCAACGCCCATTCTTGCGGTGGAAATTGATTCTTCGGTTCTAAATTTCTTGTAAACAATTTGTTCAGTTCACTAAGTAAACATGCAAGCGTGTACCATCGATGGTACACGTGGCACGGAACGTGTTAATATGCCAAATAGCCGAATAACAAAGAGGGCCGAGTTGAATACCGTCGAACCCGAAGGAAACTTTCCGGTAGAGTTGCCAGAACGGAGAAGCCGAGGTGTCGTCACGCGGCACCGACCGGAAACGCTTGCTCTTTCGATTCCCGTCACGGGCGGAGCTTTCGATTTCGACGAGCGTACGCGCGAAATCGCCACCGGCATAGCGGATCTGTTTCACTGTCGCTCGTGTAACGTTAGAATCGGAGAAAGCGTCGGCGGCGACGACTGCCGAACCGTTTTCGCGACCGCTCGAACTTAACATTCGCGGCGCGAGCACCGCTCGCTTGCGTCACCCCTCGCCTTTCCGCGGGCATCCTAAACGGCGCGACGAGACCCTTGGTCGCTTTTCCAAAGCTCCTCGACCGAATCGAAGCGCGGACGAGGGTCCCCGCGCGACGGCTCACCTGGAATGTCGATGCCGCCGCAGCTGCAATCCGGAATCAGGCAGACGTCCTTGCGACACTTGGCCGCGGGTTTGTCGACCTGCGGGGTCGGGTAGATCGGCAACGGCCTGGTCGGCGGGTACCTGTAGATGTCGATGAACTCCTGCGCCTTCGACACGATCTCCGTCGACGGCTTCAGCGTCGGCCGCGATCGCCTGGAACCCACAGATCACCCAGGTGTCACGGAATCCTAGTTTTCTGCCAGCCGCAAAATACGTCGACATTCGAAAATCCCGGGCGTTCTCGAGCGTGAGCATGATCGGGACTAGCGATGGAATCGATACAGTAAATTCTTCCTAATTGGGAAGGACAATTTGGGAAGAGGAGAAACGATTGTTCGTGCCTTGAGGCTCCTTTTTATAGTTATTGTTTTTCAAAAACTATAAAAACGTGAAGCAAGGCTCGAGTAATCGTACCTGCCCTTCCCAAATTGTCCATTTTTGTATACAAGTTGAGCGTAAATTAGGCAGAATTTACTTTATTGATATTATTGACGATATTCAATCAATTAGATGACATAGTACTTGATAGCAGGTATCGACGTGTATCGAAATTTTAGGTAAATTCTTATAGTAAATTTTCCCTAACTGACGCTCGGTTTGTACACCAAAATGGACAATTTGAGAAGAGGAGATACTGTCGACAAATATAAAAACGAGCAGCAAGGTTCGAATAATCGTATCTCCTGTCAATTAGGAGAATTTACTGTACTTGGTATCACTTGTTAGTATCGAAGCTTCTTAACACTTTAATGGTCGCTCGGACAACATGCGTGTGATGCTTTAATAATTATGTAGGTGTTTTAATAATTATCCCACAAAGGAAAAATATTAAATTTGTTGTATTAAACGTCTTGTTATTGTTGTCCTTGTCTTTTTTCGTGTTATGTGTATGTTCGCACATGTTGAATTATTTCACGAATTTACATAAAGTTTCTCTAAATGAATACTTCAAAAATATTACCGGCCCCTGGCGACGTTTGACTGCGTAGACGTGCGGCCATTAAAGTGTTAAAATGATACCGAATCAATACCGTATTGAATCGAAGCTTCTTTGATAGCTTCCGAAAGTATCGATACACTCGTTTGATGCTCCGCGAATTGTCGTTCGTCAGAAAATATTTATGTATAATGGCAACTTCCGTTCTTGTAGAAGCATCAGTCGAGTATCGATATTCCCGCACGAGCATCGGACACATAAAATTCGGTATTGACTCGAAATTTGTGAACCGATATCGATAGGTATCGATATATATTTATATATGATTATTTATATTATAAATATATATTATATATTATATATTATATATTTATATATATATTATCATTATATATGATGCGGTATCGGTGACAACACTGCTCGGGACCGCGACGATTTCAATTCCGTTTCGGGGAAGATCGCGGTACCCGGGATTATTCCGTCGGCCGATCGATTGTTCGCCTCGTCTAAGAGCGATCGGTCGCCTGGCTCGCGGGCAATTAACTTTCTAGCTGCATTAATTTGACGGGTAACGTTCGTTCACCTCTCGAAGCGACACTCGCGGCGCTAGACAGATTAGCCGTTACGATAGCGGCGAGAAAAGAATTCGAAGGTGTTTGGATGGACTGCTTCCTGTCGGATTAATTCACCGATTACTTGGCGGATAACGTAAGGCGCTCTCGATCCCGCCCCGAACGAAACCAACAGAACCGCGGTTTCACTTTCTAGCGGTCTCGCGGAGATAAACCGATCGAGAGATCCACATTTTTCGCGGCAATTAGAATACCGGTCGGCGGGGGGAGAGGCGAATAAACCGTCGGAATTTGTACTTACGGAGGAGCGGTGCCGCGATGGATCTGTTGCGGGCGTCCACGGCTGCTGGAACAACAGGAAAGAATTAAAGACGGCGGCCGCGGTGAAGAGGAAACGCGAGAGGGACGAGGGTAAACGAAAAATCGACGGCGTTTCCGGCGGGAAGCGAAGGGAAAATGTCCTCCCGCGTCAGCAGCGGGAGAAAGCGAGTCCGGCTTCGTTTTACGGTATTCAGAGAGCAGCGAAATCGGGTCTTGGTTGCCGGAGACGACGCACAGTGGTTCACGTTGTATGGAGATGCGGTGTTTATCGCTTCTTCTTTTTTTTTTTAAGTACCAGATTTTCTTCGCTTTCTAAACTTTTATTTATGCTCCTGTGGCCAGTGCAATAATGTAATAAAATGTTACTGTAGCATACTTTTTTTTTTTACTTTTTATCACCTTTTTCTTGTTATTTTATTTTTTTCTAACTATCATATATTAAATGTGGCCCATTAACTAATAAACTCAGTCAAGCTCATTGAGTAAACAACTATCCACAATTTTCCTTCAGCTTGTGAACAAAAATGGAGAACTTGAGAGGAGGAGATACGATTATTCGAGGCTCGCGGTTCATTCTTATAGTTGCCGATTGTCAACAATTATGAAAACGAGGTGCAAGGCTGGAATAATCGTATCGCCTCTTCCCAAATTGTTCAATTTTTGTTTGCAAGCTGAAGGACAATTAGGGAGAAATTACTACACTATTATATATTATATTACATACTATTATTACATACTATTATGTAATATATAAACTTGAATTTTTTATATATAAAATGTATATATATATATATATTTTATTAATAATATAATTATAATATTATAATAATGTTAATAATATTAATAATATTAATAATAATATAATAATAATATTATATTATATTAATATATTATATATATTATATTATATATAATATAATAATAATATTATATTATATTTTTATATATAAAATAATAAAATAAATATATATATGTATATAATATTATTGAATTCTTTCATATATATATCGTCGGAATTTTATATTTCGTCTGCTCGATTTTGCCATAAATGCATAAAATCCGCGGACTGCCGATTACGCAACGCGAAAAGACGAAAAGGGAAGAGAGAAAGATCGGATAGCGTACCTGACGGGTGCGTTGACCGTGTAAGGCCTGCTGGTGGTGGAAGGCGGCGGCTGGGTGGTGGTTGTCAGCGGAATGAACGTGTCGACGATAGCGTTCGGCGTGGTCACGTGGACAACGGGGTGGCTGAGCACGTTCGGCCTGCAGGACACGCGACTCCCGATTAACCGATCGAATCCTCCGTCTCGTTCGAATTCCGTGGGACCGTACACGCGGTCACGCGAGAAAGGTCGAGTGAAATTTCAGCGAGCGCCGCCGCTAAGAAACGAAGGAAATTCTCGGAAAGCGAGCGACGGGCTTTCAAGGAACAGCTGGTCGCCGGGAGAGACCAGCCGGGCCAGTGCGAGTCGGGGGACTATTTTTAACGTCGATCGGCACGATAAATCGGCGCCGTTTACGAGCCTTTACGTAAGCGCGTGATCGCGACTCCTGCGGCGACGCGTGCGTCCGACGCGACGCGACGGATCGGGGTGATCCAGCGCCCGGGCGAGACGTCCGCGAGGATGCACCGATGCACCGTCCGTTTCCGCGGGTCGTAATTGACGGGAATGGCCGAGCTGAAAGGCGGCCGAGGAAAGCTCGAGGCGACAACGCGTGCACGATCGCGCGCCTCGCCGATCGGCTCTCGGCAATTTTCTTGTCCCGCGGAACGGTTCACGCTCGAGGAGCCGTCGCGGCGCGATCGCTCCTTTCTTTCTTCTTGGACGCGGGGCCCGTCCGGAGACCGCGGCAGAGGACCTTTCTCGATTAATAAGAAACTTCTCACCTGAACGACTGGCCCTCGTTGATGCGGAACTTGTTCTTGTTCAGCTGCGCCTAGGAGTCGTTCGATACGAAAACAAGAAAACAGAGACAGGTGTTGTAACTCGTGGCTCGATATTCCGCGGCGAAATCTCTGGTGGTCGAGTCGAACGGAAGATGTGTCCTATATGGACGGAGAGGGTCGCCCTCGCCACCAGAGGACCGCGTTCTACAGGACAAAAGTACCTGGTTCTCGTAGATGTCGTAGTCCTGCACGGTCACGTCCTGGTTCAGATTGTACTTGTCCGCCTCGTTCACCGCCACCTTCTTCGGCTTCTGATACTGCTTCGTGTTCACCTCGCTGATCTTGACGCTCGGCTGAACCGGCACCGATTGGTTCACGGTGTACTGGTTGTAATCTGTTCGAGAATCGGGCGCGTTAAACGACGCGGGAAGCGCGAGGGGAACAGCGTGCTTCGAATCTCGGCGAAAATTTGTTTACTTAGTTATTTATGTATTTATTTATGTATTTATTGAACATGTACTGGAAGTTACTCATTAGTTATGAAATTACAGAAAAGAAATACAAAATGCAGAGGTTTAGAATGACTAGATACAGAGTCAAAGTAAAAAAAGAAACGAAGAAAAGGAAAAGAAAATAAGCGCAATTTTTTGAATTAATAGGATAAATCTCTGCGAGCTGTAATAACGTTGCGAAGTTGAATTACATTTAATTAGTTTGAATTATATTAACCCTTTAATTAATAATAATAATTATACTAATATAGTATACCTTTGAAACCAAGTAAGATATTATAATGATATTCGATGTATACGAATTTGTAGACATCGAGGAACATATATTTGCATTAAAAAATCAACAGTTTGTTTCTTATAATTTTGTGTGTACAGTATGATCAATTTTAAAGCATTCCAATATAATAAACTTTAATGTTCCCTCAGAGGGGACATCTAAGTGATATGCTAGAATTATGATGTGCCCTGAGAGGGAACAACGGAGTGTAAAGGGTTAAGTAATGCGCCTGAAATTCCGTTTGAAAGAGTATAGTGGAAGATTGAAAGAAATCGATGGATGAGTGCTATTTACAATATACAGGGTGTCCCAAAAATGTCTCGCAATCCGGAAATGGCAGGTTTCTCCGATCAGAGGCACCGTTAACGAGTTATTAACGAAAAACAGTGACCAATAAGAATCGAGTACGACTGACGCGAGGCAGCCCAGCCAACCAGCGCACGAAGCCCAGTTCCGCTCATTGGCTCGGTCGCCTCGCGCCAGCCGAGCTCGCCTCTCATTGGTCACTGTTTTTCGTTAATAACTCGTTAACGGTGCCTCGGAGAAAATTTTTGTAAAGGAAGAAATTGCTTCAAATGATCTGAGGAACCCGCCACTTTCGGATTGCGGGACATTTTTGGGACAATTGCGACAATTGCGAAAACGCAATTGAGCCCAGTATGATATCCATAAGTTGTTCTATGTTTCTAAGAATGGAGAATTTTTTAGTATGGAGAAATAGTGTGATCATCGTGTTCTATCGACACTCACCATCGTCCTTATAAATGGACACGTCATCGTCGTAGATCGTATAGTATGGGTAACTCTGGTCCGGGTCGTAGTACGTCTTTGGAATTACGGACGATACGGTGGACGCGAGGATTTTGGCGACTCTCGGCGATTCCGAGGATGGCACCTGCGTCCTACAATGTCAAACGATTCTTAATCCGCGCTGTCTCTCGTCTC